>NC_081555.1:29039302-29747535 GCF_963082655.1 Stomoxys calcitrans | reverse complement strand
ATTTCAAACTCACCTCGATTTTTTTTACCATTTTTCCAATATAAATTATGCGATTTTGAGCTTGTTTTTTGAAGAAAAAACATGGGACTTGCACTAATCCGATTTTTTTGCAATAATCTACAATACTGTATACTCAACTCGAAAAATTTTTTCGCATCAAAAATTGAAAAATTTCATAAGGGGTTAGGCTTTGCTAAAAAAACGCAAAAAAAATAAAATGTGAAATTTCACGTAATTTTGTTTATTGTTCGAATCGTTTTCGAATTTCGAACTGCGGAATGCTGGAAAATGATCGAAATTCGAAAAAATGAAGGAGATACAGCGTTATTGACCTTGAATTTTTACGCCAAAATAGATTTGGTTTTTGCGATGTTTTCCATAGAAAACTTTACAATATTCCTTCATCCAGCACCACTGCAGAAAGAGATTTTCCCCACGAATCCAACGGTGTCTGAAAAATTGTGAAGTTTGCAAAACTAAGGAAGTTACAGCAATTGCAAACTCACGTTGGTTTTTTTGAATTTCTTGGATATTAATTATGCGATTTTGAAGCAATACTCTAAAGTTTTCAAGGAAATAGGAAAGAGTATTGCTTCGTCCAGCACCATTACAGAAAGGGATTTTCCTGACGAATCCAACGGTGTCCTCAGAATTTTGAAATTCCCAAAACTAACAATGTTACAGCAATTTCAAACTCACCTCGATTTTTTTTACCATTTTTCCAATATTAATTATGCGATTTTGAGCTTGTTTTTTGAAGAAAAAACATGGGACTTGCACTAATCCGATTTTTTTGCAATAATCTACAATACTGTATACTCAACTCGAAAAATTTTTTCGCATCAAAAATTGAAAAATTTCATAAGGGGTTAGGCTTGCTAAAAAAATGCAAAAAAATAAAATGTGAAATTTCACGTAATTTTGTTTATTGTTCGAATCGTTTTCGAATTTCGAACTGCGGAATGCTGGCAAATGATCGAAATTCGAAAAAATGAAGGAGTTACAGCGTTATTGACCTTGAATTTTTACGCCAAAATAGATTTGGTTTTTGCGATGTTTTCCATAGAAAACTTTACAATATTCCTTCATCCAGCACCACTGCAGAAAGAGATTTTCCCCACGAATCCAACGGTGTCTGAAAAATTGTGAAGTTTGCAAAACTAAGGAAGTTACAGCAAATGCAAACTCACGTTGGTTTTTTTGAATTTCTTGGATATTAATTATGCGATTTTGAAGCAATACTCTAAAGTTTTCAAGGAAATAGGAAAGAGTATTGCTTCGTCCAGCACCATTACAGAAAGGGATTTTCCTGACGAATCCAACGGTGTCCTCGGAATTTTGAAATTCCCAAAACTAACAATGTTACAGCAATTTCAAACTCACCTCGATTTTTTTTACCATTTTTCCAATATTAATTATGCGATTTTGAGCTTGTTTTTTGAAGAAAAAACATGGGACTTGCACTAATCCGATTTTTTTGCAATAATCTACAATACTGTATACTCAACTCGAAAAATTTTTTCGCATCAAAAATTGAAAAATTTCATAAGGGGTTAGGCTTGCTAAAAAAATGCAAAAAAATAAAATGTGAAATTTCACGTAATTTTGTTTATTGTTCGAATCTTTTTCGAATTTCGAACTGCGGAATGCTGGCAAATGATCGAAATTCGAAAAAATGAAGGAGTTACAGCGTTATTGACCTTGAAAATGACCTTGAATTTTTACGCCAAAATAGATTTGGTTTTTGCGATGTTTTCCATAGAAAACTTTACAATATTCCTTCATCCAGCACCACTACGGAAAGAAATTTTCCCCACGAATCCAACGGTGTCCTCAGAATTTTCAAATTCGCAAAACTAACAATGTTACAGCAATTTCAAACTCACCTCGATTTTTTTTACCATTTTTCCAATATTAATTATGCGATTTTGAGCTTGTTTTTTGAAGAAAAAACATGGGACTTGCACTAATCCGATTTTTTTGCAATAATCTACAATACTGTATACTCAACTCGAAAAATTTTTTCGCATCAAAAATTGAAAAATTTCATAAGGGGTTAGGCTTGCTAAAAAAATGCAAAAAAATAAAATGTGAAATTTCACGTAATTTTGTTTATTGTTCGAATCGTTTTCGAATTTCGAACTGCGGAATGCTGGAAAATGATCGAAATTCGAAAAAATGAAGGAGTTACAGCGTTATTGACCTTGAATTTCCTTCATATTAATTATTTTTTGAATTTCTTGGATATTAATTATGCGATTTTGAAGCAATACTCTAAAGTTTTCAAGGAAATAGGAAAGAGTATTGCTTCGTCCAGCACCATTACAGAAAGGGATTTTCCTGACGAATCCAACGGTGTCCTCAGAATTTTGAAATTCGCAAAACTAACAATGTTACAGCAATTTCAAACTCACCTCGATTTTTTCACCATTTTTCCAATATTAATTATGCGATTTTGAGCTTGTTTTTTGAAGAAAAAACATGGGACTTGCACTAATCCGATTTTTTTGCAATAATCTACAATACTGTATACTCAACTCGAAAAATTTTTTCGCATCAAAAATTGAAAAATTTCATAAGGGGTTAGGCTTTGCTAAAAAAATGCAAAAAATAAAATGTGAAATTTCACGTAATTTTGTTTATTGTTCGAATCGTTTTCGAATTTCGAAATGCGGAATGCTGGAAAATGATCGAAATTCGAAAAAATGAAGGAGATACAGCGTTATTGACCTTGAATTTTTACGCCAAAATAGATTTGGTTTTTGCGATGTTTTCCATAGAAAACTTTACAATATTCCTTCATCCAGCACCACTACGGAAAGAGATTTTCCCCACGAATTCAAACGGTGTCTGAAAAATTGTGAAGTTTGCAAAACTAAGGAAGTTACAGCAATTGCAAACTCACGTTGGTTTTTTTGAATTTCTTGGATATTAATTATGCGATTTTGAAGCAATACTCTAAAGTTTTCAAGGAAATAGGAAAGAGTATTGCTTCGTCCAGCACCATTACAGAAAGGGATTTTCCTGACGAATCCAACGGTGTCCTCAGAATTTTGAAATTCGCAAAACTAACAATGTTACAGCAATTTCAAACTCACCTCGATTTTTTTTACCATTTTTCCAATATTAATTATGCGATTTTGAGCTTGTTTTTTGAAGAAAAAACATGGGACTTGCACTAATCCGATTTTTTTGCAATAATCTACAATACTGTATACTCAACTCGAAAAATTTTTTCGCATCAAAAATTGAAAAATTTCATAAGGGGTTAGGCTTTGCTAAAAAAATGCAAAAAAATAAAATGTGAAATTTCACGTAATTTTGTTTATTGTTCGAATCGTTTTCGAATTTCGAACTGCGGAATGCTGGAAAATGATCGAAATTCGAAAAAATGAAGGAGTTACAGCGTTATTGACCTTGAAAATGACCTTGAATTTTTACGCCAAAATAGATTTGGTTTTTGCGATGTTTTCCATAGAAAACTTTACAATATTCCTTCATCCAGCACCACTACGGAAAGAGATTTTCCCCACGAATCCAACGGTGTCTGAAAAATTGTGAAGTTTGCAAAACTAAGGAAGTTACAGCAATTGCAAACTCACGTTGGTTTTTTTGAATTTCTTGGATATTAATTATGCGATTTTGAAGCAATACTCTAAAGTTTTCAAGGAAATAGGAAAGAGTATTGCTTCGTCCAGCACCATTACAGAAAGGGATTTTCCTGACGAATCCAACGGTGTCCTCAGAATTTTGAAATTCGCAAAACTAACAATGTTACAGCAATTTCAAACTCACCTCGATTTTTTTTACCATTTTTCCAATATTAATTATGCGATTTTTAGCTTGTTTTTTGAAGAAAAAACATGGGACTTGCACTAATCCGATTTTTTTGCAATAATCTACAATACTGTATACTCAACTCGAAAAATTTTTTTGCATCAAAAATTGAAAAATTTCATAAGGGGTTAGGCTTTGCTAAAAAAATGCAAAAAAATAAAATGTGAAATTTCACGTAATTTTGTTTATTGTTCGAATCGTTTTCGAATTTCGAACTGCGGAATGCTGGAAAATGATCGAAATTCGAAAAAATGAAGGAGTTACAGCGTTATTGACCTTGAAAATGACCTTGAATTTTTACGCCAAAATAGATTTGGTTTTTGCGATGTTTTCCATAGAAAACTTTACAATATTCCTTCATCCAGCACCACTACGGAAAGAGATTTTCCCCACGAATCCAACGGTGTCTGAAAAATTGTGAAGTTTGCAAAACTAAGGAAGTTACAGCAATTGCAAACTCACGTTGGTTTTTTTGAATATTTTGGATATTAATTATGCGATTTAGAAGCAATACTCTGAAGTTTTCAAGGAAATAGGAAAGAGTATTGCTTCGTCCAGCACCATTACAGAAAGGGATTTTCCTGACGAATCCAACGGTGTCCTCAGAATTTTGAAATTCCCAAAACTAACAATGTTACAGCAATTTCAAACTCACCTCGATTTTTTCACCATTTTTCCAATATTAATTATGCGATTTTGAGCTTGTTTTTTGAAGAAAAAACATGGGACTTGCACTAATCCGATTTTTTTGCAATAATCTACAATACTGTATACTCAACTCGAAAAATTTTTTCGCATCAAAAATTGAAAAATTTCATAAGGGGTTAGGCTTTGCTAAAAAAATGCAAAAAAATAAAATGTGAAATTTCACGTAATTTTGTTTATTGTTCGAATCGTTTTCGAATTTCGAAATGCGGAATGCTGGAAAATGATCGAAATTCGAAAAAATGAAGGAGATACAGCGTTATTGACCTTGAATTTTTACGCCAAAATAGATTTGGTTTTTGCGATGTTTTCCATAGAAAACTTTACAATATTCCTTCATCCAGCACCACTGCGGAAAGAGATTTTCCCCACGAATCCAACGGTGTCTGAAAAATTGTGAAGTTTGCAAAACTAAGGAAGTTACAGCAATTGCAAACTCACGTTGGTTTTTTTGAATATTTTGGATATTAATTATGCGATTTAGAAGCAATACTCTAAAGTTTTCAAGGAAATAGGAAAGAGTATTGCTTCGTCCAGCACCATTACAGAAAGGGATTTCCCTGACGAATCCAACGGTGTCCTCAGAATTTTGAAATTCGCAAAACTAACAATGTTACAGCAATTTCAAACTCACCTCGATTTTTTTTTACCATTTTTCCAATATTAATTATGCGATTTTGAGCTTGTTTTTTGAAGAAAAAACATGGGACTTGCACTAATCCGATTTTTTTGCAATAATCTACAATACTGTATACTCAACTCGAAAAATTTTTTCGCATCAAAAATTGAAAAATTTCATTAGACTTTGCTAAAAAAATGCAAAAAAATAAAATGTGAAATTTCACGTAATTTTGTTTATTGTTCGAATCGTTTTCGAATTTCGAACTGCGGAATGCTGGAAAATGATCGAAATTCGAAAAAATGAAGGAGTTACAGCGTTATTGACCTTGAAAAAGACCTTGAATTTTTACGCCAAAATAGATTTGGTTTTTGCGATGTTTTCCATAGAAAACTTTACAATATTCCTTCATCCAGCACCACTGCGGAAAGAGATTTTCCCCACGAATCCAACGGTGTCTGAAAAATTGTGAAGTTTGCAAAACTAAGGAAGTTACAGCAAATGCAAACTCACGTTGGTTTTTTTGAATTTTTTGGATATTAATTATGCGATTTTGAAGTAATTCTCTAAAGTTTTCAAGGAAATAGGAAAGAGTATTGCTTCGTCCAGCACCATTACAGAAAGGGATTTTCCTGACGAATCCAACGGTGTCCTCAGAATTTTGAAATTCGCAAAACTAACAATGTTACAGCAATTTCAAACTCACCTCGATTTTTTCACCATTTTTCCAATATTAATTATGCGATTTTGAGCTTGTTTTTTGAAGAAAAAACATGGGACTTGCACTAATCCGATTTTTTTGCAATAATCTACAATACTGTATACTCAACTCGAAAAATTTTTTCGCATCAAAAATTGAAAAATTTCATAAGGGGTTAGGCTTTGCTAAAAAAATGCAAAAAAATAAAATGTGAAATTTCACGTAATTTTGTTTATTGTTCGAATCGTTTTCGAATTTCGAACTGCGGAATGCTGGAAAATGATCGAAATTCGAAAAAATGAAGGAGTTACAGCGTTATTGACCTTGAAAATGACCTTGAATTTTTACGCCAAAATAGATTTGGTTTTTGCGATGTTTTCCATAGAAAACTTTACAATATTCCTTCATCCAGCACCACTACGGAAAGAGATTTTCCCCACGAATCCAACGGTGTCTGAAAAATTGTGAAGTTTGCAAAACTAAGGAAGTTACAGCAATTGCAAACTCACGTTGGTTTTTTTGAATTTCTTGGATATTAATTATGCGATTTTGAAGCAATACTCTAAAGTTTTCAAGGAAATAGGAAAGAGTATTGCTTCGTCCAGCACCATTACAGAAATGGATTTTCCTGACGAATCCAACGGTGTCCTCAGAATTTTGAAATTCGCAAAACTAACAATGTTACAGCAATTTCAAACTCACCTCGATTTTTTTTACCATTTTTCCAATATTAATTATGCGATTTTGAGCTTGTTTTTTGAAGAAAAAACATGGGACTTGCACTAATCCGATTTTTTTGCAATAATCTACAATACTGTATACTCAACTCGAAAAATTTTTTCGCATCAAAAATTGAAAAATTTCATAAGGGGTTAGGCTTTGCTAAAAAAATGCAAAAAAATAAAATGTGAAATTTCACGTAATTTTGTTTATTGTTCGAATCGTTTTCGAATTTCGAACTGCGGAATGCTGGAAAATGATCGAAATTCGAAAAAATTAAGGAGTTACAGCGTTATTGACCTTGAAAATGACCTTGAATTTTTACGCCAAAATAGATTTGGTTTTTGCGATGTTTTCCATAGAAAACTTTACAATATTCCTTCATCCAGCACCACTACGGAAAGAGATTTTCCCCACGAATCCAACGGTGTCTGAAAAATTGTGAAGTTTGCAAAACTAAGGAAGTTACAGCAATTGCAAACTCACGTTGGTTTTTTTGAATTTCTTGGATATTAATTATGCGATTTTGAAGCAATACTCTAAAGTTTTCAAGGAAATAGGAAAGAGTATTGCTTCGTCCAGCACCATTACAGAAAGGGATTTTCCTGACGAATCCAACGGTGTCCTCAGAATTTTGAAATTCGCAAAACTAACAATGTTACAGCAATTTCAAACTAACCTCGATTTTTTTTACCATTTTTCCAATATTAATTATGCGATTTTGAGCTTGTTTTTTGAAGAAAAAACATGGGACTTGCACTAATCCGATTTTTTTGCAATAATCTACAATACTGTATACTCAACTCGAAAAATTTTTTCGCATCAAAAATTGAAAAATTTCATAAGGGCTTTAGGGTTAGGCTTTGCTAAAAAAATGCAAAAAAATAAAATGTGAAATTTCACGTAATTTTGTTTATTGTTCGAATCGTTTTCGAATTTCGAACTGCGGAATGCTGGAAAATGATCGAAATTCGAAAAAATTAAGGAGTTACAGCGTTATTGACCTTGAAAATGACCTTGAATTTTTACGCCAAAATAGATTTGGTTTTTGCGAGGTTTTCCATAGAAAACTTTACAATATTCCTTCATCCAGCACCACTACGGAAAGAGATTTTCCCCACGAATCCAACGGTGTCTGAAAAATTGTGAAGTTTGCAAAACTAAGGAAGTTACAGCAATTGCAAACTCACGTTGGTTTTTTTGAATTTCTTGGATATTAATTATGCGATTTTGAAGCAATACTCTAAAGTTTTCAAGGAAATAGGAAAGAGTATTGCTTCGTCCAGCACCATTACAGAAAGGGATTTTCCTGACGAATCCAACGGTGTCCTCAGAATTTTGAAATTCGCAAAACTAACAATGTTACAGCAATTTCAAACTCACCTCGATTTTTTTTACCATTTTTCCAATATTAATTATGCGATTTTGAGCTTGTTTTTTGAAGAAAAAACATGGGACTTGCACTAATCCGATTTTTTTGCAATAATCTACAATACTGTATACTCAACTCGAAAAATTTTTTCGCATCAAAAATTGAAAAATTTCATAAGGGGTTAGGCTTTGCTAAAAAAATGCAAAAAAAAAAATAAAATGTGAAATTTCACGTAATTTTGTTTATTGTTCGAATCGTTTTCGAATTTCGAACTGCGGAATGCTGGAAAATGATCGAAATTCGAAAAAATGAAGGAGTTACAGCGTTATTGACCTTGAAAATGACCTTGAATTTTTACGCCAAAATAGATTTGGTTTTTGCGAGGTTTTCCATAGAAAACTTTACAATATTCCTTCATCCAGCACCACTACGGAAAGAGATTTTCCCCACGAATCCAACGGTGTCTGAAAAATTGTGAAGTTTGCAAAACTAAGGAAGTTACAGCAATTGCAAACTCACGTTGGTTTTTTTGAATTTCTTGGATATTAATTATGCGATTTTGAAGCAATACTCTAAAGTTTTCAAGGAAATAGGAAAGAGTATTGCTTCGTCCAGCACCATTACAGAAAGGGATTTTCCTGACGAATCCAACGGTGTCCTCAGAATTTTGAAATTCGCAAAACTAACAATGTTACAGCAATTTCAAACTCACCTCGATTTTTTTTACCATTTTTCCAATATTAATTATGCGATTTTGAGCTTGTTTTTTGAAGAAAAAACATGGGACTTGCACTAATCCGATTTTTTTGCAATAATCTACAATACTGTATACTCAACTCGAAAAATTTTTTCGCATCAAAAATTGAAAAATTTCATAAGGGGTTAGGCTTTGCTAAAAAAATGCAAAAAAATAAAATGTGAAATTTCACGTAATTTTGTTTATTGTTCGAATCGTTTTCGAATTTCGAACTGCGGAATGCTGGAAAATGATCGAAATTCGAAAAAATGAAGGAGTTACAGCGTTATTGACCTTGAATTTTTACGCCAAAATAGATTTGGTTTTTGCGATGTTTTCCATAGAAAACTTTACAATATTCCTTCATCCAGCACCACTACGGAAAGAGATTTTCCCCACGAATCCAACGGTGTCTGAAAAATTGTGAAGTTTGCAAAACTAAGGAAGTTACAGCAATTGCAAACTCACGTTGGTTTTTTTGAATTTCTTGGATATTAATTATGCGATTTTGAAGCAATTCTCTAAAGTTTTCAAGGAAATAGGAAAGAGTATTGCTTCGTCCAGCACCATTACAGAAAGGGATTTTCCTGACGAATCCAACGGTGTCCTCAGAATTTTGAAATTCGCAAAACTAACAATGTTACAGCAATTTCAAACTCACCTCGATTTTTTTTACCATTTTTCCAATATTAATTATGCGATTTTGAGCTTGTTTTTTGAAGAAAAAACATGGGACTTGCACTAATCCGATTTTTTTTGCAATAATCTACAATACTGTATACTCAACTCGAAAAATTTTTTCGCATCAAAAATTGAAAAATTTCATAAGGGGTTAGGCTTTGCTAAAAAAATGCAAAAAAATAAAATGTGAAATTTCACGTAATTTTGTTTATTGTTCGAATCGTTTTCGAATTTCGAACTGCGGAATGCTGGAAAATGATCGAAATTCGAAAAAATGAAGGAGATACAGCGTTATTGACCTTGAATTTTTACGCCAAAATAGATTTGGTTTTTGCGATGTTTTCCATAGAAAACTTTACAATATTCCTTCATCCAGCACCACTACGGAAAGAGATTTTCCCCACGAATCCAACGGTGTCTGAAAAATTGTGAAGTTTGCAAAACTAAGGAAGTTACAGCAATTGCAAACTCACGTTGGTTTTTTTGAATTTCTTGGATATTAATTATGCGATTTTGAAGCAATACTCTAAAGTTTTCAAGGAAATAGGAAAGAGTATTGCTTCGTCCAGCACCATTACAGAAAGGGATTTTCCTGACGAATCCAACGGTGTCCTCAGAATTTTGAAATTCGCAAAACTAACAATGTTACAGCAATTTCAAACTCACCTCGATTTTTTTTACCATTTTTCCAATATTAATTATGCGATTTTGAGCTTGTTTTTTGAAGAAAAAACATGGGACTTGCACTAATCCGATTTTTTTGCAATAATCTACAATACTGTATACTCAACTCGAAAAATTTTTTCGCATCAAAAATTGAAAAATTTCATAAGGGGTTAGGCTTTGCTAAAAAAATGCAAAAAAATAAAATGTGAAATTTCACGTAATTTTGTTTATTGTTCGAATCGTTTTCGAATTTCGAACTGCGGAATGCTGGAAAATGATCGAAATTCGAAAAAATGAAGGAGATACAGCGTTATTGACCTTGAATTTTTACGCCAAAATAGATTTGGTTTTTGCGATGTTTTCCATAGAAAACTTTACAATATTCCTTCATCCAGCACCACTACGGAAAGAGATTTTCCCCACGAATCCAACGGTGTCTGAAAAATTGTGAAGTTTGCAAAACTAAGGAAGTTACAGCAATTGCAAACTCACGTTGGTTTTTTTGAATTTCTTGGATATTAATTATGCGATTTTGAAGCAATACTCTAAAGTTTTCAAGGAAATAGGAAAGAGTATTGCTTCGTCCAGCACCATTACAGAAAGGGATTTTCCTGACGAATCCAACGGTGTCCTCAGAATTTTGAAATTCGCAAAACTAACAATGTTACAGCAATTTCAAACTCACCTCGATTTTTTTTACCATTTTTCCAATATTAATTATGCGATTTTGAGCTTGTTTTTTGAAGAAAAAACATGGGACTTGCACTAATCCGATTTTTTTGCAATAATCTACAATACTGTATACTCAACTCGAAAAATTTTTTCGCATCAAAAATTGAAAAATTTCATAAGGGGTTAGGCTTTGCTAAAAAAATGCAAAAAAATAAAATGTGAAATTTCACGTAATTTTGTTTATTGTTCGAATCGTTTTCGAATTTCGAACTGCGGAATGCTGGAAAATGATCGAAATTCGAAAAAATGAAGGAGTTACAGCGTTATTGACCTTGAAAATGACCTTGAATTTTTACGCCAAAATAGATTTGGTTTTTGCGATGTTTTCCATAGAAAACTTTACAATATTCCTTCATCCAGCACCACTACGGAAAGAGATTTTCCCCACGAATCCAACGGTGTCTGAAACATTTTGAGGTTTGCAAAACTAAGGAAGTTACAGCAATTGCAAACTCACGTTGGTTTTTTTGAATTTCTTGGATATTAATTATGCGATTTTGAAGCAATTCTCTAAAGTTTTCAAGGAAATAGGAAAGAGTATTGCTTCGTCCAGCACCATTACAGAAAGGGATTTTCCTGACGAATCCAACGGTGTCCTCAGAATTTTGAAATTCGCAAAACTAACAATGTTACAGCAATTTCAAACTCACCTCGATTTTTTTACCATTTTTCCAATATTAATTATGCGATTTTGAGCTTGTTTTTTGAAGAAAAAACATGGGACTTGCACTAATCCGATTTTTTTGCAATAATCTACAATACTGTATACTCAACTCGAAAAATTTTTTCGCATCAAAAATTGAAAAATTTCATAAGGGGTTAGGCTTTGCTAAAAAAATGCAAAAAAATAAAATGTGAAATTTCACGTAATTTTGTTTATTGTTCGAATCGTTTTCGAATTTCGAACTGCGGAATGCTGGAAAATGATCGAAATTCGAAAAAATGAAGGAGATACAGCGTTATTGACCTTGAATTTTTACGCCAAAATAGATTTGGTTTTTGCGATGTTTTCCATAGAAAACTTTACAATATTCCTTCATCCAGCACCACTACGGAAAGAGATTTTCCCCACGAATCCAACGGTGTCTGAAAAATTGTGAAGTTTGCAAAACTAAGGAAGTTACAGCAATTGCAAACTCACGTTGGTTTTTTTGAATTTCTTGGATATTAATTATGCGATTTTGAAGCAATACTCTAAAGTTTTCAAGGAAATAGGAAAGAGTATTGCTTCGTCCAGCACCATTACAGAAAGGGATTTTCCTGACGAATCCAACGGTGTCCTCAGAATTTTGAAATTCGCAAAACTAACAATGTTACAGCAATTTCAAACTCACCTCGATTTTTTTTACCATTTTTCCAATATTAATTATGCGATTTTGAGCTTGTTTTTTGAAGAAAAAACATGGGACTTGCACTAATCCGATTTTTTTGCAATAATCTACAATACTGTATACTCAACTCGAAAAATTTTTTCGCATCAAAAATTGAAAAATTTCATAAGGGGTTAGGCTTTGCTAAAAAAATGCAAAAAAATAAAATGTGAAATTTCACGTAATTTTGTTTATTGTTCGAATCGTTTTCGAATTTCGAACTGCGGAATGCTGGAAAATGATCGAAATTCGAAAAAATGAAGGAGTTACAGCGTTATTGACCTTGAAAATGACCTTGAATTTTTACGCCAAAATAGATTTGGTTTTTGCGATGTTTTCCATAGAAAACTTTACAATATTCCTTCATCCAGCACCACTACGGAAAGAGATTTTCCCCACGAATCCAACGGTGTCTGAAAAATTGTGAAGTTTGCAAAACTAAGGAAGTTACAGCAATTGCAAACTCACGTTGGTTTTTTTGAATTTCTTGGATATTAATTATGCGATTTTGAAGCAATACTCTAAAGTTTTCAAGGAAATAGGAAAGAGTATTGCTTCGTCCAGCACCATTACAGAAAGGGATTTTCCTGACGAATCCAACGGTGTCCTCAGAATATTGAAATTCGCAAAACTAACAATGTTACAGCAATTTCAAACTCACCTCGATTTTTTTTACCATTTTTCCAATATTAATTATGCGATTTTGAGCTTGTTTTTTGAAGAAAAAACATGGGACTTGCACTAATCCGATTTTTTTGCAATAATCTACAATACTGTATACTCAACTCGAAAAATTTTTTCGCATCAAAAATTGAAAAATTTCATTAGACTTTGCTAAAAAAATGCAAAAAAATAAAATGTGAAATTTCACGTAATTTTGTTTATTGTTCGAATCGTTTTCGAATTTCGAACTGCGGAATGCTGGAAAATGATCGAAATTCGAAAAAATGAAGGAGTTACAGCGTTATTGACCTTGAAAATGACCTTGAATTTTTACGCCAAAATAGATTTGGTTTTTGCGATGTTTTCCATAGAAAACTTTACAATATTCCTTCATCCAGCACCACTACGGAAAGAGATTTTCCCCACGAATCCAACGGTGTCTGAAAAATTGTGAAGTTTGCAAAACTAAGGAAGTTACAGCAATTGCAAACTCACGTTGGTTTTTTTGAATTTCTTGGATATTAATTATGCGATTTTGAAGCAATACTCTAAAGTTTTCAAGGAAATAGGAAAGAGTATTGCTTCGTCCAGCACCATTACAGAAAGGGATTTTCCTGACGAATCCAACGGTGTCCTCAGAATTTTGAAATTCGCAAAACTAACAATGTTACAGCAATTTCAAACTCACCTCGATTTTTTTTACCATTTTTCCAATATTAATTATGCGATTTTGAGCTTGTTTTTTGAAGAAAAAACATGGGACTTGCACTAATCCGATTTTTTTGCAATAATCTACAATACTGTATACTCAACTCGAAAAATTTTTTCGCATCAAAAATTGAAAAATTTCATAAGGGCTTTAGGGTTAGGCTTTGCTAAAAAAATGCAAAAAAATAAAATGTGAAATTTCACGTAATTTTGTTTATTGTTCGAATCGTTTTCGAATTTCGAACTGCGGAATGCTGGAAAATGACCGAAATTCGAAAAAATGAAGGAGTTACAGCGTTATTGACCTTGAAAATGACCTTGAATTTTTACGCCAAAATAGATTTGGTTTTTGCGATGTTTTCCATAGAAAACTTTACAATATTCCTTCATCCAGCACCACTACGGAAAGAGATTTTCCCCACGAATCCAACGGTGTCTGAAAAATTGTGAAGTTTGCAAAACTAAGGAAGTTACAGCAAATGCAAACTCACGTTGGTTTTTTTGAATTTCTTGGATATTAATTATGCGATTTTGAAGCAATACTCTAAAGTTTTCAAGGAAATAGGAAAGAGTATTGCTTCGTCCAGCACCATTACAGAAAGGGATTTTCCTGACGAATCCAACGGTGTCCTCAGAATTTTGAAATTCGCAAAACTAACAATGTTACAGCAATTTCAAACTCACCTCGATTTTTTTTACCATTTTGCCAATATTAATTATGCGATTTTGAGCTTGTTTTTTGAAGAAAAAACATGGGACTTGCACTAATCCGATTTTTTTGCAATAATCTACAATACTGTATACTCAACTCGAAAAATTTTTTCGCATCAAAAATTGAAAAATTTAATAAGGGCTTTAGGGTTAGGCTTTGCTAAAAAAATGCAAAAAAATAAAATGTGAAATTTCACGTAATTTTGTTTATTGTTCGAATTGTTTCGAATTTCGAACTGCGGAATGCTGGAAAATGATCGAAATTCGAAAAAATGAAGGAGTTACAGCGTTATTGACCTTGAAAATGACCTTGAATTTTTACGCCAAAATAGATTTGGTTTTTGCGATGTTTTTCATCGAAAACTTTACACTATTCCTTCACCCAGCACCACTACGGAAAGAGATTTTCCCCACGAATCCAACGGTGTCTGAAATTGTGAAGTTTGCAAAACTAAGGAAGTTACAGCAATTGCAAACTCAATTGCTTCTTCGTCCAGCACAATTGAGGAAAGGGCTTTTCTTGACGAACCCAACGGTGTCCTTAGAATTTTGAAATTCGTAAAACTAAGGTTGTAACAGCAATTTCAAATTATCGCAATAATTATGCGATTTTAAGCTTGTTTTTTGAAGAAAAAACAAAGGAGTTGCACTAATCCGATTTTTTTGCCATAATCTTTAATACTGTATACTTAACTCGAAAATTTTGTTCGCATCAAAAATTGAAAATTTTCATAAGGGGTTTGCTAAAAAAATGCGAAAAAATTAAAATGTGAACTTTTACGTAATTTTGTTTATTGTACGAATCGTTTTCGAATTTCGAACTGCGGAATGCTGGAACATGATCGAAATTCGAAAAAATTAAGGAGTTACAGCGTTTTTGACCTTGAAAACGACCTAGCATTTTTACGCCAAAAAAGATTTGGTTTTAGCGATGTTTTTCATAGAAAACTTTACATTATTGCTTCATCTAGCACCACTACGAAAAGAGATTTTCTCACCAATGTAAGGAAGTTATGTAATTTTGTTTATTGTACGAATCGTTTTCGAATTTCGAACTGCGGAATGCTGGAACATGATCGAAATTCGAAAAAATTAAGGAGTTACAGCATTTTTGACCTTGAAAACGACCTTGGTTTTTTTGATTTTTTTGGATATTAATTATGCGATTTTGAAGCACTACTCTAAATTTTCCGAGGAAATAGGATACGAATCGTTTTCGAATTTCGAACTGCGGAATGCTGGAACATGATCGAAATTCGAAAAAATGAAGGAGTTACAGCGTTCTTGACCTTGAAAACGACCTTGCATTTTTACGCCAAAAAAGATTTGGTTTTAGCGATGTTTTTCATAAAAAAACTTTACATTATTGCTTCATCTAGCACCACTACGTAAAGAGATTTTCCTCACGAATCCAATAGTGTCTGAATAATGGTAATGTTTGCAAAACTAAGGAAGCTACAGCAATAGCAAACTCACGTTGGTTTTTTTGAATTTTTTGGATATTAATAATGCGATTTTGAAGCAATACTCTAAAATTTTCAAGGAAATAGGAAAGAGTATTGCTTCGTCCAGCACCATTACAGAAAGGGATTTTCCTGACGAATCCAACGGTGTCCTCAGAATTTTGAAATTCGCAAAACTAACAATGTTACAGCAATTTCAAACTCACCTCGATTTTTTCACCATTTTTCCAATATTAATTATGCGATTTTGAGCTTGTTTTTTGAAGAAAAAACATGGGACTTGCACTAATCCGATTTTTTTGCCATAATCTTCAATAATGTATGCTCAACTCGAAAAATTTTTTCGCATCAAAAATTTTCATAAATGTTTGCTAAAAAATAAAATGTGACATTTTACGTAATTCTGTGTATTGTTCGAATTGTTTTCGAATTTCGAACTGCGGAAGGCTAGAAAATGATCGAAATTCGAAAAAATGAAGGAAACACAGCTTTTTGACCTTGAAAATGATCTTGAATTTTTATGCCAAAAAAGATTTGGTTTTAGCGAAGTTTTACATAGAAAACTGTACATTAGCTCCACTACGGAAAGAGAATTTTCTCACGAATCCAACGGTGTCTGAATAATTGTAAAGTTTGCAAAAATAAGGAAGTTACACTACTGTGGTACAGGGTATTATAACTTAGTGCATTTGTTTGTAACATCCAAAAGCAAGGAAGATAGACCCATTGGTAAGTATACCGATCAACTCAGAATCACTTTCCGTCTGTAGTCTGTCCATGTTAATTTGTGCACAAACTTCAGGTCGCAATTTTCATCCTATCGTCTCCAAAGTTGGTACGGACATGTTTTTCGGCCGAGAGACGAAGCCTATTGAAATCGGGAACAGTCGGTTCATATAGCTCCCATATATATGTTCGTTCGATTTTCAGTAATAATGCAATAAAATGGCCATTTGTAAACCTATTCTCTCGAAATTTCGTAGGAAGGATTTTCCTATGACTGTCGACATTAGAGACAAATTTCATAGAATTTGGATCAGATTTGGATATAGCTCCTATATATATGTTCCTCCGATTTACACTAATAATGCAATAAAATGGTCATCTGTTAACCGATTCTCTTGAAATTTATTGGGAAGGATTTTTTCTTGACTCCCGAAAATTATTGTGAATTTCATAGAAATCGGCCCATATTTAGATATAGCTCTTATATATATATACATATAAGCGTGCTATGTTCCGCTAAAATATGGGAGCTATATCTGGTTATGAACCGATTTAAACCATAATGGCACAGTTGTTGGAAGTAATAGCAGAACACTACAGCCAAATCGGACAAAAGAAGTATCTGTGCAACATTACAAGCGGCTGGCTTTACGCGTTTGACGCTATCGTGATTTCGACAGACACGCGGACATAGCTAGATAGAGTCAGAATGTCGAGACGATCAAGAATATATATACTTTATGATGTCCTAGATCAATGCTTCGAGGTGTTACAAAAGGAATGCCTAGATTAGTATACCCCCATCCTATGGTGGGTATTTACGGTCATAAAAGGTAATTTTTTGGGGGAAAATTGGCTTGACGAAAGTCGGCAATTTTTTTGTATTAAAAAAGTCAAATAACAAATTTTCTCAACATTTTGAGGATTGAAATTTCTGGAAACCGTTTTAATGTCTTATTGCAATTGATGGTTCCTTTAAAAATAAATAAATAGGTTGCTTTGTTTGTGTGAGTTACACAACAAATGCACGCGCGCATCTGACGGAATAAGTTAACCAACTCTCAACTTTGAACGCATTTCAGGGCGCCAAACATATGATTTGAATATGTTTACTGTTCAAAAATTGTTTCACAGTTCATAAATTAGACAAATGCTTTTATGACTTTTAATATTCACATTTTGACAATTTAAATTGAATTTAACTTGGGAAATGACATAAGTAAGCTGATTTTTACAAATTCGTGAGAAGCAAAAAGCGTATGGTATGTAATTCAACCTGCAGAACGCATGTGGGCACATCTGATTACTTAAGCGCGCGTAAGTGCTGCGCGTGGTATGTTACTCCAGCTAAATGGTCATAAAATATAAAGAAAATGTTTTTTTTTTTGTTAAAACATAGTGGCATAGTATATATAGAAATCTTATATATACAAATCAATTTGTGTTTGTTTGTATTTTTTTTTTGTGTTCCTTATAGACTCAGAAACGGCTGAACCGATTTTGATGAATGATCCTGTGGTGAAAATAGGGTAGGGAAAATAGGGACTCTCCCCCTTACCCTAATATTCAGAAACGCCATATCTCGGAGATGGGTAGTGCTATTTAAGCCAAATTTTGTGTGCTCTCATATAGTACCCTGAAAATAAAAATTTTGTATCCAAATTTCGGATGGGGTACCTAGGGGTGACGCCCCACCCTAAAACCTACCAAACATATATTTAGACCAATCACGACAATATGGGACTCAAATGAAAGGTATTTAGGATAAGAAAACGTATCTGATATCCTATTGTTGTACCAAGTGTTAGGGGAACCGCACCAACCCCCAAAACACCCCTAAATCGGACATATTTACCGACCATGGCAATATGGGACCCAAATGAGAGGTATTTGCGAGTAGAATACGAATCGAATTCCAAATGTGGGACCACGTTTCTGAGGGTCCACCCCTTCCCCGAAACACCCACCAAACAGGACTTTTTTACTGACCATGGGAATATGGGGCTAAAATCAAAGGTATTAGAATGTAGAATTCGAATTTGATATCCAAATATGGAACCAAGTGTTTGGAGGGCCGCTTCTCCCCAAAAACATCCTCAAAGGGGACACATTTACGACCATAGCAATATGGGGCTCAAATGAAAGGTCTTTAGGAGTAAAGCACGAATCTGATACTAATATTCGGGAAAAGTGTCTATGGAACACCACCCAAATAGGGAATATTTGCGAACTATTGCAATATGAGTCTCAAATAAGAGAGTTTTTAGAGTAGAACACGAATCCGATATATATTTTCAAGGCCAACTCACTGAGTGGCCGCCCATCCCTCAAACCCCCCCAAGCCGGTCATGTTTACCAACTATGAAAATATGGCGCTCAAATTAAAGGTATTTGGGAGTAGACCACGTATCTGATATCAGCATTAGGGACCAACTGTCTAGGGGACGTCCCACCACCATAACAACCCCCAAATAGGACGTATTTTCTGACCGAGACAATTTGGGTCTTTAAGAGAGTGGAACTAAATATTTTAAGTTTTTAGGGCCAATACTGGCAACATTTATGAGGTACTTCTACACGCCGTTCGTACTCGGATACAAAAAGGAGGCCCCTTATCATTGAGTTTATAAACTTGAATCGGACTGCACTCATTGATATATGAGAAGTTTGCCCCTGTTCCTTAGTGGAATGTTCCTTGGCAAAATTTGCATTTGCAACGTGGGGGGACCATCCCAATCCCCAAAACACTCCTAAATCGGGCATATTTACCTACCATGTCAATGTGTAGCTAAAATACAAGGTATTGGGGGTAGAGCAAGGATTGATACCCTTTTTCGGGACCAATTCTCTGGGGGTCTAACCCTTTACCAAAATACCCCACAAACAGCAATTTTTTACTTACCATCGCAATATGGGTCCATGTATTTAGGGCATCACCCCTTCCCCAAAACAGCCCCCAAAGAGTAAAAATTTTTCGACCATGCCAATATGTGGCTCAAATGAAAGGTATTTGAGATTAGAAAAAAAATTATAAACTCACCTAAACCAATGGCAATATGGGGTTTAAATAAATGGTATTTGAGAGAAGAGCACTATGCTGATATTTTTCAGGGCCAAGTATCTGGGGAACCACCTAACCCCCGAAAACACCCCTAAATCAGATAACATGAGAATATCGGACTGAAATAAAGGGCCTCCCCCATACCCCAATTTTTAAAAACACCAGATTTCGGAGATGCGTGCACCGATTTAAGCGAAATTTTGTATGCCACCTTATGGTGGTAAAAAATTAAAAAAAAAAAAAGAATACAAATTTGGTATACAAATTTCACTCTTAAGTTTCGGGGGGTCCCCCACCCCCCAAAAAGCCTCAAGAGTACATTTTCACCACTTTAGGCAATATGGATCAATTGAATGCTATTTAAGAGTAGACTACGAACTTGGCATTAAAATGTTACCCTCCCCTAAAAACACCACCCAACAGGACACATTAACCGCTTTGAGTAATACGTGTATCAAATAAAAGGTATTTAAAAGTAGAGTACAAAACTGAGACAAAAAAATATTTTTTGCCCCTTTCCTTACAATAAATGCAACGCCCAACTTTCATGTAGGATGACCGAGAATATATTATACTCAAATGAAAGGACGTGTCAGAGGGCAATCCCCCTCCCCCTATCCTACCCAAAAAGGAATTAAGAATAATATATGAATAATATGAAATAATATATGAAGGCCGATCAGGATAGAAAAGGACAGAAGTAAAAGGTCTTTGATAGTAGAGTAGAGTTTTTTACCCTCAGATTGGGATGAACACAGGAGGACATGCGGATCTTTAAAAATGTTGTATCTCAAGTGGTCGCTTTAAAATATGATTTTGAATGTAGATAACCAATACAAAAAAAATTTATTAGTGTCAATCTGAACGAGATCCTCTAGCTTTGAATATCTTGATAACCTCCTTCAAAATGCTTGATGCTGATATTACTTCAGAGTCCGCCTCTAAACTCCCTTCAAACCGGTCATGATTGCCTACTATGGCGATAAATAATAGGTATTTGATAGTAGAAAACGAATTTGATATCCATAAACTTTCCCTAAACCAATGGCAATTGGGGCTCAAATTGAAGAAATTTGAGAGTAGAGCACGATGCTGATATTTTTTCAGAGCCAAGCACGGGCTAATGCTGCCAACATTTGTGAGATAATATGCTTTGAAAATCTTCTCTCCAAAGAGGTGTCGCACTGCGCCACGGCATTCGGACTCGGCTATAAAAAGGACGATTATTGAGCTTAAAACTTGAATCCGACTGCACTCATTGATAAGTGAGAAGTTTGCCCCTTTTCCATAGTGTTGTTGTTGTTTGTTTGTAAGTACGTGGGTGGCCGCCCCACCATGCATACCCCTCAAACTGGACATATTTATGAATTAGGGCAAACTCCCTCTAAACCACACATATATACCGACTATAGCAATATACGGCTCCAATGAACGGTATTTGGGAGAAGAGCGCCAATATAATATCCACATTGGCGCGAAATATCTGAAAGGCCGTACCAGCACCACCAAACAGGACTTATTCCCTGACGTGGCCGTATATGGCTCAGATAAAATAAGAGAGTGAAAGAAGGCGCTGCGGAGCGGGCCCTGTCCAGCTAGTATTTCATATTGGGAGATCGGTCTATATGGCAGCTATATCCAAATATGGTCCGATCTAAACTATATTTAACAAACAGGTGTAGAGGTCTATCAAAACGCACTGTTTTAAATTTCATTCAAATCGGATGAAAAATGCTCCTTTTATGGACTGTCTCTATATCGGGAGATTGGTCTATATGGCAGCTATAGCCAGATATGGTCCAATCTGGACGATATTCTGCCAGAGGGGTATTTGAACTCGCTGTGCCAAACTTTATCGAAATATGGCAGCTATATCCAATAACGGTCCGATATGTACCACATTTGGCAGGAATGGGCATTTTACACGAATTCCGGTAATAAATAGATCTTTTAAGGCCTCAATACCCCATATCGGGAGATCGGGTAGTTGGTCTATAGGGCAGCTATATCCAAATATAGTCCCTGCTTTTGGGTATTTACCCAATTTACCGGGTAAATACCTTTTGGGTATTAACCCATCGCCCATCTCTATACATACATAAATTTTGCGTACCTAGATCCGCGAATATCAAACAATTCTTGTTCTCGTGTAATGCAGATAGTCAAGGTGTAACTGTATTTCAATTTCAGATGCTATAGCTCAATTCGTTGAGAGGAAACTATTTTGTACTTTTTAGCACCTTATTGTACGAATTTCAAAAAATTTTCTAGTCAACCTTTACTGTTAAAGTGTAACCATATCCCAAATTTAATCCATAAAGAAAGTACAAATTTGTACGTTTTAGTACCTAAATATACAAAATTCAAAAAAAAAAAACGAATGGTGCCCAATATATATTAAACATCTTTAGAGTACACCCCAAAGCCCACTTGGTCGTCTAGTTTGGAACCATCCGTATAGAAATCTATGTAACTTCTGTTATCAAGGATATCGTTGTTCCAATCGTCCACCACTTAGCATTATAGGTCTGACAACTGCAGTATATACCCTGTGTATGACGAGCGGTCTTAATCACTAACTTGTGCCAATGGCTCTCTTGCAGGCGTATAGGGCAAGAGATGCCTTTCTTGCCCTTTCCAAAATGTTAGATTTGAAGTTCAATTTCCAGTCCAACAATATACGAAAGTAATTTGCGCTTTCTGTAAATTGAACATTATCTTCCCCAAGAAGGCAGGTGCCACTGTAGGTAACTTGTAAATCCTGATAAAATAACTACTTCTGTCTTGCACGGATTTACGCCTAGACCATTTTCGGTAGCCCACTTCGCTGTTGCACGTAGAGTTTCCTGAAGTATATCTCTAAGAATGCTGGGAAACGTTCTCCTAACCGCAATTGTCACGTCATCAGCATACGCGACCACTTTTGCACACTTTGCTTCCAGAGACAATAATATATTGTTAATAGCTATATTCCAAAGTAGAGAAGACACAACACCTCCTTGAGGAGTTCCTCTGCTTACCCATCTTTTTAGATCCACAGATCCCAAGCCTGCCGTAATGCATCTTTTAGTAAGTAAATTATTAATAAACTTTCTTACGGTAGAGTTGATGCCTAGAAATTCCAACTACTTCATGATTGACGTCGGTTTTACATTGTTGAAAGCACCTTTAATGTGAAGAAATGCTACCATTGTATATTCCTTGCTGCTACCGCGACAGGCGATCTCCAGGTATTTTTGCCCTAAGCTATGTTTTTATCAACCTCTCAAGAATCTTTAGCATAAAGGATGACAGACAAATAGGACCAAAATCTTTCGCCTTCGTGTGGTAAGATAAGGTAATATCTAGCTAACCCCTTTCTATGACATCCGAAATTCCCCATATATGATGGTGTGCCATAGCATCACTTGCTACAATGAGGCTCTTCTTCTCTATAGAAGCGGCTTCAACCAGCAACTAAAGGTTTGAAGACGGCATCTCTGAATCGTATGCCATATATAGGTAAGCCAGCCAGTAATGAGACTTATTTATTTCAAGGCTGGCTGTTCCCTTGACTAGTTTAAATCACGGAATTCTTAGTCCACGAACCATTCCTCCACACACCCATGGTTCCTGGATAAGAACCACATGAAATCTCCCTGCCATCAGGAGGGCCTTTAGTGCCGCCGAAGTGGCTTGCAATGGTGACTCGTTGAGATCAAAATAATTCAAATACAAACTCAGTGAATAAAAGATTCGGCCCGGTCGAACTCGTACGCTTTTACTCTAAGGTACTAAAAAGTACAAAATAGTTTCCTCTCTACGAATTGAGCTAAAGCATCTGAAATTGGAATCGACTACAAGAATTTTTTTATATTTGCGGATCTAGATACGCAAAATTTATGTATGTAGTGTAATTATTTAGTTTTAATAACATGGTATTTGAAATTTGTTGGCTTTGACAATTTGCAGTCCACTGTAATGTCATTGAATACTTAAATACTTACCAAAGGGGTAGCGAAGCGGATCAGGTGTATGCTATCAAAATATTAAAAAAATGTTTTCTTTTTCTGTAAAAACATAGTGACTTATGAAATTAAATATAAAGAAAATGTTTTTTATTTTTTGTAAGGTCATAGTGGCTTAGGAAATAAAATGACATGTTTTTTAATTTTCACCAATTTGTTTTTTTTTTTCAATACCTAAAAAAATTCTTCATCAATATAAATATTTTTAATAATGGAAATACGAAATTTCATTACAACTAGACAATGGAATCCTGACCCCCGATTCCATTGTCTAGTTGTAATGAGTTAAAAAAATGAGTTAAAATTAATGGGTTAAAAAACTCTAAAAAAACCGTGAAGTTTTTTCATTATTTTGACCAGTTTCATTGTTATTGTTATGCTTGAACTTCCTTATAGACAACAGAAGACCAAATGTGGGCCGCTGGAGGACTTTTGCGAGATGTGCGTCTTCCAAGATTCTCCAAAATAATCAAGGAAATTGCAGATGGAATTAGAGCTGGTGGTGGACTTATGCGAGAGGTGTGCCTATCAAAATTGCCCAAAAGAACTAACGAAATTGCTGATGGAATTGGAACTGGTTCCCTGTCTAATGATAAGGATGCCAAATGTCATGTTTACTATTTTGGAAATGATGCAAACGATAAGAAGACATAATGCGAAAAAGAAAACAACTCAGAAGAGATTTAGATGATTTTAATGTTATGTTATTTCATTCCTTTTCACCACAAATGAAGTAGGGTAAATTCTTGTATGAAGCTTCTTTGAAGCATGTCGATATCCTCATTCCCGATGACTATAAAGATGAACACAAAGCTTCTTTGAAGCATGTCGATATCCTCATTCCCGATGACTATAAAGATGAACACAAAGCTGGATTGGGAGCATGCAAGGATGCATCCGTGGGCGTTAAGAACAATTGCGAAGCTGCGGGAACTATCTTCACCTCCTTGAGGGTCAAATATTTAGATTCGTATTCCCTTAAATAAACGTAAGCGGAAGATAAAACAACAACAATGGTCGTTAATGACTTATATATTACTAGTTAGATTTCGCCGAATGCTGGCGACATTTGTGAGGTACTATGCCATGCCATGCCAGGGGCAAAATTCTCTAATATCAATTAATGTTGCCCGATTCAAGTTTTACTCATTGATAAGTGGCCTCCTTTTTATACCCGAGACGGAACGGCATGTCTTTGGGGAAAAGTTTTTATTTACATGGCTTCCATGCATGGCCTGCATTAAGAGGGGATAACCACCGCTGCAAAATGTTATGATGTTCTCGCCCTCTGCGCTACTTCGGTGGTGCTATGCCATTCCCTTAATAGAATGTTCATGGGAAAAATTTGGTATTTGACTGAATTGATCTTTACATTCACATAAGTTTTCTTTGGTCTGTGTCAATTTTATTAGCTTAATAATATCAAAATTGGCATTAAGCGTATGTTTAGAAATAATAAGATTAGGGTTTTGGGTCAATTTGTGATCCATTTCTGATGAACTTAGCCATCGCTTCTCAATGATCCAGCACAGACCGATGATCCGTTATGAGCACTTATCAGAACTTTTCCATTTGGGATGAGGCATCTAATGTCTTAATACATAAAGACTCCTTTCGTATGTCAGCAGGGTGCCA
Organism: Stomoxys calcitrans; assembly: GCF_963082655.1. Classification (NCBI taxonomy): domain Eukaryota; kingdom Metazoa; phylum Arthropoda; class Insecta; order Diptera; family Muscidae; genus Stomoxys; species Stomoxys calcitrans. The sequence goes on along the minus strand of NC_081555.1, from coordinate 29,722,423 downwards.
GTTCTTCTGTCCTTCCAAACTGGTAAGACAGTGACTTGTTTGTCTCAAAAAACTCTTGAAATCCATTAAACCACATATTCTTCGAATTGAGTCAGTTTTTCAGTTCTCGCGGAACAGAGGAATGCTCAAAGTTCGAAATGCCTCCCCAGTCTCGGATAAATGTTAATTACATTGCATTAGAAGTAAAATTGAAGGGGAAATGAATTATAGTGCCAGTGCCTGGTAGCATAGGAGGTACATATATCTACAACTATAAAAACAACAACAAAACAAGGACTCAGTATTTGTGCAAGAGCCGGTGCCATCCAACCGTATTTTCATTATTTAAAGCAAATTTATAGAAGCAGAATTTTTGTAGGTATTGAAAAAAAAAAAATTTGGTGAAAATTAAAAAACATGTCATTTTATTTCATAAGCCACTTTGTTGTTACAAAAAAAAGAAACATTTTCTTTATATTTTATTTTCTAAGCCACTAGGTTTTTGGAAAAAAAAAAAAACATTTTCTTATTTTTTTTTACCATTTAGCTGGAGTTACACAACACGCGCATCACTTATGCGCGCTTAAGCAATCAAATGCGCCTACTTGCGTTCTGTGGGTTGAGTTATATACAATGCGCCTTTTGCTTCTAGCGAATTTGTAAAAATCAGCTTACTTATGTCATTTACAAAGGTAATTTCAATGGAAATTGTCAATAATTTGGTTTAATTATAGCCATGTCCGTCCGTCCGTCCATCTGTCGAAATCACGATTGCGTCGAACGCTTAAAGCTAGCCGCTTGAAATGTTGCACAGATACTTCTTATTGATGTATGTATGTAGGTCGTTGGGATTGCAAATGGACCATATAGGCTCAGATTTGGATATAGCCACCATATAAACCGATCCCCCGATTTGAATTCTTGAGCCCATAGATGCCTCCATTTTCATCTGATTTGGCTAAAATTTGGAAAAGACATATGTTATGCCTTCCGAATTGGTCTATAAACAGATATAGCCTTCATTTAAACACATCCCCAGATTTGACTTCTTGAGCCCATAGAAACCTAAATTTTCATCCAATTTCACTGAAATTTGTTATGATTTCGAATATGCACCCTAAGTATGATTCGAATCAATCTATAAACAGATATAGCCCCCATATAAACCAATCCACAGACTTGACTTCTTGAGTCCTTAGAAGCCTAAATGTTTATCCGATTTGCCTAAAATTTTAAAGTTATTTGAGTTATGACTTCCAACATCCATTCCAAGTATGATCCGAATCGGTCTATAAACAGATATAGCCCCCATATAAACCGGTCCCCAGATTTGACTTCTAGATCCTTTAGAAGCCTCAATTGTCATCCGATTTGGCTTAACCCACCCATGTCAAGTATGATCCGAATCGGTTTATAAATAGATATAGCCTCCATATACCCTGGATTTGACTTCTTGAGCCCTTACTTTACTTTAATTGGCTATGACAGAATATTTCTTCCACTATCCGAACGTAGAATAGCGTTCCAAGCGCCTCGATCTTCTGCGCTCATTCTAAAATCTCTGACACCAAGTTTCGAGGTGTCTCCCACAACTTAATCTTTCCATCGGGCTTTTGGTCTTCCCGGTTTGCGTGTACCACCGTGTTTGCCTTCAAAAGACTTCTTTGCTGGAGCTTCTTCATCCATTCTGACAACATGACCTAGCCAACGCAGCTTTTGTATTTTGATGCGTGTAACTATGCTATCGTCGTCATACAGCTCATGGTTCATACGTCGCCTATATTCTCCGTTAACGCAAACTGGTCCATATATTTTACGAAGAATCTTTCTCTTAAATACTCCAAGCACTGCCTCATCTGCTTTCACAAGTACCCATGCTTCACAACCATATAACAGCACGGGTAGTATCAGTGTCTTGTAAAGTGTAGTCTTCGTCTGTCGAGAGATAGCCTTGTTTCTAAACTGCTTACTTAGTCCAAAGTAGCATCTGTTTGCCAGTATTATTCTTCGCTTTATCTCAAAACTGGTGTCATTCGTTTCGGTTACGGCGGTGCCGAGGTAGATAAAGTTACTGACTATCTCAAAGTTGTGATTCCCAACTTTCTCCATGTTCTTTATCTGCTCGGTTGTACAAGGCTTTTTGGGAGTGGAGACCATCAATTTCGTCTTATCTCCATTTACTGCCAGACCCATTTTCACTGACTCTCTTTCGATTCTTTCAAAGGCTGCAGTTACTACTTCCGGTGACCGACCTATGATATCGATATCGTCGGCATAGGCAAGTAGCATGTGCTCTCTTGTGATTAGTGTGCCATATCTATTCACTTCTGCATCTCGTATAATCTTCTCCAGCAGGATATTAAAGAGATCACACGATAGACTGTCTCCTTGTCTGAAACCTCGTTTGGTATTAAATGGTTCGGAGAGATTCTTTCCTATTCTTACTGAGATTCTTTCCTATTCTTATCAGCAAGTGTCATCTTGCAGAGTCTTATTAATTTTGCAGGGATACCAAACTCAGACATGGCTTGGAGTACCTTTGAACGTAAAGGAGTATCGAAGGCGGCTTTGTAGTCAACAAAGAGGTGGTAGGTGTTGATTTGTCCTTCTCGGATCTTTTCCAGGATTTGGCGCAGTGTGAATATCTGGTCTAGGGTGGATTTACCAGGTCTAAAACCGCATTGATAGGGCCCAATTATCTCATTGACTTTAGGTTTTAATCTTTCACACAGTACGCTCGAGAGTATCTTGTATGCGATGGGTAGGAGACTTATTCCTCTGTGGTTGGCACATTCCGTCTTGTCTCCTTTCCTGTGTACGGGACAAAGTATGCTGAGGTTCCAATTATCGGGTATGCGTTCTTCTAGCCAGATTGCGCAGATAAGCTGATGCATACGCCTTATCAGCGTGTCGCCTCCGGTCTTAAATAGTTCAGCGGGTAACCCATCGGCTCCTGCTGCCTTGTTGTTCTTTAGTCGGGTTACTGCTACGTGGACCTCATTCTGACTAGGAGGTAAACATTCTATACCATCATCAGGGATTGGTTCTGCGATATCCTCTTCGCCGCTAATATCGGACACTAGCAGTTGGGTAAAATGTTCTTTCCGTATCCTCAGCATGTTGTCTGTGTTAGTTACCAGATTTCCTTCTTTGTCTCTGCAGGAGGATGTGCCTGCACCAAAGCCATCGGTTTGGTGTTTAATTCTTTGGTAGAATTTCCGGACTTCATTCTGACTCCTGTACATCTCAATTCGCTCGCACTCACGTCTTTCCATTTCCTTTTTCTTTCTGCGGAATAGACGTTTCTCCTCTCTCCTTTTCTCCCGATACCTCTCCTTCATCTGGCGCGTTGCTACTGATTGCAGGGTTGCTCTATATGCCGCATTCTTGGCTTCAGTAGCAACTCGACACTCTTGGTCGTACCAAGGATTTTTTGGAGGAGGCTTTCGGTACCCAAGTACGGATTTCGCGGCATTTTCCATGGAGTGGGCAATAGTTTGCCACTGCGCCATTATATCATCGGAACAAGGAGTGCTTTCATCAAGCAGTTGGGTCAGTCGAGTGGAGTATGCCGCTGCCATTTGTTGTGTCTGCAGCTTTTCAATGTCCAGCTTCCGTGCAGTGTCAGATCGTACTTTCCTCGCCATGTTCAAACGGGTGCGAACCTTGGCTGCAACAAGGTAATGATCCGTATCTATATTCGCTCCACGGATCGATCGTACATCTAACACGCTGGCTGAATGCCTTTCATATATCACAACGTGATCAATTTGCTTTCTCGTGTTTTGATCGGGTGACAGTCATGTGGCTTTGTGGATATTTTTATGTTGAAATCTGGTGCTACTAACTACCATGTTTTTTGCCGCGGCGAAATCTATCAGCCTCAACCCATTACTGGACGTTATCTCGTGGAGGCTAAACTTCCCGACTGTTGGACCAAAAATTTCTTCCTTCTCTATTTTCGCATTAAAATCTCCCAGAAGCGTACCTAGATCCGCGAATATCAAAAAATTCTTGTACTCGTGTAATGCCCATAGTCAAGGTGGAACTGTATCTCAATTTCAGATGCTATAGCTCAATTCGTTGAGAGGAAACTATTTTGTACTTTTTAACACCTTATTGTACGAATTTCAAAAATTTTTTCTAGTCAACATTTACTGTCAAGGTGTAACTATATCCCAAATTTTAGATTTCTTAGCTTAATTCATAAAGAAAGTACAAATTCGTACATTATAGTACCTAAATATACAAAATTAAAAAAAAATCTTGAGCTCTAGCTCAATATGTAACAAGTAAAAGCGTGCTGAGTTCGGCCAGGCCGAATCTAGGATACCCACCACCAAGGATATCGCTTAAAATATACCCTTATTCACTGAGTTAATATTTGAATTATTTTGAGCTCAACAAGTCATATGGGGACATTGGTACTTAGGGAGTCCTTTATTACCATAATGACCGATTCGGATACAACTTGGCGCTGGTGTTGTATGTCAAAAGATGGATTTTTGGGCCAAATTTCAGCCGAATAAGGTGAAATTTTGGACTTCTAAGGGCTCAAGAAGTCAAATCCGGGGTATATGGAGGCTATATCTATTTATAAACCGATTCGGATCATACTTGACATGGGTGGGTTAAGCCAAATCGGATGACAATTGAGGCTTCTAAAGGATCTAGAAGTCAAATCTGGGGACCGGTTTATATGGGGGCTATATCTGTTTATAGACCGATTCGGATCATACTTGGAATGGATGTTGGAAGTCATAACTCAAAAAACTTTCAAATTTTAGGCAAATCGGATAAACATTTAGGCTTCTAAGGACTCATGAAGTCAAGTCTGTGGATTGGTTTATATGGGGGCTATATCTGTTTATAGATTGATTCGAATCATACTTAGGGTGCATATTCGAAATCATAACAAATTTCAGTGAAATTGGATGACAATTGATTTTTCTATGGGCTCAAGAAGTCAAATCTAGGGATGTGTTTAAATGGGGGCTATATCTGTTTATAGACCAATTCGGAAGGCATAACATATGTCTTTTCCAAATTTTAGACAAATCAGATGAAATGGAGGCATATATGGGCTCAAGAATTCAAATCGGGGGATCGGTTTATAAGGTGGCTATATCCAAATCTGAGCCTATATGGTCCATTTGCATTCCCAACGACCTACATCAATAAGAAGTATCTGTGCAACATTTAAGGCGGCTAGCTTTAAGCGTTCGACGCAATCGTGATTTCGACAGATGGACGGACGGACGGACATGGCTATAATTAAACCAAATTATTGACAATTTCCATTGAAATTACCTTTGTAAATGACATAAGTAAGCTGATTTTTACAAATTCGCTAGAAATCGAAAATTCGAAAAAATGAAGGAGTTACAGCGTTATTGACCTTAAAAATGACCTTGAATTTTTACGCTAAAATAGATTTGATTTTTGCGATGTTTTCCATAGAAAACTTTACAATATTCCTTCATCCAGCACCACTACGGAAAGAGATTTTCCCCACGAATCCAACGGTGTCTGAAAAATTGTGAAGTTTGCAAAACTAAGGAAGTTACAGCAAATGCAAACTCACGTTGGTTTTTTTGAATATCTTGGATATTAATTATGCGATTTTGAAGCAATACTCTAAAGTTTTCAAGGAAATAGGAAAGAGTATTGCTTCGTCCAGCACCATTACAGAAAGGGATTTTCCTGACGAATCCAACGGTGTCCTCAGAATTTTGAAATTCGCAAAACTAACAATGTTACAGCAATTTCAAACTCACCTCGATTTTTTTTTACCATTTTGCCAATATTAATTATGCGATTTTGAGCTTGTTTTTTGAAGAAAAAACATGGGACTTGCACTAATCCGATTTTTTTGCAATAATCTACAATACTGTATACTCAACTCGAAAAATTTTTTCGCATCAAAAATTGAAAAATTTCATAAGGGCTTTAGGGTTAGGCTTTGCTAAAAAAATGCAAAAAAATAAAATGTGAAATTTCACGTAATTTTGTTTATTGTTCGAATCGTTTTCGAATTTCGAACTGCGGAATGCTGGAAAATGACCGAAATTCGAAAAAATGAAGGAGTTACAGCGTTATTGACCTTGAAAATGACCTTGAATTTTTACGCCAAAATAGATTTGGTTTTTGCGATGTTTTCCATAGAAAACTTTACAATATTCCTTCATCCAGCACCACTACGGAAAGAGATTTTCCCCACGAATCCAACGGTGTCTGAAAAATTGTGAAGTTTGCAAAACTAAGGAAGTTACAGCAATTGCAAACTCACGTTGGTTTTTTTGAATTTCTTGGATATTAATTATGCGATTTTGAAGCAATACTCTAAAGTTTTCAAGGAAATAGGAAAGAGTATTGCTTCGTCCAGCACCATTACAGAAAGGGATTTTCCTGACGAATCCAACGGTGTCCTCAGAATTTTGAAATTCGCAAAACTAACAATGTTACAGCAATTTCAAACTCACCTCGATTTTTTTTACCATTTTGCCAATATTAATTATGCGATTTTGAGCTTGTTTTTTGAAGAAAAAACATGGGACTTGCACTAATCCGATTTTTTTGCAATAATCTACAATACTGTATACTCAACTCGAAAAATTTTTTCGCATCAAAAATTGAAAAATTTAATAAGGGCTTTAGGGTTAGGCTTTGCTAAAAAAATGCAAAAAAATAAAATGTGAAATTTCACGTAATTTTGTTTATTGTTCGAATCGTTTTCGAATTTCGAACTGCGGAATGCTGGAAAATGATCGAAATTCGAAAAAATGAAGGAGTTACAGCTTTATTGACCTTGAAAATGACCTTGAATTTTTACGCCAAAATAGATTTGGTTTTTGCGATGTTTTTCATCGAAAACTTTACACTATTCCTTCACCCAGCACCACTACGGAAAGAGATTTTCCCCACGAATCCAACGGTGTCTGAAATTGTGAAGTTTGCAAAACTAAGGAAGTTACAGCAATTGCAAACTCAATTGCTTCTTCGTCCAGCACAATTGAGGAAAGGGCTTTTCTTGACGAACCCAACGGTGTCCTTAGAATTTTGAAATTCGTAAAACTAAGGTTGTAACAGCAATTTCAAATTATCGCAATAATTATGCGATTTTAAGCTTGTTTTTTGAAGAAAAAACAAAGGAGTTGCACTAATCCGATTTTTTTGCCATAATCTTTAATACTGTATACTTAACTCGAAAATTTTGTTCGCATCAAAAATTGAAAATTTTCATAAGGGGTTTGCTAAAAAAATGCGAAAAAATTAAAATGTGAACTTTTACGTAAATTTGTTTATTGTACGAATCGTTTTCGAATTTCGAACTGCGGAATGCTGGAACATGATCGAAATTCGAAAAAATTAAGGAGTTACAGCGTTTTTGACCTTGAAAACGACCTAGCATTTTTACGCCAAAAAAGATTTGGTTTTAGCGATGTTTTTCATAGAAAACTTTACATTATTGCTTCATCTAGCACCACTACGAAAAGAGATTTTCTCACCAATCCAACGGTGTTTGAATAATGGTAATTTTTGCAAAACTAAGGAAGTTATGTAATTTTGTTTATTGTACGAATCGTTTTCGAATTTCGAACTGCGGAATGCTGGAACATGATCGAAATTCGAAAAAATTAAGGAGTTACAGCATTTTTGACCTTGAAAACGACCTTGGTTTTTTTGATTTTTTTGGATATTAATTATGCGATTTTGAAGCACTACTCTAAATTTTCCGAGGAAATTTTTTTTTTTTTTTTAATTCATTTTTATTAATGCTTTCTATCTTAGTATAGATATTTACATTATTATCGACATTATTTTGTATATTATAATTACTAATGGTGCCAACCCAGTGGTTGGCCCACGTATAAAATTTATTTATGCATCATTAAAGTGGAGTTAAAAATTTACAGTAGGTCTTGCGGTGCTTTTCTTTTGAGCCGCTTAAATGTTTCAGTGTTCCTCATCAGGTTTGTTGCTAGTGGGTTTGGATGTTGTTGAATTCTCAATTTATAATTTTGGAGTTGTGACAATACTTCTTCCTGGACAGTTTTTATATTTAATTCCTCGTGTAGTCGCTTATTAGTTATGTAGTATGGTGCACCTGCAATTTTGCGTAATGTTTTTGATTGTAGTTGCTGTAGTAGTTTGATTGTTGTATGTGAAGCGGTTCCCCATAGCTGGATACCGTATGTCCAGATTGGTTTTATAATGCATTTGTATATAAGTATCTTATTTTCTAAGGATAACTTGGAATTTGGTCCAATCAGAAAATTCATTTTTTGTAGTTGTATATCACAAGCTTTTCTTTTTATTTTTATGTGCGTTTTCCAAGTTAGTTTCTTGTCCAAGTATAGTCCCAGATATTTCGCCTCATTCGCCTGCGGGAGTTGGACTTCATTCATTTGAACTGGAGGGCAGTTTCCGTGGTTAAGTGTGAATGTTACGTGTATAGACTTAGTTTCATTTGGTTTTATACGCCAGTGTTTCAGCCACTCGCACAAAGTATTTAGGTAGGTTTGAAGCATATTGCTTGCTATTTGTGGATTTTTATTAACAGCTAGCACAGCGGTGTCATCAGCGAATGTACCCACCACTGCGTTCTCTGTCTGTGGTAGATCAGATGTGAACAAGATATATAAGATTGGGCCCATCACACTCCCCTGTGGTACCCCAGCTCTGACAGATTTTAAATCACTCATTTCATCGGCCTCTTGGACGAAGAACATTCTTTTTTGAATATATGATTTAATTAATAGATAGTAATTTATTGGAAGAAGTTTCCTTGCCTTGTAGAGAAGACCCTCATGCCATACCTTGTCAAAGGCTTGCGAGATGTCTAAAAATGCGGAAGTACAGTACTGCTTTGATTCAAATGCAGAATTTATGGTTTCCACTAATCTGTGGATTTGTTCAGTAGTCCCGTGATTCTTTCTAAATCCGAATTGATGATTTGGTATCAAGTTATTTTCCTCAATTATTGGCATTAATCTCTTAAGAAACAGAGATTCGAATACCTTTGAAATTATTGGCAGTAGGCTTATTGGTCGATATGATTTGACTTGATCGGATGGTTTTCCAGGTTTCTGGATCATTGTGACTTGGGCAACTTTCCATTGGGGCGGAATGAAGCAGCGCTTTAAACAGGCATTGAATATGAAGGTAATGAAGTCAGTACCTTCTTTAGGGAGTTCTTTGAGTATTTTAGGGGTTATTAAGTCATAGCCAGGAGCCTTACCAGGTTTTAGAATCTTTATTGCATGTGAGACTTCGGCTTTTGAAATTTTCTTTATTGGCAGGTCAAGCTGATGAGGTTCATTTAAGAAAGTTTCCAAGCATTTGGGCGGTTCTTCCGAGCTATTTGGGGTGAAAACATCGTATAAATGATTGGCAAATGTGTAGGCTTTTTCTAAGTTGCTTTTTGTCCACGAGTTACCAGACTTTCGAATTGGGTAATTGATTTTTGGCTCATTTTTGAGTTTTTTCGTGATTTTCCATAGAGAATAGTCTGTTGACTTTGTTGGCCCAAGATTTTGGATTTCTTGTTCAATATGGTTATTATCTACGCATTTTAATAACTTTTGCAAATCTGCAGTTGCTTTATTAAGTTTTCGTTTGTTCTCTGGTGATTTTGTTTTTTGCCAACGTTTTTTCGCCTTGCGCTTTTCTTTAACTTTTCTCTGTATAAAGGCAGGGTATTTGTATGATTCTATGAAACTTTTCTTGGGTGTAGAGTTCCATGAAGCGCTCTGTATAGTTTGCACTAGGTGGTCTACGGCGTAAGAAATGTCTTGATCTGATTTTAAAGGTAAATTTTGATGTAATGTTTTGCTGACTAGGTAACGAAAATAATGCCAGTTAGTCTTATTATTGTGAAGTTTACATTTTTGATCTTGGGGTATATGCTGTGCGTGCAATGATAGAAAGACTGGTGTGTGATCAGAAGACAGATCGTGGCTTGAAAAACATTTTTCGGAGCCAGCCGAAATCCCTTTGGAAACGCAGAAATCTATAAGATCTGGGGTTTTATTCAGATCTGACGGCCAATATGTTGGAGAATATGGTGAAATAACCCGAAGATTAAGTTCTTTTATAGCCCAGTATAACTGTCGGCCTTTCGGCGTATTAAGACGTGATCCCCATATTGTGTGCTTGGCATTGTAGTCTCCACAAGCTATGAATTTGCTTCCTAATGTCTTAAAGAAATTAATATAATTTTCTTTTTTGATGGTATGTTTTGGTGGACTATAGATTGATGACACTGTTAAAGGTCCTTGCATGCTTTCTACTATGATGTTTGTTGCCTGAATTATATCGGAGCTGTAGTGGGTTCCTTGGTGATGCTTAATGGATTGCTTTATCAAGATTCCTGAACCACCACGTGCCATTCCAGATGGGTGCATAACGTGGTAAAAATCGTATTGGGGGATACAAAAGTGATGCTTGCTGGTAAAATGTGTCTCTGACACAAGAAGTATGTCTATTTGATTAGAAGACAAAAAGTTTTTCACTTCTAAGGTATGTTGTGCCAGACCGTTGGCATTCCAGAACACTATATTAAGAAAGTTCATTATTAGATTTGTGTTAATTTTGAAGTTAGACTCATAAGAAGGCTTGTCATCTGCTGCATAAGTGTTCCTAAATTGCTTAACATTTCATGTATTTCGGATACTTGCGGACTTCGATCCGTTTGAAGATTTTGTGGCTGAATTTGGGTGTTTTGTTGTGAGGTTTGCGGAAAATCTGTTCTTCTAGCAGCGCTTGAATATGTGGGGTTCGTCGTCAAAGTTCGGGTTTCAGGCTGTTGACTCTCTCTCGTGTTTCTAAGAGAGGGGTAATGTTGGGAGTAAATTTGCTTATAAATTGAACATCCTTTATAATTTGCTGGGTGATTACCATTACATAAGGCGCACTTTACCTCGTCTGCCCAGTTTTTGCGTTCGCATGATTTTGATTCATGGTGTCCAGCACACTTAATGCAGACTGATTTTTTCTTGCAATATGACTTTGTATGGCCGTATTGTTGACAGTTTGAGCATTGAGGGACTATTTTCTTAGGACGCGGAGGCTCAAATCTAATAACGCATGACATAAGTTTTGTTACGGAATATATATCTTTATTGTTGGGCTTGGTGCTCAATTCGACCTCAAACAGAGGAAGCGGAACCTTTGTATAACGACTTCTTATATTCCATATATTTTTGACTTCATGTCCAAGTTGGGAGAGCTCGTTTTTCAAGTCGTCTATATTTGCTGTTGAGTGCATATTTCGCAAGATTACTTTAAATCCCCTTTCAGATTTTGGTTTGTAAGTAAAGAACTCAGTGTTTTTCTTTTCTAGTTCACCAATAATTTTTTTATAAGTTTCGTGGTCTTTTGGCATTATCTTGACCTGTTCATTTCGCAGGGTTTTTATTTCAAATTGGTTTGGAACAGTTTGTTTTAGCATGGATATTAAAGGTTGTATGTTAGCAACCTTCTCAACAAATATAGGCGGAGGTTTGTAAAGAATTTGAGGCGGATTAGAGTTGGGTTGAGACCCGTCGTCATTATCCAGATCCGCATATTGGTTGGCAGTTTGAGGAGTCTTACTCAACCAATATTTTTGGGTAGTGACTTGTTTTTTGGTGTTATTATTAATAACATGCTCTGGGCTTTCGTTTGCTCGCTTGTTTCGTCTGACTGTTTGCCATTCGTAGGGCGATGCTACTGCACTGTTGCAGTTTTCGGAAGAATTTGGAGGTTGAGAATCAAAACGACCTATTTCTTGTTGGAGCTCTTCTTCATCTGTCTCAAATGATTCAGTTTGCTTGTTGAGTTTGAACTTTAAAGATTCAACATCTCTTTGGAGTTGACCACAAAGCCTTTCATATCTTTCATTCCTTTCAGACAGTTCGGCGTTTATCTTTTCTAGTTCTTGTAATTTGTTCAAGCGGAAAGAGCCAATGCTGTTGCGGGGGGTTAATGACCCTGTATTCATAGTGTATTTGATCTAACACCGGGTGACTCACGTCGATAATTCAGTACTAGTGTATAGCAAGGACACACACCATTTATACTACATTATCCAACCGATATAGATCTCGACAACTACTTTCAGATGCAACCCTGTTAAATAAGGTGTTGGGTAAATGCAACTCGTAGCCAGTATTTGGGTAGAAGAGAACAGCTGATACCGTCAAATTTATTGACAAAGTATACTGCTGACAGACCGTGATATTTGTCTCTGTTGTTCCTTCCAGTGGATTTTATATTAATTTATTGCCTTTGGGCTTAATTTAAAACGAAGTTAATTTGTAAATTGCGTGTCACTCACCGCCGTTTACGTCTATAATTGAGTGAAGGGGTGTTCCTGAGGAATCCAGCTCCAATACAACAACCATCCACTTACAACAAAACGCCTCCAACAGTGATGTATGTTTGTTTTTGTCGCAGCAACCAGAAACACGTCCGTCCGGTAAGAAAGGGTTAAAATAAAAAAGGAAATAGGATACGAATCGTTTTCGAATTTCGAACTGCGGAATGCTGGAACATGATCGAAATTCGAAAAAATGAAGGAGTTACAGCGTTCTTGACCTTGAAAACGACCTTGCATTTTTACGCCAAAAAAGATTTGGTTTTAGCGATGTTTTTCATAAAAAAACTTTACATTATTGCTTCATCTAGCACCACTACGTAAAGAGATTTTCCTCACGAATCCAATAGTGTCTGAATAATGGTAATGTTTGCAAAACTAAGGAAGCTACAGCAATTGCAAACTCACGTTGGTTTTTTTGAATTTTTTGGATATTAATAATGCGATTTTGAAGCAATACTCTAAAATTTTCAAGGAAATAGGAAAGAGTATTGCTTCGTCCAGCACCATTGAGGAAAGGGCTTTTCCTGACGAATCCAACGGTGTACTTAGAATTTTGAAATTCGCAAAACTAAGGATGTTACAGCAATTTCAAACTCACCTCGATTTTTTTTATCATTTTTCGAATATTAATTATGCGATTTTGAGCTTGTTTTTTGAAGAAAAAACATGGGACTTGCACTAATCCGATTTTTTTGCCATAATCTTCAATAATGTATGCTCAACTCGAAAAATTTTTTCGCATCAAAAATTTTCATAAATGTTTGCTAAAAAATAAAATGTGACATTTTACGTAATTCTGTGTATTGTTCGAATTGTTTTCGAATTTCGAACTGCGGAAGGCTAGAAAATGATCGAAATTCGAAAAAATGAAGGAAACACAGCTTTTTGACCTTGAAAATGATCTTGAATTTTTATGCCAAAAAAGATTTGGTTTTAGCGAAGTTTTACATAGAAAACTGTACATTAGCTCCACTACGGAAAGAGAATTTTCTCACGAATCCAACGGTGTCTGAATAATTGTAAAGTTTGCAAAAATAAGGAAGTTACACTACTGTGGTACAGGGTATTATAACTTAGTGCATTTGTTTGTAACATCCAAAAGCAAGGAAGATAGACCCATTGGTAAGTATACCGATCAACTCAGAATCACTTTCCGTCTGTAGTCTGTCCATGTTAATTTGTGCACAAACTTCAGGTCGCAATTTTCATCCTATCGTCTTCAAAGTTGGTACGGACATGTTTTTCGGCCGAGAGACGAAGCCTATTGAAATCGGGAACAGTCGGTTCATATAGCTCCCATATATATGTTCGTTCGATTTTCAGTAATAATGCAATAAAATGGCCATTTGTAAACCTATTCTCTCGAAATTTCGTAGGAAGGATTTTCCTATGACTGTCGACATTAGAGACAAATTTCATAGAATTTGGATCAGATTTGGATATAGCTCCTATATATATGTTCCTCCGATTTACACTAATAATGCAATAAAATGGTCATCTGTTAACCGATTCTCTTGAAATTTATTGGGAAGGATTTTTTCTTGACTCCCGAAAATTATTGTGAATTTCATAGAAATCGGCCCATATTTAGATATAGCTCTTATATATATATACATATAAGCGTGCTATGTTCCGCTAAAATATGGGAGCTATATCTGGTTATGAACCGATTTAAACCATAATGGCACAGTTGTTGGAAGTAATAGCAGAACACTACAGCCAAATCGGACAAAAGTTACGGTTTCCACGGGCTCAAGAAGTCAAATCAGGATATCGGTTTATATGGGGGCTATATCCAAATCTGAACCGATATGGCCTACATATATGCAATTCCCAACGACCTACATACATCAATAAGAAGTATCTGTGCAACATTACAAGCGGCTGGCTTTACGCGTTTGACGCTATCGTGATTTCGACAGACACGCGGACATAGCTAGATAGAGTCAGAATGTCGAGACGATCAAGAATATATATACTTTATGATGTCCTAGATCAATGCTTCGAGGTGTTACAAAAGGAATGCCTAGATTAGTATACCCCCATCCTATGGTGGGTATTTACGGTCATAAAAGGTAATTTTTTTGGGGAAAATTGGCTTGACGAAAGTCGGCAATTTTTTTGTATTAAAAAAGTCAAATAACAAATTTTCTCAACATTTTGAGGATTGAAATTTCTGGAAACCGTTTTAATGTCTTATTGCAATTGATGGTTCCTTTAAAAATAAATAAATAGGTTGCTTTGTTTGTGTGAGTTACACAACAAATGCACGCGCGCATCTGACGGAATAAGTTAACCAACTCTCAACTTTGAACGCATTTCAGGGCGCCAAACATATGATTTGAATATGTTTACTGTTCAAAAATTGTTTCACAGTTCATAAATTAGACAAATGCTTTTATGACTTTAATATTAATGCACATTTTCACAATTTAAATTGAATTTAACTTGGGAAATGACATAAGTAAGCTGATTTTTACAAATTCGCGAGAAGCAAAAGGCGCATTGTATGTAACTCAACCCACAGAACGCAAGTAGGCGCATTTGATTGCTTAAGCGCGCATAAGTGATGCGCGTGTTGTGTAACTCCAGCTAAATGGTAAAAAAAATAAGAAAATGTTTTTTTTTTCCAAAAACCTCGTGGCTTAGAAAATAAAATATAAAGAAAATGTTTCTTTTTTTTGTAACAACAAAGTGGCTTATGAAATAAAATGACATGTTTTTTAATTTTCACCAAATTTTGTTTTTCAATACCTACAAAAATTCTGCTTCTATAAAATTGCTTTAAATAATGAAAATACGGTCGGATGGCACCGGCTCTTGCACAAATACTGAGTCCTTGTTTTGTTGTTGTTTTTATAGTTGTAGATATATGTACCTCCTATGCTACCAGACACTGGCACTATAATTCATTTCCCCTTCAATTTTACTTCTAATGCAATGTAATTAACATTTATCCGAGACTGGGGAGGCATTTCGAACTTTGAGCATTCCTCTGTTCCGCGAGAACTGAAAAACTGACTCAATTCGAAGAATATGTGGTGTAATGGATTTCAAGTTTTTTGAGACAAACAAGTCACTGTCTTACCAGTTTGGAAGGACAGAAGAACTGGCACCCTGCTGACATACGAAAGGAGTCTTTATGTATTAAGACATTAGATGCCTCATCCCAAATGGAAAAGTTCTGATAAGTGCTCATAACGGATCATCGGTCTGTGCTGGATCATTGAGAAGCGATGGCTAAGTTCATCAGAAATGGATCACAAATTGACCCAAAACCCTAATCTTATTATTTCTAAACATACGCTTAATGACAATTTTGATATTATTAAGCTAATAAAATTGACACAGACCAAAGAAAACTTATGTGAATGTAAAGATCAATTCAGTCAAATACCAAATTTTTCCCATGAACATTCTATTAAGGGAATGGAATAGCACCACCGAAGTAGCGCAGAGGGCGAGAACATCATAACATTTTGCAGAATTTTGCCCCTGGCATGGCATGGCATAGTACCTCACAAATGTCGCCAGCATTCCGCGAAATCTAACTAGTAATATATAAGTCATTAACGACCATTGTTGTTGTTTTATCTTCCGCTTACGTTTATTTAAGGGAATACGAATCTAATTATTTGACCCTCAAGGAGGTGAAGATAGTTCCCGCAGCTTCCCAATTGTTCTTAACGCCCACGGATGCATCCTTGCATGCTCCCAATCCAGCTTTGTGTTCATCTTTATAGTCATCGGGAATGAGGATATCGACATGCTTCAAAGAAGCTTCATACAAGAATTTACCCTACTTCATTTGTGGTGAAAAGGAATGAAATAACATATGTAACATTAAAATCATCTATGTAAATCTCTTCTGAGTTGTTTTCTTTTTCGCATTATGTCTTCTTATCGTTTGCATCATTTCCAAAATAGTAAACATGACATTTGGCATCCTTATCATTAGACAGGGAACCAGTTCCAATTCCATCAGCAATTTCGTTAGTTCTTTTGGGCAATTTTGATAGGCACACCTCTCGCATAAGTCCACCACCAGCTCTAATTCCATCTGCAATTTCCTTGATTATTTTGGAGAATCTTGGAAGACGCACATCTCGCAAAAGTCCTCCAGCGGCCCACATTTGGTCTTCTGTTGTCTATAAGGAAGTTCAAACACAACAATAACAATGAAACTGGTCAAAATAATGAAAAAACTTCACGGTTTTTTTAGAGTTTTTTAACCCATTCACGCCTGACCCCCGATTCCATTGTCTAGTTGTAATAAAATTTCGTATTTCCATTATTTAAAATATTTATATTGATGAAGAATTTTTTTAGGTATTGAAAAAAAAACAAATTGGTGAAAATTAAAAAACATGTCATTTTATTTCCTAAGCCACTATGTCCTTACAAAAAATAGAAAACATTTTCTTTATATTTAATTTCATAAGTCACTATGTTTTTACAGAAAAAGAAAACATTTTCTTAATATTTTGATAGCATACACCTGGTCCGCTTCGCTACCCGTTTGGTAAGTATTCAATGACATTACAGTGGACTGCAAATTGTCAAAGCCAACAAATTTCAAATATTGTACCATGTTATGAAAACTAAATAATTGCACTAAAGGCCCTCCTGATGGCAGAGAGATTTCATGTGGTTCTTATCCAGGAATGGGTGTGTGGAGGAATGGTTCGTGGACTAAGATTCCGTGATTTAAACTAGTCAAGGGAACAGGGAATGGGAGACACAGAGCCTGTATTCTTGCAAAGAGTAGTCTAATTGTATTTCTTCTCCCGTCGCCATGCACTGAAGATTCTGTAGCAGCCAGCCTTGAAATAAATAAGTCTCATTACTGGCTGGCATTTTGGTCCTATTAGTTTGTCATCCTTTATGCTAAAGATTCTTGAGAGGTTGATAGAAACATAGCTTAGGGCAAAAATACCTGGAGATCGCCTGTCGCGGCAGCAGCAAGGAATATACAATGGTAGCATTTCTTCACATTGAAGGTGCTTTGAACAATGTAAAACCCACGTCAATCATGAAGTAGTTGGAATTTCTAGGGATCAACTCTACCGTAAGAAAGTTTATTAATAATTTACTTACTAAAAGATGCATTACCGCAGGCTTGGGATCTGTGTGGCGTTGTGTCTTCTCTACTTTGGAATATAGCCATTTACAATATATTATTGTCTCTGGAAGCAAAGTGTGTAAAAGTGGTCGCGTATGCTGATGACGTGACAATTGAGGTTAGGAGAACGTTTCCCAGCATTCTTAGAGATATACTTCAGGAAACTCTACGTGCAACAGCGAAGTGGGCTACCGAAAATGGTCTAGGCGTAAATCCGTGCAAGACAGAAGTAGTTATTTTATCAGGATATACAAGTTACCTACAGTGGCACCTGCCTTCTTGGGGAAGAGAATGTTTAATTTACAGAAAGCGCAAAATACTTTCGTATATTGTTGGACAGGAAATTGAACTTCAAATCCAACATTTTGGAAAGGGCAAGAAAGGCAACTCTTGCCCTATACGCCTGCAAGAGAGCCATTGGCACAAGTTAGTGATTAAGACCGCTCGTCATGCACTGGGTATATACTGCAGTTGTCAGACCTATAATGCTAAGTGGTGGACGATTGGAACATCGATATCCTTGATAACAGAAGTTACATAGATTTCTATACGTATGGTTCCAAATTAGACGACCAGGTGGGCTTTGGGGTGTACTCTAAAGATCTAGAACTGGTCATATCGAAAAGGTTACCCGACCACTGCAGTGTGTGGAAGTGGTTGAATGGCTAAGATATAATGTCATAACGATGAGTGGCATAAATATCTTCTCAGACAGCCAGGCAGCCATTAAATTCCTGGAGAACCTATTTCTGCACACAGAAACCACCCTCGACTATCGCAGATCTCTCAGTTCAAAATTCACCTGTTCTGGGTGCCGGGCCATAGAGACATCCCAGGGAATTGTAAAGCAGACGATCTATGTGTAGGAACTACCCTACACATTCCTAGAAAACTGGAATCTGTTGGTATGCCTCTATCGACATGTAAGCTAATTTTTCAGGACCAGGCCCGAAGGACAATGAATGATAGATGGTCACCAAAGGGGACTGTGAGCATTTCAAACTATGTGGCCTAATCTAGAATTACCGCTTTGCTGTCACTGGCTAGAACAGACCTCTCAGTTATTGTGTCTGTCATGACAGGTCACCGTCAAATCGGAAAACATGCTGACAGACTGTAGGTTGAAAGTAACGACTTTTGCAGAAGCTGTGAGGACATCAAAGAAGAAGATTCGCAAGTTGTCGGCCTTTTTAAAGCGATCTGTATGGTTGAACGGTAGGAACTGTTTCTGTGGTATCACAATGGACGCAAACGTCTAAACGTCCACATTGATCGATTCGGACAAAACTTGGCGATGATGTTGTAAATCATAAGATAGGTTTTTGGTTCAAATTTCAGCCGAATCAGGTGAACATTGAGTCTTCTAAGGGCTAAAGAAGTCAAATCCGGGGATCGGTTTATGCGGAGGCTATATCAGTTTATAAGCCCATTCGGATCATACTTGGCATAGATGTTGGAAGTCATAACTTAAGTCTTTGTTTCAACATTTCAGTCAAATCGGATGAAAATTGTGGCTTCTAAGGGCTCAAGAAATCAAATCCGGGGATCGGTTTATATGGGGGCTATGCTCGTTTATAGACCGATTCGGATCATACCTGTCATGGATGTTGAAGTCATTACTCAAGTCGTTGTTCCAAATTTTAGCCAAATCGGATGAAAATTGATGCTTCTAAGGGCTCAACATGTCAAATCTGAGGATCGGTTTATATAGGGGCTATATCTGTTTATAGACCGATTCAGATCGTACTTGGCGTGAATGCTCAATTTCAGCCAAATGAGAATAATATTGTGGCTTGCAAAAGCTCAAGAAGTCAAATCGAGAGATCCGTTTATATGGGAGCTATATTAGGTTATAGACCGATTCGGAGCGTACTTGGCACAATAACAAAATGCAAAATGTCAGCCAAATCGGACAAAAATTGCGGCTTCCAGGGGCTCAAGAAGTCAAATCGGGTGATCGGTTTATATAGGGGCTATCGAAAATCGGTTTATATTGAAGCTATACAGCCATATTGAAGCTATATTTGCAATCCCCAACCAACCTACATTAATATTTAATATCTGTGCAAAATTTCAAGTGGCCAGCTCTACGCGTTCGACTGCTATCGTGATTTTGACAGACAGAAGGACATGTCTAGATCGACTCAGAATGTCGAGACGATCAAGAATATATATAATTTATGGAGTCTTAGACGAATATCTCGAGGTGTTACTAACGGAATGACTAGATTAGTATACCCCCATCCTATGGCGGTGGCTATAAAAATTTACGGTCATATAAGGTAATTTTTTGGGGGAAAATAAGATTGTCGTCAATTTTATGTATTAAAAAAAAAAATCTAATAAAAAATGTTCCCAAAATGCTTAGGAGTAAGATATCTGGAAACTATTTGAATGCAATTGACGGTTCCTATATAAAAAAAATTCAAGCGATAAGCCTACTATTTACTCTTGACAGTTGGTGCGATTTTATGCCAAAGTCATTAAAATGCAATTCTTTTCGCCAAAAGGTAGAGTTAAATACCTCGCGCTGCACTTATGAGTGCATGTCAAAAAAAAAAAAATAAAATAGGTTGGTTTGTGGTGTATCTGACGGCATAAGTTAACCAACTCTCAACTTAGAACGCGTTCCAGGGCGGAAAACATACTATTTGAATTTGTTTACTGTTCAAAAATCGTTTTGCAGTTCTTAAATTAGAGAAATCCTTTTTTGATTTTAATATTAAGCCGTATATTGACAATTTCCATTGAAATTAACTTTGGTAACGATATAAGTAAGCTGCTTTTTAGAAATTCGTGTGAAGCAAAACGCCCATTGTATGTAACACAACCCACAGAACGGATGTGGGCGCATTTGATTGCTAAAGCGCACATAAGTGATACGCATGGTATGTTACTCCAGCTAAATGGTCATAAAAAATATAAAGAAAACGTTTTTTTTTTTTTTGTAAAAACATAGTGGCTTAGGAAATAAATAAAGAAAATGTTTCTTTTTTTGTAACAACAAAGTGACTTAGGAAATAAAATGTCATGTTTTTTAATTTTCACCAACATTTTTTTTTCAGTACCTAAAAAAATTCTGCTCCAACAAAAATCCTTTAAATAATGAAAATACGATATTTCTCCAAAATCGGACAAGGGAATCGAGGGTCGGGCGTTAATGGGTTAAAAAACTCAGAAAAAACATTCAACTTTTTTAGTTTTTTTTACCAGTTTCATTGTTATTGCTACGCTTGAACTTTCTTATGGGCAACAGAAGGGCAAATGTGTGGCCTGAGGAGGACCAATATAACCAAGGGAATTGCTGATGGAATTAGAACTGGTGGTGGCGGTGGACTTATGGACTTATGATAGGTGGACTTATGTGCCTATCAAAACTTCCCAAAATAACTAGCGAAATTGCTGCCAAAAAGGTAAAAGAGAAGACAACTCAGGAAAGATTGAGATGTTATAGTGTTAAAACTTTTTTATTTCATTCCATTTCACCACAGATGAAGAATATTAAATTTTTATATGAAGCTTCTTTGAAGCAACACGGGCATGAGGATAATGCCCGTTGACTATAAAGATGAATAGAAAGCTGGCTTGGCCGCATGCGGGGTCAAACAACCCGATTCATTGAAGGCCACCGTAGCGTAGATGGTGAGAACATCATCAAAAAATTCCAGCGGTGGCTAACCCCTCTTAATGCTGGCTGCTGAGGTACTATTACAATACGCATTCCATTTTAAACGTTTGACGTTATAGCACCATTACATTGACATTTTTATGATCTGGATTTAACTAAATTGAAAAACAAATCCTGTACGTTTACACTGCGTTTTTGGGGATTTAAGTGTCAAATTTTAGTGAAATCGGATTATAAATGCGCATTTTATGGGGCCAAGAGAAATCGAGAAATCGGTCTATATGGCAGCTATATTCAAATTTGGACCGATCTAGGTCAAATTGAAGAAAGATGTCGAAGGGCCTAACATAACTCAGTATCCCAAATTTCAACAAAATCGGATAAATGCGGCTTTTATAGGCCTAAGGCCCTAAATCGGCGGATCGGTCTATATGGGGGCTATATCAACATATAGTCCGATGTAGCCCATCTTCGAACTTGCTCATGGACAAAAAAGAATCTGTGCAAAATTTCAGCTCAATATTTTTTTTTTTAGACTGTAACGTGATTTCAACAGACAGACGGACGGAAATGGCTAGATCGTCTTAGTTTTTAACAACAATCAAGAATATATATACTTTATAGGGTCGGAAATGGATATTTCGATGTGTTGCAAACGAAATGACAAAATGAATATACCCCCATACTTCGGTGGTAGGTATAAAAAAAAAACAAGTTGAAACCCCGAATAACACGTTGTATAAGTCAAGAATGAAAGGTATTGTCAGGGTAAAAAACGTGACATTTTCACAAATTCTTGCAAGAATTTATCGCAAAATACATGTACTTTTATCGTAAACCAAGTCCAATGTTTTTCAGAAGTTTACTTGGCGAAAATTTGGAGCTAGGTTTTTTTAGACAGCTCTTTTCTTGGGTATTTTTCTACGCATTCGGCGTTAACGGCCAGTTTTCAAACTGCTAAAACAGTGACTAGACTGTCTCAAAAAACTCTTAAATCGAATGTATAACCTATTCTTCGCATTGGGTCAGTTTTTCAGTTATCGCAGAACTGAGTAATGCTGAAACTTCGAAGGTCTTCCCCAGTCTCAGGGTAGTGTTAAGTACAATACATTGGATTGAAGTATGTGCTAAATGTCTTTCTGGTAGCATAAGCGTGTTTAGTAACTTTTGTGTGCGGCATATCTGCTTTTAAGAATTATTATTTTACAACCCAAAAACAACAAGAAAATAAGCAAAGTATAATTCTGTCATTGACCTGAACAAAACCTCAACTCGTATACAATCATGAGGAATTTCTTGCAAAATTTCAATCAACCATGCTGCAAAACAATTCGACGAGTATTAGAATTATAATTACAGGTCGCCTTAATGTTGTGCAAAAAACAGCTGCAAATTAACAACAAAAATTGATTTTTTAAAATTATTTTTATTTTGTTTTTTTACTCTTGATTTAAACCATCCGTTAAATAATCGTTTAAAACAAAATATTTGTTAAGAAGACAATATTTAAAATAATCGAATGGATTCCTGTATACATATATAATTAATAATAAATTATAAGTATAACAATGTTTTCTTTTCAATTATTCTTACTTAAATCGAAATAGACACGCAAGTTCCTCACAATGTCATAAAATAATAATTCCCATTTCCAAAGTACTTGTAGTACTTTCAATGAGAATGATAATGATGAGGTGTCTTTCTGGTATTTGCATGTAATTTAGAATAAATACAGTACTGTTGCTAATGTGTCAATCAGGTAAGTAGGTAATAATTTACTAATTTTTATATTTAATTCTTTTTCTTGGGAGAAGATTTCGGCGGAATCTTATTTGTACCTTTTAAGTGTCAATAATGACATTTGTTGTTATTTTATCTTCCACATCCCTTTGTTTAAGGGAATACGAATCTAGTTATTTGACCCCGTAAGCAGGTGAAGATAGTTCCCGCAGCTTCGCAGTTGTTCTTAACGCCCACAGCAGCATCCTTGCATGCGGCCAAACCAGCTTTGTATTCATCTTTATAGTCATCGGGCATGAGGATATCGACTTGCTTCAACGAAGCTTCATACAAGAACTTACCCTTCTTCATCTATGGTGAAATAAAGAATTTTAACATTAAATCATCTCAATCTTCCCTGAATTGTCTTCTTTTTCGCCTTTTTTATTTCTTCTTACCGTTTGCATCATTTCCAAAATGCAGTTAACATAACACTTGGCATCCTTATCATTAGGCAGCGTACCAGCTCTAATTCCATCAGCAATTTCCTTAGTTATTTTGGGGAATTTCGGTAGGCACACATCTCGCATAAGTCCACCGGCGGCCCACATTTGTTCCTCAGTTGCCTATAAGAAAGTTCAAGCATTACAAATTAAAAAAGTTGGCCGTTTTTTTCTGAGTTTTTAACCCATTAACGACTGACTCTCGATTCCCTAGTCCGGTTTTAATGAAATTTCGTATTTTCAAAGCATTTATATAGCATTTTAAAGCATTTATATTGACGGAGAATTTTTAAGGTGTTGGAAAAAACAAATGGGAGAAAATTAAAAACATGTCATTGAGCCACTATGTTTTTACAAAAAAAAAGAAACATGTTCTTTATATTTTACTAGCTACCCGGGCCCGCTCCGCTGCGCCTTCTTTTACTTTGTATGGAACAAAATTTTAATCGGAATATTTTTTTTGACAATTAAAGAGCTTTTAGTGAAATACCATGCTACGAAAATAGTATATCGCTTGATTAACAGTTTAACAATATAAGTGCCTTTATCTGAATCCCATATGATCTTTTTTGGTCTACGAATTTAAGTTTGGATGTAAGGTGTACTCCGTTCTTAAAATACTTTATTTCTGCCCCATATTCTCATGTTATCTGATTTAGGGGTGTTTTCGGGGGTGAGGTGGTCCCTCAGATACTTGGCCCTGAAAAATATCTGCATAGTGCTCTTCTCTCAAATACCATTTATTTAAACCCCATATTGCCATTGGTTTAGGGGAGTTTACACGATGAGGCGTCCCCCAAACACATGGCCCCGAAATTGGTTATCAAATTTGTTTTCTAATCTCAAATACCTTTCATTTGAGCCACATATAGGCATGGTCGAAACATTTTTACCCTTTGGGGGGTGTTTTGAGGAAGGGGTGATGCCCTAAATACATGGACCTACATACTTTTATTATATATATAGCGATGGTCAGTAAAAAATTGCTGTTTGTGGGGTATTTTGGGAAAGGGGTAGACCCCCAGAGAATTAGTCCCGAAAATGGGTATCAATTCTTGCTTTACCCCCCAATATCTTGTATTTAAGCTACACATTGACATGGTAGGCCCGATTTAGGGGTGTTTTGGGGATTGGGGTGGTCCCCCCACATTGCAAATGCAAATTTTGCCAAGGACCATTCCACTAAGGAACAGGGGCAAACTTCTCACATATCAATGAGTGCAGTCCGATTCAAGTTTTTAAACTCAATGATAAGGGGCCTCCTTTTTAAAGCCGAGTACGAACGGCGTGTAGTAGTACCTCATAAATGTTGCCAGCATAAGGGGGGGAAAACCACCGTTGAAAATGTTTTTTTGATGGTCTTGCCAGGATTCGAACTCAGGCGTTCAGCGTCATAGGCGGACATGCTAACCTCTGCGCTACGGTGGCCTTTGAACATGGTCCCCCAACATTAAGCCCTGAAAATATATCAACGTGGTCTATTCTCATATATCTATATATCATTTATTTGAAACATATTGCCATTGCCCTCAAAAATTGTATCAAAATATTTTTTCTAATCTCATTTAAACTCCTTATTGCAAAAGTCAGCAAATATGTCCGGTTTGGGGTATTGGCCCTAAAAACTAAAAATATTTAGTTTCACTCTCTTTAAGACCCAAATTATCTCGGTGAGCAAATACGTCCTATTTGGGGGTTGTTATGGTGGTGTGACGTCCCCTAGACAGTTGGTCCCTAATGTTGATATCAGATACGTGGTCTACTCCCAAATATCTTTAATTTGCGCCCAATATTTCCATAGTTGGTAAATATGACCGGTTTGGCGGGGTTTGAGGGATGGGCAGCCACTCAGTGAGTTGGCCTTGAAAATATATAGCCTCATATTGCAATAGTACGTAAATACTCCTTATTTGGGTGGTGTTGTGAGGGTGGGGTGGCTCCATAGACACTTTTCCCGAATATTAATATCAGATTCGTGCTTTACTCCCGAAGACATTTCATTTGAGCCCTATATTGTTATGATCAGTAAATAAGTCCTGTTTGGGGGGTGTTTTGGGGAAGGGGTGGGCCCCCCAGAAACTTGGCCCCACATTTGGAATTCGATTCGTATTCTACTCGCAAATACCTCTCATTTGAGTCCCATATTGCCATGGTTGGTAAATATGACCGATTAAGGAGTGTTTTGGATGTTGGGGCGGTTCCCCTAACACTTGGTCCGACAATTGGATATCAGATACGTTTTCTTATCCTAAATACCTTTCATTTGAGTCCCATACTGTCGTGATTGGTCTAAATATATGTTTGGTAGGTTTTAGGGTGGGGCGTCACTCCTAGGTACCCCATTCGAAATTTGGATACAAAATTTTTATTTTCACAAAATTTGGCTTAAATCGCACTACCCATTTCCGAGATCTGGCGTTTCTGAAAATTAGGGTAAGGGGGACGGTCCGACCCCCTTCAGATATCAAAAAATTTAGTACCCTATTTTGACCACGGGATCATTATGCACCATCTGTGAAAATTTCAAGAAAATCGGTTCAGCCGTTTCTGAGTCTATAAGGAACACACAAACATACAAACAAACAAACAAACACAAATTGATTTTTATCTATAAGATGTTTTACAAAATAAATAAAAGCGTGCTAAGTTCGCACGGACCTAATCTTGTGAACCCACCACCAGGGATTCTGCTAAATATTTATACAAAATAAATTTAGTTAAAGTGCATAATTTTATTCCACATACCAAACTTCTGTCAAACAAGGATAATCAAGAGACCGGTTTATATGGAAGCTATACCAGGTTATTGACCGATTTAGGCCGTACTTGGCACAGATGTTGGAAGTTCTAACAGAATACTATGTGAGATTTTAACTAAATCGGTCAAAAATTGTGGCTTCTAAGGGCTCAAGAAGTCAAATCAGGAGATCGGTTTATATGGGAGCTATATCAAGTTATAAATCGATTTGGACCGTGCTTGGAATAGTTGTAGGAAGTCATAATAGTGCAATATTTCAGCCAAATCGGACAAAAATTGCGGTTGTAAGGGCTCAAGAAGTCAAATCGGGAGATCGGTTTATACGGTAGCTATAACAGGTTATAGACCGATTTGGGCCATACTACGCGCATTTGTTGAAAGTCATAACAGAACACTACAAGCAAAATTTCAAATCGGACAAAAATTGCAGCTTCCAGGGACTCCAGAAGTCAAATCGGGAGATCGGTTTATATGAGAGCTATATCTAAATCTGAACCGATATGGCCCATTTGCAATCCCCAACGATCTACAACAATATTAAGTATCTGTGCAAAATGTCAAGCGGCTAGCTTTACGCGTTCGACCTCTATCGTGATTTCGACAGACGGGCGGACGGACACGGCTAGATCGACTCAGAACGTCGAGACGATCAAAAATATATATAAAGGGTGATTTTTTTGAGGTTAGGATTTTCATGCATTAGTATTTGACAGATCACGTGGGATTTCAGACATGGTGTCAAAGAGAAAGATGCTCAGTATGCTTTGACATTTCATCATGAATAGACTTACTAACGAGCAACGCTTGCAAATCATTGAATTTTATTACCAAAATCAGTGTTCGGTTCGAAATGTGTTCAAATTTTGACAAATTTTGTTCAGCGATGAGGCTCATTTCTGGTTGAATGGCTACGTAAATAAGCAAAATTGCCGCATTTGGAGTGAAGAGCAACCAGAAGCCGTTCAAGAACTGCCCATGCATCCCGAAAAATGCACTGTTTGGTGTGGTTTGTACGCTGGTGGAATCATTGGACCGTATTTTTTCAAAGATGCTGTTGGACGCAACGTTACGGTGAATGAACACATTTCGAACCGAACACTGATTTTGGTAATAAAATTCAATGATTTGCAAGCGTTGCTCGTTAGTAAGTCTATTCATGATGAAATGTCAAAGCATACTGAGCATCTTTCTCTTTGACACCATGTCTGAAATCCCACCTGATCTGTCAAATACTAATGCATGAAAATCTAACCTCAAAAAAATCACCCTTTACTTTATGGGGTCTTAAACGAATATATCGAGGTGTTGCAAACGTAATGACTTGATTAGTATAATCCCATCCTATGGTGGTAGGTATACTTTATATCAATGAAGGTCGTTGGGGATTGCAAATGGACAATATTGGTTCAAATTTAGGTATAGCTCACATATAAACCAATCTCCCGATTTGACTTCATGAGCCCCTGAAAGCAGCAATTTTTATCCAATTTGGCTGCTATTTTGCAATTGGTGTTCTGTTGTCACTTCCAACAACTGTGTCAAAATCGGTCAAGAACCTGATAAAGCTCCCATATAAATGGATCTCCCAATTTGTCTTTGACCCCCTGCAATTGTTGTCCGATTTGGCTGAAATTTTGAATGTAGTGTTCTGTTATGACTTCCAACAACTGTGCCAAGTACGGTCAAAATCGGTCCTTAACTTGATATAGCTCCCATATAAACCGATCTCCCGATTTGACTTCTTAAGCCCTTACAAGCCGCAATTTGTATCCGATTTGGCTGCAATGTGAGACGCGGTGTTCTTTTACCACTTCCAACAACTATCTCAAAAACGGTCCAAATCAGTCTGTAACCTGATATAGCTCCCATATAAACCGATCTCTCGATTTGACTTCTTGAGCCCTTACAAGCCGCAATTTTTGTCCGATTTGGCTGAAATGTTCTCTTATGATTTCCTACAACTGTGCCTAGTACGGTTCATACCGGTCTATAATCTGATATAGCTTTCATATAAACCGATCTCCAGATTTGATTTCGTGAGCCCTTACAAGGCTCAATTTTTGACCGATTTGGCTGAAATTTTGCATGCGCTGTTCTGTAACGACTTCCAAAAACTGTAATAAATTCGGTCCAAATCAATCAATAAACCGGTCTCGATCATCCTTATTCGATACCTAGAAGCTTGAATTTTTGCTTGTTTGACTGAAGTTTGGTATGTACAATAAAATTGTGCCCTTCAACTAAATTAATATTGTATACATTTTTAGCGGAATCCATGGTGGTGGGTTCCCAAGATTAGGCCAAACTTAGCACGCTTTAATTGTTTGTTCTTAAAGCAAACTTATCTTTCAAGGAGTATTAAAATTTGCAGCAAAAAATGCGGTATAAAGATTATGGCTCGATTATGTTCATTTTCCGGCGTTTTGAATTATTTGTCTTAAAATAATATTTATATTACGCTTTTTCACTGATAGTAACGACTACTTTTCACTATAATTTAAAAAAAAAACATCACTATACAGACAAAATTTTTTAAGTAAATTTGTTCTTTTAGAGATAATAACTTAAATTTCACATTAGTCTTTTGGCTTAAGGATATTCCTTGACATACGTTTATATAGTTTATTTGTTTAGATCAAATAATAATTTTCTCACATTAATTTAATTTTATTATTATTTTTTTTTTTAATAATTTTTTTTTCATAAAATTTTCACTTACTCCTCCGAAGACATCCTGCACTTTAAAAATGCACACCACTGCACAAATCATAAAAGCCAAACTAATTTTCGAATTCATTTTTCTTTTTTATAGTTCACCAGCAAATAATTTGCGACAGGCCACTTTATATGAGACCGTTTTGATGTTTGATTGCCAAGAAGCTTTGAACGAAATTGGATGAATTCAATCGTGAAACAAAAGCTTTATATGCAAATCATGTTGAACACTTTAAGGTAGATCTGTCTGTATGCACGCATAGTTGTACAAGTACCCACATATTAATCTGTCTTCCTTTCCACAATTTAGCTACAAAAAAAAATATTTTCGTATATTGTATGTTTGGATGTAGCTACATATGTATCACTGAAGTTGTTGACATGTTACATGAATAACTCAAATTTATTAAGAAATTATAAGACAAAACAAAATATTAATGCCTCGGACACCAGATAGATAGGTAGGTAGGTATAAAATGAAAATAAACAATCAAAAACACGCATACATGGCAATACAATTGAATAAATGAATAAAAGGGTGTAATGGACAGAGTGGGGCTTCAATCCTAAGCAAAAGGCTTCTTTTATAAACATTCGGGCCTTTTATTGGGTTTGTTTAATTTTTATTTGATCTACACCATTCGAAAACAATTTAGATTTGCAATCATATAAAAATATATATAATAATTTTCGTATGTGGGCCTATGCCATAGATATGCAGCATACACATCTTCATAAATTGGAAAAACGAATACAAGGACACGGATAGTATCCCTGCAAACATTTTTGATCGCCAAACCATCTTCCGCGTATCATCTAGAAGAAGCTACCGATCGCGGACGAGCTCGTCTAAGAATCGTAGACTATTTTCCCGTCGTTAGGAGTTGTGTCATCAACACTAATCTTCTGGAACAGTGTTCCGCGAATCTTCCATATGAGTTGCTAAAGAGTAAGTCAGAAGCGTCTGGGAAGATCTTAGAATCGCACAAGAGACAAATGTAACAAATGAGTGTTTCGGAAGATTAATAAAGTACTATTCTGGAGGAGTTGCGCATTACTCGCTTGGGCGAGTAACAAATAAGTGTTTTGGTATATTTATTAAATTACAGCAGTATTTAGGGTTGCGCTTTATTCGCTTAGAAGATCTAAAAACGCATATCAAGATTAGTGCAAATGCAAATTTGCAAATTTGAATATTCTATTAAGGACAGGGGCAAACTTCTCACTTATCAATGAGTGCTGTCCGATTCAAGTTTAAGCTCAATGATAAGGAGGCCCCTTTTTTAGCCGAGTCCGAACGACACCTCTTTGTGGAGAAATTTTTACATGGCTGCCATACCGGCGCAGTACCTCCCTCCTAATGTCGCCAACATTAGGAGGGGATAACCACCTCTGAAAATTTTCATGATGTTCTCGCCAGGATTCGAACCCAGGCGTTCAGCGTCATAGGAGGACATGCTAACCTCTGCGCTATGGTGGCCTCCATATCAATATTAGTTCTTCATTAAAAACGTAAAAACTACAAAAAAATGGTGTTTGTATTCCTCATCATATAAGCCAATTGAGAATTCTGTTTGGTGTTGTGGAATTTGTCCACTCAAAACAAAACATCGTATAATATAATTCAATAGAAGTCCTTAAAGCACCAGGCATAAAAATAAAAACAATCGAGAAAAGTTAACTCGGGCGATTAATAAACAAATATTCTGGTCGAGTATAATGAATTGCTTAACAATCATCGCGATTGTTAAGCAATTCCGCACACGCAATGGATTATCTAATGATAATCAATAAGAGAGTTTCCCGACTAATACGGAAGAATAATTGCGGAAAAATCTTCCAGAAGATTGTTTTATTAATCGCTGGGACGGACACTCATCCAAAATTATGAAAAATGTTTGTAGGATAAATCAATTAAAAGCGTGCTAAGCGTTCGGCCGGGTCGAATCTTATATACTCTCCACAACGGATCGCATTTGTCAAGTTCTTTGCCCGGTATCTCTTTATAGGCAAACAAAGGATAACGGATTAAAATTTGCCATGCTGTTAAAGCTATATTAGATTATGGACCGAATCAGGCCATACTTGTTGTGGATGCTAGAGACCACAGAAGAAGTTTTAGCCAATTCAGATAAGAATTGGGAGATTGGTTTGTATGGGAGCTATATATGGTTATAAACCGTTTCAGACCGGAAGACGCTACAAAACCCTTCGTGCAAAATTTCAGCTAAATCGGATAAACATTGCGAACTCTAGAGGCTCAAGAAGTCAAGGTCCCCGATCGGCTTATACGGCAACTATATATCCCATGTCGGCTTAGCAGCTATATCAGGCTATAAACCGATTTAGACCATATTTGACGCAGTTGTTGGAAGTCATAACAAAACAACTCGGCAAAATTTCAGCCAAATCTGATCAGAATTGCACCGTCTAGAGGCTCAAGAAGTCAAGATCCGAGATCGGTTAATGCAGCAGCTATACCAAAACATGGACCGACTTGGCCCATTTACAATTCCAACCAACCTGCACTAACTAAAAGTATTTGTGAAAAATTTAAAGCGCTTAGTTTTGTTCCTTCAATATTTAGCGTGCTTCCGACAGAGAGACGTACGGAAATCGACTTAGAACGTCAAGACGATCAAAAATATAAATAGTGATTTTTTAGCTATTAACTTTTTTGCAACACTGGTTTTAACAGCTCGCGGAAGTTTCGTGTTTTGTTTCACTGTCAAACATCTTTAGTTTGGTACATAAATTAACCATGAATCGTCTTACAAAAGAACAACGCTTTCACATTATTGAATTTTATTATCAAAATGGGTGAACTTTTGAGCAAGTTCATCGCGCGCTTCTTCCATTTTATGACGAAGCTCTTGTTTGGGATGCACTACAGGTCCTTCTGATGGGAGCAGGATTTGAGGTTGTTTTTATTCAGGAGCCATGGGTGTGTGTCAGTTCTTGGAATTAAACTACTCAAGGGTGCGGGGAATGGTTCATTTTTGGGTCATTTTGGGTACGTAAATAAGGAGACTTGTCGATTTTAGAGTGAAGATCAGCCAGAAGCATTGCAAGAGCTACCAATTCACCCAGAAAAAGTCACAGTTTGGAGCGGTTTATAGGCTGGTGGCATCATTGGACCGTACTTCTACAAAGATGATGCGAATCACAATGTAACTGTGAATGGTGATCGCTAACGTGAGATGATATCCAACTTTTTTTGCCCAAAATGCAAGAGCTTAACTTGCATGTCATGTGGTTTCAACAAAACGGTGCCACATGCCACAAAGCACGCGTAACAATGAACTTATTGAGAGGCGAGTTCGGTGAACATTTTATTTCAGGTCAATTGGCCGTCTAGATCGTGCGATTTAACGATTTAGACTATTTTTTGTGGGGCTATGTTTAAACTCATGTCTATATAGACAAGCCCGCTTCAATTGACGCATTGCAAGACAACATTGAATCATTTATTCGTGAGATACCCGCCGAAATGTTGGAAAGAGTACGCTAAAATTTAACTAAGCGAATGGACCATTTGAGGCGCATTCACGGTCAACATTTTCATTAAATAATCTTCATAATTTTTCTGAATTTTATGTGCTTTTTTTAAAAAACTTTACTACAGCTCTTAAAAAATCACCGGTTATATATTTTGTTAGGTCTCAAATCAATATTTCGATAAGGCCATCGTAGCTCAGAGGTTAGCATGTGAAATAATTTTCAGCGGTGGTTATCCCCTCCAAATGCCGGCGACATCTGGAGGTACTGTACCATTTAGTATGGCAGCCACGTAAAAACTTCTTCCCAAAGTGGTGTCGCACTGCGGCACTCCATTCGGACTCGCCTATAAAAAGGAGGATCCTTATCATTGAGCTTGAAAACTTTGATCGGACAGCACTCATTGATTTGTGAGAAGTTTACCCCTGTTCCTATTCTTGAATGGAATGTTCATGGGCAAATTTGCATTTGCATTTACACCCATCCTATGGTGGAGGGTATACACATTCGTGCGGCTTCGTTCGGCTGCCTCTATTTCAAAACTTTTTCATTTAGCTTATGTTTGATGATATACAAACAGTTTGGTCTTTTCCACAGTGTTAGTGTGCCCATCACCGGTCTGTGAGTAGCTTACATGGGAGAGGTACAAGAGGAACTTAAACTACTCACTATTTCATCTAATTCGGAAGGAAAATACTACTTCTATGCTTGAAAAAGTAAAATCTGAAGGTTGGTCTATATAGACTCTTTTTCGGCCCTAAAATATGAACAAAATCTGTTCCAAGTCACAGCATCGTAAAATTGCCTTCGATTTTTAACGTGTTCAAAGAATATACAGGCGGGTTCCAGTTTTCGGATTCGCCAAACGAAAAAAAAATGTTTTGCCAATTTTTTCTAAGTCTTCTTATTTTATAGTTTGAATTCACATAAGGATCCTCCTACTATAGAAATTTGATTCGAGTATGCATTTAAACTAGAGCTGGCAGAAAATCGATATTTTTCATGTCGATACTATCGGCAAAGTTAAATTTGTTTGTAAAATTTAACCTTAGGCTAAAATTTTGTACAGTGATTTCTCTCATGACTTCCAAATGACTTTATTAAATTTGGTTTTATTTGGACTGTGATAAATTGATCTCCTGTTTTTTACTTTTCATTTTCGTTTGAAATATTTCGACATTTATTATTAGAAATATCGAAAATATCGAATGTTGCAATTATCGATAGTTTGCCAACTCTAATTCCAACATCGATATTGCAGGGTTTGCAGCAAATTATGCAAAGAAAAAAGTTGGTTTTGCGTTTTTGAGAATTAGAACAGACCTGATAAAAATTTCACTCCAAAATATTTTACGTCACACCCTATTGTGCAGAAAGAGTGAGCGTGAAAAATATGACTATTACATTTAAAGGGCGTTTCAGTTATAAACAAAAATAATTCCAAACTGTAAGGAATGACCTGTCGTAATTTCTAATTTACCTTCCTTGCATTAAAAAGTCAGCAATTATTCTGATAAGTTAATACTAAAGTTCTTACATTTCGAAATACATGTAAATTCTTAGGAATGGGACAAGTTATTGTAGAGAGAACTGTTTCAAACCTCACCCTAAGTATAATATACAAAATTTAAGCACGTTTAAGATTAAGGTAATAAAAACTTAAATAAAAGCATAAGCGCCTCTAATTTCGTTTACTTACAATATTTGATGGATTGGCGAAAGTTTGAAATCAATAAAAAAAATCAAGTACATATAATATACATACGTGTATGTGTGTCTGCTATGTCACTCATTTGATTTGACCATAATCTTTCTTTTTGACAGAGTGGTTAATTTTTTTTTGTTGGTAGATAACCGAACTTGTCATATCAATGCGTAATTGCTGAAAACGCCAAGTCATGCTTCTGAAATTTGTAATAGATAAACTTATGCGAATTAATTACCCCAAGGGTGCGAAATTTTACTTTCGTTTTTCTGTGTTGGATATCTAAGCAAGTTTTGAATGACTTCAACATACAACACAGGGTAAAATATCTCAAATCGATAAAACAAGTCAACAAAATGAAAAAATTAGCTGTTTCCTGTGATTTTTTGTTGGTTTTTATCCCAAATTGGAGGTTTATTTCCAAATCCGGTAACGGGTTTTCTTCAACAACTCTTGTTTTCTGAGAAATTAGTTGGGGATATATTGGGTTGCCCAAAAAGGAATTGCGGATTTTTCATATAGTCGGCGTTGAAAAAAAGTGTTTTAGAAAAAAAGTGTAAAAAAAGTATATTTGAATTAAGTTCATTCTAAGCTTTATTAAAAATGCATTTACTTTCTTTTAAAAAATCCGCAATTACTTTTTGGGCAACCCAATAATTAACAACTTTTATCCCAATTTTAGGTTTTGGACACAAAAAATATTTTCGATATGAATATGCTTTGTATAAGTAGTTTTTGCTATATTTTAGAATTCCTCATTTTATGTGTCGGAAAAGTGTGACATATCTTGGGTTACTGACCACTGAAAAAATATATGCCGTAAAGTCCGTAGTACCAATGATTTGGCGATTTGATTAGCAAATTATATTTTGGGAAGTATTTTTATATGGAAAATGAGTGATCAAGGTGACGTATGATGTATGACATATAAGGGCATAATTATCTAAAAGTAAACATACGCACCCGTGTTCAATAAATTGAACAAATAAAAAGTTGGTGCTGTCAGAGGTTCTTCTTTTTTGTTTCACTGGACCATAACCAACATAAAAAAGAGGTACCCATGGCTTGTTCGGATGACGTATTTCTACTTTAAAGAAACTGCTACTATGCAATTTTGCCATAGTTCGATTATGGTTTTTGGTATTTTTTTATGTGACCCCCCCGACCTCTCCCATGCGGCAATATACGCAACAGCAGCAATCCAGCCCCAATATTGCCAGGCCAGTGTCGGGAAGTGTATCATTTTTGCAATTGAATTGCAACGGTCTATGTGGCAAGATCGGCGAGATTGTGGACTTTAGAGTCGAAAGAACATATTGGTTTCAGCGATCTAAGAGACAAATCTGAACAACACTGCAGCTTGCATTGCTGTCACGGATACAATTTGCTACGTAAGGATCGCTCAAGAAATAGAGGTGAGGGATTGGTCTTCGTGATACACCATTCCGTGCAGTATAGGCCCATATCGCCTGCGTCTGGCGCTAGTGACCCCTACATGGAGTGCATAAGGATAGCAGTCAGGTCCGGTACTGCTAAGATAGAGCTACACAACGTGTACATACCGCCAGTTGGTAGCTGTGTCCCAATTAACGGTGCCGTTTACAAGCCCGACTTAAGAAGGCTACTATTAGGCCATAATCGTCTGGTTCTAGGGGACTTTAATGCGCATCATATTTCATGGCATTCATCGTTTCCGTGGTCTCCGAGCCGATGGTTAGCCACTACAATTTACCGTGGCTCCAAAGCGTGGATAGAACCCGAGTTTGGAGGACCGATACAGACCGATCTCCCTTCGCTCACCAGTAGCAAAGACGCTTGAGGCTGCCCTCCCGAGCCCCGTAGGAGAATTTTCATTCGCCGAGTATCGGCATGGATTTCGAAGACAACGCACACATTTGCCGTGGATTCAATCAGCCCATGTGATAGGACAATCCTCGTGGCACTGAACCTATCGAAGGCATTCGACACTGTCAGCCATGCCAAACTCTTTAAGGACATCGCCAAAACGTCCCTCAAGCCAGGCCTGAAACGATGGGTCGCGAATTATCTGTGTGGTCGCCAGCTATTTGTGGAATTTTGGGATACGAAATCGAAACAATCTAGAGTGAAACATGGAGTTTCCCAAGGCGTGGTGATACCTCCGGCATTCTACCTATCCTCGATTTCACCCCTCTAGACGGCATAGAGATCGTTTTATACGCGGACGATTGTACGATCATGGCATCAGGCCCCCATCCACTGATGACATCTGCGATAGGTTGAACATCTACCTCAACGAACTTGGTTCTTATTGACAATTCCGACCATCAAGTGTGCCAAAATCTTTGCTGTCACATTTGACAGTTCTACAAATTCTCCTCACATGCCACAGCAATTTGCGATGAAGTCAAAAGTAGAAACAAGTCACTTGCCGGCAGCACTTGGGGTGCTGACAAAGAAACCTTATTGACCACGTACAAAGCAATTGGCTGGTCTGTGGTAAGTTATTCATCGCCAGTGTTGTCCCGTCACTGTTACACGCAGTGGAATAATATACAGGTCTGTCAGAACGTCGCCCTTCGAACTGCGATGGGCTGTCCCCTCAGTTCTCATGTGGACCACCTCCATCAGGAGGCAAAGATCCTACCAGTGCGAAGACATAACTACATGCTGTCTAACCAATACCTTCTGTGCTGAGACCTTCCAAACCATCATCTTGTGGATAGGTATTCACATTCCAGAAGCCTTAAGGTAGATCTAGATGATCTAAAACGTGAGGTCCAGCGCTACAAGAGAGAACCTCTAGATAAAGAGGGCCTAGACAACATTCATGCAGACACGATAGCAGATGCAGCGAATAGCTACCGAGTGAATGTGGTCCTTGGAGAATGAGAGCCTTCCATTACAACTGAAGAAATTGAAATTGAAATGAAGCTTGGCATCTCTAGTAGCTTCATACATATTATAGCCCAAACTAGTAAGGTCCATAAATAGATATATATATATACCATTTTAATTTCTTAGGCCGTATTCATCAGCGGGTTTGATCACTAAAAATTATCTTAAACTACACAAGCTTAAAACCACAATTCGTAGTTTCATGTCCCTTTCTTCCCTCTCAATTTCGGTTATTATGTTTGTCATTTCCTTTCCTTTAAACGCCGACCAAAATGAAATGAGTAATGACAAGTTAATCTTACACTGATATACGTATGTACGTACATAAAGTGTCACTTTCTTAAAACCTTCCATTCAATGAAACTGAGAATTTAACCACATATTTTCATATTAATATTGTTCCATTTATTATTTAGGAGAAAAACAAATGGCTTTAGATAAACATGATATAATCAGCCATTTAACATTTCCGATATATTGTAATTATTATATAAGTTTGGCTTTTCTACAAATTATATCAAATGGGGAATAATTATGGTGTTCAGTACCAAATGTCTTCCCAACTTGTCAAGTGTTAAACGATAGTTTATGAAATTATAGTAGCAGTGTCATATACTGTGAAATATGATTGCTGGTTACATAGACTAAAATTAAGATAAGTTCTATACACTAATTTTTTCGATATACACAAAATAGAATCTAAGATTTGCATATGTACTTCTTATAACTCTTATATAGGGTAGCATACAAAGAAGTAACGCAATTACTAGATGCGCCACTTTTACATCCTCTAAATAGGCAGAAACACACAAGGCACTACAGGGATCAAGTGATGATTTCCATTCTCACAACTTGACCTCGCTAACGTAGGCGTTTTATTTTTGTGTATTTAGTTATAGGTGTATAAAACGCAACTCTCCGTTAACGCAGATTAGTTCATTTACATATATGTAGATATGTTTGTACTTTACGAAGGATTCTCTTCTCGAATACTTTAAGAATTGCCCAAACTGTCTTCTTAAGTACCCATGCTTTAATTCATATAAGAATAGTATAAGTGTCTTTCACATTGTAATTTTTCTTTGCCGTGAGGTGACTTGGATCTCTTTTAAACCACTTTGTAGACAGCATTCATGCAGACACGGTAGCACATGCGGTGAATAGCTACCGGGTGAATGTTATCCTTTAAGAACGGCCGCCTCCCATTGCACCTAAAGAAATTGACCTCCCCCGGCAAAGCAGAGTAGTTCTGGCTTAATTACGATCCAGCAGATGCAGCCGCCTCAATCTCCAAGAGCAACGATTGATGCCAACGTGCAGGTTGTATAGACCATGGATCACATTTGTCAAGTTATTTGCCTGGTAATGGAAAAATGCTATGCTGTTGAAGAAAGAATTGCTATGCTATTGAAGCTATATTCGGTTATGAACCGATTCGGGTTAAACGTGGCTTGGATGTTGAAGACAAAGTAGATGTCATTGTGCAAAATTTCAGCCAACTCGGATAAGAATTGCGGCCTGTAGGGGCTCAAGAAGTGAGATCGGTTTATATGGGAGCTATTTGAGGTTATTGACCGATTCAGACCATATTTGGCATAATTTCGTCTTTCCGTTTGTAACACATCGAAATATTGATCTGAGACCCAACCAAGTTTATATATAATCTTTCAAAAGCACGCAAACTTTAGAAGGAATAAATCCAGGCGCTTAAAATTATTCACAAATACGGCTATTAGTGTAGGTCAGTTGGTATTGTAAATGTGCCATATCGGTCCATGTTGTTGTTGTAGCCATATTTTCATGTGGAGCTGACGAACCGATCGCTGCAGGAACATGATGGTCATTAGTTTTTTGAAGGCGCCAAAAACTCGAAAAGTTGTATCGTGGATCATACCCACTCAGTATTTAAGTCAGGAATTGATTTTTCGCGGCTGCAATTGCAGTTACTCCGTATGAAGCACTTCACTATCCGTACTTTTGATAAAAATTACTGTACAACTATTCCTGATAGAACCGATTGGAACTACGATATCCCTGGTAATAGAAGTTACATAGACTTCTATACGGATGCTTTTAAACTAGACAACTAGAGGAGGGTTTTAGTGTGGCGAAAAGGCTAACCGACCACTGCAGTGTGTATCAAGCGGAGCTCCCTGCAATTAAGGAAGTGGTGTAATAGCCAAGATATATTGTTGTGTTGTTGTTGTAACAACATTTTCATGTGGAGGTGATGTCCTCGTCAAGCTCCTGTAGGCGAGTTAGCTCGTTCCGGTCCAAAGGACTGATCGCCGCTGAAACAGAGTTGCCATTGGTTATTTATAAGCGCTAGTAACTCGCCTTGTTATATTGAGCATCATAGGCACTCAGTATTTGTGCAAGAGGCGGTGCCACCCTAGCTCTCACTAAGACTCTTCGCTCGATACCGCTATTTGTCCGTTACTGCCGTTGCAGCTACTGCGTATGCAGCATTCCACTATCCGCAACCTGTGGACGGCAGCTCGCAGCTAAGCTTCTCGTGACAGCAAAGAACACCACAAAGATCGGACCTCAAAGTTCCAACTTGTGTGGTGCACACAGCTATCCCGTGCCGGAACATAACGATGATTGGCCAGGCAGCCATTAAATCGACGGAAAAAACATTTCTGAAAACAAAAAGCGCGCTCGACTGTCGCAGATCTATCAACCAAATGGCTGAACAGTTAAAAATTCACCTATTCTGGGT
The DNA here is from genome assembly GCF_963082655.1 of Stomoxys calcitrans. Classification (NCBI taxonomy): domain Eukaryota; kingdom Metazoa; phylum Arthropoda; class Insecta; order Diptera; family Muscidae; genus Stomoxys; species Stomoxys calcitrans. Next base: position 29,682,836 of record NC_081555.1, on the reverse strand, counting down.
GCCGGGCCACAGAGATATCCCAGGGAATCGTAAAGCGGACGAGCTTGCGAGACAAGGAACTACCTTACACTTTCCAGTGAAACTGGAACCTGTGGGTATGCCTTTAGCGACATGTAAGACCAGTTTTCAGGAACAGGCCCGAAGGGCAACGAATGATAGATGATCGCAAAGAGGGGTCTATGAGCATTCCAAACCTATGGGGCCTAACCTAGACTAGAAGAGGGCTACCGCTTTGCAATCGTCTCAGTCATTAGTCCGTCATGGCAGGCCAATGTCTAATAGCTAAACATGCTGACAGACACCGAAGAAGAAGGGACTATTGAACACCTACTGCGTGTGTGGTGCTCATAGTAACTCGAGCCGGGACATATCAGGAGTGAAAACAGCAAATGTTCGATCATCTCATTCTTCTAGAGACACCTTCTCAGTATTTACCAGAAGTAGTTCAAAAATCTTTTTCCTTTCGATGCTAAACCAGAGAGTTCTTTCATTCAAACTTCACAGAGCACATTATATCCAAATGTTTCCAAGGGTCCCACTTACCTTATCCCTCTGATCTTTAAAAGCTACAATGACAACCTATTGGCTGCCGCTACCTCATTATTCTTTAGCAATGTTACTGCTAAAGAATTGCCAATTGTGAACTTCTTTACGGACAATGAGCAAATTATTATCTTATAGGCCCTTCATTAAAGACCCATGTTGTTTCGATCGACCTACATTTTTGTTTGTGGGGAGGTGAAGCCTGTAAACGCTTCAAAACAAATTTAGATATCAGATCCCCACTCTACTCCTAAGCACATTTAATGTGAGTAAAATATTGTTGTTGTTGTAACAGTGTGTTGTACAGAGTCGGCAGCCCTTGCCGATGAAGGACTCCATCGGGTAAATCCGGTACATACAGCCGGTTTCCATGGGATTGAGTAACATATGGTCTCTGTTTGGTGTTTTTTATGGCGGACGGCCCTGCAAAGCTTTGGATATTAAATTTCAACTCTTCTCCTAAATACCTACCATTCATTTGATACTCATACTGTTTTAATCGGCTTACATTTCCGTTTTTGACATTCGCAGACACTTTGTCCCGCATACATATTTTAATTTGATTGGTACTCCCCCAAATGACATTTTTTGTGTCCCATGTCGTCTTAGTCGACTAACATGTCAACATGTCCTTTAGGTAGTTATGGGAAGGCCATGTAACACTTGGCCTCCAATGTGAATATATCGTTCTACTGATCTACTCCTACATACCTTCCATCTCTAACTCACACTGATCGGTCATACCGTTTTGAGAGGTTTTTGTGCCGCGAAGTTATGAATGAAAAACTATTTTCTCTTGTATAAAAGCTTCTATTCTTCAATTTTTGCTTTACTTGGTAAAGTGATATCAGAATTTGAATATTAAGCGCGATATGTTATCACCCTTTGTTGAATTTTTGTTATCGTGGTCTTCTTCTTCATTGTTTTGGTTTTTATGTTTTCATGCAAGAAACGGCAACTCTGCTTTTGATACATCTACACATCTACGTTTAGACACCTACAAGAAGCTAGCTGGCTGCTAAAATAGAAATTACATTGTTTTTTATTGAAAAAAGCAAAGAAAACATAAAATTAAAATAGAAAACACGTCGATTTGAGCTACATATTCCTCGGCAAGATAGGAAAATTTGCCATAGCTGATCTAAGTTTCCACATAAGATGCCTGTGAAAAATGGTGGCGAATCCGATGGTTAGTATACGAAAGAAACTTTCTACTGGAGGATGAAAGGCTATCTTAGTTAATACAATAAAAGTCAATAATTTTTGCTTGTTGAAGCTCAAGTCGAAATGACCTCAAATAATCTTTATGTATCTTGTGGAAGACCCTTACATTCATATTCACCTACATACATTTTTCAGGTGGTGCCGGTTCCAACTCGGAATCCGAGCATTCCAACTCCAGCCAAGGCCATGAGTCCAGCGATGAGGAGGCAAATGAAATTGATTCGGACGATTCATCCGAAATGGATGTGAATGAGATCGAAAGGCGACGTTCAGAATGTTTAGAAATCCTAGGTAAACGCCTTGACTTTTTAATTCAAGCAACATTTTAGCAAGCTCTCATTTTCGGTTTTTAGACCATTTAGAAAAACAATTTAGCCAGCTCCGGGAACAATATTACACCGAACGTATTAATCAAATTGAAAGGCAATCGGCCGAAGTGCGCAATGGAAGATCCGAGGAATATTTGCAACCCTTAAAGGAGCTAGACAAAGTTTATAAAAATCGCATTGAGGTGGCAGAAATTTTAAAACGATATCGTTTGGAAAACATAGAGCATAAGTTCTTGAGCGAGGAACAAGCAGCGTTACAAAACTTTGAGGTGAGCTTTACTTGTTATAAGTTTTATTTAGAACAAACTTAAGCTAAATGTTTTTCTAAAACTTATTTATAGAGTGAAAAACAATTGGCTTTAGATCAAATTTATGATGACCTCATGGAGAAAATAAGACGCCTGGAGGAGGACCGACATAATGTAGATATCTCCTGGGACGATTGGGGCAATGACAAACGTCATAGCAAAGTGCGGGGGCCGGCCCGCAAAAAGGCTGTCACTGTCAATGGACCTTTCATTGTGTATATGCTGCACGAAGAAGATATTTTAGAAGACTGGACTACTATACGCAAAGCCCTTAAACGTTCAACCACAATGGTGGGCCCTGTTGCAACATGACCCTAAACCATTCACTTATCCATCCCTATCTTTTAATGAACTAGTACTCATTCTCTGCTTCCTAACTGCTATTCTTTCATAAGGTATTCATTTGGTTTCTAGTTTTAGTTCTTAAGTTTTGAAATAAAAAAATTCTACTAAGTGTGGAAATTTTAACAAATTAACAAAAGGCAATAAATTTTATTTTTTTAGTAGCCTTTGGCTTTTAAATGTTCTCTTACAATGTCGACATAGTCACCGTGTACTCGCACTTGACCACTCATTTCGTTGACGCGTGTGGCACATTTTCTGCCATTGCGTGCCTTTTCCACTATCTCCCTTATTTCTTTTTCCAATTGCCATAAATTGCCTTGCACATGTCTTACTACGGTCACCCGGCGTTGTCCTCGAAATGTTGTTTCCAAATAAACGGGAACCATATGATTACGTGAGCGGGCCACAAAGTATTCGAGTTTGTCGATATCGGCTACAGTGAAAGCTGGTGGTTTCCAGCCAGAAGGATACTCGGCCTTATGCACTACCTTGGGGACAACTGGTTTGGGCAGCAATCGTTCCACATATTTCCATTCTGGAGGATTTTTAAGAATCTCAACCTCAGGATATTGGTCAATTGATTGCACCTGATCCGAAGACAAATAGCTGGAATAGCGCGCTGATACCGGCAACTGAAAGGAGTATACACATTGTAGTTACATAAAACACATTATTTAAAAGCTTACTCTTAGAGATCTGGTACTAATTTCTTTCAATAATTTTTGTAACAATGCCATAACTTTTAACAGATGGTTAATTTTCGGAAAAACAGAGAAATAAGTGCTGAGTTGCTTGCAATCGACTGAACGGCGTAACGGTGCGGCGGCTCGTCACCTGAGTCGATTCAAAAACTCAAATCGGCCTGGTTTTAATTCACTTGGAATGAGTATCCCCTGGGCTGCATGAGCAGAGTGATATCAGTTCCAAATGGATGGTGGATATTATAATCGATTTAAAGTTTATCGGATTTTCGTAGTCGATTATAAATAACAACATCCATTCCGAACTGTTATCACGCACCATTGTGTAGACCCTGGGATACTCATTACAGGGGAATTGAATCCCATCGACCACCCATTATTACTCGCGTGCCTGGTGTCACATACAGCAGTTTGGCTTGGTGTCGCATGCACATGCAGTAAAATTATGTAACTTTGTTGAATGATCCATCGATAAATACAAACCCATATAATCGATAGTTGATTTTCGGTTTAAGTGCTTGTTACAGATGTCACTCTGAGAATATAAATAATCGTGCCATCTATAAAATAAGAAACAGATAACTAGCAAACTATGGTCTTGCCTGCAGTGGGGTTTATGTCCAAGCTGCAGAGTTGAAATGATGCGACATGTAACTTGCATTTCCCTATATACATTCATATATGAATGTTTTTATTGTTGTGTGTGTGAAAATTATTTTTACATAAAAAGTGAAACAAACAAAATATAACATAGGTATCAAAATCTAACATGGAAATTAAAAAATAAAACAAATCTCTGGAAGGTACTTTAAAAAATGCAATTTATACTTTTTCTAAAACAATTTTGATAAAAAACTTTATGGAAATAGAATTTTTTTATAGAAATTAAAATAAATCTACTTAAGCATGGAGCTCGTAGAATGAGAGTTCACTGACCTTTTGCCAGAGCCTTAGGCGCCGCAAAGGGTCAGTGAATATTTCATATTCCGAACAAGCAGCTGTATCAGCATCGAAATGAACTCCTTTAGTTGTGTGCAAACTTTTTCTACATCCGTTCAAAAGACTACATGATTACCCAATGCCTAGGAAATAAATGACAACTCCTGCGACAGTGCCCACAAACAATCCGGACCCACCTGCTCCTACACAGGATCTAGGAAAAGTAGGGATTCTCCCAGACCAGAGCTCTCTTATGGGGAAAAAGACATCCAACCTGTTAATACAAAGGCATTTTCCTGGAACAAATTTTATTTGGCCGCACCACCAATTCGCAGGATTATGGAAGAGTGCCCAAACTTCGAGAAACGCTTGGTGGTTCCCTACTCCCTTAGTTCATGGGCGATCTTCTTTACCACACACCCAACATATGGGTAACAAGTAAAGCGTGCTAAGTTTGACCGGGCCGAATCTTATATGCCCTCCACCATGGATCGCATTTGTCGAGTTATTTTCCCGGTGTCTCTTTTTAGGCAAAGAAAGGAAAGGAAAGGATAAAAGAAAAGAATATCTATGCTATTGAAGCTATATCAAGTTATGTCCGATTCGGACTATAATGGAATGAATGTTGGAACCACAGTAGAAGTCATTCAGCCAAATCGAATAAGGATTTCGCCCTTTAATGGTTAAAAAAGTAAAATAGGCACATCGTTTTATAAGGGAGCTGTATTAGGTTATAGACCGTTTGGACCATATTTGACACGTATGTTGAAGGTCATGGGAGAAGGCGTTGTACGAAATCACCCAAATCAGATAATAATTGCGCCATATAGAGGCTCAAGAAGTCAAGATCGCAGATCGGTTTATATGGCAGCTATATCAGGTTATGGACCGATTTGAACCATACTTGGCACAGTTGTTGGAAATCATAACAAAACACCTCATGCAAGATTTCAGGCAAATCGGATAAGAATTGCGTCCTCTAGTGGCTCAAGAAATTAAGACCCCAGATCGGTTTATATGACAGCTATGAGGTTACAGCTATCAGGTTATGCAACGATTTCACCCGTACTTGGCATAGTTGTTGGAAATCATAACAAAACATCTCATGCAAAATTTCAGCCAAGTCGGGTAGGTATTGCGCCCTCTAGAGGCTCAAGAAGTCAAGACCCCAGATCGGTTTATACGACAGCCATATCAGGTTATGAACCAATTTCAACCATACTTAGCACAGTTGTTGAAAATCATAACGAAACACCTCATGCAAAATTGCAGCCAAATCGCATAAAAATGTCGCCTTGTAGTGGTTTAAGAAGTCTAGATCCAAGATCGGTTTATGTGGCAGCTATATCAAAACATGGACCGGTATGGTCCATTTACAATCCCAACCGACCTACACATATTAGAAGTATTTGTGCAAGATTTCAAGCGGCTAGCTTTACTCCTTCGAAAGTTAGCATGTTTTCGACAGACAGACGGATGGACGGACAAACGGACGGACAGGGCTAGATCGACTTAAAATGTCATGACGATCAAGAATATATATACTTTATGGGTCTGAGACGAATATTTGGAGGAGTTACAAACAGAATGGCGAAATTAGTATACCCCCATCCTATGGTGGAGGATATAAAAAGGCCAATTGGCCATCGTATCTCCAGTTCAGCATCCTTAAAACCTCTCTGACAAGGTCTGTAACCATAGGAGAAAGTGGCAACCCACCATGATGACTCTTCACACAATGGCAAAGAATCTTAAAAACCTAGTAAAGATAACTATAAGAAATTTTGAATAGTTAAAGTTTAGGTGTTGGCGCGATCTTACTTTACTTTAATTGGCTATGACAGAACATTTGCTCCATTAGCCGAACATAGAATAGTGTTCCAAGCACCTCGATGTCTCTGACACCAAGTTTCGACTTGTCTCCCACCACTTGATCTTTCTATTGGGCTTTTGGTCGTGTCAACCTTCAAAAGACTTCTTTGCTGGAGCTTCTTCATCCATTCTGACAACATGACCTAGCCAACGCAGCCGTTGTATTTTGATGCCGGTAACTATGCTATCTCGTCATACAGCTCGTGGTTCATGCATCGCCTATATTCCCCATTAACGCAAACTGGTCCATATATTTTACAAAGAATCTTTCTCTCAAACACTCCAAGCACTGCCTCATCTGCTTTCACGAGTACCCATGCCTCAGAACCATATAACAACACGTGATGCGTCAGTGTCTAATCTTCGTCTGTCGAGAGGTTGCCTTGTTTCCAAACTGCTTACTTAGTCCAAAGTACCATCTGTTTACCAGTATTATTCTTCGCTTTATCTCAAAACTGGTGTCATTCGTTTCGGTTACGGTGGTGCCGAGGTAGATAAAGTAACTGACTATCTCAAAGTTGTGGTTCCACACTTTCTCTTTCTTTATTTGCTCGGTTGTACAAGGCGTTTTGGGAGTTGAAACCATCCATTTCGTCTTACATCCATTTACTGCCAGACCCACTTTCACTCTCTTTCGAATCTTTCAAAGGCTGCAGTCGACATAGGCGAGTAGCATGTGTTCTCTTGTGATTAGTGTGCCGTATCTATGCACATCTGCATCTCGTATAATCTTCTCCAGCGGATATTAAAGAGATATCTCGATGAGCTGTCTCCTTGTCTGAAACCTCGTTTGGTATTGAATGGTTCGCAGAGTTTCTTTCGTATTCTTACTGAGGAACGCGTATCAGCAAGTGTCATTCCGCAGAGTCGTATTAATTTTGCAGGGATACCAAACTCAAGAAGTGTCGCTTTGTAGTCAACAAAGAGATGGTAGGTGTTGATTTGTCCTTCTCGGGTCTTTTCCAGGATTTGGTGCAGTGTGAATATCTGGTCCAGGGTGGATTTACCAGGTCTAAAGCCGCATTGATAGGGCCCAATTATCTTTTTCGAAGTTACTTTTTATTATTTAGAGCGCACAACAAACAGATAACTGACCTAAGTGTACGTCCATAGTGCTTAGGGTGGATAAATATCCGTACCCTCTTTTCAACCTAACCTAATCTAACCAACCACACGAAGGCGAACGATTTTGTCCTATTAGTCTGTCATCCTTTATGCTGAAGACTCCTGAGAGGTCGATATAAACAGATCTAAGGGCAAAGATCCCGGCAGCAGCATGCATATAGTAAAGGCAAATCCACTGAAACAGTCCTTCACGACCTAGTCGGCTACATAGGGGGTTCTCTCGCTGCCAAGGAATATGCAATGGTAGCATTTCTTGACATTGAAGGTTCTTTCAGTGATGCAAAACCGACGTCAATCATTAAGGAGTTGGAGTTTCTAGGCATCACCACTGCCGTAAGAAAGATTTTCAATATCTTACTTACTAAAAGATGCATAACAGCAAGCCTGGCATCTGTAGATCTAGAAAGATGGGTCAGCAGAGATACTGCTTAAGGAGGTGTACTGTCTCCTCTACTTCGGAATATAGCCATTAACAATATATTATTGTCTCAGGAATAAAAATGTATAAAAAACGCTACCAGTCTATGCTGATGACGTGGCTATTGCGGTAAGGAGAACGTTTCCCAGCGCTCTTAGAGATATACTTCAGGAAGCTCGACCTTGGACCGTGAAGTGGGCTACCGAAAGTGGTCTAGGCGTAAATCCGTGTAAGACAGAAGTTGTTGTTTGCAGCACGAGATACAAGTTACCTAAAGTGGCACCTGTCTCCTTGGGAGGAGAGAATGTTTTTTTACTGAAAGTGCAAAATACCTGGGTGTTTTGCTGGATAGAAAATTGAGCTTCAAATCCAAATTTTTGGAAAGTCCAAGAAAGGCTTACCCCATTGGTGCAGGATCTTTTTTTTCATGGGCGACTCTCTGCTGCCTAAAATGATCTTTCTTATTATTGATGATCATGAAAGGATTATTTTCGCTCTTTTAACCCCAGCCACACTTTAATACTCGAACTTTTACATATACCACATAAAAGCGAAATAGGTTTTTATATACGTCTGTATGTTGTTTTTGTGTAAAGTCTATATATTAATTGACTGTTGAACACCTCCTACTAGCAGAAGGCAAATGAGGAAAAACCAAAAGCTCATTGCGAATGTTGTATGTCGTATGGGGAACATGGCAAGCCTATTAAACACAGCAAAAACTCGATGAAAACTCATTAGCAAATTATAAAGACTACAACAATGCGGCCACGACACAATTTCCTAACAACAAAACGAAGCTTTCCTATCGCTCTCAGAGTAAGCATTCCGAGGCAAATATAAACAGAGACAACGAAACGAATGCACATCAGAGATGGAAATGTCAGTATTAGAGTACTTTTTTCAGTACTGTTTCGATCCATGGAATACAAGCAAAAGCACAAAGAATTTTTTGAATATTTTGGATGGGGATTAAAGAGTCCTAAAAAGCAAAAGATATTTTTTTTTTGAAATGCATACCCTCCATGTTTATCCTTTGATCCGAATAAGCAAAATACGAAATATTATGGCAATCGGTTAACGATAACCGGTGCAGCCACGACGTCCAAAGTTGAATGTTGTTCTTTCTAAGAAATCCAATTGAGTATCTTAGGTCCTGAAATGACATGAAACTGGTGAGCTAAGTATACGTTTACATGGAGTTTATTACCAAACCACAAACTGTACCCTGCACCACTACTATGACTGTAATAAAATGTGTACTACAAATGTCAACGGATTTGCATGAAATTTGCCTTCAAGCCTTTGCTAAATTTGATCATAATCAGTTCAGATTTGGATATAGTTCCCATTGTAGTTTTTAACCTACAGAAACTATATATGGCAGCAATGTCACAATCGGAAGCGATTTTGATGCAATTTGGCAGAGGCTTCCAGGTGTGTAATAAGACACTGTATATCAAATTTCGTGCGAATCGGTAAAAAAGTGGGGCAACTACTACCATTTAAGTAAACATCGGACTATCTATTGGGTTGCCCAAAAAGTAATTGCGGATTTTTTAAAAGAAAGTAAATGCATTTTTAATAAAACTTAGAATGAACTTTAATCAAATATCTTTTTTACGCTTTTTTTCCAAAGCAAGCTAAAAGTAACAGCTGATAACTGACAGAAGAAAGAATGCAATTACAGAGTCACAAGCTGTGAAAAAATTTGTCAACGCCGACTATATGAAAAATCCGCAATTACTTTTTGGGCAACACAATATATGTTAGCAATATCTAAATCTGAACCTATTTTCACCGAATTTAATAGCTTTTGTCCCTATGCTAAAAAAGTAAAAATAGGATAACAAATGCTACCTGCACCTTGATAACAAAGCGCGAACAGATAGACACGCGGATTCCCGCCCAGACGGACGTGGCTAGATTGAGCTAGGAAGTAATTCTGAGTCGATCGATACACTATTAACCGTCGAAGTAAGGGTTCCAGGTGTAACTTGTGTTTAGTTAACAATAAGTGTCATAAAAATGTTAACTATGTGCTCAAATTAAATTCTAAGACGTAAAATCCTTCAATGGATCCCAAAAATGCTCTTTTCCCAATTGTTAATGCCGTTGTGGCACGGGTTATCGGGTTGCTTATTAAAACCAAAAGGGGAAATATTGGTGCAAAGCGTTTCTCTATTCGCAAAAAAAAAACAAGTTTTAGTCCGATTCGGACCATAAACGAATTGAATGCTGAACATTGTCCATTCGGATAAGAATTGTGCCTTTTAGGGGCTCAAGAAGCAAAATCGGGAGATCGGTTTATATGGGAGCTGTATCAAGCTATAGATCGATTCAGACCATATTGCAAACGTATGTTGAAGGCCATGGGAAAAGCCGTTGTAGAAAATTTGTGCTAAATCAGATGAGAATTGCTCTTTACAGGCTCTAGAAAGTCAACATCCCAGATCGAAGTCAAGATCCAAACTATATCAGGTTATGTACCGATTTGCGCCATACTCATCACAGTTTTTGGAAGTCATATTAAAACACCTCATGCAAAATTAAAGAAAAATCGGATGAGAATTGCGCCCTGTAGACGCTCAAGAAGTCAAGACCCAAAATCGGTTTATATGGCAGCTATATCAAAACATGAACCAATTTGGCCCATTTACAATCCCAATCGATGTACACTAATAAAAGGTATTTGAGCAAAATTTCAAGCGGCTAGCTTTATTCCTTCGAAAGTTAACGTGTATTCGACAGACAGACGGACGGACATGGCTAGTTCGACTTAAAATGGCACGACGATCAAGCATATATATACTTTATGGGGTCTTAGACGCATATTTCGGGGTGTTACAAACAGAATGACGAAATTAGTACACCCTCATCCTATGGTGGAGGGTATAAAAATCACTCTCATAGGATGGGACGGTCTAATGAGGGTATACAAATTTCGTCATGCCATTTGTAACACATCGAAATATTGATCTGAGACTTAACAAAGTATATATAGTCTTGATCTTCTTGACATTCTAAGTAGATTTAGCAATATCCGTTCGTCTGTCGAAGGCTCGTTAACTTTCGAAGGAATAAAGCAAGGTGCTTCCTATAAGTAGAGGTCGGTTGGGATTGCAAATGGCCCATATCGGTCCATTGCTTGATAAAGCTACCATATAAACCGATCTAAGATCTTGATTTCTTGAGCCTCTACAGGGTGCAATTCTTATCCAAAATTTTGTATGAGGAGTTTTGTTATAATTTGCAACAACTCTGCCAAATATGGCTTGAATCGGTCCATAACCTAATATAGCACCCATATAAACCGATTTCCTGATTTTACATCTTGAGTCCCCATAGGATCCGACTTGGCTTTTGCACAATAACTATGGTCACCAAAATCCAAATCAAGTATAGTCCGAATCGGTCCATAACCTGATATAGCTCCCATATAAGTTATATCCTGAGTTTGTAGAGGATGTAATTCTTGTCCGATTTTGGCTAAAATTTTGAACAGTGAATAATAAGGTCTGAATCAGTCCATAACCTGATATAGCTCCTCTATAAATCTATCTCTCGATTTTACCTCTTAAGCTTCCAGAGAGCGTAATTCTCATCCGACTTGGCTGAAATTTTGCACAATGGCATCTACCATGCACAATGGCTTCTACTGCAAAATCCAAACGAAGTATTGCTCGAATCGGTCCATAAACTGATATAGCTCCAGTAGGATGGATAGTTGATCAATATCCATTGTTTGCCTATAAAAAATACCGGGAAAAGAACTTGACAAATGCGGTCCTTGGTGGAGGGTATATAAGATTTGGCCTGGCTGAACCTAGCTCGCTTTTACTTATTAAAGGGTGATTTTTTTGAGGTTAGGATTTTCATGCATTAGTATTTGATACATAACACGTGGGATTTCAGACATGGTGTCAAAGAGAAAGATGCTCAGTATGCTTTGACATTTCATCATGAATAGACTTACTAACGAGCAACGCTTGCTAATCATTGAATTTTATTACCAAAATCAGTGTTCGGTTCGAAATGTGTTCATTCACCGTAACGTTGCGTCCAACAGCATCTTTGAAAAAATACGGTCCAATGATTCCACAAGCGTACAAACCACACCAAACAGTGCATTTTTCGGGATGCATGGGCAGTTCTTGAACGGCTTCTGGTTGCTCTTCACTCCAAATGCGGCAATTTTGCTTATTTACGTAGCCATTCAACCAGAAATGAGCCTCATCGCTGAACAAAATTTGTCAAAATTTGAACACATTTCGAACCGAACACTGATTTTGGTAATAAAATTCAATGATTTGCAAGCGTTGCTCGTTAGTAAGTCTATTCATGATGAAATGTCAAAGCATACTGAGCATCTTTCTCTTTGACACCATGTCTGAAATCCCACGTGATCTGTCAAATACTAATGCATGAAAATCCTAACCTCAAAAAAATCACCCTTTATCTTCAATTTCTATTGAAATTGAAAACTTTTTACAGCAGTACTTCAAAAGTGCCAAAATTCTCTTATATCATATAATTTATATATTGTGGGTTACATTGTTTTGCATTTGAGGTGAAAAATATAGCGAATAATCGGTAAAAATCAGTAAGTGGTGTCGCTCTTTCCTAAGGGAAAGGGTAGTTTTAGCACCCTTTCTCAAGAAAAAGGATAGTTTTAGTACCCTTTCTCAAGGGTAAGGCTAGTTTTAATACCCTTTCTCAAGAAAAAGGGTAGTTTTAGTACCCCTTCCTCAAGGGAAAGGGTAGTTTCAGTGCCCAAGGAAAAGGGTAGTTTTAGAGCCCATTCCCAAGGGAAAGGGTAGTTTTAGTACCCTTTCTCAATGGAAGGGGTAGTTTTGCTACTCTTTCCTAAGGGAAGGGGTAGTTTTGTTACCCTTTCCCAAGGAAGTTTCAGCACCCTTTTCCAAGGGAAGTGTTAGTTTTAGTAACCTTTCCCAATGGAAAGAGTAGCTTTAATACCATCCCCAGGCAAAGGGTAGTTTTAGTACCTTTTTCCCAAGGCAAAGGATAGTTTATAAAGAAAAGGGTAGTTGTAGTACCATTTCGCAGGGGAAAGGGTGGTTTATGTACTATTTCCCAAGGGAAAGGGTGGTTCAAATAACCTTTACCAATGGAAAGGGTAGTTTAAGTACCTTTTCCCAACGGAAAGGGTAGTTTAAGTACCCTTTCCCAAGGGAAAGGATAGTTTTATTACCATTTCCCAGGGGAAAGGATAGTTTTGGTACGCTTTCCCAAGGGAAAGGATAGTTTTGGTAACCTTTCCCAAGGAAAAGGAAAGTTTTGGTACACTTTCCTAAGGGAAAGAGCAGTTTTATTGCACTTTCCCAAGGGAAGGGATAGTTTTAGTACCCTTTCCCAAAGGAAAGTGTAGTTTATGAAACCTTTCCCAAGGAAAGGGTAGTTTAAGTACCCTTTCCCAAATTTGCACTCGGATCCTTTTGAAATCATTATGAAAAACCAAAAAGAACTCTTTTGGTCCAAAAAATATATTTTTAGTACCAAAAAAAATTGTGTATTCCATCCCTGATGCACATTATGAGTGGATAGTTTTGGTACACTTTCCCAAGGGAAAGAATAGTTTTAGTACCCTTTCCCAAGGGAAAGGAAAGTTTTGGTACACTTTCCCAAGGGAAAGAGCAGTTTTAGTGCACTTTCCCAAGGGAAGGGATAGTTTTAGTACCCTTTCCCAAGGGAAGTGTAGTTTATGAAACCTTTCCCAAGGAAAGGGTAGTTTAAGTACCCTTTCCCAAATTTGCACTCGCATCCTTTTGAAATCATTATGAAAAACCAAAAAGAACTCTTTTGGTCCAAAAAATATATTTTTAGTACCAAAAAAAAATTGTGTATTCCATCCCTGATGCACATTATGAGTGCAGCTAGATGTTCAACTATTCGAATGCACATTATTTGCAGGCAAAAGCTTTGCCACAATCAAAATACCGAGAAAGAGAATAATAAGCTTAAGGCTTTGCCATCGGGCATCATAACTGTAGTTGGCTGACTAAGCTGCCGAAGTGGAATAAAAATGCAAAAAAGAAGAAAACGTAGCAAATGCTGCATTTCCTCGATTCATTGTAGTTTTATATGAGGCTAGAATGACGTCATCTAGAAAAAGCTTGCCATTGCTAGCACATTGCATGCGGGGGGTGGTAGTGCACATAGTGCTGCTAGGGCATGAGCGAGCATTATTACAAGATGGACTCTTGTCCGTCCTCCTATCAACATTTGTTTGAAATGTGTCATTGTGCTAATAAGCAAAAGGGATAGGCTTAAGCAGGTATAAGAAATGCATCATCATCATCATCCAAGCCCTGGCAGGTTAACTAGGCCATTTGAACCTACTTGGGTTTTAGTGGCGCCCATTCGTCAAACATTTGTCGGCCTAATGGCCGGAGTTAAGTGTTCACAGTTAATTGCTCGGTGTGTTATTATTGATTTGGTCGCCAAGTGATTTGCATTCAATTTGCAGTAAAGATGACAGAGCCAACTGCAACTGCATTAACAACAACAGCAGCTTTCGTTGGGCATTACGAGTAGGTATTTCGCTGTATGTGTGGTGTCTATGTATCGGTATTTTTGCGCGCTTTTTGTATGCGCTCAGTTTCTACTCAACAGCCGTTGAGTTAGGTTGGGCTTTTTTGCTTCTGCTAATATTCTAAACTGCATAGTAAAGGCAGACAGTCGTCGGTCTAACGTAGCGCGCGCATTAAAATCACAGAGGCCTCATAGAAAAATCAGCAACACTCAAAAACACCAATACACACATACACAGACACGCACTGTCTGCCAGAAAACATTTGTTACTTGCTGCAACCTAGTTTCGGGAACTTTTGCTTTCACGCAGTGCACAAAGAGAAGCAAAAGGAGGAGGAGGTGGCTTTGGACCAAGAATATTGTTCAGCATACATACACTACACACATTAGCTTCATAAGCTTGTAACTTGACTTTGAGAGTTGTGCAACATCGTATCAAATTGCTGACTGTTGGGGCAAGGCAAGTCTAAAAAGACTGCATTGCTGCAGCAGCATCAAATAGGCGGTGGATTACCTTAACATCATTGAACAGCAAAGTAGTTGCAAAATATCAACCATTACCACGTCACACTTAACAACCCCTGCTGCAAGTGCGGCACTTGACGACGAGCCACTGTGTTCTAGGAACGCCACCCACAAAAACTGCAGCAGCAACATTGGTGGCGTTGGGGGTGGCAGCAGCAGCAACCTAACCCAGTCGTCGTCGTCGTCTGTTATCATCATGAGCAGCCGTAAAGATGATCCCGTATTCAATGTAAAATTTGTGCAACTGGTAGAATCGAAACCTTGTCTCTGGAATTCCACATTGCCTGAGTATAGCAAAAAAGATGAAATACAAAAAGCTTGGCAAGAGGTGGCCAATGAAACAAAAGATACGGGTAAGTAACCACAATATCATCCAACAACCAACCAACCAACCAGCCAGCCAACAAACATTACAAACAACATATCCCCACCGTGACATAGTGCCAGTATGCAATCAAGTAAATTCTCAAACCCAAACAGCACACACACACACAAGCACATACACACTTTGCATGTAAGTTCTGTTGAAGCCGCGCTGTTCTATATGTTTGGCATTGTGTCGATTGGCAGCGTTCTATTACAACAATCTGTCACATTTTCTGCGGGAGGTGGCGGGCGGTATCCCACTCACTCTCTCGCGACGCAACGGTGTCTGTTCAATGCAAAATATAACGCATATCTACTTGCATGTGTTCGCACGTATGAATGTCAATTTGTGTATGAGTGTTTCAATTAGGGTTGCCGCATTGGCCTTTGATTAGAATGTATGCTCAGGTGGATTGTAACTTGAAATTGGTATTTTAATTTTTTTTTGCCTTTTCAAAAAACTAAAGGTATAATCGCTGAAATATTGAACATATAACCTATAGATATTAATATTAGACACTGCGGCTTAAAACGCGCCAGCTTGAAAGAAGTACGGCCATTTTGAACATGATAAACACTCAGGAAAGGCTACAGGTCATAGATTCCTGGTAAAATCGTGATTAGGTTGTGATAATTCGGAATCTGCTATGCAGACGATATTGTAACTCTTCTAAGGATAGGGATCTAAATCAGCTATGCAGAAATGCCGAAAGTGTCTTAGAGGGAGATGGCATACGACTGGGATGGACTAGGGGTCTGAATGTTAACCCAAAGAAGGCTAAAATCTAGCTTTTCACGAGGTAGATGAAGGTAGGCCGATTTGATGCACCACGTTTCCTCAATTTCGATAACCGAAAAGGTCAAATACTTGGGAATGATCTTGAACAGGAAACTGATGGAATGTAGGATGAAGATTAACGCCTTTTCTGAGTGTGACGATCTGCATGGTTTGGGTCCCGGGCCATAACGGAGTAAGGAAGGATAAAAGAGCAAAAGATTTGAGGGCCCGAGGGCAGCCGTCAATAAACTTGGTTAATCGGAAGCCTTTCGGGACGACACAGGCCGAGTTGATTTTTATGGACGCGTAGGTATAGACATGTAGATCGATCGTATCATTTTAAGACTTAAATAAGTAAAAGCGTGCTAAGTTCGGCCGAACCGAATCTTTGGTATCCACCATCATGGATTCCTCTAAAAATGCACCCTTATTAACTGAGTTTGTATATGAATTATTTTGGTTTGAAGAAGTCATATCGGGATATAGGTACTTAGGGGGACCTTCATCAAAATATTGACCTATTCGGTTAAAACATGGCACTGATGTTGTAAGTCATAGCATAGGTTTTGGGCAAAATTTAGGCCTAATAAGGTAAACATTTAGGGCTCTAAGGGCTAAAAAAGTCATATCCGGGGATCGGTTTATATGGGGGATATATCTGTTTACAGACCGATTCAGATCAAACTTGCCATGTATGTTGGAAGTCATAACTCAAGTCCTTGTTCCAAATTTCAGCCAAATCGGATGAAATATGAGGATTCTAAGGACTCAAGAAGCCAAATCCGGGGACCGGTTTATATGGGGGTATATCTGTTAATAGACAGATTCGGATCATACTCGACATGGACATTGGAAGTCATAACTCAAGTCTTTGCTTCAAATTACAGCCAAATTGGATGAAAATCGAGGATTCTAAGGACTCTAGAAGTCAAATCCGGGTATCGGTTTATGAGGGTGATATATCTGTTTACAGACCGATTCGGATCATACTAGGCGTGGATGTTGGAAGTCATAACTTAACTCTTTGTTCAAAATTTTAGCCAAATTGATTGAAAATTGAGGCTTCTAGGGGCTCTAGAAGTCAAATCATGGGATCGCT
This sequence comes from Stomoxys calcitrans, assembly GCF_963082655.1. NCBI lineage: Eukaryota > Metazoa > Arthropoda > Insecta > Diptera > Muscidae > Stomoxys > Stomoxys calcitrans. Next base: position 29,665,712 of record NC_081555.1, on the reverse strand, counting down.
TTATATGGGGTATATATCCAAATCTGAACCGATATGGCCCACTTGCAATCCCCAATCGACCTAAATCAATAAAAAGTATGCAAAATTTAATGCTGCTAGCTTTACGCGTTAGACCGCTATAAAGTTTTCGACAGACGGACGGATGGATAGACTCACAATGTCAAGACCACCCAGAATATATGTACTTTATGGAGTCGCAGATCAATATTTCGAGGTGTTACAAACAGAATGACTAGATTAGTACACCCCCATCCTGGTGGTGGGTATAATGAGGGGGAATTTGTGATATTCCATGACGCCGAAAGCCTGCGTCCAAATTCCGTCGTGAATATCAGAAAACAATTTTTAAGCGGTGGTGATTCCCTTACAAATGGTAGCAATATTTGTAAGGTATCCAGCCATATAAAAACTTCTCTAACAAGTAGTGTCATACAAGTGGTGTCTGGGGGACAGTATATTCCCAGCAAAGCTGTTATACCCTTTTAGTGCTAGGCGTCATTTGTGACCTAATCAGCCTGTAAAATTTCTCTTCTTAGTGGTGTCGTTGTTCGGCAAGCCGTTGGTACACGGCTGCCGTTGGTACTCGTACTGAGCATTACATTAAGAAACAGTAGCAAACTTCTCACATATCAATGAGTGCTGTCCGATTCAAATTAAGCTCAATGATAAGAGACCTCCTTTTCAAAGCCGACTCCCAACGTCGTGCCGCAGTGCGACACCTCTTTGTGGAGAAGTTTTTACATTGCTGCCATACCAAATGGTACAGTACCTCACAAATATAGCCAGCATAAGGAGGGGATCGGAGTGGAGATCGGTCTATATGGCAGCTATATCAAAATATGGTCCGATCTGAACCATATTTTACAAAAAGGTGTAGAAGTCTTCCAAATCTCACTGTGCCAAATATCATCGAAATAGGATAAAAATGGTCCTTTTATGGGCTCAACACTCCATATCGGAAGATCGGTCTATATGACAGCTATATCCAAATATGGTCCGATCTGGACCACATCTAACAGGAATGGGTAAGGGTCTACGAAAACTTACAGTGACACATTTCATCGAAATCGGATGAAAAATGTTTCTCTTATGGGCTCAATACTCTATATCGGGGATCAGTCTATATGGCCGATATATCCATATATGGTCCTATCTGAACTACATTTGACAGGAATGGAAAGGGGTTTTCCAAAATTCACTGCGGCAAATTTAATCGAAATCTGGTAATAAACGGTCGGTATATATGGGAGCTATATGCAAATATGGTCCGATCTGGCCCACATCTCTTATAAGTTGCTAGGGGTCTACCAAAACTCACTGTGCCAAATTTCATCTATTTATTGCCTCAAGACTTTAAGTCTGGAGATTGTTCTTTATAGCGGCTATATGTAACTAAAGTCTGATTTTATGAGATCGGAAGATCAGGTTTATATACAACAAATTTTTTCAGTTACCAAAATATCTGAAAATATATAAATTCCCAAAAAGGGTATTTATTGGGTGAATACCCACTCATTGGGAGTTTACCCGGTAAAATCCCATCTCTAGGTAAGTCTGACTGGACTTCTCCTAAGCTGGATGAGCTGTAATAGTCTAAACAATGTACTCTCTGTCCTATAATTTGATACCCAATCGGTCAGTCCGTTTTAGGTTTATGGTAGATCGTTTCCCCTAGTTTCTGGTCATTTCGACCAAATAATATGGTCGAAATAGCTTCCTCGTCTTTGGATAAAGAACTTTCTAGCATTGCATCTAATATGCCGTTAGATAAATAAAACGCGTTAACTTTTCCATTTTATACCCACCACAGTATGGAGGTATAATAATCTAGTCATTCCGTTTATAACACCTGGAAATATTCGTCTAAGACCCTATAAAGTATATATATTCTTGATCTAGCCATGTCCGTCCGTCCGTCTGTCGAAATTACGAAGGTAGTCGAATGCGCAGAGCTAGCCGCATTAAATTTTGAATATATACTTAAAATTGATGTAGGTCATTGGGGATTGCAAATGGGCCGAATCCGTTCAGATTTACATATGATTCCATATAAACTGATCTCGCGATTTGATTGCTTGAGCCTCTGGAAGCCGAAATTTTTGTCCGATTTGGCTGAAATTTTGCACGTAGTTTTCTGTTATAACTTCCAACAACTGTGCTTAGTACGGTCTAATTTGGTTTATAACCTGATATAGTTCCCATATAAACCCTTAGATACCGTAATTTTCTCAAATCAAATTTTGCTTGAACAGAAGAAGCTGATTTTAGATGCGACATTCTCCACCGTAGACTTGGCACGATGTAAGAAATACAACATTTTTCCACTACACCCAGTGTTTGGGTTACATTTGTTTGGACAAACGACCACAAAATTTCAATTCAGTGCAACATTTTGAAAAAATGCTAAACTTTTTTGCACAATCGAAATCATCATAAGTTATCTTCTAATTTCATTCTAAAAACCATTTTTGCCAGCGACAACACTGACACACTGATTTGCTCCCATCTATTTCATTTCGCATGGGTTATACATACACACATGTCAACGCTGCTGTTGCACTTTGTATTTTCTAGAGTGTGCATTTTCGGTGCTACTCACTCGCGCGCACACACACACGCACAAGCCTATCCATACGATGTACGAGTAAATAGTCTGTGCAATTATTCGTAAGCACATGCATTCGTTTTCGCGTGTGTTTGATTCGCGACATTGGAGGAAAACGCTTGCATGTGCTGCAGTAGTTGACTTATCGTTGTTGTAATTGTTGTTGCTGTTTGGTCTATTAGTTTTCTGTTGTTTTTTCTCTCTTTGCATCTCTAACTTACGGAAAGCTTTTATTGTTGACGCTTTTTTGCATTTCGATTGGATTTTAGTTGAACGTGAAGAAATCAGTTCTTGATGTTAGACTAAATAGACTTTTTTTGGTACGCACTAGGGTCTCGAGAAGCTAAAAACTTACACAACACACAGTAGTTAAAAAACATACTAACGTAGATATGATGAACTTTAGGTGGAAACTTAAGCTTGATTATCGTGGGTTAATCGATGAGGAAATACAGAATAGTTTGTGTTGTAAGCAATGTTTTCTTTGCTTTTCCCCTTATATAGTTAAAGGTGGAATTACATACTAAGCGGGCGCATTAAAAATGCAAATCTGCAAACAAATCCCACAAATGCGCAAAAGTTGGACAATTTTTAACTTTGACGATTGAACTCGAGCGTCGTTCTGTGTTGCCATACGTGAAATAGTGATTTTTGGCATCAAAGTTAAAAATTGTTTAACTTTCGCGCGTTGCATTTGTGGGATTTGTTGGTAGAGTTTCATTTTTAGTGTGTAACTAACTTTTAGTATGTAACTCCACCTTAAGTATAACGTTCGGAATTGCAAAGATTTATCTGATACGTTTGAGTCAGAACTATTAGAATTTTTTTAAATACCATATAACCAAGGTTTGATTTTGCTTTGCCGCAGGTCATCAGCCATTACTGTTGTTAGTTTGCCCAGGAGCATTCCACAAAGTAACGAGAGAGACTTCTCTCACATCAATAAGTGTTGTCCGATTTAAGTTTAACAATACTTGGTAGAGAAGTTTGAAAGGTTGAATACCTCACCAATGGATTAATACCGCTGTCAATTGTCTCCCATAGTACCATGTGACTCGTTTAGTTACCAAAACCCATACTGGCCTCCTTCCTGTTTTCTCTCATTTATAGCCTTTTCTTTTCATTATCCGGATCTCCCCATAACACTTTTATCGCCCTGCGGACCGTATCAGATATTCAGTATTGCATGCGCGTTAGTTACCCACTCCCTTTTCTCGGACTGCGACGCTCTTGAAGGCATTGAATTCATCAAGAGCACCGTGACTCTTGACTGTCTGCCCTTTCGTTCTCCCTTACTCGGCACCCAAACGAAGAGGATCTTACCATTCTCAGAAAAGGCGTTAACCTCCTTCTTTCACTCCTAGACTGTTCGTGACCTTCCTTGGTTATTATAGTTCTGATGGCCTATTTACTGCCCGTAAAGTGTTTCACATTCGATGTATTCGGCACCCAAACGACGCGGATCTTACCATCAGAGAAGGCGTAAACCTTCTTCTTACACTCCTAGACTGTTCGTGACCTTCCCTGATTATTATAGTCCCGATGGCCAATTTACTATCCGAAAAGTGTTTCACATTCGATGTACTCGGCACCCAAACGACGCGGATCTTACCAATCTCAGAGAAGGCGTAAACCTTCTTCTTATACTCCTAGACTGTTCGTGACCTTCCCTGATTATTATAGTCCCGATGGCCAATTTACTATCCGTAAAGTGTTTCACATTCGATGTACTCGGCACCCAAACGACGCGGATCTTACCAATCTCAGAGAAGGCGTAAACCTCCTTCTTACACTCCTAGACTTTTCGTGACCTTTTCTGATTATTATATATTCCGATGGCCAATTTACTGTCCATAAAGAGTTTAACATTCAATGTACTCGGCACACAAACTACGAGAATCTTACCATCCTCATAGAAGGCGTAAACCTCCTTCTTTCACTTCTAGACTGTTCGTGACCTTCCCTGGATACTATAGTCCCGATGGCCAATTTTCTGTTCGTAAAGTGTTTCACATTCGATGTACTCGGAACTCAAACGTCGCGGATCTTACCATCTTCAGAGAAGCCGTAAACATCCTTCTTACACTCTTAGACTGTTCGTGACTTTTTCTGATTATTATAGTCCTGATGGCCAATTTATTGTCCATTGAGAGTTTAACATTCGACGTAATAGCTGTAACACCACACTACCTCATGCATTTCGTCATCGCACTGATCTTCGTATGCAGGACTGTATTATGGCCAAGCAGTCCGAATTAGATCTCGGTCCCTGAGTCCTCAATGTAGACCTACTGGGCGATTCCATCTTCCAGCTTTGATTCATCTGCGTAGCATAGACTTCCAGATGGTAATACCAGAGTTCCATTAATCCAAGACCGTGCCTTTGCACTAGTCACCAAGTGTCGTTTCAGGTATCCGATCCGAAACCATTCAGGCTTCCTTTCGACGCCTCGATTGTAAAGCGATGGCATGACCTGCTCCCATCCTCCAATCGCCATGAGTCTTATAGCCGTAGTGGCCGTTTCATACTTAATCTGTATGTCTATGGGCCGGATATCTAGAACAGTCTACTGTGCCCTCTTAGGAAGGCCACCGTAGCGCTGAGATTAGGATTTCCGCCTATGACCCTGCGCGACTGGGTTCGTATTCTAGCAAGAGCATCCACAAATTTTCAGCGGTGTTTATCCCCTCCTAATGCTGGCGACATTTGTGAGGTACTGAACCATTTGGTATGACAGCCACATAAAAACTTTTCCACGAAGATATGTCGCACTGCAGCACACCGTTCGAACTCGGCTATGAAAAGGAGGCTCTTATCATAAAATTGAATCGGACAGAGCTCATTGATGTGTTAGAAGTTTGTTCCTGTTCTTTCATGGACAAATTTGCATTTTGCCATGATATGCATGGTCCTCAACGCCTCGACATGTTTTCTGAACCTATGCACCAAACTACTGAGTCTTGGTCTAATCACGCTCCTGTAGTGTCAGTGAACTATCCTGGGATTCAGGCCCATTTCGGTTGTCAGCCAACTCCAATACCCTTTGGCCCTTCTGCATAGCTGATTCGGATTCCTACCTCTTACAAGTATTATTACATTGTTTGTATAGTAGACGGGTTGAAAACCCTCCAAAATCGAGGACCCCTAGTCGACCATTTATGGTGATCAACCCAAAGATTGGGTGCCCGTCATAACAGTTGAGTATCCTTAGTACAAATACAATAAATTTTGCCCATGAATATTCCTCTATGGAACAAGGGCAAACTTCTTACATATCAATGAGTGCAGTCCGATTCAAGTTTAAGCTCAATGATATGGGGCCTCCTTTTTAAAGACGAATCCGAACAGCGAGCCGCAGTACGACATCTCTTTGGAGAGAAGTTTTTACATGGCATAGTACCTCACAAATGTTGCCAGCATTAGGAGAGGAAAACCACTGCTGAAATTTTTTTTCTGATAGTCTCGCCAGGATTTGAACCCAGGCGTTCAGACTCATTGGCGGACATGCTTACCTCTGCGCTACGGTTGCCTCCCAGTGTCCTTAGTAGACTATAGTCTCTGTCACCCGCAGAAGCGGTGATTTATTACCCCCCAGCAACATGGCTTCTGATACACAGTCTTTCAACTTTCTATTATGAGACCCGCACCTTGTCCATCTAAACTTTCAAACTTAAACTGGCCCACTTGTTAAGTCTGTCGGTTCATTGGACACGTCTATTGTCAGTGTAGAATCGCTTAACTTGCCTTGCAAAGCTTGTGTATAAATTCTACCTCGTCTCTATATAGACTTTTGGCATATTTGTATGCTAATCTTAGACATGAATATAGCGACCAAATGGGGCGCTAGATAGCATACCTGCTGCCGTAATAATGCCGGAAATATTCAATCAGGCCATGAATTGCCTTTATTGCTTTTGTTGCAATTATTGTGCCCGTCACGAAGAACAATTGACTTGTCCCTCTGCCCGAGTGACTCAGTCCATCCTGTCCACTGTAGTTTTCGCACCATTAACCATATGATTGAAACTTCTTATCTTACCCACATCATTAAAGCGGCCCAACTATTCGCAACAAACTGGTACCATATTACCTGATTGTTTGACTTTTCTCGCCATTCATTGTAGCTTAGTTCGTTCCTACGACTCTCCACCCGCCCCTGCCGGCCGAGGGGGCGCCTCCCCATGCGTGGAGAGCGCGTGCAAACCGAATTCCGGAATGTGGCGTGTTAGTCGTGGTTCTATAGTACTACAGACAGTACCTCAGCTGGTAATGTGAGTAATACATACCTACATACTAACAAATAACATTTAAACAGTGATTTATAAAAATAACACACCATGGCTAATTAAGAGTTATTTTGGTTCGCAGAGGGAGTTGTAGAATAGGTGCCAGATGATCAATCGGCCTATGCAATAGGTAAAGTTCTACTGGACCGCAGAGGGAATTATAGATTAAGTGACAACTACTGCTCAAAGGCCAGGTTCTACTATTCCACGTTCTACTATATGATGCCGTTAATATTGAATCTAGATAGGTGAATCATACTAGCAATTAACTACAAAGTGAGCAATAATTAGGATAATGAATCCCAATTATAAAGTAAACAAACAAACAAGGCTGTTACTTAAAGTTGCGACAAAAAATCTATTTTGGACTTTGCCGAAATTCGTTTTTTCAACTTTTTTGATAAAAAGTTGATTTTTGCAAAAAGTAAATTTTTTGACTTTTTAACTTTTGCAGAGGGAAATCGACTTTTCGACTGTTTTCTTAAATAGTGAAAGTCGACTTCGAGTTTTCGACTTTTTTATTCAAAAAGGAGATTAATTGTATTAGTCGAAATACGACTTTTGGATCCCTATTGTAACTCCGACGATGATGGTTGGTGTCGAATTGTGATTAGACTACATTTACTAATCTTACTGCCGCAGCAGTAAGATTAGAAAATGGTCACACCAGTCAAGTTACTCGGTTGTGTTTCGGTTGTGTCTGCATAAAGTAGTGGAGACCACCGTAGCGCAGAGGTTATCATGTCTGCCTATGACGCTGGATGCGCCCGAATCTTAGCGAGCACATCACGAAAATGTCAGCGGTTTTTATCCCCTCCTAATGCTGGCGACATTTGCGTGGTACTATGCCATGTAAAAACTTCTCCCCGAAGATGTTTCGCACTTCGCCACTCTGTTTCGACTCAGCTCTAAAAAGTAGGTCCCTTATCGGACAGCATACATTGATATGCTAGAAGTTTGCCCCTTGTCCTTAATGGAATGTTCATGGGCAAATATGTATTTTGACTGCGTGCACCAGCTTGTCTCTGTGTCAGCGGTTTTTATCCCCTCCTAATGCTGGCGACATTTGCGTGGTACTATGCCATGTAAAAACTTCTCCCCGAAGATGTTTCGCACTTCGCCACTCTGTTCGGACTCAGCTCTAAAAAGTAGGTCCCTTATCGGACAGCACTCATTGATATGCGAGAAGTTTGCCCCTTGTCCTTAATGGAATGTTCATGGGCAAATATGTATTTTGACTGCGTGCGCCAGCTTGTCTCTGTTGTGCTACCTGGCTACCTTGGCTTAAAAAAGTAAAAGTCGATCTTACTTTGTTCCCCATAGCGCGATTTTCCTTTAGGTGCCTGTGTGTGGGGCTTGACTCGACTCTGCTGAACTACTCGAAATTGGATGGTCTTTTTGGGCGCTTTCGCAGTATTCTACTCCTTGGAATCCTGATTCTTTTTCCAGCTTCCGCAGGAGTGAAGTACTATTTACAGTACAGTAGCAGTGCAGTGCATGTCAGATGTTCAGTGCAAACTTGTTATAAATGTTTCCTCTTTTATAATCAAGTTTTTTGTTGTTGTAGCAGATTGTTGTGTTCTATCTTTCGTCTGCTTGATTCTGTTGAGTGTCAAGACCCAGGAACTCTCAGAAAAGTGAGTCATGTGATTCGTGAGTGAGATCCATATCTAAGCACGTGATCGTGCGTGAGCGTTATTGAATTAAAATTCTTCGTGCGTGAGCTCACGAGAAAATCCCGAGCCACGAGATATCACGAAGAAAATCACGACTTAGGGTTCATATGAAAATCACGATTTAGGGTTCATAAGAAAATCACGACTTAGTGTTGGTGGGTTAGTATTCTATTCTGCTTTCGAAAAAATTGCTAACATTTTGTAATTGTTTCGCGAGCGATTTTTAATAGCAATCAAATGTTTTGTTATGAAATAAAATTTTTGTCTTGTGAGTGTATGTGAACGTAAGTCGTCATAAAAAAAGCCTTTTTTGTCTCGTGAGCGTGCGTGATCCTGAGTGAAAAATCACTCACGTGCACATGTCTAGTATATATATTCTTTATCGTCTTAATATATTAAGTCGAAGCGTCCGTCTGTCTGTGGATAGCACGCTAACTTTCGAAGTAGTAAAGCGAACCTGATGTTGCTCCCATATAAACCAACCTCCTGATTTTACTTCTTGAACCTCTAGAGGGCATAATTCTTATTCGATTTTGCTGAAATTTATTATGATGTCTTCATTGACACTTAATTGATTTAATAAATATGGTTTGATTTAATATTTAGTAAATATGGTCTGAATCGGCCTATAACCTAATGTAGCTCCCATATAAACCGATCTCCTGATTTTACTTCTTGAGCCTCTAGAGGGCGTAATTCTTATCCGGTTTAGGTTAAATTTTGTACTATGAGTTTCTTCAATGACATTTACAGGATGTACCAAGAGTGGTTCGAATTAGTCTAGAACCTTATATAGCTTCCATATAAAACGATCTCCTCATTTTACTTCTTCAGCCTCTAGAGGGCGCACTTATATTATTTTGCTATGATAAAACCCATGCAAAAGACAATGTCTTATATAAAGCATGGGTTGGCAAATTGATAAATACAATGAGTTCAAAAAATTTTCATTAAATAGAACAATAATCGGTAAAAAATATTTAATAATATAAGCAAAGTTATTGATGAAATATATAAATAAAAAAAAGATAAAAAATTTAAAAAAAGCTGAAAAAAAAACTTAAAAGAACATTTAACATTTTAATCCAAGTTACTGATTAAATAAATAAATAAAAAGTTATAAAAAGGACAAAACCAATAATTTATTAAAATGATTGTAAATCGAATATTTGAACTGTCGTTCATTACTTATAATTTGAATACTATTTGGAAGATAATTCCAGAGACGTTTGGCATTAACAAAGAACTGTTGTTCGGATACACGATATTGGTGACGTATTTGTTTTACTTTTTTACATCTAGTAGAGTTGGCAAAACGCAATACAGAAGCCAGAGATGACGGTTCATTGATATAAATAATCTTGTCGAACATTTGCAACGAGCGTATCCTAAGGAACGAATTAAATGAGACACCATATACTTGTCTGGCAAAGTCAGATACCCGATATCTTTACGCAAACCAAAAATATATCTAAAACATCGTTAAAGGCTATGTGCAATATATTCCTATAAGTTACATCACAACCGTAAAAAACCACGCAAGAGTATAATAGTTTCGGCAGAATAAATGTCGTAGCCAAAAGCATTCTTATGGACAAAGAGGTGTACTGTCGACTCATATATAAGTTTCGTAAAAAGCCATAGGTCCAGCCCACTGACGTACTCAATTGGGGCTCCAGCAATTGCCACATGAAGATTGGGCGACATTGTCACCCCATTCCTACCAACACAAGGTACTTTGACTTTAAAAGTAGTCCGTTGGCGTTTGTCCATGTGTTTATCTTATCCAATTCACTATTAAGGCGAAGTACGCCATCGACCAGCCTCTCCGGCGAAGAGCTCATATACAGCTGTACATCGTCGGCATACATATGAATACCACAGTTCCGCAACTGTCCAGGAAGGTCATTGCTATATAAGGAAAAAGGGAGTGGACCCAATACAGACCCCTGTGGAACACCTCTTGAGACTGGAAGATAACTATTGGCTTCTATTTAAAAGATAGGAAAATATAAGATCCGTTGTTCTTTCAGAGAATTTAAATAAATGTTTCAGTTTAAGGCAAATTATATTGGGATCAACGGAATCAAATCCCTTTGAATGATCTAAAAGAACAAAAAAAGTAAGTTTATCGCTATCAATATCACTCCTTACATCTTCAACTACTTTCAAAAGTGCAGTAGTGCAACTGTGCTTTGATCGGAAACCAGAAAATCTGTTAGCAGCGAATTATTCGCAATATATCCTAATATTTTCCTTTTGACTAGAGTTTCAAATATCTTAGAGATGTATGGAAGTATTGCTTTTGGTCTAAATTCCTGTTTATTCTTTAGTATTGGGACTATCCCGTATGCCCGTTTCCAAGACTTTGGATAGCAACTCCTTAAAATAATATTGTTTAAAAGATGGCACATATACGGAAGAATAAAGGGTAGAATTATCCTGAAAAAAAAACGCGGGTCAATACCATCAGAACCAATGTCATTCCGCTTTATCGATTCTACAGCGCTAACTATCGTCGCTTTTTTCAAAACACTCAAAATCCAAACGTAGGTATGTTGAGGTGTTGTTACTACTATGGTTAACGTTACTAAATTCACTGTCATAGAAATGTACGTTTGGCTCAGGAAAAGATATGTTCAAGAAACTGCTATTAATCTCATCCAAATCAACATGATTACCAATTGATGCATTATCACTTCCTATTTCAATTGACTTAATATATCTCCAGGTGTCTTTCGTGTTCAATGCCTCTTGAAAATGACGACTAAAATAAGCTATTTTCTTCGTCTTTATACAAGAAGTGGTCTGATTCCTCGCACGCTTGTAATTATTCTTATCCGATTCGGTTGAAATTTTGCACAATGGGATCTACTATTGTCCTAAACATCCAAGGCAAGTATGGCCCGAATCGGTTTATAACCTGACATAGCAACAACAGCATAGCAATTTTTATTCATTGTGTTTTGTTTGCCTATAAAGAGATACCGGGCAAAGAACTTAACAAATGAGATCCATGGTGGAGGGTATATAAGATACGGCCCGGCCGAACTTAGCACGTGTTTATTTGTTTAATCAAAATTGGGTTACCTAATCTAATCAAAATTATTGGATTAACCTAACTTTTAGTAGAAAGCCATCAAAATTAAGATAAAATAACAAAAATGTATGAGTTTTTCTTTGTATGTCTGACTTCTTGTTATCTAGAATTCACAATTGTTGTCCGCGGAAATGTGGTATGGGTACTTAACCTCCAATTTGACTTCTTAACCCCCATTAAAATCCCAATTACTGGCTTAAGTTATGGATGTCGTGCATTAAGAGATTGTAATAACTGATTTGTTGGTGTTGTTGTAGTAGCAATGTGTGGTACACTGAGGCGGCAGCCCTTGCCAATGAAGGAATTCATTGGGTCAATCCGGTACATACAACCGGCTGCCATGGGATTGACTGATTTGTCAATACTATCGATAGTCTCAATAGTTAAGAAGTAATATATCGAAACTATCGAGTGAAGCGGATATCGATTGTTTGCCAGCTCTTAATACTAAAATCAAACACAGCAACTTTTGCCTCTAGATAGTTTCACTGTTCGTATAGATTGCTAATATTTTCATAGACCCTCCCTAATCAACTACATTCAATTTCTCCTGAACCTTTGCCTCCCATTCAAGAAATACAAAATTCTCCAAGAACTTCCAAAGAAATTACAATACAAACAAATCAAAAATTCTCTGTTGTATGTTTGAGACTTTTATTCTTAACAATCGCAGATTAATTGTTGGGAACGCAACAACTTGCCAGAGTGTAGAGGAAGCGAAGGGAAATTTGTAAACGGCCAACACTTGTCTAGCAAGTGGTTTGCTATTGAATACAAAAAAAGCTTTTCTTCTATGGTCGATGGTCGCACTGCTACGCAAGATTAACTTTTATTGATTTATGCCACATTAAGAGTACAAAACAAAAAGCTTTGCTAAAAACCGCAACGAAAAGCTTTATAATGTTGTTGCATCATGAGAATGTGCTGTTGCATGCATTTGATTTTCAAGTCGTGCTTTTTATCATGCACTTTGCAAAGTTGCAGGCAAAGCTTTTGCTTTAGTACACATGGTATGGTATTCGCTCACTTACGACAAATTTACATTTGGTATATGAAGACTATCGAGAAGTTAATGTTGGTAAACAATAGTAAGGGGACCATGTGTAGAACATTTTGCTGTTAGACAAAATAAATGTTTGTTATCATATAGTCTTGGGGGTTGAAAGGTTGGTTATCCTGGTTAATTTTTGTTACTAGAAATCATTTTTGTTTACCAGAAAGTCCAAGTAAAAGCTTTTTCATTGTAAAGCATATTTTGGCTCAAAATTTTTGCAACAGCGTTTCTTTCAAATTTTAAAAATCGACGCAACTTGTTATTAAATTTTTGGTTAACTGTGATATGTTACACTATAAAGTCATTCTCGGACCCTGGAAGAAGACATGATACGACTTCGGTGACTTTTGGATACATAACGGTGATTTGTGGAGTGCGAAGGAGAGCAAGTCCAACATAATGATATTGCAACAGTCCCAGTGAACATGCTGTCGTGGCATAAGTGAGGCCATGAGAGCGACCCCGACTTCCTCCCAAGAGACGATAGGGTTTGGCACATCGGGTAGAATGCCCGCCTTTGACGCTTTTAGCCTGGGATAAAATCCCGGCAGGAACATCAGGAAGATAATTCAGATGCTGTTATGCCTTTACTAATGCTGGTGATATTTGTGAGGTATTCAGCAAGGAGGATTAGCCCTGAGGCACTCTGCTAGGATTCGACTTGCCATTGAGATTAAAATCAAACAAGTAAAAGCGGGCTAAGCTCGGCCGGCCCGAATCTTATACTTTTCCCGGTATCTCTTTTTAGGCCAACATAGAATTAAAGAAAATAATTGCTATGCTATTGGAGCTATATCAAGTTCGGACCATAATCGATCGAATTGAATGTTGGAGACCATACTAGAAGTCATTGCGTAAAATTTCAACCAATATGAACCATACTTAGCACAGTAGTTGGAAGTCATAACGAAACACGTCATGACAAATTTCAGCCAAATCGGACAGGAATTACGCCCCGTATGGGCTCAAGAAGGCAAGACCCCTGATCGGTTTATATGACAGCTATATCAGGTCATGGACCGATTTCAACTATACATAGCATAGTTATTGGAAATCATAAGGGAACACGTCACGCGAAATTTCAACCAAATCGGATAAGAATTGCGCCCTCTAGTGGTTCAAGAAGTCAAGATTCAAGATCTGTTTATATGGCAGCTATATAAAATCATGGACCGATATGACCCATTTGAAATTCCAGCTTTTCTCCTTCGAAAGTTAGCGTGCTTTCGACAGGCAGACGGACGCGCGAACGGACATGGCTAACGGATTGACTTAAAATGCCATGACGATCAAGAAAATATATACAATACTTTATGGGGTCTAAGACGAATATTTCGAAGAGTTACAAACAAAATGACAAAATTAGTATAGCCCTATCCTATGGTGGTGGATATAATACCATTGCCCATATTGATATGCGAGAAGTGTTACCTGTTTCTTAATGGAATGTTCGTAGGCAATTTTGATTTGAGCACTCACGGCTAATAGACATAAGACGATGGGAGAATGAATTGCAGGTAAGAGGATGACGCATCGCCTTCGGATAATCAATGTGACCATAAATGAAAAGGGATGGAACATCAGAGGTTTCGGACCGAATACCTGAAACGACAATACAAGATTGCTATGGTAGTTATAAAAAAAGGTAAAAGGGTAATTAAATAATCCGTATCAAATTTCGAGCAAATATGTTCAAACTGTAATAACTACGGTTTAAAAATTACAACATTATTGCAAATTACCCAAATTCTGACACACACACACACACATATATATATATATATATATATATATATATATATATATATATATATATATATATATATATATATGGCAGCTACATCTAAATCGGAACCGATTTAAACCAAACTTTTTAGATATTGTGGTAGTCGTCAAGAAAAGTGTTGTGCAAAATGTTGGCAAGATTATTCAATAAATGCGCTTGCAGTGGCTCTAAAAGTGAAATTCGAGCGAATTATGTATACGGCAACTATATCTAAATCTGAACCGATTTATATGAAATTCACTAGTAATACTGAGAGTCATAAGAAAATCATTCCTGACAAATTTTGAATTTATTATTGCAGTATTAGTCCAAATCGGACGAACATATATATGGGAGCTGTATTCAAATCTGAACCTATTTCGACCAAATTTTATGGATATTGTGAAAGTTGTCGAGGGAAGCGTTGTACAAAATTTTGAGAAGATTGGTCAATTAATGCGCTTGTAGTGGCTCTGGGAGTGGAAATCGGGCGAAATATTTATATGGCAGCTATATCTAAAAATGAACCGATTTTTAAAAAATTTACCAATAATATTAGGAGTCATAATAAAATCCTTCCTGCTAACTTTCAAGAGAATCGGTTTACAAATGGCCATATAATTGCAATATTAATCCAAATCGGACGAACATATATATGAGATCAGTATTTAAATCTGAACCGATTTCTATGAAATTCACCAATAATATTAAGAGTCGTGAAAAAATCATTCCTGTCAACTTTCGATAGAATCGGTTCACAAATGACCACATTATTGCAATATTAGTGCAATTCGGACGAACTTATATATGGGAGCTATATCCAAAACTAAACCGATTTTTTCTGATTTCGATAGGCTTCGTCTCTACGTCAAAGACATATGTGTACAATTTGACGACAATCGGACGAAAATTGCGACCTTAAGATTGTACACAAATTAACATGGATGGACGGAATCAGAAAGCCATTCTGAGTCAATCGGTATACTTATCAATGGGTCAATCTCTCTTCCTTCTGGGTGTTACAAACAAATGTACTAAGTTATAATACACTGTACCAAAGTCGTGGTATAGGGTATAAAAATGGATTTGTGTTTTTTTTTTGGGGTTTATAAATTTGTGTGTTCCGTATAGACTCAACATGTAAAAGCGTGCCAATTTCGGCCGGGCCGAATCTTATATACTCTCCACCATTAATCGCATTTGTAGAGTTCTTTCCAGGTATCTGTTTTAAGTTAAACAAAGGATAAAAGAAAGAATTGCTTTGCCAATTGAATTGAAGGTTGGAGACCACAGTAGAAGTGTATGTGTAACAGTTTTGCCAAATCTAATAAGAATTGGGCCTTTAGGGGCTCAGGAAGTTAAAATAGGAAGATCAGGACAAAAAGCCGATTTATACCATATTTAACACATATGTTGTAGGTCATGGAAGAAGCCGATGTACAAAATTTACGCCAAATCGGATAATAATTAGGCCTTCTGGAGGCTCAAGAAGTCAAGATTCAAGATCGGTTTATATGGCAACTATATCAGGTTGTGTATAGATTTAAACCAAACTTGTGACAGTTATTGTAAGCCATAACGAAATATGTCGTGCAAAATTTCAGCCAAATCGGATAGAAATTGCGCCTTCTAGAGGCTCAAGAATTCAAGACCCCAGATAGGTTTATATGACAGCTATATCTGGTTATGGACCCATTTAAACCATACTCAACACAGTTTTTGGAAATCATAACAAAACACCTCATGCAAAATTGCAGTCAAATTGGATAAGAATTGGACCCTCTAGTGGCTCAAGAAGTCAAGATCCAAGAGCGGTTTATATGGCAGCTATATCAAAATATGGACCGATAGAGCCCATTTACAATCCCAACCGACATACACTAATAAGAAGTAGTTATGCAATTGTGTTGAGTATGGTTTAAATTGGTCCATAACCTAATATAGCTGCCATATAAACCTATCTGGCGTCTTGACTTCTTGAGCCACTAGAGGGCGCAATTCTTATCCGATTTGGCTGACATTTCGCATGACGTCTTTTGTTATGACCTGTAACAACAGTGCCAAATGTGATTCAATTCGATCCATAAACTGATGTAGTTGTCATATAGACCGATATGGAATCTTGACTTCTTCAGCCTCCAGAGAGCGTAATTATTATCTAATTTGGCTTATATTTTGTACAACGGCTTCTCCCATGACCTTCAGCATACGTGTCAAATATGGTCCGAATCGGTTTATAGCTTGTTTCATATCGGATGGGGTCGGGCGCTACCCATTACCATCAAAACGCCACCCAAAATCAAAAGTGGACCGATCGGGACAATATAGGACTCAAAGGAAAGGTATTTGGGTGTAGAGTACGAAAATTATATTACAATAAAAATTGGGTCCATGTACCTAGGGAGCCTCCCCGACCCCAAAACTCCCCAAATAGGCATATTGTACGATCATGTCAATATGGAACTCAAATGAAAGGTATTCGGGAGTATATTACAGATATGACATTAAAAATGAGGTCCTAATAATGGAATAAAATTTTCGTCGAAGAAAATTTCGAATGAATTTGCAAAATCGGTCAAAATGACCGGTTGATCTTTCTAGTGTTAAGAGTCATGCTCGTATCATTCGAAAACTTTCTGGAGAAATAACCACATCTACAATAGAGAACTCTTGTCCTCCATTTATTTGTGAATGTTATAAGTCAAATTCTGAATGTTGCAATGTATGTATAACAGTCGAAAAAGGAATACAATACTGCAGCATTGTACAAGGGAGCGTATAGGAATAATTGACGATAGTCACATTGCCATATACAATAAAAGGCAATAGGGACTGTAAGGAAGCATTTACTAAGTCGGCCGCCTAAAGTGTGAAAGTACCGCAACAAAACACCTAATATAGTTGATATGTACTATTATTTCTTTGATAATAACAGGAATAATAGATTGCAAACTAGATGATCATACTGGCTTTGGGTTATTCTTTATATTGTAGAAGTAGTGTTGGACATGGACCAAGAAGGTTATCTGAAAATAAAACCAACCATAGCTGATAAGACTTTTTCCATAGCACCATTTCTTATATTTTGTACAACGGCTTCTCCCATGACCTTCAGCATATGTGTCAAATATGGTCCGAATCGGTTTATAGCTTGTTTCATATCGCTGGATGCAAATAATAAAAGTCTGAACTTCAATTTTAGGCCATTTTAACAGATTGTGAGCAAACTTAGGGAACTAGTTTCGTTTTTGGCTGTCTAATAGATTAGAATGCAACATTCGATGCATGAGGAATCACATTTTGCCTGAGACATCTACGCATATTGGCATAACTATAACTCTCTACTTGTTTTTTAAAACAGCTGCTCGACGTTCTTTCCATGGTCTTGTTGATAATGACGCCAACATTACTGAGGGGATAAATGACGTTACTGTTGCTAAGTTAGAAATTAGCCGTTAAGCAGTGCGGTGTTCTCATTTCGTTACTCAAAGACAAAATATCTGTATTTAGGAATGGGTATTACGACCAATTTTCAAACCTTTCAGGAGTAGGCTCAAAGTGGACTACAAAGACCCATGTTGTCCGCCACTATAGGTGTTATTATGACAAATTTTCAAACCTTTCAGGAGTAGGCTCAAAGTGGACTACAAACACCCCTAGCATGTTGTCCGCCACTCCTATAGGTGTATTGACTTGGCACCTGTAATCGAGAGTAAAGCTTCAAGCGCACAACCAGTCGTCAGACTAACAAATGAGGATTGGATTGTGGTTAGGCTTTTCTTCTCATGTCTCGTATCAATGCAGCTTAAATACGACGAATCAAATTTAGGCGTTGTTGCCATTTCATTGAAATTTTAGGTTGGTTTTATTGAGCGCCAACCTTGTAATTGTTCCACTCCATCATAAAATCTCCTTATCAAATCGTAAAAAAAAAAAATTCATCACATTTTCATATTTTCTTCTCCTTTCAGTGCGTAATTGCCGTGAACGATGGCGCACCATACGCAGCAGTTTTCTGCGTTCACTGAAACTTTCTCGCACCAGTACCGGTCGTGGTAAACGTAAATACTATCTCTCCAAGTATTTGCAATTTTTGATACCCTTTACCAAGACCCGCCTCAAGAACAGCGCCAGCATTATAGCACAACGTAAAGCAGCAGCAACCGGAAACATTCCTCCCATGACTCGCATTAGCAATATGCCTATTGTGAGCAGTGACGATACCAAAGATTCTACAAATTCGGGAGATGTAGCGGCCATAGCGGATGGTGATGTGGTGGTGTCATTACATGAAGGTGCTGTCGTCGGAGGCATCTCTATAACACAACACGCCCCTTTGCCTTTGCCGCAGCCTCTCAATTTGCAAGCCATAAAACAGGAAAAGGATGTGGTGAGCAGTGGTGCTGCCATATCCACCTCTAGCACCGCCACAAATCTGGTCAACTGCAATACAGCAGTAGTAACATTGGCGGCAAATGCCCAGAGGCCCTTTTTGAACTCTACGATGGCAAGTTGCTTGCCAAATAACAACAACAACAGTATGAACAGTTGTAATAATAATTTCAATGCGGTTGCCAACGCCCCTCCCAGTATCAATAAGATCCCTGTTAACAATCCTTCTCAGTGCAATGCCACGTTTTCACATCCGCCTCATCAGGATGCTCGTAACTCGGATGCCTCCGCTATGGACCTTGCGGATTGGCTAAAGAGCAGAAGTGACCATCCACGCCATTATCGGTTGACACCCTCGCCGGACGCGGATCAATCGTTTCTCAATAGTTTGCATCCCTATCTGAAAGAAATGACGGGCAAGCAGAATCGGCGATTCCGTCAAAAGGTGGTCGCCCTCATAGATGCCATTCTCGATAATGCCGATTGAATAGCATAATGCTTTTCCCAACTTTATTTTGTTATTTGTGTATTCTTATATACTGTACATAATTACAAATATGTTTTTCTTACTTTGATTTGTTAGAAAGTGTTATTAGTTACCGTAGAATTGTTTTGTTTACAAAATTTTAGCACATTTACACACCAAATACATACGTATTACAATCTGAAAATGCAAATAATGAAAATTTAATAAATAAATGCAAATGTATGAATTTTTAAAGAAAATGGAGGAGACTCTCAAACAATTAAGACGTGGAACTAAAACAAAGAGGACAAAAATCGGCCTACTACAAAATCTTACATCACATTGGATATGCAGGTTAAGTCGTCGAATTTAAAATTTGCTTAAATTTGATATGTAGAATTTTGATCAAAATCCGCACATATTTTGGTCGAAAGGAGCCTTTGAGTAAATACTTGTGCAAATTATTGAGAAGATCGATTGACAAATGGTTTAGCAAAGGCATTTAAAGTGAAAATCGGGAGATACATATATATGGGAGATATATCTAAATCTGAAACGATTTCCATTAAATTCAATAGCAATGCGGGGAGTAATAAGGGAATCCATTGTGTCAATTTTAGTGTGAATTGGTTAACAAATGACCAAATTATTGCAATACTAGTCCAAATCGGGCGAACATGTATTGGGTTGCTCAAAAATTAATTGCGGATTTTTTAAAAGAAAGTAAATGCATTTTTAATAAAACTTAGAATGAACTTTAATCAAATATACTTTTTTTTACACTTTTTTCTAAAGCAAGCTAAAAGTAACAGCACAATAACTGACAGAAGAAAGAATGCAATTACAGAGTCACAAGCTGTGAAAAAATTTGTCAACGCCGACTATATGAAAAATCCGCAATTACTTTTTGGGCAACCCAATATATGGGAGCTATATCTAAATCTGAATCGATTTCTATAAAATTAACCAATGATGTCGAGACTTATAAAGGAGTCCCTCGTGCAAAATTGCGTGAGAATTGAATTACAAATGACTATTTAGTTGCAATTTAGTCCAAATCGCTATATCTAAATCTGAGCCGATTTCCATGAAATTCAAAAATTATATCAAGACTTATAAAAGAATCACTAGTGCAAAATTTCGTGAGAATCGGTTCATAAATGACGATATAATTGCAATTTTAGTCCAAATCGGACGAACATTTAAAGGGTGATTTTTTTGAGGTTAGGATTTTCATGCATTAGTATTTGACAGATCACGTGGGATTTCAGACATGGTGTCAAAGAGAAAGATGCTCAGTATGCTTTGACATTTCATCATGAATAGACTTACTAACGAGCAACGCTTGCAAATCATTGAATTTTATAACCAAAATCAGTGTTCGGTTCGAAATGTGTTCAAATTTTGACAAATTTTGTTCAGCGATGAGGCTCATTTCTGGTTGAATGGCTACGTAAATAAGCAAAATTGCCGCATTTGGAGTGAAGAGCAACCAGAAGCCGTTCAAGAACTGCCCATGCATCCCGAAAAATGCACTGTTTGGTGTGGTTTGTACGCTGGTGGAATCATTGGACCGTATTTTTTCAATGATGCTGTTGGACGCAACGTTACAGTGAATGAACACATTTCCAACCGAACACTGATTTTGGTAATAAAATTCAATGATTTGCAAGCGTTGCTCGTTAGTAAGTCTATTCATGATGAAATGTCAAAGCATACTGAGCATCTTTCTCTTTGACACCATGTCTGAAATCCCACGTGATCTGTCAAATACTAATGCATGAAAATCCTAACCTCAAAAAAATCACCCTTTATATGGGAGCTATATTTAAATCTGAGCCGATTTCTATGAAATTCACCCATAATGTCGAGACTTATAAGGGAACCTTTCGAGCATAATTTCGTAGGAGTCGGTTTACAAATGACGATATGATTGCAATTTTAGTCCAAATTGGCGAACATATATTTGGAAGCTATATTTAAATCTGATCCGATTTCCCATGGAATTCACCCATAATGTCGAGACTTATAAGGGAATCCTTCGTGCAAAATTTCGTGGGAATCGGTTTACAAATGACGATATGATTGCAATTTTAGTCCAAATTGGCGAACATATATATGGAAGCTATATTTAAATCTGATCCGATTTCCCATGAAATTCACCCATAATGTCGAGACTGATAAGAGAATAACTAGTACAAAGTTTCGTGAGAATCGGTTCATAAATGACGATATAATTGCAATTTTAGTCCAAATCGGACGGAGCTATATCCAAATCTGAACCGTTTTTTCCAATTTTAATAGGCTTCGTCTCTAGGTCCAGGAAAATGTGCTGAATATGAAGACGATAGATTGAAAATTGCAACCAAAGTACAGGTACACAAATTATCATGGACAGACGAACAGATGGACATAGCTAAATTGAAGCAGAAAGTGATTCTGAGTCGATCGGTATACTTATCAATGGATCTATCTCTCTTCCTTCTGGGTGTTACAAACAAATTCACTAAGTTATAATACCCTGTACCACAGTAGTGCTGTTGGGTATAAAAATGAATTTGTGTTCCGCATAGACTCAAAAACGGCTGAACCGGTTACCTTGACATTTTCACAGATTGTGTAGGTTGGTCTGGAAGTAACCATAGGCTTTATAATTTTTTGATATCGGAAGTGGGTCGGACCCTTCCACTTACCACAAAAGAACTACCCAAAAATGAAAGTGTACCGATCGGGACAATACGAGACTCACATGAAAGGTACTCTGGAGTAGAGTACGAATTTCATATTAACAAGTAAAAGCGTGCTAAGTTCGGCCGGGCCGAATCTTATATACCCTCCACCATGGAACGCATTTGTCGAGTTCTTTTCCCGGTAAAATGAAAGAATTGCTATGATGTTGGAGCTATAATATCAAGTTATCGTCCGATTAGGAACATAATTGAACTGAATGTTGGAGACCATAATAGAAGTCGTTGTGTAAAGCCAATTTAGCCAATTTGAATAAAAATTGCGTCCTTTAGGGGCTCAAGAAGTAAAATATGTAGATCGGTTTATATGGGAGCGGTATCAGGCTATAGACCGATTCAGACCATAATTGAAAAACTTCAGCCAAATCGGATAATAATTGCGACCTCTAGAGGCTCAAGAAGTCAAGATCCCAGATCGGTTTATATAGCAGCTATATAAGGTTATGCACCAATTTAAACCATACTTGGAACAGATGTTGGAAATCATAACAAAACACTTCATGGGAAATTTCAGCCAAATATGGATAATAATTGAACCCTCTAGAGGCTAAAGAAGTCGAGATCCCAGATCGGTTTATATGTCAGCTTATGAACCGATTTGAACCATACTTAGCATAGTTGTGGGAAGTCATAACAAAACACCTCATGCAAAATTTCAACCAAATCGGATAAGAAATGAGCCCTCTAGTGACTTCTATTCGCCCTCTAGTGACTAGGAGCCAAAATCCGAGATCGGTTTATATGGCAGCTATATCAGGTTATGTACCAATTTAAACCATATTTGGCACAGTTGTTGGAAATCGTAAGAAAACACTTCTTGCATTTCAGCCAAATCGGATAAGAATTGTGTTCTCTAGAGGCTCAAGAAGTCATGATTCAAGAACGGTCTATATGGCAGCTATATCAGGTTATAGACCGATTTGAATAATACTTAGCATAGTTGGTGGAAGTGATAACAAAACACCTCCTGCAAAATTTCGAATCGGATAGGAATTGACATTGACATATAAAAGCTTATGTACCGATTTGAACCACACTTAAGACAGTAGTTAGAAATCATAACAAAACATCTCTTGCAAAATTTCAGCCAAATCGGATAAAAATTTCGCCCTCTAGTGACTCAAGAAGTCAAGATCCAAGATCGACTTAAAATGACATGACGATCAAGAATATATATACTTTATGGTGTCTCAGAGAAATATTTCAAGGAGTTGCAAACAGAATGAAAAAATAAGTATACCCACCTCCTATGGTGGAGGATGTAAAAATTGGGTCCAAGTATTCCTAGTTATTTGGACCCAACCCAAAACTCCATAAAATGGGTTTATTGGACGATAATGACAATATGGAACTCAAATGAAAGGTATTTAGGAGTAGAATACGAATATGGTCAGGAAGGAGGAACAGTCTTTATAAATAGTTCATATCGGAAGGGGGGCGCACCCTCCCCATTATCCAAAAACGCCACCCAAAATCAAAAGTGGACCGGTCGGAACGATATGGATATCATATGAAAGATATTGGAGAGTGGAATACGAATATGGTATTATTCCAAATATACTCCCAAAACTTCCTCAAACAGATATATTGGATGTTCATGTCAATATGGGACTGAAATGAAAGGTATTCGGGAGTAGAATACAAATTTAGCAAAAAAAATTAAGTCCATGTAATGGGTAGTTTGCTCACCCGCAAAAAACCCCCCAAAGGGCATCTTAACCGACCATGGCTTGATGGGACTATAAAAAAAGGAATTGGGGAGTAGATTAGGGTAATGAAATTAAAATTAGTTTTAAAGTATGTAGGTGATGCATAACCTCTTCATATATACATAACTTTGAGAGTAGAAAAGCAATACAGTTTTGGGGCCAAGTGTTTGTGGGTAAGACCTAAAGCATTCGCTAAACTGAACCTATTTCCCAAACATATCAATATGGGGTTCAAGTGAAAGGTTTTTGGAAGTAAAGAACAAATTTGATACCTATTTTAAGGGAAAAGTGGCGGAATGCCAACGCAAGCCCCAGCCCCAAAACGCCACATATTTATCGACCATAACAATTTTGGGCTTAAACGAAAGGCATTTGGGAGTAAAGCTGGAATTTGAAAAATCCAAAATGTCTGCGGTACTTTCCGACCCCAAAAATGCACTCCCCGTCGAATGAATATATAGACCAATCACGACAATGTAGTGCTCAAATGAAACAGGACTTATTTACCGACCATTGTAATATCGTATGGGGCTCATATAAAAGTATTAGAGAGTATAGCACGAAGCTTATATTTACTTCAAAGGCCAAGTGTCTGATTGGCCACCTCACTCCCAAAATGATTTCTTGAGTCCCTGGAAGCCTCAATTTTCATCCGATTTGGCTGAAATTTCGCACATAGTGTTCTGTGCAAAATTTCAGCCAAACCGCACCCATATAAACCGATCTCCCGATTTGACTTCTTGAGCCCTGGAAACATCAACTTTCATCCGATTTGTCTGAAATTTTGCACATAGTGTTCTGTTATGTTTTTCAACAATTGTGTGTAGTACAGTACGAATCGGTCTATAACCTAATATAGCTCCCATATCAACCGATCTCCCTATTTGACCTCATGAGCCCCTGAAAGCATCAATTTTCATCCGATTTGGCTGAACTGTTCTGTTATGACTCTCAACAACTGTGCCAAGTACGGTCCAAATCGGTCTATAACCTATATAGTTCCCATATTTTAGCAGAATCCATGGTGGTGGGTTCCCAAGTTTCGGCCTAGCCGAACTTAGCACGCTTTTACTCGTTTTATTTTGTATTTTTCATCTACTTCGGCGAGATCTTGCATAACACCCCGTATCCACACAGCTTTGTTGGAGCCATACTAAGAGCTATATATTCCGCTTCAGATGATGAAGTTGCTACAGTCTGCCATACACACAAGCCGCAGTAGAGCCATACACTTTGAATAAGTATCCACGACACTTTCCAATACCAAATCTGCATCTGCAAACCCAATAATGGGTTCAGCTTCATCTGTTTTGAACACAAGCTTGGTGGCTGCTGTGTCTTTAAAATACCTTCCAATTCTCTTTAGGTGTTGCAAATGAGTATCTGACGTAAAAACGCCCAAGGTATCCAACTTGATAACAAATGTCTGGTTGTGAACATAGCATTATATACATGAGATTTCCCAGAAGTTCCTTGTATGGCTGTTGAGTTTATTCCTCTTTTCTAATGCTTGCAACTGTAGGCCCTTTTCCATTGGTGTCTTAACTGGATTGCAATCTTGTAGGCCATATTTTTCCAACAACTTTCTAACGCTATGCTCTTGAGATAAAGCCAAGCATCCATTTTCGTTTTCAAACTTTATACCAAGGAAATATTTAAGTGGTCCGTAATCTGACATTTCAAAATTTTCCCTAAGGTTTTCTTTCAGCTAGTTTATGCTTTCGAGTTTACTTTCAACTAAAAGGAGATCATCAGCATACAATATTAAATAGTCTTCCTATTGAGTCAGCAGTCATGTTTCGAACGTAGAAAGCCTAAAGATGTAAGGAAGTCATTGAACTTACTGCTTCAGCATTTGGGTGCTTGTTTAAGTCCATAAAAAAATTCTCCAGTTTACAGCAAATACCGCTCAGGTAGAGTCATGCGTATGTTCACATCCAACTGGCGAAAGAAATATCCATGGTGTATTCCCACCTCTAAAACTATTCGAAGCGTAGTCAACTTTGCAAGAGATGCATAGGTATCAATGTAATCTACTCCATTCTTATGAAGGTATCCTTCCACAACCGGTCTAGCTTTATACTTTGTTGGGGTCCCGTTTTCATTTTCTTTTATTCGGGAGGCCCACTCTGACATCAACAACTTTGATTTAGGAGGAGTGCTGACGATCTTCCAAACTTTATTGTTCTTCATAGAATTAAGCTTGTCCTCTAATGCTTTTTTCCATTGGTCTGTATCTTTCCTGTTGAAAATATCTTCAAAGTTTTCGGGAACATTGTTATGTTTTTTTTCTGCATTGAAGCCTGTTATATATTCGAATAGTTTTGCTGGCGAACGGGATATTCTTCCACTGTTTCTTCTAGCTTCCTGTTGTTCATCTTCATCAGAATCTTCAGAAATTTCAGACACTATCGTTTCGTTTGTATTTTCAACAGCATTTGTTTCTTGGGTATGACTTCACCGTAATTTTCGAAGGAATCACCTTGAGGCATATCACATTCATCACAGCAGCATCATCTCTTCTTCCCCCTCTAGCTCGTGATTGATAATAATATTCGTGTGATCACTTTTAACTTCTTGCAAATTTTACGTCCCGTGGCAATGGGTGCAAACCAATCTCTACCATTTTCTTTTCTTTTGGGTCTAATTTCTTTCTTTTTGCATCTGGGATCCGCACATATGCCTTACTCCCGAAACTTTTATATTTTCTAAAGAAGATTTTCCATTGTACCATATTTCTGGGGGAGTTAGATTGCCATCATTCGGGCGCAAAGCTCGACCTTGAGAGAAAGATGGACATCCGGCGAAATCGCGACGGAACGCATAATGGAACTTTTCAACAAACAAAACCAAGATTTGGCCGTGGGAAAATTGGAGGTTTTCCACGGGGAGGAGAAGGAGGAAGGAACTCTCCTAGTGGTGGGCATTGGTCATGTCTCCGTGAAGAGTTTGGCCAAGACTAAGGGCATGGGGTACTACGGGCCCACGGCCGTCTTTTTCAAGATTGGGAAGACAAGGATAGGCAAATATCCTCATATTGAGCCATCAGGCAGTGCAGTGGTGGGACACTCAATAACGTCTATCGGAAAGGACGACGACGACGAGATTATCGCCGACTCTCTCAATATTGGGAAGGCTAGGATAAGTAAAGGTCCTAATACTAAAACATCAGACAGTGCGGGGACGAGAGACCCAACGCAGCCTAACGAGCAGGGATACGGCGACGGAACCATCAACGACTTTCTCGAGATTAGGGAGACTAGAATGGATAAAGATCCTAGTGCTGAAACATCAGGCAGTGCAGTGATAGAGAACTCAATGTCGCCTAACGCACAGAGAGCCGACGATGAGACAATAACCTACTCTCCAGAAGACCATTTACTCAGGATTTGGAAGACAAGCATAGGCAAAAACCCCAATATTGGAACATCAGGCAGTACAGGGACAGCAGACTCAATACAGCATAACGAATAGGGACCAGATGATGGAATCATTACCGACTTTCTTAAGATTCTGAAGACTAGGATATGCAAAGATCCTAATATTAGAACATCAGGCAGTGCAGTGACAGAAAACCATCACCCACTCCAGATAAACCTCTACCGGAGCGAGGCTGCTACACACGCTCTGATGGAGAAAATCAGCAAGGATAAGATTCACATTGCCTTAATTCAGGAGCCATGGACGACCCGGAACAAAGTTTCTGGACTAAACCATATCAACTACCAATTATTCTATGCTAACTCTGGTACTAAGCCGAGGACCTGCGTTATTTGTCATACAAATTTCAATTATGTATTTTCCCCAGAGTCAACGTCGGTTCCAGCAGTAATCATCACTTTTTAGGCCTTTCGAAGCCTCTCCGACACCACCACCTACGTCGGAGCTGCAACGGTTGGTGATGAAAGCAAAACAGACAGGAAGTGAGGTTCGTATAGGGTGCGATGCGAACTCTCACCACATTTCGTGGGGTAGTACCAACTCTAAAATGCGGGGCCTAGCCCTGACAGAGTTCTTGAGTACTAACGACCTAATAACACTTAATATTGGTAACACTGCTACCATTGGGATTGGAGGGTCTCCATGGAGCATTCCTTCTCAGACCATCGCTACATTAGGTTTAGAATAGCAAGGCCAGCGCCGAATCCGATAAGCTTCGGTTATAAGTTGAAAACCAACTGGACAAAATTCGGAAGACTACTTAGAAGAAGACTTGGGCATGGTTGATAAAGACTGCCCTGCACGAATCCTTCGATGGCGGCATGCATTGACATCGAGAGGTCTTTAAACAATGTACGGGCCGACACACTGATCCAATTCTGAGACCAGTACAGGATGGACCCGGTCTTTAGAAACTAGATAAACCACATGTTAAGGAATAGCTGGATACACAGGGCACCCCACAGTGGGTCACCCCACTCCTAGGGGTGACCACCATATATGATCTATTACGTATGCTGACTAAGTAGGGGATTTTAACCGGTCTGCTACGGGGACGATTTTATAATTACTTCTAAGGGTAAGGATCCGAACAAGCTTTGCAGAAGGGCCGAAAGTATCTTGCAGATGGCATAGAACTGAGCTTAACTTAGGGGTCTCAATGTTAACCCAGAGGAGACTGAAATATGCCTGTTCACGAGGAAGACGAAGTTGTATCAATTTGATGCACCATGTTTCTACAATGGAACGATTTCGATGTCTGAAAAGGTCTCCTAAAACTGGTTAGGAAGTGTCAAATTTAGGAGCTTACCGATAAGGCTTGTGTATGTTGGGCATTATATAGATGGGCCGTAGGCTCGACTTGGGGCTTGGATCCGAGGATAGTTCACTGGCTCTACAGAAGCGTGATTAGACCAATACTCACTTACGCCTCATTAGTTTGGTGGACTGCCATGGAGAAAAAGTGCAAGTTCAGAGAATATGTTGTCTTGACATGGGCGGAGCGATGAGGACCACGCCATCTAGGGTACTGAAGACTATTCTAGATATTCTAGACCCATTAACATACAGAATAAGTGTGAGGCAGCCACTGCAGCTATGAGACTTAAGGCGATGTGAGATTGGATAGAGGATGGGAGCAGCTCATACCATCGAGGTATGATCGAGGCGACGATAGGAAACCTGAACGGAAGGGATGAGACAACACTTAAGGTCGAGTTCGAGGCACTTCTGACAACGGCACAGTATAGTATAGCCAACTGGAAGATCATGTTACACGAATGGATCAAAGCTGGAGGACCGAGTGGGACTGGGGTTCTATAGCGGAGATCCGGACGATGAAGGAATACGTGAGATGGAATGGTGTTAACATTAGGACTTGGAGTTTAAATATCTTTACGAACAGTAAATTGGCCATAGGTTAGGTTTAAGTGGCAGTCTGCCATCAGACTCACTTAGAAGTTTTCGTCCATTGTGATACCACAGGAACAGAAGAAGAAAGATGCCTTCTAGTTCCTACCTTTGAACAATCCAGATAGCTTTAAAAGCCCAACAACTTGCGAATGCTCACATACGCTAAATCAGATAGGTTCTCAAAGAAATGAGAACCTAAAATGGTTTCCATTTCTTTAAGAGCACACATACAGCAGGTGTTCTATAGTCTCTTTTTCTTCAATGTCCTCGCAGCTTCAGCAAAAGTCGTTACTGGCAACATTCAGTCTATCAGCATGTTTAACGATTAGACAGTGACCTGCCATGACGGACACAATACCTGAGACGTCTGTTCTAGCTAATGACAGCAAAGCGGCAGACCTCTTCAAGTCTATATTAGGCCACATAGAAGAAGGAGATTAATTTATTCTCTGAGGATGGCACGATCCGCATTGTTTGGGTGCCGGGCCATAGTAGGGGAAAATGGAAAAACAGACGATTTTGCAGTGAAAGCCAGAGCACTGCCGTCAATAAACTTGGTTAATCCGAGGTCAGAGGTTACTTTATAGTTCTTAGAGCGCACAACAAGCCGTTTACTGGCTTAGGTGTATGCCTATAGTGGCATGGGGCGGATTAATATCTGCACCCTCTTTTCAACCAATCTAACCTAACCTAACCTAACTCAAGCTTTTCGGGTCGACGCAGTCCGAGTTAAGAGGTTGGGCGACGAAAGCGGATGTAACACTGTAGAACAGCGAATCGGTCGGTAGGACGATGAAAATCCCATGGGAAAATCCAGATTGTGAGTAGTCGAGGCAATTGCTGAAAGGAATTAAAAAGGAGGTCAGTATAGCTTTCGGTATCATAACAGGACACATAGGACTACGAACTAACTTATGCAAAATCGGTGCTACAAATAGATGAGACGTTGAATCTTTGCCTTTGTCATTGGTCGGCTTTGACGGCTTAAAGACATTGCCACTTAGGTGGGGACACAATACCAGACATGAACCATCTAAGGATGGTGGCATGTAAAACAATTAGGGATTACGTAAGTACCATGGAATTCCTGACTAAGGTTTTCCTTTTCAAGTATACTTTTTGTTTGTTTAGAGCACACAACAAGCCGATTACGGGTGTATGTCAATAATGGCATGGGGCGCACCCTCTTTCCAACTTAACCTAAGTGAATCCAAGCCTTACAGTTCACTTACCAGCGTTTACATAGCAAAGGACCATGGGCCGAACCTACTAAATTAGATCATTTCTAATTCACATAACATCATTTTGAGAATGATCCCAAAACGCACTATTCGTTGGTAACCCTCCAGATGCTTCTTCGTCAAAATATAGCAACATGAAATCCATGAATTTCTCGGAAAATATGGAGTCACTTGTAAATAGACATAAAGCTTGATGAACTATTTGTATACGACATGCTACAAAAGTTTCATGAAAAAAGATGAGCAGGTGGGTCGTATCGGAGGTAGAAAAATATGATTAATATTCAATAATCAAAAAACAACCACAAAGCAAACACACTCCCACACTTTATTTTAGGAAGATAATGACAGCCTCCGTCCCCGGACCTCATACACAGAGAATAGGCATCTGATATATACAACGGTTTTTGCAAAAGTTAACACAACATGGACAAAGCAAAAATTAGCGAACGCCCACTTTGCCACAGAGAGGTCTTTGTTAGCTTCAGAGAAGCAATGTTAGTCATTCGACATTCATATTCAAGAAATATTTTTGGAGTACAGATATAAACACGATGAATAACTGAATCTTACCTAATAGCTAAGAATACTAAGGCTAAAAACTACTTATCGAAAAAAATGTTTTTTTTTTTTTCTTTCAAAGGAAAATTCGAGAACGTAAAAGGCTAATCATGAGCACCTTGATATATAGAAATATAAATACATACATATACATATTGTTTTTAGAGCAATTTTGCCTTTAGAAAATTTTTGCCTTCAGAAGAAATTGTCTGGAAATTTGGTGTTTAGGAAAAAATTCATTATGAGAAAATTTCATATATATTTTGTCTTTAGAGAAAATTTCATGGAAATTTTGTCTTTAGAGAAAATTTCATGGAAATTTTGTCTTTAGAGAAAATTTCATGGAAATTTAGTCTTTAGAGAAAATTTCATGGAAATTTTGTCTTTAGAGAAAATTTCATGGAAATTTTGTCTTTAGAGAAAATTTCATGGAAATTTTGTCTTTAGAGAAAATTTCATGGAAATTTTGTCTTTAGAGAAAATTTCATGGAAATTTTGTCTTTAGAGAAAATTTCATGGAAATTTTGTCTTTAGAGAAAATTTCATGGAAATTTTGTCTTTAGAGAAAATTTCATGGAAATTTTGTCTTTAGAGAAAATTTCATGGAAATTTTGTCTTTAGAGAAAATTTCATGGAAATTTTGTCTTTAGGGAAAATTTCATGGAAATTTTGTCTTTAGAGAAAATTTCATGGAAATTTTGTCTTTAGAGAAAATTTCATGGAAATTTTGTCTTTAGAGAAAATTTCATGGAAATTTAGTCTTTAGAGAAAATTTCATGGAAATTTAGTCTTTAGAGAAAATTTCATGGAAATTTTGTCTTTAGAGAAAATTTCATGGAAATTTTGTCTTTAGAGAAAATTTCATGGAAATTTTGTCTTTGGAGAAAATTTCATGGAAATTTTGTCTTTAGAGAAAATTTCATGGAAATTTTGTCGTTAGAGAAAATTTCATGGAAATTTTGTCTTTAGAGAAAATTTCATGGAAATTTTGTCTTTAGAGAAAATTTCATGGAAATTTTGTCTTTAGAGAAAATTTCATGGAAAATTTGTCTTTAGAGAAAATTTCATGGAAATTTTGTCTTTGGAGAAAATTTCATGGAAACTTTGTCTTTAGAGAAAATTTTATGGAAATTTTGTTTTTAGAGAAAATTTTATGGAAATTTTGTCTTTAGAGAAAATTTTATGGAAATTTTGTCTTTAGAGAAAATTTCATGGAAATTTTGTCTTTAGAGAAAATTTCATGGAAATTTTGTCTTTAGAGAAAATTTCATGGAAATTTTGTCTTTAGAGAAAATTTCATGGAAATTTTGTCTTTAGAGAAAATTTCATGGAAATTTTGTCTTTAGAGAAAATTTCATGGAAATTTTGTCTTTGGAGAAAATTTCATGGAAATTTTGTCTTTAGAGAAAATTTCATGGAAATTTTGTCTTTAGAGAAAATTTCATGGAAATTTTGTCTTTAGAGAAAATTTCATGGAAATTTTGTCTTTAGAGAAAATTTCATGGAAATTTTGTCTTTAGAGAAAATTTCATGGAAATTTTGTCTTTAGAGAAAATTTCATGGAAATTTTGTCTTTAGAGAAAATTTTATGGAAATTTTGTCTTTAGAGAAAATTTTGTCTTTAGAGAAAATTTCATGGAAATTTTGTCTTTATAGAAAATTTAATGGAAATTTTGTCTTTAGAGAAAATTTCATGGAAATTTTGTCTTTAGAGAAAATTTCATGGAAATTTTGTCTTTAGAGAAAATTTCATGGAAATTTTGTCTTTAGAGAAAATTTCATGGAAATTTTGTCTTTAGAGAAAATTTCATGGAAATTTTGTCTTTAGAGAAAATTTCATGGAAATTTTGTCTTTAGAGAAAATTTCATGGAAATTTTGTCTTTAGAGAAAATTTCATGGAAATTTTGTCTTTAGAGAAAATTTCATGGAAATTTTGTCTTTAGAGAAAATTTCATGGAAATTTTGTCTTTAGAGAAAATTTTATGGAAATTTTGTCTTTAGAGAAAATTTTATGGAAATTTTGTCTTTAGAGAAAATTTTGTCTTTAGAGAAAATTTCATGGAAATTTTGTCTTTATAGAAAATTTAATGGAAATTTTGTATTTAGAGAAAATTTCATGGATATTTTGTCTTTGGAGAAAATTTCATGGAAATTTTGTCTTTAGAGAAAATTTCATGGAAATTTTGTCTTTAGAGAAAATTTCATGAAAATTTTGTCTTTAGAGAAAATTTTATGAAAATTTTGCCTTTAGAGAAAATTTCATGGAAAATTTGTCTTTAGAGAAAATTTCATGGAAATTTTGTCTTTGGAGAAAATTTCATGGAAATTTTGTCTTTAGAGAAAATTTCATGGAAATTTTGTCTTTAGAGAAAATTTCATGGAAGTTTTGTCTTAGAGAAATTTTCATGGAAATTTTGTCTTAGAGAAATTTTCATGGAAATTTTTCTTTAGAAAAAATTTTATGGAAATTTTGTCTTTAGAGAAAATTTCATGGAAATTTTGTCTTTAGAGAAAATTTCATGGAAATTTTGTCTTTAGAGAAAATTTCATGGAAATTTTGTCTTTAGAGAAAATTTTATGGAAATTTTGTCTTTAGAGAAAATTTTATGGAAATTTTGTCTTTAGAGAAAATTTTGTCTTTAGAGAAAATTTCATGGAAATTTTGTCTTTAGAGAAAATTTCATGGAAATTTTGTCTTTAGAGAAAATTTCATGGAAATTTTGTCTTTAGAGAAAATTTCATGGAAATTTTGTCTTTAGAGAAAATTTCATGGAAATTTTGTCTTTAGAGAAAATTTCATGGAAATTTTGTCTTTAGAGAAAATTTCATGGAAATTTTGTCTTTAGAGAAAATTTCATGGAAATTTTGTCTTTGGAGAAAATTTCATGGAAATTTTGTCTTTAGAGAAAATTTCATGGAAATTTTGTCTTTAGAGAAAATTTCATGGAAATTTTGTCTTTAGAGAAAATTTTATGGAAATTTTGTCTTTAGAGAAAATTTTATGGAAATTTTGTCTTTAGAGAAAATTTTGTCTTTAGAGAAAATTTCATGGAAATTTTGTCTTTATAGAAAATTTAATGGAAATTTTGTATTTAGAGAAAATTTCATGGATATTTTGACTTTGGAGAAAATTTCATGGAAATTTTGTCTTTAGAGAAAATTTCATGGAAATTTTGTCTTTAGAGAAAATTTCATGAAAATTTTGTCTTTAGAGAAAATTTTATGAAAATTTTGTCTTTAGAGAAAATTTCATGGAAATTTTGTCTTTAGAGAAAATTTCATGGAAATTTTGTCTTTGGAGAAAATTTCATGGAAATTTTGTCTTTAGAGAAAATTTCATGGAAATTTTGTCTTTAGAGAAAATTTCATGGAAGTTTTGTCTTAGAGAAATTTTCATGGAAATTTTGTCTTTAGAGAAAATTTCATGGAAATTTTGTCTTTAGAGAAAATTTCATGGAAATTTTGTCTTTAGAGAAAATTTCATGGAAATTTTGTCTTTAGAGAAAATTTCATTGAAATTTTGTCTTTAGAGAAAATTTTATGGAAATTTTGTCTTTATAGAAAATTTTATGGAAATTTTGTCTTTAGAGAAAATTTCATGGAAATTTTGTCTTTAGAGAAAATTTCATGGAAATTTTGTCTTTAGAGAAAATTTCATGGAAATTTTGTCTTTAGAGAAAATTTCATGGAAATTTTGTCTTTAGAGAAAATTTCATTGAAATTTTGTCTTTAGAGAAAATTTTATGGAAATTTTGTCTTTATAGAAAATTTTATGGAAATTTTGTTTTTAGAGAAAATTTTATGGAAATTTTGTCTTTAGAGAAAATTTTATGGAAATTTTGTCTTTAGAGAAAATTTCATGGAAATTTTGTCTTTAGAGAAAATTTCATGGAAATTTTGTCTTTAGAGAAAATTTCATGGAAATTTTGTCTTTAGAGAAAATTTCATGGAAATTTTGTCTTTAGAGAAAATTTCATGGAAATTTTGTCTTTGGAGAAAATTTCATGGAAATTTTGTCTTTAGAGAAAATTTCATGGAAATTTTGTCTTTAGAGAAAATTTCATGGAAATTTTGTCTTTAGAGAAAATTTCATGGAAATTTTGTCTTTAGAGAAAATTTCATGGAAATTTTGTCTTTAGAGAAAATTTTATGGAAATTTTGTCTTTAGAGAAAATTTCATGGAAATTTTGTCTTTAGAGAAAATTTTATGGAAATTTTGTCTTTAGAGAAAATTTTGTCTTTAGAGAAAATTTCATGGAAATTTTGTCTTTATAGAAAATTTAATGGAAATTTTGTCTTTAGAGAAAATTTCATGGAAATTTTGTCTTTAGAGAAAATTTCATGGAAATTTTGTCTTTAGAGAAAATTTCATGGAAATTTTGTCTTTAGAGAAAATTTCATGGAAATTTTGTCTTTAGAGAAAATTTCATGGAAATTTTGTCTTTAGAGAAAATTTCATGGAAATTTTGTCTTTAGAGAAAATTTCATGGAAATTTTGTCTTTAGAGAAAATTTCATGGAAATTTTGTCTTTAGAGAAAATTTCCATGAAATTTTGTCTTTAGAGAAAATTTCATGGAAATTTTGTCTTTAGAGAAAATTTTATGGAAATTTTGTCTTTAGAGAAAATTTTATGGAAATTTTGTCTTTAGAGAAAATTTTGTCTTTAGAGAAAATTTCATGGAAATTTTGTCTTTATAGAAAATTTAATGGAAATTTTGTATTTAGAGAAAATTTCATGGATATTTTGTCTTTGGAGAAAATTTCATGGAAATTTTGTCTTTAGAGAAAATTTCATGGAAATTTTGTCTTTAGAGAAAATTTCATGAAAATTTTGTCTTTAGAGAAAATTTTATGAAAATTTTGCCTTTAGAGAAAATTTCATGGAAATTTTGTCTTTAGAGAAAATTTCATGGAAATTTTGTCTTTGGAGAAAATTTCATGGAAATTTTGTCTTTAGAGAAAATTTCATGGAAATTTTGTCTTTAGAGAAAATTTCATGGAAGTTTTGTCTTAGAGAAATTTTCATGGAAATTTTGTCTTAGAGAAATTTTCATGGAAATTTTTCTTTAGAAAAAATTTTATGGAAATTTTGTCTTTAGAGAAAATTTCATGGAAATTTTGTCTTTAGAGAAAATTTCATGGAAATTTTGTCTTTAGAGAAAATTTCATGGAAATTTTGTCTTTAGAGAAAATTTTATGGAAATTTTGTCTTTAGAGAAAATTTTATGGAAATTTTGTCTTTAGAGAAAATTTTGTCTTTAGAGAAAATTTCATGGAAATTTTGTCTTTAGAGAAAATTTCATGGAAATTTTGTCTTTAGAGAAAATTTCATGGAAATTTTGTCTTTAGAGAAAATTTCATGGAAATTTTGTCTTTAGAGAAAATTTCATGGAAATTTTGTCTTTAGAGAAAATTTCATGGAAATTTTGTCTTTAGAGAAAATTTCATGGAAATTTTGTCTTTAGAGAAAATTTCATGGAAATTTTGTCTTTGGAGAAAATTTCATGGAAATTTTGTCTTTAGAGAAAATTTCATGGAAATTTTGTCTTTAGAGAAAATTTCATGGAAATTTTGTCTTTAGAGAAAATTTTATGGAAATTTTGTCTTTAGAGAAAATTTTATGGAAATTTTGTCTTTAGAGAAAATTTTGTCTTTAGAGAAAATTTCATGGAAATTTTGTCTTTATAGAAAATTTAATGGAAATTTTGTATTTAGAGAAAATTTCATGGATATTTTGACTTTGGAGAAAATTTCATGGAAATTTTGTCTTTAGAGAAAATTTCATGGAAATTTTGTCTTTAGAGAAAATTTCATGAAAATTTTGTCTTTAGAGAAAATTTTATGAAAATTTTGTCTTTAGAGAAAATTTCATGGAAATTTTGTCTTTAGAGAAAATTTCATGGAAATTTTGTCTTTGGAGAAAATTTCATGGAAATTTTGTCTTTAGAGAAAATTTCATGGAAATTTTGTCTTTAGAGAAAATTTCATGGAAGTTTTGTCTTAGAGAAATTTTCATGGAAATTTTGTCTTTAGAGAAAATTTCATGGAAATTTTGTCTTTAGAGAAAATTTCATGGAAATTTTGTCTTTAGAGAAAATTTCATGGAAATTTTGTCTTTAGAGAAAATTTCATTGAAATTTTGTCTTTAGAGAAAATTTTATGGAAATTTTGTCTTTATAGAAAATTTTATGGAAATTTTGTCTTTAGAGAAAATTTCATGGAAATTTTGTCTTTAGAGAAAATTTCATGGAAATTTTGTCTTTAGAGAAAATTTCATGGAAATTTTGTCTTTAGAGAAAATTTCATGGAAATTTTGTCTTTAGAGAAAATTTCATTGAAATTTTGTCTTTAGAGAAAATTTTATGGAAATTTTGTCTTTATAGAAAATTTTATGGAAATTTTGTCTTTAGAGAAAATTTCATGGAAATTTTGTCTTTAGAGAAAATTTCATGGAAATTTTGTCTTTAGAGAAAATTTCATGGAAATTTTGTCTTTAGAGAAAATTTCATGGAAATTTTGTCTTAGAGAAAAGTTCATGGAAAAGTTCATGGAAATTTTGTCTTAGAGAAAATTTTATGGAAATTTTGTCTTTAGAGAAAATTTCATGGATATTTTGTCTTTAGAGAAAATTTCATGGAAATTTTGTCTTTAGAGAAAATTTTGTAGAAATTTTGTCTTTAGAGAAGGTTTTTTAGAGAAAATTTCATGGACATTTTGTCTTTAGAGAAATTTTTATGGACATTTTGTCTTTAGAGAAAATTTCATGGATATTTTGTCTTTAGAGAAAATTTCATGGAAATTTTGTCTTTAGAGAAAATTTCGTGGAAATTTTGTCTTTAGAGAAAATTTCGTGGAAATTTTGTCTTTAGAGAAAATTTCGTGGAAATTATGTCTTTAGAGAAAATTTCGTGGAAATTTTGTCTTTAGAGAAAATTTCGTGGAAATTTTGTCTTTAGAGAAAATTTCGTGGAAATTTTGTCTTTAGAGAAGGTAAGGTTAAGTGGCAGTTTGCCATCAGACTCGTCCATTGTGATACCACAGAAGCAGAAGTAGCCTTCTAGTTCCTACCGTTGAACCATTCAGATCGCTTTAAAAAGCTCAATAACTTGCGAACGTTCATATCCGCTAAACCAGACAGGTTCTCAAACAAATGAGAACCTAATGTGGAACTCCTTCTGACTGCAAGTGCGGGACACACACACAGAAGGTGTTCTATAGTCTCTTCTTCTTCGATGTCCTCACAGCTTCTGTGTGTCAGCATCTTTTCCGATTAGACAGTGACTTGTCATGACAGACACAAAAGCTGACACCAATGACAGCAAAGCAGTAGACCTCTTCAAATCTATACAGGATTCACTAATAGACTAATAGACTTGGCTTAACCTTATTCAGTGAATCCTGAAATCTATATTAGGCAACATAGTTTTGGAATGCTCATAGCCTCCTCTTTGTGACCATCTGTCATTCGTTGTCTTTCGGGACTGGTCCTGAAAATTTAGCTTATTTCTCGCTAGAGGCATACCCACAGATTCCAGTATCGCTGGAATGTGTGATTTCTTAATTGCCAGGATCTCCGCTTGATACACACTGCATTGGTCGGGTAAGCTTTTTGATATGACCAGTTCAAGATCTTTAGAGTACGACCCAAAGACCACCTGGTCGTTAAATTTGGAACCATTCGTATAGAAGTCTATGTAACTTTTATTACCAGGGATATCGTAGTTCCAATCGATTCTATCAGGAATAGTGGTACAGTACTTTTTATCAAAAAGCGGCTCAGGTAGGGTGTAATCCACACTGCCTGGAACATCGGATATTATAACAAGGATAACACAGTGTCCGTAGCCGCCACATAACCAATGAGAAAGCTCCCTTAACCTCACGATTGCGCTCATCATTCACAGTTACGTTACGATTCCTATCATATTTGAAGAAGTACGGTCCAATGATGCCACCAGCCCATAAATCGCACCAACTGTGACTTTTTCCGGATGTATTTGTAGCTCTTGCAATGCTTCTGCTTTACTACAAAATCTACAATTTTGCTTATGTACGTACCTACTGAGCCAAAAATGAGCTTCGTCGTAAAATAGAAGGTGCAAAATTTCAGCCAATTCGGATGAAAATTGAAGCTTTCAGGGGGTGAAGAAGCCAAATCGTGGAGATCGGTTTATATGGGAGCTATATCAGGTTCTTGACCGATTTGGTTTGTACTTGGCACAGTTGTTGGAAGTCATAACAGAACACTATGTGCAAAATCGGACAAAAATTGTGGCTTCCATGGACTCAAGAAGACAAATCGGGAGATCAGTTTATATGGGAGCATATCCAAATCTGAACCGATGTGGCCCATTTGTAATCCCCAACGACCAACACCACCAGAAAGTGTCTGTGCAAAATTTCAAGCGGCTAGTTATGTATACGCGTTCGATCTCTATTGTGATTTTGACAGACGGACGGACGGACATGGCTAGTTCGAATCAGAATGTCGAGACGATCAAGAATATATATACTTTATGGGGTATGACTAGTATACTCCCATCCTATGGTGGTGGGTATAAAAATATTTTTAATGTTTTCTACCTCCCCACAAATTCGCTGTGGGCGAATTTTTAAAGAAAAAAAGATTGGGAAATCAATTTGCTGGTCCGAGATTCGAACTCGGGACCTTTGTATTGTAAATCTCTGCTGTAAAATCACGCCCATGTGTTAGAATATTGTGTCTTTAAGTAGAATATGTCAAACATAAACACCAAAGCATGGCCATCTTTGATGAAATAGAATTAAAGTTTGGTTTTGTGTTGTTAGCTAATATTGAAAGGAGAAAATAGTGTAATAGGGTAGGTTAGGTTAGGTTGAAAAGATGGTCCAGACACAAATCCGCCCCATGCCACTGTGGACATACACTTAAGCCAGTATTGGTCTTGTTGTGCGCTCTAAAAAAAAAACTCTAAAAAGAAAATGTTAAGTTAGGAATTCCGTGCTACTTACAAAATCCTTAATTATTTTCAATACCACTCCCCAAAGTTGGTTCATGTCTGGTATTGTGTCAATACCAGACATGAACCAACCTAAGTGCCGACAGATACCGGCACTTAGGTGGAGACACAATAGACAATACAATAGAGACACAATCCAACGTCTCATCTTCCCCGCATGCTTTCACTTGCCGCGCCGATTTTGCATAAGTGAGCTCGAAGTCCTATGTGTCCCGTTATGATACCAATAGCTACTACTGACCTCCTTATAACATCCTTTCAGTAATAGCCTCATCTTCTCACAAATAGTGTAATAGTAATATGGATGAATGCGTAGAGCGTCTGCTTTGAAAACGGAAGGTTCTTGGTTCAACTCTCGGCTGCGATGAAGATAAAGTTTTAATTTCTTTTATAATTTGAATTATTCATATTAAATATGTCTTCTTCAAGGAAACTGAGCATTGAGAACGTGGTGGTGGGGCAAGGCGCGAACATGTTTGAGTCTAAGTAGTTATTTTTTAGCAACGTTCAACTAAGATAATATGTCATTATTTTTTGACAACTTGTATGCTTAGGCATAAGTAATTATTTTTGAACTTTTGGTATGCTTGTGCGGAAGAACTTTCCTCCTAGGACATCGTCATGTAAAAGTAATTAGAAACGATGCCTAAAAATAAGTAGTTATTAGTTTTTGAATGAGCTTACCTTTCTGGTTATTTTGTAATGAGAGCTATTGCTGGGATAAGTTTTTTTATGAATAATTTTAAGTGGAGTGGAAAACATTCGATCGGTTGAATGTAAAAATAACTCACTTTTAGATCCTCGAAGTTGACCGCAGGCCTGTTGTCGCATCTTGATCCAAACAAAAATGTTAAAACTACCACTCTACCAAGGTTAAGTTAGGTTTAAATTAAATATGTATTAAGTGTGCTTAGAACTAAATTTGATTAATTTTTCTTTTACTTGAATAATCCGCATTTGTTCAAATCTTGCCGCTGTCCTTCTTTTTTCGTTGGGTTCTTTTTTGTTGACCAATGGGTAAAATAAAGGATCTTGACCAATGGATATAAACTTGACCCATTGGTGATATATGGGAACTTGACCAATTTCTCAAACGTATCAGAAATTCCAAGCAGTGACCACACATGAGCGCGAGAAATAAAGATTTCGATGTACCATCGATATAAGCATTTCAACATATTAGACTAACAAATTTCATAAAAAAAAATTAAATTGCTTATTTTCTTCACGGTTCTGAACAATTTGGTATAATCTAGCAAGTCAGTCGACTGTTCTCCTTAAAATTTTCAAATCGAATCCCCTTCAAATAAAATTTTCTTTTATTTTCTTTTCGAATTATTTTTCAAAGTTTACTTTTTTGGTTCCCCTGAGTAAACTTGTTTCGATGAATAACAAAAACTACCTTCAAAAGGATATATTTAATTGCTACTGAGTGCCTGAAATCATAGTGACTGATAACGGGTCCCAATTTCGATGTAAGGACAATTTCTATGTAAGGAAACTCCTACAGATTTTTGGAGTGAAACATGTCCTTACGGCGGTTCACAGCCCACAAACAAACGCAAGTGAGCGCGTAAATCGCTCGATTAACGCGGCCTTACGTACATATCTGCATAAGGATCAACGGGAGTGGGGTTTATACTTGGACAGCGTGAATTGTACATTACGAAATAACATACACCAGTCAACTGGACGAACTTCATATCAAATTCTCTTGGACAGTCTATGAGAACTCATAGACTCATAGGATTACAGACAAGTGCACAAACTAAATCTGCCAAAAGCAACAGGTACACGGCTTGAAAGGCAAGACTAACTATTTATTTTAGGTGAGAGTATTCGCGAACATGAAAGGAAATCCTATGAGAAGAACGCTCGTATTTATAATCTAAGATCTCGCATGAAACAATTTTCAGTTGGGCAGAATGAAATTTCGAACAAATCTCCAAAGTTTAGAATTTTAGTTCGAAATTGGCTCCCGTTGGTGTTTAAGCTGAAGTGTTGCGAAAATAGGGCGCGTAAACTACAAACTTCAAGATTTGGAAACTGGGTGTAAAGGAATATATCTCGCGAATGATATTTGGGCCTGAAATAAGCATGAAGCCTTGAGGAAGTCAGCCTTAGGAGTTGTAAACCCTAAGCCTTCTTTTTTGGGATGGGGTGAATGTGAAGCGGATTTAATTGCAGGAGAACTGAAAAAACAAAAAGTTACTAGTTTTGAAAGGTTTTAATTCTCAATGAAGTTGGCTTTGAAAAATAAGTCGAAAAGAAAATAGAAGAAAATTTTGTTTGTAGGGGACTCGATTTGAAAATTTTAAGGAGCACAGTCGACTGACTTGCTTGTCGGAAGAAAGAATTATTATAATCATTGTTATATTTATTTTGAGGTTGAACTGTCATACAATCTTTCCTTTAGGTTAGGTTAGGTTGAAAAGAGGGTGCAAATATTAATCCACCCCATGCCACTATGGACATACACCTAAGCCAGTAATCGGCTTGTTGTGCGCTCTAAAAACTAAAAAGTAACCTCGAAAAAGAAAATTTTCTTAATCCTTAATTGTTTTCCATGCCACGCCCCTTAGTTGGTTCATGTCTGGTATCGTGTCCCCACCTGAGTGTCTGTTAGCCGCGAAAGCCGGCCAATGACACAGGAAATGCTCCAACGTCTCTTCGTCTTCCTCACATGCCATCACTTGCCGCACCGATTTTGCATAAGTGAGCTCGTAAACCTATGTGTCCCGTTATGACGCCAAAATCTATACTGTGCTCCTTCTTACTTCCTTTCAGTAATAGCCTCATCCTCTCACAATTCGGATCACCCCATAGGATTTTCGCCGTCCTACCGACCGTTTCGCTGTTCCACAGTATTACTTGTCGCCCACGTCCTTAAATCGAACTGCGTCGACCCAAAAAGCTTCGGGTTAACCAAATTTATCAACGGCACCCAAACGATGCGGATTGTGACATCCTTAGAGAAGGCGTTAATCTCCTTCTTACACTCCAAGACTGTTTGTGACCTTACCCTCCTGGTTGTTATTGCCCTTATGACTATTTAACTGTCCATAAAGATGTTCACACTCCACGGCCTCGCGTTAGTACCACACCACCCCACGCATTCCGTGATCGCCTGGATCTCTGCCTGCAGAACCGTATTATGGTGAGACAGTCTAAAACAGATCTCAGTCAATGGGTTCTCAATGTAGACTCCCAGGCCCACTCTTTCCCCTAGCTTTGATCCATCCGTGTAACATGATCTTCTAGATGGCAATACTAGGGTTCCGGCAGTCCAAGACTGTGCCACTGGCAGCAGTGCCTCTCACTCTTTCAAGTTTCGTATTTTCGCCTCGATTATACCGCTATGGTATGAGCTGCTCCCATTCTCAATCCATTCTCCCATCGCCTTAAGTCCCTTAGCCGCAGTGGCTGCCTCACACTTAAACTGTAAGTCAATGGGTCGGATATCAAGAATAGTCTCTAGTTCTCTAATATTGTGTCCATGTTCTCTGAACTTGTTGTATGGTCCTAACGTTGCACAACTAGTCGTCAGACTAATTAATGAGGAAGAGACGGATAAACCAAAGGATGCATAGTTCGTCCCCAGCCTTTAAGGTAAGTTGGTGTATCTGCCTCGGATTCAGACATAGACGGTGTCAATGAAACAGTCATGACAGCCGAATCGGAAGATGAGGACGGCAGAAATGAGCGATGGCTTTGTTAAACTCACAAGCAGACCCTCCACCATGGATCGCATTTGCCGAGTTCTTCTCCC
The DNA here is from genome assembly GCF_963082655.1 of Stomoxys calcitrans. Taxonomy (NCBI): domain Eukaryota; kingdom Metazoa; phylum Arthropoda; class Insecta; order Diptera; family Muscidae; genus Stomoxys; species Stomoxys calcitrans. The sequence goes on along the minus strand of NC_081555.1, from coordinate 29,621,987 downwards.
GGCATCTCTTCTTAGGCAAAAAAGGATATAAGAAAAGATTTGCTCTGCTATTATTATATTATTAAATGTTGGAGACCTGTGTAAAATGGCAACCAATTCGAATAAGAATTGCGCCCTTTGGGGGCTCAAGAAGTAAAATAGAGAGATCGATTTATATGGGAGCTGTATCGGGCTATAGACCGATTCAGATCATAATAAACACGTATGTTGATGGTCATGAGAGGATCCGTAGTACAAAATTTCAGGCAAATCGGATAATAATTGCGACCTCTAGAGGCTCAAGAAGTCAAGATCCCAGATCGGTTTATATGGCAGCTTTATCAGGTTATAGACCGATTTGAACCATACTTGGCACAGTTATTGGATATCATAACAAAACACGTCGTGCAAAATTTCATTCCAATTGGATAAGAATTGCGCACAATGGCTCAAGAAGTCAAGACCCAAGATCGGTTTATATGACAGCTATATCAGGTTATTGGCCGATTTGAACCATACTTGACACATTTATTGGATATCATAACAAAACACGTTGGGCACAATTTCATTCCAATCGGGTAAGAATTGCGCACTCTAGAGGCTCAAGAAGTCAAGATCCCAGATCGGTTTATATGGCAGCTATATCAGGTTATGGACCTATTTGAACCATACTTGACACAGTTGTTGGACATCATAACAAAACACGTCGTGCGAAATTTCATTCCAATCGGATAAGAATTGCGCACTCTAGAGGCTCAAGAAGTCAAGACCCAAGATCGGTTTATATGGCAGCTATATCAGGTTATGAACCGATTTGAACCATACTTGGCACAATTGTTTGATATCATAACAAAACACGTCGTGCAAAATTTCGTTCCAATCGGGCAAGAATTGCACACTCTAGAGGCTCAAGAAGTCAAGACCCAAGATCGGTTTATATGGCAGCTATATCAGGTTATGGACCTATTTAAACCATACTTGGCACAGTTATTGGATATCATAACAAAACACGTCGTGCCAAAATTCGTTCAAATCGGATAAGAATTGCGCACTCTAGAGGCTCAAGAAGTCAAGACCCAAGATCGGTTTATATGGCAGCTATATCAGGTTATGGACCGATTTGAACCATACTTGGCATAGTTGTTGGATATCATAACAAAACATGTTGTGCAAAATTTCATTCCAATCGGATAATAATTGCGCACTCTAGAGGCTCAAGAAGTCAAGACCCAAGATCGGTTTATATGGCAGCTATATCAAAACATGGGCCGATTTGAACTATACTTGTCACAATTGTTGGATATCATAACAAAACACGTCGTGCAAAATTTCATCCCAATCGGATAAAAATTGCGCACTCTAAAGGCTCAAGAAGTCAAGACCCAAGACCGGTTTATATGGCAGCTATATCAAAACATGGACCGATATGGCCCATTTACAATACCAACCGACCTACACTAATAAGAAGTATTTGTGCAAAATTTCAAGCGGCTAGCTTTACTCCTTCGGAAGTTAGCGTGCTTTCGACAGACAGACGGACGGCCGGACGGAGAGACGGACGGACATGGCTAGATCGACATAAAATGTCACGACGATCAAGAATATATATACTTTATGGGGTCTCAGACGAATATTTCAAGTAGTTACAATCAGAATGACGAAATTAGTATACCCCCCATCTTATGGTGGAGGGTATAAAAAGCCATCCGGTGCACAACGAAGGAGACAGAGGAGTATGTACCATCGGCGCAATCGGGCGAAAGTGCAGGATGCTGGAAAAGATAGAACTGATATTCCAAGCACTTCTACGGAAGCTAAAAAAAGATTTAGATCTCCCGAAGAGCATAACACTGCTAAAATGCTGAAGATGAAAAAGGTAGAAGGTAGGATTGGAGGATCTGGTTAACGATCGGATTTTCGAACATGTGTGGAACTCTGTAGAGGGTCCACCCATACAAATGATGAGCTTCGAGTATAGAGGGGACATGTTTACGCTGCGTTTTGCGTTGGCGGAATCTATTGGTACCGTCAAACTGCTTGTCAGAGGTATTCACTCTCCCTGGTAGGGCGCAAGGCTCTTAATCTGTATGGGGTCGGATATCTAGAATAGTCTTTCGTGCCCTAGTGGGCGTGGTCCTTATCGCTTCGCCTTTGCCAAGACAATATATTTTCTGAACCTATTGTATGATCCTTATGTTGCACTTTTTCTCCATAACAGTCCACCAAACTACTGAAGCGTAAGTAAGTAATAGTCTAATCACGCTTCTGTAGAGCAAGTGGACAATCCTCGGACTCAGATCCCATTTCGAGCCTACGGCCTACATAGTGCCCAACATCTGTGAGCCTCCTCAGTACGCTTCTGAATGTGACACTTCCAATTAAGTTTCCTACCCAAGATCACTCCTAAGAATTGGCCTTTCAGATGTCGAAACGAGGTGCGCCAAATTGGCCCACCTTTTTCTTCCTCTCGAACAGGCATATTTCTGTCTTCTCTGGGTTAACATTGAGACCCCTGGGTCTAGCCCAGTCCTATGCCAACTGCAAGATCCTTTCTGCCCTTCTGCAAAGCTTGTTCGGATCCTTATCCCTTAGAAGTATTATAACATCGTCTGCATAGCACACGGTTTCAAATCCCTTCTCAGTCAGCATCCGTCTATGGTGGTCACCCAAAGGAGTGGAGATAAATTGCCCCCTGTGGCGTGCATTGCGCCACTTTCTCCCTTATATTTATGTCATGGGTCCCGCAATTCATCCATCTGTTCCTTAGCATATGGTTTATCGAGTCTCTAAGGACCGGGTACTGGTCTAAGGACTGGATTAATGTGTCGGTCCGCACATTGTTAAACGCCCCCTCGATGTCAATGCAAACCACCAATGTGTACGTCTTTGCGAAGGATCTTTCCTTTAAGAAACATATACAGGAGAAGCTTTCCGCTTCAAAAATTGCTATATGTTTTCCATGGGGGAAGTATGTTAATCATCCTAAGATTTCGAAGGAAAATAAGATGAAGATATTTAACTCCATTGGAATAGTCCTTCAATATACGTCGTGAAAATATTGATAAATTACCATTTTCAGTTGTTCATAGAAACTAATCAGTATGCTGGCAGACTGAAATTTATCCATTTAAAAAACTAAAAATAAGTCTCTTTTTTAGCTACATTTCTTAGCCCAAGATATTGGGTTGCCCAAAAAGTAATTGCGGATTTTTTAAAAGAAAGTAAATGCATTTTTATAAAACTTAGAATGGACTTTAATCAAATATACTTTATTACACTTTTTTTCTAAAGCAAGCTAAAAGTAACAGCTGATAACTGACAGAAGAAAGAATGCAATTACAGAGTCACAAGCTGTGAAAAAATTTGTCAACGCCGACTATATGAAAAATCCGCAATTACTTTCTGGACAACCCAATATAAAGAATCGGAAAGAATCATCTTTTCGTGTAACAGATTATCTTTTGCTGTAAACAGAGCACTTTTGGCTTAAAAGAAGTTTTGAATTTTTGATCACAGACGAAGTTTATAAAAGTTTTCTCATAACCGAATTGTGGCAAATACTCGACTAACGTTCAACGGTGGAGTAGAATGTTGCACAGTTACTATGAAAACTTTCTTTACTTTAATTGGCTATGACAGAACATTTGTTGTAGTAACCGAACGTAGAATAGCGTTCCAAGCGCCTCGATCTTCTCCCACCAGTCTCCCACCATTTGATCTTTCCATCGGGCTTTTGGTCTTCCCGGTTTGCGTGTACCACCGTGTTTACCTTCAAGAGATTTCTTTGTTGGAGCTTCTTCATCCATTCTGACAACATGACCCAGCCAACGCAGCCGTTGTATTTTGATACATGTAACTATGCTATCATCGTCATACAGCTCGTGGTTCTTATGTCGCCTATATTCTCCAAAATGGTCCATATATTTTATGAAGAACCTTTCTCTCAAAAACTCCAAGCACTACCTCGTCTGCTTTCACAAGTATATATATATAACAACAACATATAACAACACGGGTAGTATCAGTGTATAGCGTAATCTTCGCCTGTCGAGAGGTGGCCTTGTTTCTAAACTGCTTACTTAGTCCAAAGTAGCATATGTTTGCCAGTATTATTCTTCGTGGTAGTTGTTGACTACCTGAAAGTTGTGGTTCCCAACTTTCTTAATTTTCTTTATCTGATCGGTATTACAAGGAGTTTTGGGAGTTGAAACCATCCATTTCGTCTTATCTCCATTTACTGCCAGACCCATTTTCACTGATTCTCTTTCGATTATTTCAAAGGCTGTAGGCGAGTAGCATGTGTTCTCTTGTGACTAGTGTACCATATCTATTCACATCTGCATCTCATATAATCTTCTCCAGCAGGATATTGAAGAGATCCCACAATAGGCTGTCTCCCTGTCTGAAACCTCGTTTGGTATTAAATGGTTCGGAGAGATTCTTTCCTATTCTTACTGAGGAACGCGTATCAGCAAGTGTCATCCTACAGAGTCTTATTAATTTTGCAGGGATACCAAACTCTGACAAGGCTTAAAATACCTTTGAACGTAAAGGAGTATCGAAGGCGGCTTTGTAGTCGACAAAGAGATTGTAGGTGTTGATTTGCCCTTCTCGGGTCTTTTCCAGGATTGGGCGCAGTGTGAATATCTGGTCCAGGGTGGATTTACCAAGTCTAGAGCCGCATTGATAGGGCCCAATTATCTCATTGACTTTTGGTTTCAATCTTTCACACAGTACGCTCGAGAGTATCTTGTATGCGGTGGGGAGGAGACTTATTTCTCTGTAGTTGGCACATTCCGCCTTGTCTCCTTTCTTGACATAGTATGCTGAGGTTCCAATCATCGGGTATGCGTTCTACTAGCCAGATTGCGCAGATAAGCTGATGCATACGCCTTATCAACGTGTCGCCTCCGGTTTTAAATAGTTCAGCGGGTAACACGTCGGCTCCTGCTGCCTTGTTGTTCTTTAATCGGACCTCATTCTGACTAGGAGGTAAACATTCTATACCATCATCATTGATTGGTTGTGCGGTATCCTCTTCGCCGCCAACATCGGACACTAGCAGTTGGGTAAAATGTTCTTTCCATATCCTCAGCATGCTATCTGTGTCAGTTACCAGATTACCTTCTTTGTCTCTGCAGGAGGATGTGCCTGCTTTAAAGCCATTAGTTTGATGTTTAGTTCTTTGGTAGAATTTCCGAACATTCTGACTCCTGTACACCTCAATTTGCTCACACTCACGTCTCTCCATGTCCTTTTTCTTTCTGCAGAATAGACGTTTCTCCTCTCTTAGTACTTTCCCAATGAAACTGCTTTATTTGTCGTAAAGATATTTCAAATGTGTAAATTTTTTTGCGTGTAGAGCTTTAAACAGTAGTATTTTGATGTAACACTTTTTCAGTGGATTGTCCACCACTGCATATTTTGTTTGCATTTGTCCTGCATACACAATCCGCATGCTGCAGAGGCGCCACGTAGTTAGTGATTAGGATACGAATAAAAAAAGAAAGCAGGTTTGTGGCCATAACCTTTGAATCGACCCTGTCGCACCCAAAGGCGCTGCTATTAGAAGGAATTCCACTTTAGGTTCTCATTTTTTTGAGAACTTGTCTGTTTAAGCGGATGTGAACTTTCGCAACTTGTTGAGTTTTTTAAAGCAATCTGGATGGTTCAACGGCAGGAACTAGAAGGCATCTTAGTTCTTCTGTTCCTATGGTATCACAATGGACGAAAACTTCTAAGTGAATCTGATGGCAGACTGCCACTTAAGCCTAACCTAACCTCTACATAACCGTCTGGAACTTAAACATAAAAGATACCTAAATCGGAATCCGAAATTACCAGATGAACAATAATATGAAATATCAGCTTCTGCAGTGTGGAATATTGACATAAAAAAGTCTTTAGTTTGTCAAAATCGCCATGACAATGACTAAATACTATTTATATTTGCAATCGATAACTAAAATTTGATCAGATAAATCGTTTACAGTAGTGTGTGGTTTTATATCTATTATTATACATGTATATAATATAATAAATATATTACCTATAGGCTTAAATTAAAGAAAAATAGCGCTTTCAAGGCTTTATGCTAACAATTTTAAATGAATAAACAAAATATGTATGCTTCCTTTCTTAATAGGTTTTGAGCAAAGCTCAAGAAGTTGTATTGCCAATTCCTTTATTGGCATACGAATTTGCAGCTGCCTGCCTGCCTTACTGCTTTTCCATACAACTTGTGGCCCATTTGAAAGTGTATGTATGTACAATTTGCGTTGTTGGTTGGTTAGTCATACCATCCATCCATCCATCGTTGTACATCGACTCCATTTATTTAATCGCCCATTCACTTCGTTTAGTTCCATTTCAGGTTTTTTCATTTATCTTTTGCCTGTGTGTGAGTGCATGTGTGTGTGTACATGGTCATGCTCGTGGGGATGTATATTTTCCCTCGATTTTAATTATTTTGTTATTCTATTTTAGCATGTTTGCTGACGTGTTTCGTTTCGTTTTTGCTTTTGCGTTATTGTGATTGCTGCTGTTGCTCTGTGTTGCTGCTTCTGCTGTTTACTCGAATGATGACGACGATTGACGACGACGATGGATGAAAAAGAAAGAAACCTTGAAAGTGTTTATTCACATTTGATAGTTCGTTTGCCGTTCGTTTGCTCGTTCGTAATTTGTTCGTTGACTCGTTTGCTTAGGTTTCGTTTCGAGAGCCCAACAAGCAGAGCACATTCCAATGACATTTTTATATTTATTTAACGATTTCTCTGCCAGCGTTTGTTTGCAGGCAGCTTTTAAAATACCCCACAACAGCAGGCACTTACATAAAAAATTTAAATCGCTTGAATAACTTTAATTAACATTTAAAATAATTTAATTAATACAGGCTTTGTGTAGGCGATTTTACATAAGATTTTCTTGATATGTATGTGTAAGCCCTAAAGTATTTCCTTCATCATGCATAAATATGTCAGTAAATACAGGGTGTTTTAGAACGTTTGCTATGGACTTATGGAGAGGGATATTTTCAGCTTCAATATATATGAGAAACTTTCGTTATTAATGAAACAAATTTAAAAGCTTGCAAAGGCAAGTTTAGAAGAAAATTATTTTAACTTATTAACTTAAAGCAAAGGTAGTCAAGTTGTAATCAAAAATTCAAGGGGAACAAGAATACTGGGGATGATAGGACTAGTAATCGAAAATATGAAATTAACCTCTAGAAGGCATTTTTTCAATTGCTTTATTTAATTTTTTCAATTGCTTTAGATTATTATGACACGCACGGGCAGTGTTAAGAATCTAGAGATAGCAATAAAGGTGACTCCCACTACTACCTTACCAACCTCGTCGACATTGAACAAGTAAAAGCTTGCTAAGTTCGACCGGGCCTAATCTTGGGAGCCCACCACCATGGATTCTGCTAAAAATTTATACAAAATAAATTTGCTGGATGGGCATAATTTTATTCTACATACCAAACTTCTGTCAAACTAGCAAAAATTAAAGGAACCGAACAAGGATGATCGAGAGACCGGTTTACATGGGTGACACAGTTGTTGGAAGTCGTAACAGAACACTGCATGCACAATTTCAGCCATTTTGGACAAAAATTGTGGCTGGTAAGGACTTAATAAATCAAATCGGGAGATTGATTTAAAGTGTGATTTTTTTGAGGTTAGGATTTTCATGCATTAGTATTTGACAGATCACGTGGGATTTCAGACATGGTGTCAAAGAGAAAGATGCTCAGTATGCTTTGACATTTCATCATGAATAGACTTACTAACGAGCAACGCTTGCAAATCATTGAATTTTATTACCAAAATCAGTGTTCGGTTCGAAATGTGTTCATTCACCGTAACGTTGCGTCCAACAGCATCTTTGAAAAAATACGGTCCAATGATTCCACCAGTGTACAAACCACACCAAACAGTGCATTTTTCGGGATGCATGGGCAGTTCTTGAACGGCTTCTGGTTGCTCTTCACTCCAAATGCGGCAATTTTGCTTATTTACGTAGCCATTCAACCAGAAATGAGCCTCATCGCTGAACAAAATTTGTCAAAATTTGAACACATTTCGAACCGAACACTGATTTTGGTAATAAAATTCAATGATTTGCAAGCCCTGCTCGTTAGTAAGTCTATTCATGATGAAATGTCAAAGCATACTGAGCATCTTTCTCTTTGACACCATGTCTGAAATCCCACGTGATCTGTCAAATACTAATGCATGAAAATCCAAACCTCAAAAAAATCACACTTTATATGGGAGCTACATAAGGTTATAGACCGATTCGGACCGTACTTAGCACAGTTGTTGGAAGTCACAACAACAAAAAATTGCGGCTTGTAAGGGCTCAAGAAGTTAAATCGGTAGATGGGTTTATATGGAAGCTATAGCAGTCTCTTGACCAATTCGGACCGTATTCGCCACAGTTGTTGGAAGTCTTAACAGAACACTAGATTCGACAGATGGACGGACGGACATGGGTGATCGACTCAAAACGTCGAGACGATCAAGAATATATATACTTTATGGATCTTAGACGAATATGTAGAGGTGTTACCAACGGGATGACTAGATTAGTATACCCCCATCCTATGGTGGTGGGTATAAAAACGGCTGGGAAAAGACCAAACACATTAAGGTAAAAACTACAAGTTCATTAAATTGTGCAACGCCCAAGACAAGAGTAAGACCGAATCACAAGACTGTGATAAACATTTCATAATTTTTATACCCTCCACCATAGGATAGGGGGTATACTAATTTCGTCTTTCTGTTTGTAACTCCTCGAAAAATTCCTCTGAGACCCCATTAAGTATATATATTCTTGATTGTCATGTTATTTTAAGTCGATCTAGCCATGTCCGTCCGTCTGTCCATCCTTCCGTCTGTCTGTCGAAAGCACGCTAACTTTCGAAGGAGTAAAGCTATACGCTTGAAATTTTGCACGAATACTTTTTATTAGTGTAGGTCGGTTGGGATTGTAAATGTGCCATATCGGTCCATGTGTTTATATAGCTGCCATATAAACCGATCTTGGATCTTGACTTCTTGAGTCACATGAGGGCGCAATTCTTATCCGATTTGGCTGAAATTTTGCATGAGGTGTTTTGTTATTACTTGCAACAACTGTAATTACTTGTTTTTTTTTTTTTTTTGGGGTTAAGATGAGAAAATGCATTGCTACATGTACATTAGGGTAGTTTTATTTCAAAGGGAAAAATTGATGTGGATTTTTTTTTGCGCCACCACCCTAAAAATATTTTTAAAACCACCGTATTAATGTAAACCACGTCACTTATGTCTTATGTAGGGCTTAGGTTAGGTTTGGTTAATCCGCCACATGCCACAATGCGCATACACCTAAGCCAGTAATCGGCTTGTTGTAAGCTCTAAAACAAAAAAATAAGCTCGAACGAGTGAAAGCTTGCTAAGTTCGGCCGGACCGAATCTTGAGAACCCACCACCATTGATTCTGCTAAAATATCGGAGCTATATATGGTTATAGATCAATTTGAACTGTACTTGGTACAGCTGTTGAGAGTTATAACATAACATTATGCGTAAATTTTCCAAATCGGACAAAAATTGTGGCTTCCAGGGGCTCAAAAATTCAAATCGGGAGATCGGTTATTTATATGGGAGCTATATCCAAATCTGAACCGATATGGCCCATTTGCTAAGTATCTGTGAAAAACTTCAAGTGGCTAGCTTTACTCGTTCGACTGCTATCGTGATTTCGACAGACGGACGGACGGACCCCGCTATATCGACCCAGGATGTCGAGACGATCAAGAATATATTGGGTTGCCCAAAAAGTAATTGCGGATCTTTTAAAAGAAAGTAAATGCATTTTTAATAAAACTTAGAATGAAATTTAATCAAATATACTTTTTTTACACTTTTTTCTAAAGCAAGCAAAAAGTAACAGCTGATAACTGACAGAAGAAAGAATGCAATTACAGAGTCACAAGCTGTGAAAAAATTTGTCAACGCCGACTATATGAAAAATCCGCAATTACTTTTTGGGCAACCCAATATATACTTTATGGGGCCCTAGATCAATATTTCGAGGTGTTACGAACGGAATAACTTGATTAGTATACCCCCATCCTATGGTGGTGGGTATAAAAAGAAAATCTAAGTTAGGAATTCGGTGCTACTTAAAAACCTTAATTGTTTTCCATGCCACTCCCCTATGTTGGTTCAAGTCTGGTATTGTGTTTCCACCTAAGTACCGGTGTCTTTTATCCGCGAAAGCCAGGCAATGACATAGAAAATGCTCCAATGTTTCATTATCTTCCCCATATGCTGTACACATGCCCGAAAGGCTAACCAAGTTTTCTGATGGCAGGTCTCTGGCCTTTACCGCCAAATCGGCTGCCCTTTCTTTCCTTCTTACTCCGGTATGGCCCGGCACCCAAACGATGCGGAATATGCCATCCTCATAGAAGGCGTTAATCTCCTTCTTACACTGCAAGATTCTTCGTGACCTTACCTTCCTGAATGTTATTGCCCTTATGGCCATTTTACTGTCCGTAAAGATGTTCACACTCGACGTCCACACTAATACTAGGGTTCCTTCAATCCAAGACTGTGCCGATGGCAGCAGTGCCTCGCACTCGACTTCAAGGTTCATCTCAGGTATCCGATCAGAAATGGTATGAGCTGCTCCCATCCTCAATTCATTCTCCCATCGCCTTAAGTCTCATATCCACAGTGGCTGCCTCACATTTAATCTGTATGGCAATGGCTCGGATTTCTAGAATAGTCTCCAGTGCCCTAGTGGGCGTGATCCTCATCGCTCCATCTATGCCAAGACAACATGTTCTCTGAACCTGTTGTATGGTCCTTATATTCCCCTTTTTCTCCATAACAGTCCACCAAACTAATCACGTTCCTGTAGAGTCAGTGGACTATCTTCGGATTCAGGCCCTATTCGAGCCTACGCCTACATAGTGCCCGCTTCTGTGAGCCTTCTCAGTACGCTCCTGAATGTGACACTTCCAATTCAGTTTCCTGTCTAAGATCTCACCTACATAGGTATTTTACCTTGTCAGATATCGAAATTGTTCTATTGAGGAAACGTAGTGCGTCAAATTGGCCCATCTTTGTCTTCCTCATTAACAGGCAGATTTCAGTCTTTTCTGGGTTAACATTGAGACCCTTGGGTCTAGCCCAGTCATATGCCATATGCAAGACCCTTTCGACCCTTCTGCATAGCTAGTTCGGATCCTTACCCCTAAGAAGGATCCAAATCCCTTCTCAGTCTGCATCCGTACTACGTTATTAGTGGTGGTCACCCATAGCAAATTTGCAAATTTTGCCCATGAGCATTCCATTAGGGAACAGGAGCAAACTTCTCACATATTTATAAGTGCGGTCCGATTCAAGTTTAAGCTCAATGATAAGGGCCTCCTTTTTATAGCCGAGTCCGAACGGCGTGCCGCATTGCGACACCTCTTTTGAGAAGAAGTTTTTACATGGCATAGTACCTCACAAATGCCGCCAGCATTAAGAGGGGATAACCACCGCTGAAAATTTTATGATGGTCTCGCCAGGATTCGAACCCAGGCATTCAGCGTAATGAGCGGTCATGCCAACACCTGCACTACGGTGGCTTCTGCCCCCCTGTAGCGTGCCCTATGCCACTTTCTCCCTTATATTTATGTCATGGGACTCGCAATTTATACACCTGTTCCACAGCATATGGTTTATCCAGTCTCTAATGACACGCTCCACTCGGTGCTGGTCTAGGGATAGGACGAATGTGCCGGTCCGTACATTGTTAAACCGTCAATGTGTACGACTTGGCATCGAAGGATTCTCCTATTTTATGCACAACCTCGTGCAGTGCAGTCTCCACAGACTTTCCCTTGCATAGGCATGCTGTTTCTATTTGAGCAGTTCGATGGATGTTCTACTCTTTATCATGGTATCAACATGGTATCGCGTTTGAGTATAAATGACGTAAGGCTTATACTTCTGTAGGCCTTTGGTGTCGCATAACTTGCCTTGACGGGCTTGGATATAAATACCACCCATGCTTCCTGCCAGGCTTTCGGAGTATTTGCAAGTCCTAGGCACGCTGTGAAAACAGCGGCCTTATGTGTGAGACGCCAGACAGTCGGCCTCCTTTTGTAGTGACGCCGGAAATATTTAGGTCCGGATGACTTAAGTGGTTTAAACTCCTCAAGGTTTCCTTAACCATAAATTCCGTTATGATAAACCGTCGATCAACCTCCTTATTCCAAGATTCCGGTGTCTCCGTGAGTTCCGTCGTAACCTGTGGAAAATGGGTTTTCATCGAAAGCCTCAACATGTCCTCCGTTTTCTTTGCTCTCACTCCCATGTCCCAGTTTGGGCATGGGTTTAACAGTCTGCCTTACCGACCAAAAACCTACCTTATCACGTCCTTACACCTTCGTCCATTTCTTTGCTAGCGTCCAAGCTCCCATCGTTCAGATCACTTATGCCTCCTCGAGATCAGTTTTCTTTCGTCTTAGGACGTCTTTGCAGTATCTTGCTAATTCGATCCTGTTGCCAATACTTCTGAGCATTTTGTCTACAACATTTTCTGCAGTTATTGGCCCTACCTGGGCCCTTCAAGGGCCTCCCATGTGCAGTGGAAGAATGTATGTTCAGCATCGTCCAGGTGTACTTCATCTTCGTAGAGGCAAAAAAAAAGTGCTGCACTTTCTCATTTTGTGCAAATATTTCCTAAAATTTCCTTGCCCGGACAGCATATATGTAAGAGTTTACATCCCCATATGTCCTTTATACAAATTTCTTGATATTTGGGATCAGTTTCGTGGTCCATATTCCGTATGCTTCGTTCTCTCACCGTATCTGCCACTTTCTTGTAGTCCCTTCTCTTGTTTCATTTCTATAATCTTCCGTAGGTTTACTATTGTTCACTCTCGACTTGAAAAGTGCAATGCGTTCCTCGGCCTGGAGGTCTAGCGGTGCCATTCCTCTAATTATCTGAACCGCAGCAGTCAAAACGGTTCGATACGCCATTGCCACTCTTATTGCAGCGGTTTGCTGAACACGTAATCAGCTGTTGTGCCCTGTGTCTGACATGGAGGCTATCTACCCCGATGTAGCACCGTTATGCTGTTATAAGTTTTTTTTTTTGGGTAGTGGCCTTCCTATGTTCTCCATAAGTCTGCTCAGTTGGGCTGTGATTCCGATCGCTTTTTGAGCAAATAATTTTATCTACGGACCGAACATTTTGAAATTGAAATCCAGTCAAATTCCGAGGTAATTTACCGCCTTCTTTGTTGTGATGACTATGTTGTCGACCCGCATTTCAACTTCCAGGGGGCTTCGCCAATTCATGACCTGCGTTGGCTTACGCTGAGCCTCTTCCGTATTTCTTGCCGGTATGACTGCCGCAAGGTCGCCTGCGTTCGTAGGTCACGCACGAAGGTCCCGTCAGGCATTTCCACCCTTATGATGTCAAAGTAGCTGTTGTTTCATAGGTCCGGGCCCAGCATGGACCTCTGAGCTGCTTCTGACGTTATCTGACGTGTCGTGGACCAAAGTTCTATCTCTAAGGTAGATCTTGATGACCCTTAAAAGTAACTCTGGTATTTTAAACTTCTGAGGCATAAACTGTTGATTTTGGGCTTTATGAGTCTTTCGAGCAGTTTACCAGCTGTATCAAGCATGCATAGAGGTGCATAGTACGAGGGTGATTGTGCGTCTCCCTTTCCCTTGCTTATCAATATCAATTTCTGTTCTTTCCAATATTCTGGGAAAACACCTTATGTAAGACACGTATCATATATACTTAGGAGTATGTCCGGCCTTGCCATGGCTATTTGTTTCATCACCTCTGTTGGTCCGTCAGGACCTGGTGCTTTCCCATTCTTCAATTTTGCAGTTGCTAAACTAAGATTGTCCGCTGTAAAAGGGACAAAGTCCGTGTGTACTCATCACCAGTATTCCCTTCATATATTTCGTCCAGCTTGCTTGCTGGGGTCTTTCCGCCGAGCTTTCTCATAACAACTTTGTAGCCAAGCCCTACGTATTTCGGTTAATATCCTCTTTCAGTGCTTCCCACTGGTCTTTCTTACTATTCTGTATGGCGTTTCGAAGATTTTTCTTTGCTTCTTTATAGTCTTCGTGTACTACTTGATCTCTCCTCTTCGATATTTAAGGCAGTTTCTCCTTTGTGTGTCGATTGTCTCGTTCCACCGGGAGACAGCTGTTTTGTTTTCTCTTGGAGTTTTGATTTTCGGAATCACCTTGTTGCAGGCTTTGGATATGACACCCATTGTCTGGCGTACTACATTTCTGGCATCTCCTTCAATATGTTGGCTACCTGCTAGCCGGTCGATCTCAGACTTGAGTACAGATGTTTCCAGCTTATGACATTCCATTTGCGGGTCTTTATCTTCCTTTCGTTCAGTGATTGTGTTACCTATTTGCAATGAATATGAGATATACTGGTGGTCGCATGCTGTGTAGAGATATAGGACTCTCCAGTTTATTATTCTGTTCGATATGGTCCTCTATGGCTGCAAGTTTTGTGCCAAATTCGACGATATTGTCCCTTGGGGTCAAGTAATATATTGGAATGAGAAATTCTGTAGAAAAGATGGCAGCGGGTACAATGCACCTAGTGAAAACTCTATTTCCAAGGAATAAAATTAAAGGACAACACTGAGGCAGAGCCTTGCGCGAAAAATACCACTAAGGAACTGCAAATTGACGCTAAGAGCCTCAAGAAGAAGAAGGCACCTGGTCCTGATGGCATTCACCCCACATTAAGGTGATAGATGTCTCGATGGCCTGTTTACAAAGCACAGTAGCTGCCTAAAGTGTGAAAAGAACTAAAATTGGTTTTAATAAGCAAAGTAAAGGAATATAAACAAGACCACTTTTCATATTGGCATTAACGGCTAAACTGCTTAAAGGACACTTTAAGCCCTTTTCGTTTCTACAAGAAGTTATACATTTGCTTAACTTAATTTTTCCACGGAAAACTATCCCATCGTCCTTTCGTAGACCGATAATCATTGCACAAAAAGGGTTACGTAAATGTGGTGTCTAATTACAGAGGTTTGTCTCTGCATAACGCGCTGTACAATATATTCACTGGTATAGTGTTGCACCGAATCAATTCTTGGGTAGAGCAAAATCAGATTCTGAACAAATACCAGGCAGAATTTAGACCGGGCTATTCGACGACTGATAATATCTTTAACCTTACAAACATGCAAAATTGCAGCCAAATCGGATGAAAATTGCGCTCTCTATTGCCTCAAGAAGTCAAGATTCAAGATCGGTTTATATGACAGCTATACCAGATTATGAACCGACTTGAATCATATATAGTACAGTTGTTGGAAGTGATACCAAAACGCTACGTGCAAAATTTCAGTCAAGTCTGACGAGAACTGCGCCCTCTAGAAGCTGACGAAGTCAAGACCCAAGATCGCTTTATATGGCAGCTATATCAGGTTATGAACCGATTTAAACCATACTTAGCGCAGTTGTTGGAAGTGATACCAAAATACCACGCGCAAAATATCACTCAAATCGGACGAGAATTGCGCTCTCTATAGGCTCAAGAAGTCAAGACTCAAGATCGATTTACATGGCAGCTATATCAAACCATGGACCGATATGGCCCATTTACAATACCAACCGACCTACACTAATAAGAAGTATTTGTGCAAAATTTCAAGCGGCTAGCTTTACTCCTTCAAAAGTTAGCGAGCTTTCGACAGACAGACAGACGGATAGACGGACGGACATGGCCAGATCGACTTAAAATGTTATGGCGATCAAGAATATATATGCTTAATGGGGTCTCAGATGCATATTTCTAGGTGTTACAAACCAAATGACGAAATTAGTACACCCTCATCCTATGGTGGAGGGTATAAAAAAACAAGTAAAAGCGTGCTAAATTCGGCCGGGCCGAAACTTGGGAACCGAATGGACCGTACTTCTCATGCCGTACAAGTCATATAAAAATATCATCTCCAAAATTTCAGACAAATCGAGTAATAATTACGCCTTCAAGAGGCTCAGAAAGTCAAATTAGGAGATGGATTTATATGGCAGCTTTGTAAGGTTATGAACCGATATAGACCATACTTGGTACAGTTGGAAGTCATACCAAAGCAATATATGCAAAATTTCAGCCAAATTGGAAAGAGTTGCGCCGTCAAGAACTCATTAAGACAAATAAGGTGGTCAATTTAAATGGCGGCTATATCAGGTTATAGAATGATTTAGACCATACTTGGCACAGTTGATTAGACTTGATCCCTCTAGAAGCTCAAGAAGTCAAGACCTAAGGTCGGTTTATGTGGCAGCTGTATCAGGTTATGGACTGATTTAGTGGTCGAAATCAGTCCATAAACTTAACCTGTGCTTGACACAGCTGTTGGAAGTCATACCAAAACGAATTGCCCCCTCTAGAAACTCAAGAAGTCAATTGCCCCCTCCAGAAACTCAAGAAGTCAAGACCCAAGATCGGTTTATATGGCAGCTATATCAGGTTACAGACTGATTTAAACTATACTTGACACAGTTGTTGGAATTCATACCAAAATGATATGTGCAAAAATTCAGCCAAATTGGATAAGAATTGCGCCATTGGAAGTCATACCAAAACGAATTGCCCCCTCTAGAAACTCAAGAAGTCAAGATTCAAGATCGGTTTATATGGCAGCTATATCAGGTTATAGACTGATTTAAACCATACTTGACACAGTTGTTGGAAGTCAAAATAAAACGATATGTAAAAAATGTCAGCCAAATCGGATAGGAATTGCGCCATCTAGCAGTCAAGACCTAAGATCGGTTTATATGACAGCTATATAAGGATATGGACTGATTTAGACCATACTTGACACAGTGTTTGGAAGTTATACCAAAAAGATATATGCAAAATTTCACCCAAATCGTACAAGAATGGCGCTCAAGATGTCAAGACCCAAGTTCGGTTTATATGACAGCTATATCAAAACATGGTCCGATTTGGCCCATTTACACTAATAAGAAGTACTTGTACAAAATTGCAAGCGCATAGCTTTACTCCTTCGAAAGTTAGCGTGCTTTCGACAGACGGGCGGACATGGCTAGAGCGACTTAAAATGTCATGACGATCTTAAATTTATATATTGGGTTGCCCAAAAAGTAATTGCGGATTTTTAAAAGAAAGTAAATGCATTTTTAATAAAACTTAGAATGAACTTTAATCCAATATACTTTTTTTACACTTTTTTTCTAAAGCAAGCTAAAAATAACAGCTGATAACTGACAGAAGAAAGAATGCAATTACAGAGTCACAAGCCGTTGAAAAAATTTGTCAACGCCGACTATATGAAAAATCCGCAATTACTTTTTGGGCAACCCAATATATATACATAGTTTATGGGGTCTTAGACGAATATTTCCTATGGTGGAGGGTATTAAAATGATAATAATTTATTACCCTACATTAAGGTAATTTTTTGTATGCCACTCTGACACACAACTTGCATACATAGATGTTATGTCAAATTAGAGTTTTATAAACAACTGCATAGATAAAGAATTTGAACTTTGCAAAATGAGAAAGAATAAATGGAAATTATCTAAAAACATGCCGCTAGCAGAATTCTGCTCTCAATGGCATGCAGTTTGCGTTGTCTGCATTTACTAAATATGAATTATTTCCTTTCCCATGAAGGAAACTATAGTGTAATGCACGTACAGCTGCGGTCAAAAAAATAGCGGCCGAACCACTTCCATACCCCAATTTTCAAAAACACCAGATCTCGGAGATGCGTGCACCGATTTAAGCGAAATTTTATATGCCACCTTATTATACCCCAAAAACACGAAATTGGTAAATAATTTTGGGGTCAAATAACATGCGGGGACGCCCCATCCCAAAACCCACCCGAACGGGCATGTGTACCGATTGAGACAATATGGGTATCAAATGAACGGTATTTAAGAGTAGAGAAAGAATTTGGTGTACAAATTTCACTCTTAGTTTTCGGGGTATCCCTCACCCCCCAAAAAGCCCCAAGAGTGCACTTTCGCCGCTTTGAGCAATATGGGTATCAAATGAAAGGTAATGGGTTGCCCAAAAAGTAATTGCGGATTTTTTAAAAGAAAGTAAATGCATTTTTAATAAAACTTAGAATGAACTTTAATCAAATATACTTTTTTTACACTTTTTTCTAAAGCAAGCTAAAAGTAACAGCTGATAACTGACACAAGAAAGAATGCAATTACAGAGTCACAAGCTGTGAAAAAATTTGTCAACGCCGACTATATGAAAAATCCGCAATTATTTTTGGGCAACCCAATATTTAAGAGGTGAATATAATTCCAACACAAAAGTTTATTTTTTGGTGTCTGAGGGCCCTCCCCACCCCTCAAAACCCCCCAGTAGAACAAATTTAACGATTGGGACAACATGGATATCAAATGAAAGCTATTTAAAGGAAGAGTCCATTGCTGATATAAAAATTTATTCGCTGTTGTCTGAGGCGCCTCCCCAACCTCTTACCAGGATATATTTACCGATTGCGACAATATGGGTATCAAACGAAAGATATTTGAAAGTTGAGTACACATCTGTTATAATATTGGTTGCCCAAAAAGTAATTGCGGATTTTTTAAAAGAAAGTAAATGCATTTTTAATAAAACTTAGAATGGACATTAATAAAATATACTTTTTTAACACTTTTTTTCTAAAGCAAACTAAAAGTAACAGCTGATAACTGACAGAAGAAAGAATGCAATTACAGAATCACAAGCTGTGAAAAAATTTGTCAACGCCGACTATATGAAAAATTCGCAATTACTTTTTGGGCAACCCAATAATTTGGTCCAAGGTGTCCACGGGGCCCTCCCAACCTCAAAAACCCCTAAAACGGGCATAAATGTTCAACATCACAAAATGGGTATCGAATGAAAAGAATTTGGGAGTTGACTTCGAATCTGATAGGCACAACTAGGACAGAGTCTGGCACCGACCCACCCACTAAATAGCCTTCAATAGGATGTGTAGTTCGATGGGGATAATATGTCAATTAAAAGAAAGGTCTATGATAGTATATTTCGAATCTAAAGTTGGTATGAGGATTGAAGTACCTGGGTCACGTCGGGACAATTAAAGACTCAAATTTTCGTTTGGTTCTTAGCGTCGGGGGGACCGACCCTCTCCTCCCAATAAATGCAACGCCAAACTGTCATGTAGGATGAACGAGAATATATTGTACTCCCCTTACCCTATCTTTCCTTGCCCTATCTTCAAAAACGCCAGATCTCGGAGATGGTTGGGACGATTCAAGCGTAATTTAGTTTGCTTACAGAAATTTGTATCCTTATTTAGGGTGGAATATTTATGGGGCTCCCCACCTCCAAAGCCACCACCCAAAGGGAATATTAACTAATAATGACAATATGGGACTCAAATGAAAGGTATTTGAGACCAGAGCACGAATCAGATATATGGGCATCGGCCTCACCCCCTAAAAACACCCCCATACCGGACGTATTTACCGACCATAGCATTATAGGGCTCAGATATTAGAAATTTGAGAGTAGAGCACCAGTATAATATCCACATTGGCGCGAACTATCTGAAAGGCCGTACCAGCACCCCAAACAGGACTTATTTCCAGACGTGGCCGTATGGGGCTCAGATAAAATATGAGAGTGAAAAAAGGCGCAGCGGAGCGGGTCCTGTCCAGCTAGTCTCCTATATTTTTTTCTTTCTGACAAAGAAATAGAGTCCGTCGGATTTCGCAATAACTTAATAGGCATTGTGAATAAAGTCAGTACTGGGCTTGAGACTTAAAATTATTGTTTGGTTTTGCTATGGCCATCTTATTTTGGAAATAACACCACAAAATTTCTATTGCATTAAGACCCGGGGACTATACAAGTCATTCCATTAAGTCGTTATTAGTTTTTAGAAATCGCCTTACTGCCAAAACACTGGTATACTCTGGGTCATAATGTTGATGAAGTTTAAAAGATAAAGTCGTTTCAACCTCCGCACATGGGAGTTTAATATTTTGGGGCATTTCAATGCATTTGGTAGCATTTATGATATTTTTGATGCTTTATATATAGGACCAACACCTTAGTAAGAAACCGTCCTCCGAACTATTGCATCTAATCCTATCGAGGATTACATTATTATACCCTCCACCATAGGATGGGGGTATACTTATTTCGTCATTATGTTTGTAACACCTCGAAATATGCGTCTAATAGCCCATAAAGTTTATCGTCATGATAAGAGCATCTAGAGGGCGCAATTCTCATCCGATTGGACTGAAATTTTGCACGTGGTGTCTCGTAACCATACCTGTGTTAAGTATGGTTGAAATCGGTTCATAACCTGGTATAGCTGTCATATAAACCGATCTTGAGTTTTGATTTCTTCAGCTTTTAGGGGGCGCAATTATTATCCGATTTGGCTGAAACTGTGCACATGTCGTTTTGGTATGACAACAAACAACTGTGCCAAGCTTGGTCTAAATCGGTTCATAACCTGATATAGCTGCCATATAAACCGATCTTGGATCAAGACTTCTTGAGCCGCTAGAGGGCGCAATTCGCATCCGATGTCTGTCGAAAGCACGCTTACTTTTGAAGAAGTAAAGGTAGCTGCTTGAAATTTTGCACAAATACTTTTTATTAGTGTAGGTGGGTTGGAATTGTAAATAGGCCAAATCAGTCCATGGTTTCATATAGCTGCCGTATATAAACCGATCTTGGGTCTTGACTTCTTGAGCCTCTAGAGGGCGCAATTCTCGTCCGATTGGACTGAAATTTTGCATGAGGTGTTTCGTTATGACTTCCAATGACTGTGCTTAGTATGGTGCAAATCGGTACATAACCTGATATAGCTGCCATATAAACCGATCTTGGGTCTTGACTTCTTGAGCCTCTGGAAAGCGCAATTCTCATCCGATTTGGCAGGAATTTTGTAAAACTGCTTCTCTCATGACCTTCAATATACGTGTTCAATATGGTCTGAATCGATCTATAGCTCGATGCAGCTCCCATATAAACCGATCTCCGGGTTTTGCTTCTTGAGCCCCTACAAGGCGCAATTCTTATCCGAATGGACTGAAATTACGACTTCTCTTCTATTGTCTTCAACATTCAATTAATTTATGATCCGAATCGGACTATTATTCATTATTCTTAAAGAGAAGAGAAAAAGAAATACCGCGCTAAGAACTCGACAAATGCTATCCATGGTGTAGGGTATATAAGATTCGGCCTGGACGAACTTAGCACGCTCTTGCTTGTTATTTCTTCGACCGTTTTACCATTCATCTGGCCACAGCTTGTTTGTTAATTTTTCAATAGGCTTATCGATGTGAGATTTTAATATCTGTAATCTCTTTGTACTATATATTTTTGTTCAAAAGTGTTAATTTTCTGGATTTCGGGCGTATCCTGCAAACAATCTCCATGTTAACGGACGAAAAAGTACTGTCTCTAATTATAGTGAGAGTCTCTAAGGGCTTTCTGGTGCTTACATTTTTGATCGCCTGCATCGTTAATGGTTTTCTATATCTTGTTTTCACTTACTCGCTCAATATGTGTAAAAATCCTTTTCCTATCATTTTTGCCAAACTCAATAAAATGTAAACTTCTCCGTAAGTTTTTACTTCAGTTATAACCATTTTTTGTCCAACGATAGGTGTCTCCATTTCGAAGATTTCCAGGGCCAAATTTATTCCAAATTATAACAATATTATTAGCCAAAAATAACATACGAAGTGTTCTTCCACCGTTCCAATTCAATTTCGATTGAAAATATTGATATTTGCTGAGCTTTTCCAAAATCTTTTGTTCGCTGCTATTTTTTTGACAGTCTTAAGACAACTCCACGTTGAACAATTGTAATAATATTATTTCATATTCCGTTTAGCACTGATATACCGTAAAGGTAAATGTAGCAGTCTGATTGTGTCAAACAATTAAATTAGCAGAAGAAACTCTGTGTCAAACAATTAAATCAATAATGATTTTTATTTTTCTGCGCTGCTATTATTTTGACCGCAACTGTATATAGGGCTTCGACAGTCGTGGCTCCCAATATGTGTATCTTTCTTTCTTTCATTACTTTTCTTTTTGCTGTAAAATTGATTTTTAATAATTTTTTCGGCAGAGCTGCTTGCTTTGAAGAAAAATGCAATAATTACCGACACCTTTAAGCTTGACATTTGCTGTAAAATTTTGAGAGCACAAAAATGTCTCTGTTATTTCAATCCTCTTTGCAATTGTATCGAATTATATTTGAAAATGAATTATAAATAAAATCATTTCTAATCTTAAATCATAAAGTCTAAACTAGATTAAGCCATAAGCATGGTGGGCAGTATGGCTTTCGATCCTGAAACTCAACACTATGAGCCTTTAAATAGGTTATAGACACAGTGCAAGTGGCGCAAGACTTAAGTCATTGTACAATACCGGTCATACTGCTAGCTCACGAAGAATATTTCCAATAAACTTGATTAAGCCATAAGCGTCGTGAGCAGTCGTGGCTTTCGATCCTGAAACTCAACACTATGAGTCTTTAAATAGCCACAGTGCAAGTGGCGCAAGACTTCAGTCATTTTACAATACCGACTACAGTGCTACCCTGGTTACGAAGAATGTCTCCAATAGTTTGACGTGAGCAGATATAACTTTCATGTTCTAAGGTACTTAACGGGCATCACTACCTGAAAGCTCGGATACTATTATACGATGCCATCAAGGCCCAGACAGAATGTCTGTTATCTCAGAAACCGCGTAGGTAGCTAACCTCTGTAATGCAATCAATGACAAGGTTCTAAAGATACCCACCTATTGGGTTAGGCGGATGGCATTGCTGCATTGACAAATGCAAGCAACATAGAAGGGCCAAACGCAAACTGCGCCGAGGTATGGCCCACACAAAGATCTGGCTGGATTTGCATGGCTTATAACTGGTCATTCACACATTCTGTTGGAGATGGGAATTTGTATAGATGACATTACCATACCAACAAGGATGTCGATAAATTTCCGAGGGATAATGCTAGACCCAAATTTAACGTTCCCGAAACAAATCGGAGCATTACGATAAAATCAGTCATGTCGATGATGAACCTCATGCCTAAGCTGTCTAATGGGCTTCTTCCATGTATGAGCATAGATTTATCGCTAAAGTCTGTGCACACTTAAATATTTTTCCTTTAACTTAAATTATTTGCAGTAGATTGTTGGTATTGTTATAAATAGAGCCACAAGGCTGAAAGACAGCGTGCTTATTTCGGCCGGACCGAATCTTGGGAACCCACTACCATGGATTCTGCTAAAAATTTATACAAAATGAATTTATCATTTTTCAAGTTTTTTTGCCTGTTTAGGGCAAAGATTATTAAATTTTACAATTTTTGTTTGTTTCTCTTTCGAGACGAGCTCAATGATCGGAGATGTAAATGGAAAAGTAAAGCCAAAGATAGCAACATACACCAACCACTATGGGACGTGTTTCGTCTTTGGTTAGAACTTTAAACTTTAAAATGGAGTTTCTCTTTCGAGACGAGCTCAGTGATCGGAGATGCAAATGGAAAAGTAAAGCCAAAGATAGCAACACACACCAACCACTATGGGACGCGTTTCGTCTTTGGTTAAAAGACTTTTCAACCATATAAGATGTGATGGCTTCAAGCGCGGTGCGTTGGTATGTTGTTTTTGAATCGTATTAATAGCGAAAACGCATCTATGATACAACTACCACATTAATCACACTCGACAACCCTGTCCATTAGCTGTACTTTTTCCAATGCATTTATTTTTGTGTAATGACAGACATTTTATCTGTGACAAATTACACTTTTTCCTGCATTGCGGCTCCGGTAGGGTGTAATCCACACTGCCTGGATAACACAGTATCCGTAGTCGCCATATGACTAAAGAGAAGGCTTTCTTAGTCTCACGACAGTGGTTGCTGCAATTTGTCTAACCGCATGTCCAGAGGCATTAGAAGTAGCATTAAATTCCGTGCATCATATGGCGTCGTCCTCAGTGCGGCTATGATGACCAAACATACATCGTTTGGATCCGGTTGAGTATTCAACAGTAGGTGGACTTTTGAAGCGACGCTCACCAGACCACAACACCATATAGCTTTATAGGGCTGACAACTGCAGTATATACCCAATTCATGACGTGCGGTCTAAACCCTCAACTTGTGCCAAAGGGGTAGCAAAGCGGACCAGGGGTATGCTAATAAAATATAAGATTTTTTTTTTGTAAAAACGCAGTGGCTTTGGAAATTAAATACAAAGAAAATGTTTCTTTTTTTCGTAAGAACATAGTGGCTTGGGAAATAAAATGACATGTTTTTTAATTTTCTCCAATTTTGTTTTTTTTCAATACCTAAAAAATTTCTCCGTCAATATAAATGCTTAAAATAATGGAATATACGAAATTTCATTAAAAAAGAACAAGGAAATCGAGGGCCAGGCGTTAAGGGGTTAAAGAACTCAGAGAAAAACGCAAGTTTTTTCATTATTTTGACCAGTTTTATTGTTGTGGGCTGCCAATGGACTTGTGCGAAATGTGTGCCTATCAAAATTCCTCAAAATAACTAACGAAATTGCTGATAAATTAGAGCTGGTTCCCTGTCTAATGATAAGCATGCCAAATGTCATGTTTACTGCATTTTGGAAATGATGCAAACGGTAAGAAGACAACTCAGGAAAGTTGAGATGACTTTAATGTTCTTTTATTTCATTCCTTTTCACCACAGAAGAAGTAGGGTACATTCTTGTATGAAGCTTCTTTGAAGCAAGTCGATGTCCTCATTCACAATGACTATGAAGATGAACACAAAGCTGGATTGACAGCATGCAAGGATGCATTCGTGGGGGTTAAGAACAATTGCGAAGCTGCGGGATTCGATTTACCGATAAGGGGCCTCCTTTTTATATCCGAGACGGAACGGCATGCCGCAATTCGACACGTCTTTGGGGAAAAGTTTTTATTTACATGGCTTCTATGCATGGCAAAGTACCTCGCGAATCTCGCCAGCATTAAGAGGGGATAACAACCGCTGCAAAATTTTGTTCTATGTTCTCGCCCTCTGCGCTACTTTGGTGGTGCTATGACATTCTCTTAATAGAATGTTCATGGGAAAAATTTGGTATTTGAAAGATTTGACTGGATTGATCTTTACATTCACATAAGTTTTCCATCGGATCTTTGGTATGTGTCGATATTATTAGCTTAATTAATTCAAAACTGGCTTAAAGATGAACACAAAGCTGGATTGGCAACATGCAATGATGCATCCGTGGGCGTGGAACGAATACCCAGATTAGTATTCCCTTAAACGGATGCGGAAGATGAAATAACAACAAAAGTCCTTATTGACTTAAAAGTTTCGCTGAATGCTGGCTTTATTTAAGGACATACGAATTTAGTTATTTGACCCCTCAAGGAGGTGATATTAGTTACCGCAGCTTCACATTTCTTGTTAACGTCCACGGCAGCATCCTTGCATGGGGCTAAGCCAGCTTTGTATTCATCTTTATTGTCATCGGGCATAAGGATATCGACTTGATTCAGGAAGCTTCATATAAGAATTTACCCTACTTCATCAGTGGTGAAAAAGGATAAAATAAAAAAAAATTACCTTAAAATCATCTCAATCTTTCCTGAGTTGTTATCTTTTTCGCCTTTTTTATTTCTTAACGTTTGCATTATTCCGAAAATGCAGTAAACCTAACATTTGTAATCATTATCATCCTTATCCTTATACCAGCTCCATCGGCAATTTCGTTAGTTATTTTGGGGAGTTTTGTTAGGCACACATCTCGCTTAAGTCCACCGTTACCACCAGCTCTTATTCCATCAGCAATTTCCTTGGTTATTTTGGAAGACATAAATGTCACATAAGTCCTTCGGTTTTCTGTTGCCTGTAAGAAAGTTCAAGCAAACTGGTCAAAACAATGAAAAAAGTTGAATGTTTTTTCTGAGTTTTTCAACCCATTAACGCCTGGCACTCGATTTCCTTATCCGATTTTAATGAAATTTCGTATTTTCATTGTTTGAAGCTTTTTTGTTGAACCAGACTTTTTTTTTAGGTAATGAAAAAAAAATTGGTGAAAATTAAAAAACATGTAATTTTATTTCCCAAGACACTATGTTTTTACAAAAAAACAAGTAAGAGCGTGCTAAGTTCGGGCGGGTCGAATCTTCTATACCCTCCACCATGGATCGCAATTGTCGAGTTCTATGCGCGGTATCTCTTTTAAGGCAAACAAAGAATATTGAATAAGAACTGTTATGCTATTGGAGCTATTTCAAGTTATAGTCCGATCCGGACCATAAATGAATGCTGAACATTGTAGAAGTCATTGTGCAATATTTCAGTTCATTCTGATAAGAATTGCGCCTTGTAGGGGCTCAGAGATGCAAAATTGGGAGATCGGTTTATATGGGAGCTGTATCAAGCTATTGATCGATTCAGACCATATTGGACACGTATGTTGAAGGTCATGCGAGAAGCCGATGTACAATATTTCTGCCAAATCGGATGAGAATTGCGCCTTCTAGAGGCTCAAGAAGTCAAGATCCAAAATCGGTTTATATGGCAGGTATATCAGTTTAAGTACCCATTTGCGCCATACCCAGCACAGTTATTGGAAGTCATAACGGAACTCCTCATGCAAAATTTCAGTCAAATCGGACGAGAATTGCGTCCTCTAGTGGCTCAAGAAGTCAAGACCCAAGATCGGTTTATATGGCAGCTATATTAAAACATGGACCGATTTGGCCCATCTACAATACCAACCGACCTACACTAATAAAAAATATTTGTGCAAAATTTCAAGCGGCTAGCTTTACTCCTTCGAAAGTTAGCGTGCTTTCGACAGACAGACGGAAGGACGGACAGACGGAGGACATGGCTAGATCGACTTAAAATGACATAACGACGACGCTTGTGATTCACTGCTGGCTAGATCGACTTAAAATGACATAACGACGACGCTTGTGATTCACTGCTGTCTATGTTCGCACAGCACCTTGCAACATATTCAGTATGACTATACTACCGTAGTGATGAGGGGTTCCATCGGGCCAATCCGGTGCATACAACCGGCTGACGTAAATCACCCCTTGCAGCCCTGCTCACAAATACTCAGAAATGCTCTAATGCAGGAGCACATGAAAATATGTGATGGATATAGCACCTGGGGTACAACGAGGATAAAGTCATATTCTTTCACACATCTCACCTAAACTGTATCTATAATAGATTTATACGAACGCCTTTTAGACCGCTAGTGCCCTTGGATATGGTTCATATAAGAAACCAAGAATATCGAACATTTGCTATGTGTTTAGAGAAACGCCGATCCCACAGCTAAATATTTAGCAGCGGTTAAGGGAGGATTTGATTGCATCAAAGGAAGGTCTTTAGGGTTCGAAAAATCAAAAAACGGCCTGTTAGTAGGTGTCATAATATTAAAGAGAAAACAGTACTGAAAGGCAAAAGTCGGGCGGAGCTGACTATATAATACCCTACACCTATCCTAAAATTTGTGTATGAGAGCTAGATCTAAATCGGAATCGACTTTTTTGGACAGATCGAAATTAAAAATTGTTGTAACTACGGCAACATAAGTGCAAATCCGGCGATAGATATCTATGGGAGCTATTGTTCAGTGAAATTGTTCAGATATCTTAAGATCCGTGCTAAATTTTGTGCAGATCGGTTGAAAATTGTAGTTACTACAGCTATTAAAGTGCAAATCGGGCGATACATATATATGAGAGCTATATCCAAATCTGAACCGATATTGAGGTAGTAGGACAATGCGTGTCAAATTATGTGCAAATCGGTTGAAGATTGTAGTTACTACAGCCAATAAAGTGGAAATCGGGCGATACTTATATATGGGATCTATATCTAAATCTGAACCGATTTTAATGAAATCTTGCAGATGTTTTAGGATCGATAACAGAGCAATCCATGCCAAAATTTTGTACAAATCGGTTGAAAATTGTAGTTACTACAGCGAATAAAGTGAAAATCGGGCGATACATATATATATCGCAGCTATATCTAAATCTGAACCGATATTAATGAAATCTTTCAAATGTGTTAGGATCGATAACAGAACAACCTATATCAAATTTTTTGTAAATCGGTTGAAAATTGTAGTTACTACAGCCAATAAAGTGGAAATGGGGCGATACTTATATATAGAAGCTATATCTAAATCTGAACCAATATTGATGAAATCTTGCACATTTGTTAGGATCAGTAACAGAACAATCCGTGTCAAATTTTGTGCAAATCGGTTGAACATTTTAGTAACTATAGCCATTAAAGTCTAAATCGGGCGATATATATGTATATATGGGATCTATATCTAAATCTGAACCGACATTGATGAAATCTTGCACATATGTTAGGATCAGTAACAGAACAATCCGTGCCAAATTTTGAGCAGATTCGTTGAAAATTGTAGTTACTACAGCCATTAAAGTCCAAATTGGGCGATATATATATATGGGAGCTATATCTAAAGCTGAACCGATATTGATGAAATCTTGCACATATGTTAGGGTCAGTAACAGAACAATCCTTGCCAAATTTTGCGCATATTCGTTGAAAATTGTAGTTACTACAGCCATTAAAGTCTTAATCGGGCGATACATATATATCGGAGCTATATATAAATCTGAACCGATATTGATGAAATCTTGCAGATATGTTAGGATGGGTAGTAGAACAATGCGTGCCAAATTTTGTGCAAATCGGTAGAAATTTGTAGTTGCTACAGCCAATAAAGTGGAAATCGGGCGATACTTATATATGGGAGCTATATCTAAATCTGAACGGACATTGTTGAAATCTTGCAGATTTGTTAGGATCGTTAGTAGAACAATCCGTGTCAAATTTTGTGCAAATCGATTGAAAATTGTAGTTACTACAGCTATTTAAGTTGAAATCGGGGGATACTTATATATGGGAGCTATATCTAAATCTGAACCGATTTTAATGAAATCTTGCAGATGTTTTAGAATCAATAACAGAGCAATCCATGCCAAATTTTGTGCAAATCGGTTGAAAATTGTAGTTATTACGGCCATTTCAGTGCAAATCGGGCGATACATATATATGGGAGCTATATCCAAATGTCAACCGATATTGATGAAATCTTGCAGATATGTTAGGATCGGAAGTAGAACAATTCCTTTAAAATTTTGTGCAAATCGGTTGAAAATTGTAGTTACTACAGCCATTAAAGTGCAGATATTGATGAAATCTTGCAGATATGTTAGGATCGGTAGTAGAACAATGCGTGTCAAATTTTGTGCAAATCGGTTGAAAATTGTACAGCCAATAAAGTGGAAATCGGGCGATACTTATATATGGGAGCTATATCTAAATCTGAACCGATTTTTACAAAAATCAATAGCGCTTGTCCTTGAGCCCAAAAAGTGATATGTGTAAAATGTCGTGACGATTGGACAACAAATACGACCTGTAATTTGATTACAAGAAGACATGAACTCACAGACGGACTAACGGACATGGCTAAATCGAATCAGAAAGTGATTCTGAGTCGATCGGTATACATATCAATGGGTCTAGCTTTTCTCCTTCTTAGCGTTGCAAACAAACTTATAATACCCCGTACCACACTGGTTGGTGGTGTAGGGTATAAAAATCAAAAATTCATTATATTGGGTTGCCTAAAAAGTAATTGCGGATTTGTTAAAAGAAAGTAAATGCATTTTTAATAAAACTTAGAATGAACTTTAATCAAATATATAATTGCCACTTTGTTCGATAACCTTTTGCCATCTTCCTGGCAAATTTTGTATTCCACGCTCATAGAACTTCTGGCCTTTATCTGCAAAAAACTGAAGCAAGTGCGATTTTATAGCCTCATTTAAGGAGTTCTGCAAAGATCGAAATAAATGGTAGTCTGATGGAGCAAGGTCAGGGCTTTATGGTGGATGCATCAAAAGTTCCCAGCCAAGCTCACTCAGTTTTTGGCGAGTGACCAAAGATGTGTGCGGTCTAGCGTTGTCCTGGTGGAATATGACACCTTTACGATTGGCCAATTCTGGTCGCTTCTCCTTGATGGCTGTATTCAATTTGTCCAATTGTTGATAGTAAACATCCGAATTAATCGTTTGGTTCCTTGGAAGCAGCTCAAAATATACGACACCCTTCCAATCCCACCAAACAGACAGCATAACCTTCTTCTGGTGGATATCAGCCTTTGAAGTGGTTTGAGCTGGTTCACCATGCTTGGACCATGATAGTTTTCGACTAACGTTGTTGTAAACAATCCATTTTTCATCTCCAGTTATGATTCGTTTTAAGAACGGATCGAGTTCATTGCGTTTAAGGGGCATATCACAAGCGTTGATTCGGTTTGTTAAATGAATTTCTTTCAATACATGTGGTACCCATATTAAAATTGACGCCAAACAAACAAATGTAAACAAAATTTCGCGCACTTTTTTCTAAAGCAAGCTAAAAGTAACAGCTGATAACTGACAGAAGAAAGAATGCAATTACAGAGACACAAGCCGTTGAAAAAATTTGTCAACGCCGACTATATGAAAAATCTTTTTGGGCAACCCAATATAAAATAGATAATACCTTGCAGTAGCTATTAGAATTCGTCTGAAGCGGACGCTTCGGGATTCGATGCTTAGTCATCGTTATACACAGTACAGTTATAACTGTACATTGGTTTTAATTCTGTATTTTTAATACACGTGTTTTAATTTACAGTTGGTGGGGACACCAACTTCGGAAGTACAACCTGGCATATAGAGTCGTACTCTGCCATTTCGATTAAAGTCCAAAAAAAAAAAAAAAAAAAAGCGTCCGTTTTTCAACATCTAAAAATTAGTTTTCGTTTTGTATGTTCAAATAAAATGTTAGAATTACAAGGAAGTATTGCAGTTAACGAAAATGAATTAAATAGATTCTTTATTAAGAAAATGTTATATCTGCCTAACAATACGCCTAACTACATGTTATATCTGGAAACTGGATTCAATTCACTTTTCTGTTCTACATTGAAGACACATTTTTGCTACATTGACAGAGTACTCCAACTAGACTGCCGACGATTACCACGTATTCTTGCGCTGAAGATCATAGAACTGAATATGTCTTGGGCAGAAGAATGGTCCAATATATGCCAATCTCTGCAATTTTCTTTGCACTACAACGCGACACATTTACCCTCGTACTGGAAAGAAGTTATAGAACTACTTAAATCAAAGGAGAGATTAGATTTTGAGGTTAGGGCAAAAGGCTCACAGTTCCATGACCTTTACCCACAGCTTGAATACACCAGGATACCGGAACTCACTGCGAACTTATCTTCACGTGCTACAAGTATCATTGTAAAGGCTAGAGGCGGGTTACTTAATTTAAATGCTAGATCTTTCAGAGACAATACCGATGGCGTTTGCTCAATTTGTAACACAGACGAAACCGAGAACACCTTCCACTTTATCGGCTCGTGCCCAATATACACAAATCTCAGAATTATTTACTTTAATAAGCCCACACTTAATGTAAACGAAGTAATAAGCATATTGAATGGCACGAATTTTTTATCTCTATACAAATATTTAGAAAATTGTATTAAATATAGAAACTTTATACAAAATGAATTTAACTTTTAAAATAGCACTTTCTCTTTTTTATAGTCTCCAATATGTAAACAACTTTATATAACATAGATTAACATACTATAATCAGCCAACCTTTGGTAATATCAATGAATTATATGGCTAACAGCATTCTTGCTATGCCAGCTTTATAGATTTACAACAACACTGAATTTCAAACCTCTATCATTGTGTACTCAAAAATCTATTAATAAATAATAATAAATAATATAAACCTGATCTTCTGATCCCATAAAGTGGGATTTTAGTTATAAACAGTCGCCATATAGACCGATCTCCAGACTTAAAGTCTTGAGGCAATAAATTGATCATTTTTTCATCGTATTTCGATGAAATTTGGCACAGTAAGTTCTGGTAGACCCCTATTCATTTCTGTGAAGCGCGGTTCAGATCGAACTATATTTGGATATAGCTGCGCTTAGACCGACCACCCGATCTCCCGATATAGGGTATTGAGGCCATAAAAGATCCAAAGATCCATCCGAATTCGATGAAATTTGGCACAGTGTGTTCTGGTAGACCCCTACCCATGCCTGTTAAATGTGGTACAGATAGGACCATATTTGGATATAGCTGCCATATATACGGATCTCCCGATATTGTGTAATGTGCCTATAAAAGGAGAATTTTTCATCCGATTTGGATGAAATTGTGCACAGCGAGTTCCGGTACTAATGGGACTCAAATGAAAGGTATTTAAGATAAGAAAACGTATCTGATATCCAATTGTCGGACCAAGTTTCTGGGGGTTCACCCCTCCTCTAAACACCTCCCAAACATAAATTATTTGCTGACCATCACAATATGGGGCTCAAATAAATGGTATTTGCGAGTAGAATACGAATCTGATATCCAAATGTGGGATCAAATGTGGATGCATCTGGGGATCCATCCCTTCCTCAAAACACCCCCCAAACAAGATTTATATACCGACAATGGCAATATTAGTGGAATGTTCATAGGCAAAATTTGCATTTGCCAATATGGGGCTTAAATAAGAAGTATTTGAGTGTAGAATACGAACCAGATATCCAAATGTGGGACCAATTGTTTGAGGAACCGCCCCTCCAAAAAATCCCCCTAAGGAGGACAAATTTACGACCATAGCAATATGGGGCTCAAATGAAAGGTCTTTGGAAGTAAAGCACGAACCTGATACCAATATTCGGGAAAAGTGTCTGTGGGGTTACCCCACCCCCATAAAACCATACAAAGAGGACGTATTAGCTGACCATTGCAATATGGGGCTCAAATAAGAGGTATTTTAGAATAGAACACGAAGTCGATATATATTGGGTTGCCCAAAAAGTAATTGGGGATTTTTTAAAAGAAAGTAAATGCTTTTTTAATAAAACTTAGAATGAACTTTAATCAAATATACATTTTTTACACTTTTTTCTAAAGCAAGCTAATAGTAACAGCTGACAACTGACAGAAGAATGAATGCATTTACAGAGTCACAAGCTGTGAAAAAATTTTTCAACGCCGACTATATGAAAAATCCGCAATTACTTTTTGGGCAACCCAATATATACCCCAAAACACTGTCAAACATCTTCAGTTTGGTCTATAATTTAACCATGAAACGTCTTACAAACGAACAACGCTTGCAAATTTTTGAATTTTATTATTAAATTGCGTGCTCTGTTAAGAAAGTTCATCGAGCGCTTCTTCCATTAAGCGACGAAGCTCATCTATGGCTCAATGGGTATGTAAATAAGCAGAATTGTCGATTTTGGAGTGAAGATCAGCCAGAAGCAGTTTATGAGCTGGTGACATCTTTGGACAGTACTTCTTCAAAGATGATGCGAATCGTAATAAGGGTTTAAATAAATGGTATTTGATATACAATTTTGAGATAATTGGCAATATGGGGTTCAAATAAATGATATTTGAGATTAGAGTACGATGCTGATATATTTTCAGGGCTAATAGTTTGGTGGACCCCACCCCACTCTCCAAAACACCGCTAAATCAGACATATTTATCGATGGGGTAAATATGTCCGAATGTGGGGCTCAAATCAAAGGTGTTGAGCCCGAAACTGATACCCACTTTCGGGACCAGCATTATGAGGGTAAAACCACAGTTGAAATTTTTTTTCTGATGGTCTCGCCAGGATTCGAATCCAGGCGTTCAGCGTAATAGCCGGACATGCTAACCTCTGCGCTACGGTGGCCTCCGGTACGGTATTACCGTTACAATTAACGATATTTACAGACTTTTTGCCAAACTATTGATTGCCTAAAAATTGCTTCTGTGAAAACTACCTAAATAATTTTTGATATACAAGATAATTTCCTTTTTTGTGGTGGATATTTTCCAAACTTTTTTTATACCCACCAACATAGCGGTCGAACTCGTAAAGCTAGCCGCTTGAAATTTTTTTTTTAATATTGATGTAGGTCGTTGGGGATTGCAAATGGGCTATATCGGTTCAGATTTAGATATAGCTCCCATTAAACCGATTTCCCGATTATAACTCTTGAGCACCTGGAATCCTCAATTTTCATCCGGTTTGGCTAAAAATTTGCTCAAAGTGTTCTCTTATGACTTCCAATAACTGTGGAAAGTACGGTCCGAATCGGTCTGTAACCTGATGCAGTTTCCATATAAACCGATCACCCGATTTGAATTCTTGAGCCCCTGGAATCCCTAATTTTCATCCGATTTGGCTGAAATTTTGCATGTAATGTTCTGTTATAACTTCCAATAACTGTACTAAGTAAAGTCCAAATTGGTCTATAACCTGATGTAGCTCCCATTTACACCGATTTCACTTCTTGATCCCTTACCAAGGATAATCGCTCGATTATCCTTGGCCAGTTCCTAGAAGCTTTAATTTTTGCTGGTACGTACAATAAAATAATTGAAGGACATTATTTTATTGTTTTGTAAAAATATTTTCCGGAATCCATGGTGGTGGGTTCCCAAGATTCGTCCCGGCCGAACTTAGCACGCTTTTAATTATTAAGGAATCTAGTTGAGTATTTTAGGTCCTAGCATGAAATTGGTAAACTATTTCCGTCCGTCTGTCGTAATCACGATAGAGGTCGAACGCGTAAAGCTAGCCGCTTGAAAATTTGCAAATGGGCCATATCGGTTCAGATTTAGATATAGCTCCTATATAAACAGATCTCCCGATTTGACTTCTTAGGCCCTTACAAGCCTTAATTTTGTCCGATTTGGCTGAAATTTTGCACGTGGTGTTTCGTTATGACTTCCAACAACTGTGCCAAGTACGATTTGAATCGGTCTATAACCTGATATAGCTCCCATATAAACCGATATCCCGATTTGACTTTTTGAGCCCTTACAAGCCCCAATTTTTGTCCCATTTGGCTGACATTTTGCACGTAGTGTTCTGTTATGATTTCCAACAACTGTGCCGAATACGGCCTAAATCGTTCAATCACTTGATATAGCCCCCATATAAACTGATCTCACGATTTGACTTCTTGATTGGCACCTGTCTCCTTGGGAGGAGAGAATGTTTCATTTACAGAAAGCCCAAAAAACGTGGGTGTTTTGCTGGATGGGAAATTGAACCTCAAATCGAACATTTGGGAAAGGGCAAGAAAGGCAACTCTTGCCCTATTCTCCTGCAAGAGAGAAATTGGCAAGAGTTGGGGGCTTAGACCGCGAGTCATGTATTGGGTATATACTGCAGTTGTCAGACCTTTAATGCTATATGGTGTTGTGGTCTGGTGGACGGGGCTTCAAAAAGTCCACATACTGTTCAAATGTCAGACGGTCCAAAGGATGGCTTGTTTGTACATCACAGCCGCACTGAAGACGACACTAACTGATGCACTGAATTTAATGCTACATCTAATGACCCTGGACATTGTGGCTAGACAAATTGTAGCGACCATTGCCGTGAGGTTAAGGGAGCTTTCTCATTGATCATGTGGCGGCTACGGACACTTTGTTATCCTTGATATAATATCCGATGTTCCAGGCAGTGTGGATTACACCCTATCTGAGCCGCTTTTTGATAAAAATTACTGTACCACTATTCCTGATAGAACCGATTGGAACTACGATATCCCTGGTGACAGAAGTTACATAGACTTCTCTAGGGATGGTTCCAAACTAGATGACCAGGTGGGCTTTGGGGTGTACTCTGAGGAACTTGCACTGGTCATGTCGAAAAGGTTACCCAACCACTGCAGTGTGATCCTTGTAATTAAGGAAGTGGAAGAATGGCTGAAATATAATGACATTACGACGATTGGCATAAATATCTTCTCAGACAGTCAGGCAGCCATTAAATCCCTGGAGAACGTATTTCTGAACACAAAAACCGCTCTCGACTGTCGCAAGATCTCTCAACGAGATGGCTGAACAGTTCAAAATTCACCTGTTCTGGGTGCCGGGCCACTGAGCTATCCCAGGAAATTGTAAAGCGGTTGAGCTTGCGAGACTAGGAACTACGTTACACATTCCAGGGATACTGGAATCTGTGGCTATGCTTCTAGCAACATGTAAGCTAAGTTTTCAGGACACAGGTCCGAAGGACAACGAATGATAGATGGTCTCAAAGAGGGTGATGTGAGCATTCCAAAACTATGTGGCCTAATCTAGACTTGAAGAGGTCTACTGCTTTGCCGTCATTGGCTGGAACAGACGTCTCAGTCATTGTGTCCGTCATGACAGGTCACTGTCTAATCGGAAAACATGCTGACAGACTGAAGGTTGCCCGCAGCGACTTTTGCAGAAGCTGTGAGGACATTGCAGAAGAAGAGACTATAGAACACCTTCTGTGTGTGTGTTCTACACTGACAGTCAGAAAGAGTTCCATTATATTGGGTTGCCCAAAAAGTAATTGCGGATTTTTCATATAGTCGACGTTGACAAATTTTTTCACAACTTGTGACTCTGTAATTGCATTCTTTCTTCTGTCAGTTATCAGCTGTTACTTTTAGCTTGCTTTAGAAAAAAAGTAAATTTGATTAAAGTTCATTCTAAGTTTTATTAAAAATACATTTACTTTCTTTTAAAAAATCCGCAATTACTTTTTGGGCAACACAAAATTTATTTATGAACCTACCTGGGCGACATGTCATACTGATTGTTGGAGGCTTCTAGGTACTCAAAATTTTAAATCGCCTAATTGACATCATGAATCTTAAATTCCCAAGCACCTAAAGTAAGCCACACCTTATTTTATGCAGAATATACTTCCAACTTAAAACCACCATAACTTCGAAACTCAAAGGCATATAAAACCAGTAAGAAAAGGCAAAAGTCGGGCGGTGCCGACTGTATAACACCCTACACTTACCCTATAAGTACAATGTGGGAGGTATATCTTCTTCTGAAACCATTTTGGTGGACCTTGCCGGTTGTTTGCAGTTGGGTTATTAAACAATCCGTATCAAATTTCGAGCAAATATGTTCAAACTGTTATAGCTACGTTTAACAAATGACAGCATTATTGCAAATCGCCCAAAATCTGACCAACATGTATATAGGAGCTATATCTAAATCTGAACCGATTTCGAGCAAACTTTTTAGATAGTGTGGTAGTCGTCGAGGAAAGTGTTATCAAAATTTAGGCAAGAGTGGTCAATAAATGCGTTTGCAGTGGCTCTATGAGTGAAAATCTGGCCATATATGTACATATGTGAGAGCTATATCCAAATCTGAATCGATTTCTATGAAACTCACCAGTAATGTCGAAAGTCAAGAGAAAAATCCTTCCTTGCGAAATTTGAAGATAATCGGTTAACAAATGAACAATTTATTGCAATATTTCTTAAAATCGGACAAACATATAAATGGGAGCTATATTTAAATCTGACCCGATTTCGACCAAACTTTATAGGTATTGTGGTAGTCGTTGAGGAAAGCTTTATACAAAGTTTTGGCAAGTTTGACATAAATGCGCTTTCAGGGGTTCTAGGTATGAACATCGGACGTTATATATATATATATATGTGAGAGCTATATCTAAATCTGTACCGATTTCTATGAAACTCACCTGCAATTTTGAAAGTCAAAAGAAAATCCTTCCTACCAAATTTCGAGAGAATCGGTAAACAAATGACACATTATTGCTATATTAGTCCAAATCGGACGAACATATACGTGGGAGCTATATCCAAATCTGAACTGATATTTTCCAATTTTAAAAGGCTTCATCTCTAGACCGAAAAACATGCCTGTTCCAAATTTTAAGATGATCGGACGATAATTACGACCTGTACTTTGTACACAAATTTATATGGACAGACGGACAGAGAGACAGACGCATAGAGCTAAATCGAATCACAAGGTGATTCTGAATCCACCGGTATACTTATCAATGGGTCTATCTCTCTTCCTTCTGGGTGTTACAAACAAATGCATTAAGTTATCATACCCTGTACCACAGTTGTTACGTAGGGTATAAAAAGACACTTAATAACAAATAAAAGCGTAAAAAAGTTCAGCCAGGCCGAATCTTATGTACCCTCCACCATGGATCTCATTTGTCATTTTCTTTGCCCCATATCTCTTTACAGGCAAACAAAGGATAATGGATAAGAATTGCTATTGGTTATATACCGATTCAAACCATATTTGGAACGTATGTTGAAGAAGTAGGCACAAGTCATTGTGAAAAATTTCAGTAAAATCGGATTATAATTGCGCCCTCTAGCCGCTCAAAAAGTTAAATCAGTATATCGGTTTATATGGGAGCTATATAAACCTATGACCCGATTCAGACCATATTTAGCATTAAATATGCAAAATTTCAGCCAAATCGGTTAAGAATTACGCGCTCTAAAGGCTGAAGAATTAAAAACTGGAAATCGGTTAATATGAGAGCTATATCAGGTTATGAACCGATTCAAACCAAGTGCAAAATGTCCATTAACTCGGTCGGTATATGCGCCGTCTAGGGGCTCAAGAAGTCAAATCGGAAGCTCCGTTTATATGGCAGCTATGTCATGTTCTGTGTTGCCGTTTTTAGTAGGTTCCTACCAAAATTGGTAGGTTTTTATTGCCTTGGTAGGGGTTTCCAACACACATATAGAAACCTAGTTAATTACCGAAAAAATCACTCCTTGAAATTTAGGAGAGATCCCCTTACACTTGTACCAGTTATAGTCATCATCAGAAATTACGCCCTTTTTCCGGAAATTTGAATCAGTGAGACCCCTTGTAACAGTATTTGGCTCCTCGAGTTCGATGTTTTATTTCTCATGAAAATACTGTAACAAGGGGTCTCACTGCTTTAAATTTCCCGAAAAAGGGCGTAAGTACTGGTGTTGACTATAACTGGTACAAGTTTTGTGCGTTCATTGCCTGAAGTCGCAAAATAGGGAATGTGTTAGCTGCATACAAATATGACCAAATCTAGTCCAAACTCAGGGTCCATGCAACTCACAATAACGGCGAAAATTGACAGTAAAACGCATTTCTGGGCTCAAACGCTAAAATGGGGGTCCACTTTATCCAAACTAGGCACGGTAGTTCATTGAAATGGGGTCAAGAATACGACTTTATGAACTAAAGATTTCTTATCGGGAGATCAGTATTAAGGGTAGTATATCAAGATAGAGGTCATTTTTGAACTTAAAACTGTAGAGTGATTTCATCAAACAGATGGACGGGTGTATCTAGATTATGGCAAATTACCCAAAATCTGAGGGATATATATGGGAGTTATATCCAAATCTGAAACGATTTCGAGCAAACTCCCCAGATAATGTGGTAGTCGTCCAGGAAAGCGTTGTGCAAAATTTTTGCGCTTGCAGTGACCATAGAAGTGAAAATCGTCCGATATATATATATGACAGCTATATCTAAATCTGGACCGATTTCTATTAAACTCACCAATAGTGTCGAAAGTCAAGAGAAAATCCTTCCTACCAAATTTCGAAAAAATCGGTTAATGGGTTTATTGCATTATTCGTGAAAGCCGGACGAACATATATATGGGAGCTATATCGAAATCGGAACCGATTTTTTCCAATTTCAATAGACTTCGTCTCTAGACCGAAAAATATGTCTGTACCAAATTTGAAGACGATCGTATGAAAACTGCGACCTGTACTTTGTACACAAATTGACATGGACAGACGGACATAGCTAAATCGAATCATAAAGTGATTCTGAGTCGATCGGTCAAACAATGGGTCTATCTCCCTTGCTTTTGGGTGTTACAAAAAAATTCATTAAGATATAATACCCTGTACCACAGTGGTGGTAGCTTTTAGGAGGCACATTTTGCCGCTCTGTTTATCTTATGGTATTCCTTGAGCCGTGTATAATACACTTCCCAATCAACTTTTACTTTTTTACGACGAGTTCTGTTGTAAAATCTGCGGACCTCTTTCTTAATGTTGGGAATCTTTCCGATCATCCAGGGGTTTTCTTGGGCTGATTTCCTTTTTCGAAGAGGACAACTATCTTGGAAGGACCCTATTATTGCAGTCGTAGTCCTGTTGACATTTTCATCAATAACTTCTATGCCTGGGCAATTGATAGTATCTTGCCCAAGCCTTCCTATGAGTAGTCTTCCGAATTTTGTCCAGTTGGTTTTCGAACTTATTAGGGAAGCTTATCGGATTCGGCACTGGCCATGCTTTGTAAACCTAATGTAGCGATGGTCAAAGAAGGAGTGCTTCATGGAGATCCTCCAATCCTGATTGATTAGATTTTTCGAACATATTCCCACATCTAAAACCTCCTCCCCAATCCATTTAACAAAGGTGGGTGTGTTACCAATATTAAATGTTATTGGGTCTATAGTATTCAAAAATTCTGCCAGGGCATGGCCCTGCCTATTAATGTTAGTACTACCCCAGAAATGTATAGAGAATTCGCATCATACCTTATAAGTACGTCATTTGCTGTCGGTTTTGTCTTCCTCACCGGACGTTGCAGACTGAAATAAGAACGCTCCAATCTGCAATTATCTGTGCAGAAGTCTACGTACCATTTATTTCCAGGGATATTGAAGCTCCAATCGTCCCTATCAAGTATAATGGTTAAGAACTGTTTATTAAATAGCGGCTCAGACAATGCATATTCCGCACTGGCTGGGTTATCGATCTTTGTGTCAAGGATAACACAGACTAAAGAACAAATTCTCTTCCACCCTCCTCGCCATACATAGCTACTTTTACACCTTATCCTTAAAGAGACTATAAAAGTTGTAATGGCTGTATTCCAAAGTAGAGGAGATAGTACACCATATTGGGGTGTCCCTCTATAGACTGATTTTTGTAGATCAACAGATTTCGAGCCTGCCGCAAAAGGTTTTTGGTAACTAGGTTTTTATGCAGGTCAAGATAGAAAATTCTTTTAGCCATGTGACGAGTGGGTCTCTCGCCTTATGCCGGACTCCGTTGATATCAACGGTACTGGCTAAAAAACCCACCTTGAGTCACCACGGAGGATTAATTCCACCTCGGAATTGCTATTATAAGGGCTGCGGGCTTTGCCACTGTCCGGTAGGGTGATATAATCTTAAGAGACGAGAGTGTCTTGACTTTATTCTCCATTGTTTGAGGCCCTAAAGATTTCGGTTCATATCTTCTTTTAATTACTCTCGCTTTTCTTTCTTGCTCCTTTCTACAGTGGATTCGTTGCTCATCGCCATTCCATCAGAGTACTGCGGTTCTATTTCTCCTCAGTCGTTTAGGTGTTATTGTTCGCTTATAACTATGAAGTCAGCACGTTGTTCCGCGACTATTTGCGTAAACTCCCTGGCTTTCTCACTGTGGATTGCCTGCCCCAAAATACCAAAAAAAAAACATTTCCACTTATCCCGATATTTCGGACGACAATTCGTCCTTCCAATCAGGTGCCTGCTAGTCTTCAGCTGCTCATTGGCACAGCTAGCTGGTAAAGCGACGAAGGTCCTTCTCTGCTCTTTGGAATTTAGTCCTTGAGACAGAATATACCATATGCTAAGGAAAAATTGGATAAATTGTGGGTCGTATGACATAAGTATATGGGACAAAATGGCTCAAAGCACGCCACAAGTGGCGATAGAATGGCAACTTCTATGATTCCATCATGAATGATCTCCTAACTGGAAAGGGATTTGACCTGTCTGCTAGACGTATGTTATAATACTTATGAGTGGTAAAGTCTAAATTAGCTAGTCATTTCTTAAGCTGTGGTCCCCGTTGCCTTGATCCCTGACTTGATCAGTGACCTCTTTGGTGGTGCTTTAGGTCTTGCACCACTGCAGCCTTCTTAAGGGTATTCTTGAGGGTATCTTAAGGGTATCCATATTTACTCATCTGAGAAGAATCGCACCCGTTGTTTTCTTCAGGAAGGAGCGAATGGTGACTTGGGCTTTATCTGGTGTCGCATTTCGTTCCCTAAGCCCGTCTTCATAGCTGTGCCCTTTTTTCGGCTTTATTACGGCCCCGATGAGGACTCCGTTGTCCTTGCTTCTCTGTCGGGCTTCTTCCTTTTAACCGTATTCGCTGGTGGTTTCATTTCTACAGCTCTATCATTATTCTCCTTGCCGAAGTTATCATCAAATGGACCACTTATTCTGCAGCGTAGAATGCCTCGACATGTTATCTCCATTTGATACACCATTTTGAACATCCCAGCCTCCATATTTTCTGCCTGCCTTGGCAGCGAGAGCCTTCTATGTAGCCAAGTAAATTATGTGGGGCCGTCTCAGGGAATGTGTCCTTGCTATAGGAGATCTGCTGTTAAGACAGGTGATCTTTAGGAATTGTTGCTCTAAGATATGTACCTATAAACTTCTCTAGAGTTCTTCGCATAAGGTGACGTCGTGCAGAATGTGTGTCGAAATTTATTCCATGTGTGTTAAAAGGCTTTAAATCCTTTGGAACCAGTAAAGGATCATGTAAAACCAGTGTTTTATGTTAATTAAAACAAATTGATTTCATTTGAATATCGTTTAAAATGCCTACTTAGGCGTGTACCCATGTAGGTTTCCTAAACTGAATGCTCAATTCTAACATTCTAATTTACAAAGCAAAATGTGAAAGTTTCGAAGTTTTACAATTCTGCATTGAAGATCTCTCTCATGAAAAATGTTGTTTGGCAAGATAAGCTAAAAATGAATTGAAGGCCAATACAAAGCCCAAAGCAGTCGAAGCATCACCAACAACAGCAACAACAACAACAACAAGCATTGCCAAAAGAAGCGACAAAATTTGTGTTTCGCAAACTACAGGCTGTGCCAAAAAAGAAGAAGATAACTAGCATTTACAAACGCACACACATATGCACACAGCCACACAAATCAAATATCCATTCAAATGCAAATCAAGAGCACTCACACATGTAACCTAGAGTCATGGACACGCCATAGCAAAATAATGAGTGAGTCTCTTCTGGCCACTCCGTAGAATGCATTCATGCAATGCAAAATGCAAATCGACAAAACCCACACACACACACACAAGTATTTACATAAAAACATCCATGGTTACATGGACAAAAAATAAAACAACAAAAAAAAAAGAGAATTTTTGTCAAATAAAATTAGTTGACTATTGATACTAGAAAAGGCTGCCTACACTAGACGACAACGCCAACAACGAGTGTTGCTGTTATTTGTATTGACATTGATGACGTCACTTAACAAGGCAAAAGAAAATACGGGAAATAAAACAAAGCCACAAAGCATGGCAGTCAATCGCTATAAATTTTTTTCTATAATTTCCGTTTTATTTGAAACAAGCTGTGCACGTAGATGGCGGCCGCCATCTTTGTTTGGATTTCGTTGTTGTTGTATTTTTAGAACGAAAGCCCAGAGAAAGTGTGTAAAACTGTAAATGACAGATAAACGCT
This sequence comes from Stomoxys calcitrans, assembly GCF_963082655.1. Taxonomy (NCBI): domain Eukaryota; kingdom Metazoa; phylum Arthropoda; class Insecta; order Diptera; family Muscidae; genus Stomoxys; species Stomoxys calcitrans. The sequence goes on along the minus strand of NC_081555.1, from coordinate 29,578,496 downwards.
TGCATATGCATCGATTGTATGGATGTAGGAATAAATAATGAGTCTCCTCTGCTCAAAATGCGTCAGATGCCCCCACACTAATTGGCCAATTGACACGTAATAAATGTTGATTTTGCTCGTGGCCCGGAGATGAGCATCATACGAAATATCAAACGAACGAACGAACGAGCAAACGAACGAACGTTTGATATGCGTAATCATTAGTATTATCATCATCACCATCATCATTGCCATCTCCTACATCAATTCCCCTAACCAACAACTACAACAACAAATTTGCGTAACAACGTTTTGATTATTTGGTTTCCTACAATAAAATCAACAAAACTTTCTGTAGGTACCTCGACTGCTTGGTATGGTGCTTGTGTTTCACCCATTGGCGTCGTCGCCGTTTTGGTGTTATCGTAAGAAAGGCCACAACAACAACAACAACAATACAAACTACTTTACCTATTATGATGATGATGTTAACCAAAGGAAACGATTAAACCCGAAGTGTAGCCGAACAATCGTAATTTTATTCTTTTTGGTTTTTCTACGAACCATAAATTTGCCGTTGTCGCCGTAATTATTGCCGTTGTTGTTGTTGTTATTGCGATAAACAGAAAATCGGCAACGTCGACCGCAGCAGAGCTCTTGTGTGCATGCACACAGCACACAGCACAGAACACAGAAACGACAAAAAGAAAAACACCAAATGTAAGTGGGAAAACAAAATGAAAAATGAAATGCCAACAAAGAAGAATAAAGGAAAATAAATGGATTTGGATTTCTAGATGGAAGTCTTCAAGTTTTTTTTTCTAGTAAAGAGGGGCGTACAACTACAAACAACTGAAACTGTGTGTGGGTTTGTGTTTATTTGCCTAAGATTAATGGGAAAATTGTTGGAAAAAACTCAAAAGAGAACAACTTCAATCTACTTTAACAGCACTTTTAAAGAAAACTTAAGAAAAAGAAGAAGCCAGCGAAGCTGGCCCACATCTGCATATATGAAATTCATCTACAACAGAAACCTTTATGCAAAGCCAAAATTCATATGTACCACCATCGCTAGTCAGCCAGCTAGCCAGCCAGACAGTCAAGTAAAAGAAACAGAAATCGAGCCAAAGCACCATGAAACGAACGAAAATATAAAACATGTTTCCCACTCTTCTCCTCATGATAATAATAAATAAAGACTCTAAAAACTAATTGTTGGCTTTGGCTATGGCGGTGTCGGTGGCGGCAGAGGCTTCGTTCGGTCTCTGCACCACCACCGCTGATGGTCGTTTGATACGAAAGTTCGTAGAACATGCGATAATGTGCAAAAAAAGCAACAACAACACACACGCACTCACCACACAAAGCACATTAAAATTTCACTTTACAAAGTGATAAAAATTATTTTTCAATTTCTCAAAAGCAAATTTTCAAATGCTTTTTTCTCCCCGAAAACTCTTGAATTTCCCCAATTTTCTAGTCATAAAAGAAAGATCAGACTTTGGGCTTTCTTTTGAGTATAGAAAATGCTTGGCAACTTCAAGGGAAGTCTTGGAAAAATCCTTATGAAAAATGTAAAATTTGTTTGCTTTTTCTTCTCCCTTTTAAAGCAAAGCTACAAAAAATTATCAAAAGAATTCCAATATGGCCACAACAGCTGCCGTCGTTGTATTTTAAAACGCAAACGTCTTTGCTTTGTTGTCGGTGTGGTGGGGGTAAGTGAGAGGGGACAAACTACCGCACTGAAGAGCAGCGACCCCAGAGAAGAGAGCCTTCAGGGAAGCCGCAAAAGCAAAGAGTTCTGATTTTCATTAAACGCTCTTACATGGGCCTAACATGGCGTCGTTATGTTAAGCCACTCAACACGAACTGACAACAAGACAACACACACACACATACCACATGCAGTTTTATACAATGTGACCAATGATGCTCTTTGGCTCTGTTAAATGACAGCGAGGCTGAGTTAAGGTTTGTGTGTGTGTTGCTCACATTGTTGCTCGCATTTGCTTTTGTTTTATCTCTCGATTTGAGGGTTTGTTTTGATTTTACTTGGGCACAAACGACGCTTGAAGAAGAAATGTCAAAATACCTTAAACGATCGTTTCCATTTGTTTTGTTTTGCTTGCCATTTTATTCTATGCATGCGCCGCTCTCTCAAAAAATCCCTGGCTCTCCTTCATTGCTAGACAGTCTCTTCCAATGTTTTTCTGTTCTGTTCTTGTGTGGATGGACGGACGGGCGGACGAATTACCCATATCCATTGTATTAGGTTTTTCGCTATTTGTTAGTTTTCTTTTTTTCCTTTAATATTCGCTTTTTGTGCCGGAAGTCTGTGCTGGGTGCTAATGCATGTTTTTTGTTTTTAAATATTATTAATAGTTGTTATGCTTTCGGCCAGTCATTCTTATATCCATGTACATATGAGGGTTCGGTTCTATGGCGTTTTGTTCATCACATTCATCGTCCACGCCATATTGTTTTTTTTTTGTTTATTTCGTTTTATTATGTGCATGCAAGTGAGTTTCCTTTTGCAGTTTGTTTTCGTTTTGTGTTCTTTTTTTGTGTAAATGACGACGACGGCTATGATGATGATGAAACATTACAGCAGCAGCTGTTGCTGATTTCTCTCTTTCCCTTAGGCTTGTTTGTCTTTATTGATTTTACTCTTCGTTTGGCCTTTTCTATTTGTTGGTATTGCTTTGTATTGCAAATAGATGTGTCTTGTTGCACGTACTCATGCTGGTTTTTCGAAAGCAAAAGTTGTGTCGTTATTGCAATCAATTAGTGTTGTTTTTGAGTGGTGGTGGTGATGGTGATGTCCTTGATAACAAAGGACAAAGCGTTTAACACTCTCAGCCAAATCACTTTGCCACACTTGTCACATGGTGAATTGAAATGGCGTCAATTCCCGTTGCTTTTCGTTTGGGTTTTTTTTTCCTCAATCAATATTGATTATGAAATTGTTAGCCTATGCGTATACGTAATTCGTTTTTAAACTTTACTTTTTTCGAAAAAGAAAAATTTCTAGGAAAAGAATACACAAAGAAATCTTTCCAACTAAAATATGCCATTAGATAAGCTATGGAAATTCAATTTAAAGAATTGCTTTTGAGACTTCAAAGCCAATCAAACAGAGCAAAACCTAGACCTAGACCGTTTTAAGTTTGGACTGGATCATTCGGAAGCTTTGACGGCTCTTAAATGTTTTTGGCCCTAGACGTTTTATTCCACAGGATAGATATCACAGAAATAGGATACGGAAGATGCCTTCTATGTATTTCCTACCGTTGAACCAGCCAGATCGCTTGAAAAACCCCAACAACTTGAGAATGCTCATATTCGCTAATTCAAATCAGTTTTCAATGAAATGAGAAACTAAAGTGGAACTTCTTCTACTTGTAAGTGCAGGATGTTCTATAGTCTCCTCTTCCCTGAAGTCCTCCAAGCTTCTGTAGAATCCGTTCTTTGTTACCTTAACTCTTATCAGCGTGGATTCCAATCAGACACAGTGAGTTAGACTTCTGATTCAGCCAACGAAAGCAAGGCGGTAGACATCTTCAAGATGGAACATTTACGGCATTGTCACTGATATGCATTCGTCGGAGGCCCCTAGGGAAACTGTGTGTGAGCCGAAAATCCTTTGGGCGATAAGAAGTTTCGACTCCTTTAAGTCGGCAAGCCCTGATGATCAATTACAAACTGTGTGTAATAGACTGGTTTCCTGGCTTAGGGAAGGCGAAAGATTTTCGTCCTGTTAGGTTAGGTTGAAAAGAGGGTGCAGATATTAATCCGCCCAATGCCACTATGGACATACACCTAAGCCAGTATTCGGCTTGTTGTGCGCACCAAAAACTATAAAGTAACCTCTAAAAAAAAATGTTAAGTTAGGAATTCCAAGTTAATTACAAAATCCTTAATTGTTTTCAATACCACTCTCCTAAGTTGGTTCGTATCTGATATTGTGTCTCCACCTAAGTACTGATATCTGTTGTAAGCGAAAGCCGGGCAATGACAAAGGAAATGCTCCAACGTCTCATCATCTTCCCCGCATGCCCTATACATGCTATCACTTGCCGCACCGATTTTACATAAGTGAGCTCATAGTCCTATGTGTCCCCTTATGATACCAATAGCTATACCGACCTCCTTTTTGCTTCCTTTCAGTAATGGCCTCGTCTTCTCACGATCTGGATCCCCTCATAGGATTTTCACCGTTCTACCGACCGTTTCGCTGTTCCACAATGTTAACTCGTACTGCGTCGACCCGAAAGGCTTTGGGTTAACCAAGTTTATTGACGGCATTCCTCTGGCCTTCACTGCCAAATCGTCTGCCCTTTCATTTCCCTTACTCCGTTATGGCCCGGCACCCAAACGATGCAGATTTTCTCATCCTCAGAAAAGGAGTTAATCTCCATTTTACACTGCAAGATTGTTCGTGACCTTACCGTCCTGGTTTTTATTACCCTTATGGCAATTTTACTGTCAGTAAAGATGTTTACAATCGACGTCCTCGCCTTAGCACCACACCACTTCACGCATTCCGTGATCGCCCGGATCTCCGCCTGCAGGACCGCATTATGGTTCAGTCCCTGGGTTCTCAATGTAAACCCCCAGGCCCACTTTGTCCCCTAGCTTTGATCCATCCGTGTAACATGATCTTCCAGATGGGAAAAGTAGAGTTCCATCAATCCAAGACTGTGCCGATGACAGCAGTGCCTCGCACTCAACTTCAAGGTTCCTCGCAGGTATCCGATCGGAAACCTCTTCCCTTCCTTCCAGGTTTCCTATCGTCGCCTCTATTATACCGCCATGGTATGAGCTGCTTCCATCCTCAATCCACTTAATCTGTATGTCAATGGGTCGGAAATCTAGAATAGTCTCCAGTGCCCTAGTGGGCGTGGTCTTCCTATGCCAAGACAACATGTTCTCTGAACCTGTTGTATGGTCCTTATGTTGCACTTTGCACTGAAGCGTATGTAAATATTGGTCTAATGACACTCCTGTAATGCCAGTGGACTATCCTAGGATTCAGGCCCCATGTTGCACTTTGCACTGAAGCGTATGTAAATATTGGTCTAATGACACTCCTGTAATGCCAGTGTACTATCCTAGGATTCAGGCCCCATTTTGAGCTTACGGGCCTTCTCAGTACGCTCCTGAAAATGCCACTTCCAATTCAGTTTCCTGTCCAAGATCACACCTTAGTATTTGACCTTGTCAGATATCGAAATCGTCTTATTGAGGAAACGTGGTGGCCCACCTTCGTCTTCCTCGTGAACAGGCATATTTCAGTCTTCTCTGGATTAACATTGAGACCTCTGGGCCTAGCTCAGTCATATGCCATATGCCGTTCTGCATAGCTCATTCGGATCCTTACCCCTTAGAAGTATTATAACATCGTCGACGGGTTCAAATCCCTCAGTCAGCATCTGTAATAGGTCATTTATGGTGGTCACCCATAGGAGTGGCGATAAAATGCCCCCCTGTGGCGTGCCCTGTGCCACTTTCTCCCTTATATTTATGCCATGAGACACACAATTTATCCACCTGTTCCTTAGCATATGGTTTATCCAGTCTTTAAGGATCGGGTCGAACCCGGTACTGGTCTAAGGATTGGATTAGTGTGGCAACGAGGGATTCTTCTATTTTATGCACAATCTCGTGCATGGCAGTCTCCACCGACCTTTCCTTGACATAGGCATGCTGTTTGTATTTGAGCAGTTCGCTGGATGTCATACTCTTTATCATGATGTCCACAATACGTTCCATGGTTTCCAGTAGAAAGGACGTAAGGCTTATGGGTCTATAGGCCTTTGGTGTCACATAACTTGCCTTGGCGGGCTTGGGTATAAACACCACCCTTGCCTCCTGCCAGACTTTCGATGTATATGAAAGTCCTAGGCACGCTGTGAAAATTTTGGCTAGACGAGGCGCCTCTGTCTGCATCTTTCTGCAATAACGCCCGAAAAATTCCATCAGGTCCGGGTGTTTTAAATGGTTTGAAGCTCATCAAAGATTACTTCACCATAAATTCCGTTATTATAAACCTTCGATCAACGTCATTATTCCAAGATTCGGGTGTCTCCGTGAGTCCCTTCGTATCTTGGTGAAAATGGGTTTTCATCAAAAGCCTCAACACGTCCTCCGTTGTCTTTGCTCTCACTCCCATGTCGTCTACTAAAGTTTCAGTTTGAATATGGGGTTTTGAGAGAAACATTTTTATCTTGGCGGCGTCATTAACGCTATCGACCTGTTCGCAGAAAAGCTTCCAGGAGGCACGTTTTGCCGCTCTGGTAATCTAATTGTATTCCTTGAGCCGTGTGTAATACACATCCCAATAGACTTCCGCCTTTTTGCGACGTGCTCTGTTAAAAAGTCTGCGGATCTCTTTCCCAATATTGCGAATCTCCCCGGTCATCCAGGGGTTTTCTTGGGCTGATTTCCTTTCCCAAAGAGGACAACTATCTTCGAAGGTCCGTTATCCAGTTGACATTTCCGTCAATGTCTTCTATGCTTGGGCAATCTAAATTATCTTTCCCAAATCTTCTTCTGAGTAGCCTTCCGGATTTTGTCCAGTTAGTTTTCAACTTATTCCGGAAGCTTATCGGAATCGGCGCTGGCCATGCTATTCTATACCTAATGTAGCGATGGTCAGAGAAAGACTGTTCCATGGAGACCCTCCAATACTGAACCTCATCGATTAGATTTTTCGAACATATTGTCACATCTAATACCTCCTATTAACAATTCCCTATGTGCGCTGAAAAAAGTTTGTCCTAATTTTAAAGATTCGAGCAAAAGTTTAGCATACTCAATTTGAAAATGATTAATTTTTCAACTTTTTAAGAGAAAATTCTCTTTGGTGAAAAAATTTCCTTTATGTTAAGGATTTTTTATCATAGATGGTAGGTTAACAAATCCTTAACTTAGCGTCTTGTTACTAAATACAAAAATCTAAAATGAAGGTCCAAATATCTTTGGAAGTTAGGAAATTGACCTTCGGACAAGACAACAGCGAACCGTAGTTTTCAAAACAGTTATTGGACAGTAAGTAGCGCAGAGGTTAGCATGTCCGCTTATGACCCTGAACGCCTGGGTTTGAATCCTGGCGAGACCATCAGAAAATTTCTTCAGCGGTGGTTTTCCCCTCCTAATGCTGGCAACATTTGTAAGGTACTACCTTCTTATATATAAAAATTAATTTGTGTTTGTTTGAACCGATTTTCTGAAATTTTCACTGATGGTGCATAATGATCCCGTGGTGAAAATAGGGTACTAAATTTTTTTATATCTGAATGGGGGGCGGACCCTTCTCCTTACCCTAATTTTCAGAAACGCCAGATCTCAGAGATGGGTGGTGCGATTTAAGCGAAATTTTGTGTGCTTTCATAAAGTGACCTAAAAATAAAAATTTTGTGCCTAAATTTCGGATGGGGTACCTAAGGGGGCTGCCCCATCCTAAAACCTACCAAACTTATATTTACGCAAATCAGTACAATATGGGACTCAAATGAAAGGTATTTAGGATAAGAAAACATATCTGATATCCAATTGTCGGACCAAGTGTTTGGGAGACCACCCCATCCCCCAAAACACCGCTAAATCGGACATATTTACCGACCATGGCAATATGGGACTCAAATGAAAGGTATTTGCGAATAAAATACGAATCTGATATCCAAATTTGGGACAATATTTCTGGGGGTTCACCCCTTCCCCAAAACACCCCCAAACAGGACTTAATTACTGACCATGGCAATATGGGTCTCTTGATATCCAGATGTGGGATCAAGTGTTTGAGTGGCCGCCCATCTCCGAGAATATCCCCCAAAGAAGACAAATTTACGACCAAAGCAATATGGGGCTCAAATAAAAGGTCTTTGGAAGTAAAGCACGAATGTGATATCAATGTTAGGGAAAAGTGTCTATGGGACCACCCCACCCCCATAACACCACCCAAATAGGAAGTATTTGCTAACCATTGTAATATGAGGCTCAAATAAGAGGTATTTTAGAGTAGAACACGAATCTGATATAAATTTTCAAAGCCAAATCACTGTGTGGCCGTCCCATCCCCCAAAACACCCCCCCAAACCGGTCAAATTTGCTGACTATGGAAAAATAGAGCTCAAATGAAGGATATTTGGGAGTAGACGAGATGAATCTGACATCAACATTCGGGACCAAGTGTCAAGGGAACGTCCCACCACCATAACAACCACCAAGTAGGACGTATTTGCTCAACAAGACAATTTGGGACTTCAAGACTCTGGAGCTCGATTTTCATAGTTTTTAGGGCTCATACCCCAAACCCAAACAAAGGAATAGTAAAAACGGATCCCACCAACGTTGGCGTCCCACGCAAACGAAAAAAGGACCATTATTTGCGGATCTACACCTGGAATGTCCGCACTTTTTATGGAGAAGGAGCAGTATAAGCGCTGGCGGATGTATTAGAAAAGTACAAGGCAGATATAACCGCCTTACAGGAGGTGCGATGGACTAGGAATGGCGTCACTGTAACACCAAACGCCGACGAACTATACTACGGCTGCCATAACGTGAGACATGAATTTGGCTGTGGATTTGTGGTTAGTCGGAGACTAAAACACCTTGTCTCCAGCTTTACTCCGGTGGATGAGAGGCTAGCCACAAACCGCATAAAATTGTTCAACATCAGCCTTATTTGTGTCCATGACCCGACGGAAGACAAGGACGAGCAGACCAAGGATATTTTCTACGAGCGCCTAGAGAGAGAATATGACCGCTGCCCCGCCCATGATATTAAAATCGTTCTGGGAGATTTTAATGCGAAGATAGGGAAGGAAGACATCATTGGTCCAACAGCCGGAAAGTTTAGCCCCCACGAGATAACGTCCAGGCCACCGTAGCGAAGAGGTTAGCATTTCCGCCTATGACGCTAAACGCCTGGATTCAAATCCTGGCGAGACCATCATAAAATTTTCAGCTGTGGTTATCCTCTTCTAAGACTGGCGACATTTGTAAGGTACTATGTAAAAATGTTATCCTCAAAAGAGGTGTCGCATTGCGGCACGCCGTCCCGACTCGGCTACAAAAAGGAGGTCCCTTCTCAGACCATAGTTACATTAGGTTTAGAATAACACGACCAGTGCCAAATCCGACAAGATTTCGGATTTGGAAAACTACTTAGAAGAAGACTTGGGCAAGATATTTAAGATTGTCCAAGCATAGAAGACATGGACGACAATGTTAACAGGACTATGACTGCATTGGTGGGGTCTTTCAAAAGAAAGCTATCCTCTTCGAGTATGGAAAATCCTGGATAACCGGGGAGATTCGCAATATTCGAAATGAAGTACGCAGACTTTACAACAGAGCACGTCGTAAAAAAAGGGAAGTCTATTGGGGTGTGTATTACACGGCTCAAGGAATAAAATAAGGTTACCAAGCGGCAAAATGTGCCTCTGAAAGCTTTTCTGTGACCAAAATGAAAAAAAAAATTCTTTCATAATCCCAATGTCCAAACTGAAACGTAAGTAGACGACACGGAAGTGAGAGCAGAGACAACGAAGGTCATGTTGAGGCTTTTAGGTGAAAACGCATTTCCCCGCAGGATACGATGGGACTGACGGAAACACCGGAATCTTGGATTTATGAGGTTCATCGAAGGCTTATCATTACTGAATATATAGCAATGGAGCCCTTAAGGAGCTTCATTTAAGTCATACGAACCTGTTGGAATATTTCCAGCGTTACTACAGAAGGAGGCGGACTATCTGGCGCCTCATATGGCCACTATTTGCACAGCGTGGCTAGGACTTGCATATACTCCTGGCAGGAGGCAATAGTGGTATTTATACCCAAGCCCGGCAAGAAAGGTTATGCAACACCAAATGCCTAACGACCTTTAAGCCCTACGTCCTTTCTACACAAAACCACATCCAGCGTACTGCCCAAATACATACAGCATGCCTATGTCAAGGGAAGATCGGTGAAGACCGCCCTGCACGAGGTTGTGCATAAAATAGAAGAATCCTTTGGCGGCGGTAAGCATTGACATTAAGGAGACTTTTAACAATGTGCGAACCAACACACTGATCCAATCCTTAGACCAGTACCGAGTGGACCCGGTTGGTATGCTAAGGAACAGGCGGATGAATTGTGGGTTCCATGATATAAATATAAGGAAGAAAGTAGCACACGGCACGCCACAGGGGGCATTCTAGCGCTGACTGAGGAGGAATTTGAACCCGTCTGCTATGCAGACGATGTTATAATACCTCTGAGAAGAGGGGATCCGAATCAGCTATGTAGAAGTGCCGAAAGTGTCATGGAGTTCGCATATGACTAGGAGGCTAGACCTAGGGGTCTCAATATTAACCCAGAGAAGACTGAAATCTGCCTGTTCATGGTAAAGACGAAAGTGGACCACTTTGACGCACCACGTTGCCTCAATAAACCGATTTCGATAACTGAGACATTCAAATATATAAAAGTGTTCTTGGGTAGGAGACTGAATTGGAAGTGTCACAATCAGGAGCGTACCGAGAAGGCAGTATGCAGATGGGCCGTAGGCTCGAAATGGGATCTGAATCCGAGAATAGTCCATTGGCTCTAGAGGAGCGTGATTAGACAGATCAATACTTACTAACGCTTCAGTAGTGTGGTGGACTGCGATGGGGAAAAAGTTCAACTTAAGGATAATGCAACAGGTTCCGAGAACATGTCTCGGAATAGACAGGGGGTTAAGACCACGCCCACTAGGGCACTGGAGAATACTTTAGATATCCAAACCATAGTAATACAGATTAAGTGTAAAGCAGCCACTACAGCTATAAGACTTAAGGCGAGAGGGGAATGGATGGAAGATAGGAGCCGGTCATACAATCACGGTATAGTTGAGGCAACGACAGGAATCTTGCAAGGAATAAAAGATGTTTCCCCATCGGATAGCTGAGACGACAGTTGAGGTCGTGTGCGTGGCATTGCTGCCAGCGGCATAGCTTTAGATTAATGAAACTCTGGGATTGTCATCTGGAAGTTTATGCTAGACAAATGGATCAAAGTTAGAGGACAGAGTTAGGTTAGGTTAGGTAAGAGTGGCAGTCCTTTACGGACTCACTTAGACAATTTTAAGTCCATTGTGATATTACAGTAGCGACAGACAAAGGCTTCTGGTGGGAATCGAATCCACGACCCCGCACTGGTAATCCAATCACGCTTCCAACTCGGCTACCGGGGCGCCGGATAGAGTACTTTTGGGGGTCTTCATTGGTAATCCAGGGACTGAGATGTGTTTTAGACTGCCTAAGCATAAAACGATCCTGAAGGCGGAGATCCGGGCGATCACGGAATGCGTGAAATGGAGAGGACGCCGAGTGTGAACATCTTTACGGACCGTAAAATTGCAATAAGAGCAATAACAATCAGGACGGTAAGATCACGAACAATCTTGGAATGTAAGAAGGAGGGTAACGCCTTCTCTGAGGATGGCACAATCCCCATCGTTTGGTTGCCGGGCCATAACGTAGTAAGGGGGAATGCAAGAGCAGATGATTTGGCAATGAAGGCCAGAGGAGTACCGTCAATAAATTTGGTTAACCCGAAACCTTTCGGTGCAGTCCGAGGCAAAAAACAAGTTAAAGCGTGCTAAGTTCGGCCGGGCCGAATCTTATATACCCTCCATGGATCGCATTTGTCGAGTTCTTTTCCGGGTATCTCGATTCCAATCATAATTGACCTGAATGTTGGTGACCATAGTAGAAGTCGTTGTGTAAAATTTCAGCCAATAAGAATATTTAGGGGCTCAAGAAGTAAAATAAGGAGATCGGTTTATTTGGGAGCTGTATCAGGCTATAGACCGATTCAGACCACAATTGACACGTATGTTGAAGGTCGTGAGAAAAGTCGTTGTACAAAATTTCAGCTAAATCGGATAATAATAATTCCGACCTCTAGAGGAACAGAGGCCCTGTTCCTTAGTGGAATGTTCATGGGCAAAATTTGCAATGTGCAGAGGCTCAAGAAGTCAAGATCCCAAATAGGTTTATATGACAGCTATATCAGGTTATGGACTAATTTAAACCATATTTGGCACAGTTGTTGGAAGTTATAACAAAACACTTCTTGCAAAATTTTAGCCTAATCAGATAAGAATTGGGCCCTCTAGTAACTCAAGAAGTCAAGATTCAAGATCGGTTTATATGGCAGCTTTATCAAAACATGAACCGATATGGCCCATTTACTATCCCAACCGACCTACACTGACAAGAAGTATTCGTGCAAAATTTCAATACCTAGCTTTACTCCTTCGAAAGTTAGCGTGCTTTCGACAGACAGACGGACAGACATGCGGACGGAAGGACGGACCAATTTAAACCATATTTAGCACAGTTATTCGAAGTTATAACAAAACACTTCTTGCCAAATTTCAGCCAAATCGGATAAGAATTGCGCCCTCTAGAGGCTCAAGAAGTCAAGACCCAAGATCGGTTTATATGGCAGCTATATCGAAACATGGACCGATTTGGCCCATTCACAATTCCAACCGACCTACACTAATAAAAAGTATTTGTGCAAAATTTCAAGCGGCTAGCTTTACTTCTTCGAACGTTGGCGTGCTTTGGACAGACAGACAGACGGACGGACGGACATGGCTAGATTGACTTAAAATGACATGACGATCAAGAATATATATACTTAATGGGGTCTCAGACGCCTATTTCGAGGTGTTACAAACAGAATGACGAAATTAGTATATCCCCATCCTATGGTGGAGGGTATAAAAATGTTAAAAATACCAATTAGCTCCAGAGGCTTTACCAACAAAACTGGCTGGAACATTGTGGTCCGATCTGTGTGGTGTTCATTGCTGTCACGAGAAGCTGAGCTGCGAGCTACCGGGCGCGTCCACTGGCTGCGAATAGTGGAATGCTCCATACAGAGTAGCTGCAACGGCAGTCGCAGACAATCAGGGGTATCGAGCGGAGAGTCCCAGTGAGAGACCGGGCGGCACCGACTCTTGCATAAATACTGAGTGCCTATGTTGCTCGATATGACAAGGCGAGTTAATGGCGCCTTTAAATAACCAAAGGCCAACCTGTTCCCGCAGCGTTCGTTGCTTTGGAACGAAACGAGCTTGATCACCTACAGGAGCCTGACAAGGATCGCCGTGGAGGTGGCGATAAAAATGTGGCTACAACAAGAACCCACAAATCCACCAAAATGACAGGTTTAAATAGTTTCCATAAGGTTAATGTAGCCGTAAATAGCTACCAAGTGAATGCTAACAAATGAACCAAATAGGAAGATTGTGATTACAGCTCAATCACCACAATGAGGGGTTGAGTACCACATTCTGGCTCTTGGATATCTGTCGAATTTTCAGGTCATTTAAAAAGGACAGTTTAAGTTTATTGGCTACAGAGGTGACTTTGTTATCATAGTGTGAGGCTGTTCAGGGTGCATATAGTATGCTGCCAAACTTTTAGGTAACTTGGTATGTTCAGGGAACCTCTGCTAGATATGATGGAGCTTTCGCTCTTACTACTAAAGATCCTGAAAAGCCATTGCTATGTCAGGACTTTGACCTTGCGCTGGTCACATGGCGGACTTAAGCTTAATTTGTGGTGATAAGGAGGAAGAGTCATAGACGGTTGAGCACCTATTGAGAGACTGCCCTGAAATTGCGAGAGTAGGTGCAGGATTATGGCTACACATAATCTATTTTCCTGTTTAAATTATCTTGATGCAAAAGTCCTTTTGCCTTTCTTGACTACTATAGCTTTAAATTGCATATTGGAGGGATCTTCTCCAGACCTCCTGGCCGTTTTGTAATGCTTGTTGGCTCCTAATCTTCTTCATTATAATGTCTGACATTGTACTTCTGCGCTTTTTGAAACTTTCGGGGGCGACACAATAGATCTAAGTTCCCTGAGTGAAACTGATGGACACGTACCATTATATACCCTAAGTTTCAAAATCATAACAGCAGAAAACACAATTTATAAATTATTTTTGAAGTTTTTATGGCGAATTCAAAAATGAGTTGACATATATTGGGTTGCCCAAAAACTAACTGCGGATTTTTTATATAGTCGGCATTGACAAATGCCTTTCTTCTGTCAGTTATCAGCTGTTACTTTTAGCTTGCTTTAGAAAAAAAGTGTAAAAAAGTATTTTTGGTAAAAGTTCGTTCTAAGTTTTATTAAAAATGCATATACTTTCTTTTAAAAAATCCGCAATTACTTTTTGGGCAACCCATAAAATTCCCTCAGCAGGGTTGATGCTTCCCTCAGATAAAAACGCCTTGAATTATGCTTACGACAAAATAGTAGCATTTGACATTTCAAACAAAACCATTTTATTACCAAAATAAACTTGAAGGGGAGAGGGGTCATACATCGGGAAACTTCAGGCATGCCCTAAGGACACAACATGCATTGCTCAAGGGCAGGTGGGAGAAGACGGCCCTTCGCCAAGTGGTGCGAGAAGTCGAGCCGTCTTTCCAAACGAAAGAGGAGAGAATGATATATCGGCCTTTATAGTTAGCTCCAAGATGGGGACAGGGACTGTATTTGGCTCTATACTCCGACACACACAATAACGGTATGTGCGTGAAACTGCTGGACGAGAGTATGTTCTTTCAGGCAGAGCTCTGTGCCATAACGATAACCGCAAAATAAATTCTGGGAAAGGATTTAGAGTGTTCGAAATCAGGATATATGCCGGCCTGTAGGCCGCGGGTTCTAGAACAGTGAGGAATCTGTTAATAGACTGTGGTTTCACGACATATAAAGTCCTAACATGGTTTAGCAGATACGATGGTGTCGTATTGATGCTCGACCCCAACACCCACCTTGTAATTTCTCCTTAGGTGTTATTTTTGGACGTTTTGGAATTCAGCCAAATTCTCTCACAATTTCGCTTTTTAAGAGCATAGTGCCAAAGAAAGATTTATTCCTCATAAAATTTTACTATGAGTCACCGAAGAAATACAATCTGTCATTATAATACAAATCTCTTAAATACCGCCAACAATATGTGTTTTGTTAATTTCGTATTTTTTCCAAATTCGTTGTATAGTCTCCACAAAATCTTCACTTTAGAAGGATGATGACAATAAAGGAATATTCTACATCGAATTTCAAAGCGTGCTAAATTCGACCGGGCCGAATCTTTGGAACCCACCACTATGGATTCTGCCAAAAATTTATACAAAATAAATTAATGGGGGTATACTAATTTCGTCATTCTGTTTGTAACACCTCGAAATATTCGTCTAAGACCCCATAAAGTATACATATTCTTGATCGTCGTGACATTTTATGTCGATCTAGCCATGTCAGTCCGTCTGTCCGTCTGTCTGTCCGTCCGTCCGTCTGTCTGTCGAAAGCACGCCAACTTTCGAAGGAGTAAAGCTAACCGCTTGAAATTTTGCACAAATACTTCTTATTAGCGTAGGTCAGTTGGGATTGTAAATGGGCCATATCGGTCCATGTTTTGATATAGCTGCCATATAAACCGATCTTGGGTCTTGAATTCTGGAGCCTCTAAAGGGCGCAATTATTATCCGATTTTACTGAAATTTTGCATGAGGTGTTTTATTATGACTTCCAACAATTGTGTCAAATATGGTTTATATCGGTCCATAACCTGATATATCTGTCATATAAAACGATCTTGGGTCTTGACTTCTTGAGCCTCTGGAGGGTGCAATTCTCGTCCGATTTGACTGAAATTTTGCACGTGAAATTTTGTATGTTTGGTCAAATCGGTCTATGTTTTGATAATGCTGTCATATAAACCGATCTTGGGTCTTGACTTCTTGAGCCTCTAGAGGGCGCAATTCTCGTTCGATTTGGCTGAAACTTTGCAAGAAGTGGTTTGTTATGACTTCCCACAACTATGTCAAATATGGTTTTGTTGGTCCATAACCTGATATAGCTGCAATATAAAGCCATCTGGGATCTTGACTTCTGGAGCCTCTAGAGGTCGCAATTATTATCCGATTTGCTTGAAAATTTTCTTGACCTTCAACATACGTGTAATGGTTTGAATTTGTCTATAGCCTGATATAGCTCCCATATAAACCGATCTCCTTATTTTACTTCTTGGGCCCCTAAAGGACGCAATTTTTATTCGAATTGGTTGAAATTTTACAATTCTTATGTTGGCCAAAAAGAGATACCGGGAAAAGAACTCAACAAATGCGATCCATGGTGGAGGGTATATAAAATTCGGCCCGGCCGAACTTAGCACGCTTTTACTTGTTTCATTCTACATACTAAACTTCTGTCAAACCAGCAAAAATAAAGCTTCTGGGAACCGAACAAGTATGATCTGATTTTAGCGGTATTTGGCACACTTCTTGGAAGTCATAACGAAACACTACATGGAAAATTTCAGCCCTATCGGACAAAAATTGTGGCTTCCAGGGGCTCAAGAAGTCAAGTCGGTAGATCGGTTTATATGGGAGCTACGTCAGGTTAAAGACCGATTTAGATCGTACTTCACACAGTTGTTGGAAGTCATAAAAGAACTCTACGTGAAAAATTTCAGACAAATCGGACTAAAATTGCGGCTTCCAGGGGCTCAAGAATCAAATCGGTATAGGTTCCTATGGGGGCTATATCAGTATATAGACCGATTTGGACCGTAGTTGACACAGTTGTTGGATGTCATTACAGAACATTACTTGCAAAATTTCAGCCAAATCGGACTAAAATTGCGGCTTCCAGGGGCTCAAGAAGTATGTTTGTCTGTTCCGTATAGACTCAAAAACTTCAGAACCGAATTTCATAAAATTTTCACAGATGGTAGGGTTTGGGCCCCGGGGAAAATAGGGTACTACATTTTTTGATATCAGAAGGAGGTGCGGACCCTCCCCCATATCCCAATTTTCAAAATCGCCAGATCTCGGAGATGCGTGCAATGCGATTTAATCGAAATTTTGTGTGCCACCTTATGGTACCCCGAAAAACACAAAATTGGTAAAAAATGTTGGGGTCAAATAAACTGCGGGGACGCCCCAGCCCAAAACCCACCCGAACGGACATATGTACCGATTGGGACAATATGGGTGTCAAATGAACGGTATTTAAGAGTAGAGAACGAATTTCACTCTTAATTTTCGGGGTGGTCCCCCACCCCCCATATAAGCCCCAAGAGGACACTTTCACCGCTTTGGGCAATATGGGTATCAAATGAAGGGCATTTAAAAGTAGAGTACGAACTTGGCATTAAAATGCTACCATAAGGGTCGGGGGCCCCCAGCACCAAAAACACCATCCAACAGGACACTTTAACCGCTTTGTGCAATATGGGTATCAAATGAAAGGTATTTAAAAGTAGAATACAATTCCGTCACAAAAATTTGTTTTTTGGTGTTTGAGGGGTCTCCCCCTCCAAAAAACCCTCCAGCAGAACAAATTTACCAATTGGGACAACATGGATAGCAAATGAAATCTAATTAAAGGTAGAGTCCAATGCTGATATAAAAATTTATTCGTTGTTGTCAGAGGCGCCTCTCCACCCCCCCTCCCCCTCCCCCCCCAGAACCCCTTAACAGGACATATTTACCGATTGGGACAATATGGGTATCAAACGAAAGATATTTGGAAGGTAAGTACACATCTGTTATAAGAATTTTGTCCAAGGTGTCCACGGGTCCTCCCCAACCCCTAAAACCTCCAAAACGGGCATAAATATCCAACGTCACAAAATAGGTATCGAATGAAAGGTTTTTGGGAGTTGAGTACGAATCTGGTAGGCACAATTAGGACAGAGTCTGGGACCGGCTCACGCACTAAATAGCCTTCAATAGGACGTGTAGTTCGATCGGCATAATATGTCAATTAAAAGAAAGATCTATGAAAGTATATTTCGAATCTAATGTTGGTATAAGGATTCAAGTATCTGGGTTACGTCCTACCGTTCTGCAGGACAGTAGATCGGGACAATAAAAGACTCAAATAAATTGTCGTTTGATTCTTAGCGTCGGGGGGGATTGACCCTCTCCTCCCAATAAATGCAACGCCAAACTGTCATGTGGGATAGCTGAGAATATATTGTACTCCCCTTACCCTATCTTCCCTTACCCTATCTTTAAAAACGTCAGATCTCGGAGATGGGTGGGGCGATTTAAGCGAAATTTAGTTTGATTGTAATAACCTTAATATAGATATTTGTATCCTTATTTAAGATGGGATATTTATGGGTCCACCTCCAAAGCAACCAGCCAAATGAAATATAAGCCAATAATGACAATATGGGACTCAAATGAAAGGTATTTGAGACCAAAGCACGAATCTGATATATGGGGATCCGCCTCACCCTCAAAAACACCCCCATTCCGGACATATTTACCGACCATAGCAATATAAGGCTAAAATGTTAGAAATTTGGGGGTAGAGCAACAATATAATATTCACATTGGCGTGAAATATCCCACACAGGACTTATTTCCTGACTGTATAGGGCTCAGATAAAATAAGAGAGTGAAAGAAGGCGCAGCGGAGCGGGCCATGTCCAGCTTGTATCAGTATATAGACCGAATTGGAACGCAGTTGACACAGTGGTTGAAAGTCATAATAAAACACTGCAAAGTGAAATCGAGAGATCGGTTTTTATGGGAGCTATATCTAAATCTGAACCGATATGGCCCATTTGCAATACCCAACGACCTACATCAATATCTTCTTCTTATGTATAAAATTCAATTTGTGTTTGTTTGTTCCGCATAGACTTAAAATCGGCTAAACCAATTACCTTGAAATTTTCACAGATTGTGTAGCTTGGTCTGGAAGGAAACATAGGCAAAATATTTTTTTTGATACCGTGAGGGGGCGGACCCTCCCCCTTACCCCAAAAGTACTACCCAAAAATAAAAGTGGACCGATCGGGACAATATAGGATTCAAATGAAAGGTATTCAAGAGTAGAGTATGAATTTCATAATAAAAGTTGGGTCCCAGTACCTGGGAGACCGCCCTTGCCCCAAAACCCCTTAAAATAGGTTTACTTGACGATCATGACAATATGGGACTCAAATCAAAGATATTCGGGAGTAGATTACAAATATGGTCAGGTAGTAGGAATAGGCTGTTGAATTTATTGATAACGGAAGGGGGCGGGCCCTCCACCGTTACCCCAAAAACACCACCCAAAATCAAAAGCGGACCGATAAGGACACTATGGGTATCAAATGAAAGGTACGCGGGAGTAGATTACGAATCTGGCAAACAAATTCATGTCGAAGTGTAGGGGGTCACCCTACCCCCACAAAAACGTCCAAAATGAGCACATTATCCAATCACGGATATATGGGACTCGGTTTGTTTTTTACGTATAGACTAAAAAACGGAAGGACTGATTTTCTCGAAATTTTCGCATATTGTGTTGGTTGGTCTGGAAGGAAACATAGGCTATGGCGCTTTTGCTCCTAAACATACGTTAATTGGGTTATTTGATCCATTATGACAATATGGGAGTCAAATGAAAGGTATTTGAGAATGGGAAACGAATTTGATATCCAATTTTGGAGCCAAGTGTTTTGGGGTACGCCTTAAAGTTGTAGTATTTGCTGATAATGGCAATATGTGGCTCAAATAGGAGGTATTTTAGAGCAGGCCACGAAATTGATAATTATTTTCAAGGCCGAGTCACTGTCCCATCCCCCAAACCGGTCATGTTCGCCAAGTTTGGAAATATGGGGCTCAAATGAAAGGTATTTGGGAGTAGTACACGAATCTGATATCAATATTCGGGACCAACTGTCTAGGAGACGACCAAACACCATAAAAACCCCCATCAAGACAGTGAAGCTCGATATTGATAGTTTTTGGGGCCCATACCCCAAACCGGACATATTTGGAGGACGCTTCATCCTATAAACTGTACTTAAGCCAATGGAAATATGGGCAATATATTTAAATAGATGGTATTTGAGGCAAGAGCACGTAAACACTCCTAAATCGGACATTAGAGAATAAAGTGGTCCAATAAAGACCATACGGAATTCAGATAAAGCCACTTATATTGTTAGTCAAGCGATATGCATACACTTTTTTCGTAGCATGGCATTTTACTGAAAGCTCTTTTTTTGTCGAAAATAAATATTCAAAGGATAGTTTTGTTCCATAAAAAGTAGAAGAAGGCGCAACGGAGCGGGGCCGGTTAAGCTCGCCCGATTTTCAATCCTTCCAAAAACTTCGTACCACGCTTTCCTCGACGACAGTATCTGAGAAGTTTGCTCGAAATCGGTTTAGATTCAGATATAGTTCCTATATATAGGTTCGTCCGATTTACAGTAGTATTGCAATAAAATGGTCTTTTGTTAACCGATTTTCATTTTGCAAATCGATTTAATCAACGACTACCACAGTATCTGAGAAGTTTGCTCGAAATCGGTTCAAATTTAAGTATAGCTCCCATATATATGTTCGTAAGTTTTTGGGTAATTTGCAATAATGTTTGATGAATAATGTTTAATGAACATGTTTGCTCGTTTGGATACTAATTAAGCAAAGTTTTCATGAAAAAAGGAAATAGTATTGCTTCGTCCAGCACCATTACGGAAAGAGCTTTTCTTGAAGAATCCAACGGTGTCCTTAGAATTTTGAAATTCGCAAAATTAACAACGTTACAGCAATTTTAAACTCACCTCAATTTTTTTTTTACCATTTTTCGAATATTGATTATGCGATTTTAAGCTTGTTTTTTGAAGAAAAAACATACGAGTTGCACCAATCCGATTTTTTTGCCATAATCTTCAATACTGTATACTCAACTCGAAAAAATTTTTCGCATCAAAAATTGAAAATTTTCATAAGGGGTTAGGCTTTGCTAAAGAAATGCAAAAAAAAATAAAATGTGAAATTTTACGTAATTTTGTTTATTGTACGAATCGTTTTCGAACTTCGAACTGCGGAATGCTGGAACATGATCGAAATTCGAAAAAATTAAGGAATTACAGCGTTTTTGACCTTGAAAACGACCTTGAATTTTTACGCCAAAAAAGATTTGGTTCTTGCGATGTTTTTCATAGAAATCTTTACATTATTGCCTCATCTAGCACCACTGCGGAAAGAGATTTTCCTCACGAATCCAACGGTGTCTGAATAATGGTAAAGTTTGCAAAACAAAGGGAGTTACAGCATTTGCATTTTTTTTTTGTAATTTTATACCCTACACCACTACTGTGGTGCATCCTATGGCAAAGGGTATAAAAATCAAAATTGCAAATTTTACCCGTGAACATTCCACTAAGGAACAGGGGTAAACTTCTTACATATCAATGAGTGCAGTCCGATTAAAGTTTTAAGCTCAATGGTAAGGGGTCTCTGTTTTATAGCCGAGTCCGAACGGCGTGCCGCAGTGCGACACCTCTTTGGAGAGAAGTTTTACATGGCATAGTACCTCACAAATGTTGCCAGCATTAGGAGTGGAAAACCACCGATGAAGATTTTTTCTGATGATCTTCCCAGGATTCGAACCCAGGCGAACATCGTCATAGGCGGAAATGCTAACCTCTGCGCTACGATGGTATAAAAATCACGAAATAAAATACAAAATGAAAGTTTTTCAGTGTAAAGATAAAACTTGAAAGACATTTTTTTCTAAAGGCAACATTTCAATGAAATATTGCCTTAAGGCAAAATGTTGCTCAGACACGGGCCTCCGCGAAATTATTTTTTTGTAAGAAAACTTTCAATAACACCTTTTTAAACTAAAACATGTTCTTAAAACTTTTTCTATAGACAATTTTCATTAAATATGTTGAAAGACAAAATTGTAACCCATTACCTCGATTCCCATGTGCGATTTCGATGAAATTTCATATATTCATAATTTAGAGCATTTTTAACATTTTTTTTAACAACAATTTTAAAAAGCGCGCCCGTGCTTCACGAAGTTTAGACTTAATCTGAAGAGATGACATTAATTTGTCTTAGATGACGAAATATTCTGTTTGTGTTTTTACATACGGTAAATGGCGTTACATTTTGTGTTCCTGTGTCTCAGATGACGCAAAACAAACTCAGATTACATCATGTCATTCTAAACACCTTATTTAAGGAAGTGAAATGTAATGTGTACACATATTACAACTGACTTTTGGAAATAGAAGGGAATGTGTTATGGCGTGCCAGGTTTAGTGGCATATGGAAAGAAAACAAAAGGCCTGTTTACAGGCCTTATACCTACTTACAGCTTAATACGAATGAAAAATCAGGACTTATTTAGGCCTTATAAAAGGAACATATTGGCATTTAAGGCATTAAACAGGCCTGAATTCGGTTGTCACCTTCCTCATTCAACTGCTGGGTAAATACATTTACACCAATACAAGCTGCATTCCTAGAAACTTATCTTCAAATTTTATTCCAGATTTAATTTTAGCTTTGAAATGTTATTCTTATCAGTTAAGTGGCAAAATATGACTCTATCTTGGTTGGTCAAGTTTCCTAGAACTGACAGCTATCGGTCGTCACATTAAAGATGATTTTCTGCATAAATTATTAATCGCCAGTTTCTATTAGTCACGTGGCACTTTCATTGCTTTAAAAGGCAGAGACATCAACATCAGTACATCAAAATCTAACAACTGATACTGGGTGAAGAATAAATAATAGATTTATTTTTATCAAAATTCTCATGGGGAAACATTACTGAGTCATTTCAGCCAACGAAGCAATTTCGCCACTATTGCTAACGTGTATGTGTAAAATATATCTGTATTTAGTTCAGTTTACTCGTTTGCAAGAAGACAATATACATGAGTAATTCAATATTTTGTGAAAATAGAAGAAAATGTATGTAAATTAAAATTCATGTTATACTAGCCGAACCGGGCCCGCTCCGCTGCGCCTTCTTCAGCTCTTTAATATCGTTTTAGAGTGGGGACATTTTGCCCTGAATGCGGATATCGAATTCGTGCCATTGTAGCCTATGACACTGAACGCATTCAAATCCTGGCGAGAACATCGGTCTTAGCGGTGGTTGGCGACATTTGCGAGGTACAATGCCATGCATGGTCATTTAAAATATTTTCCCCAAAGAGGTGACACACTGCGGTTCGCCGTTCGGACTCGGTTTTAAAAAAAAGTCCCTTATCATTGAGTTTAAACTTGAATCGGATAGCACTCATTGATGTGTGAGAAATTCGCCCCTGCTCGGTTCCTGGTGTTTTTTAAAATTAGGGTAATGAGAAGTGCTTTTTAGGGGAGGGATGGCACCTCAGACATTTCGACTCAAATATGGATATCAAATTCGTGCTGCACTTCCAAATCCCTTTAATTTGAGCCCCATATTATCATGGCCGAACCGTTGGAAGGGTGTTTTGGGGCTGGGGAGGCCACCGGCACTTTGTTCTGAATATATTGGGTTGCCCAAAAAGTAATTGCGGATTTTTTAAAAGAAAGCAAATGCATTTTTAATAAAACTTAGAATGAACTTCAATCAAATATACTTTTTTTTTACACTTTTTTTCTAAAGCAAGCTAAAAGTAACAGCTGATAACTGACAGAAAAAATAATGCAATTACAGAGTCACAAGCTGTGAAAAAATTAGTCAACGCCGACTATGTGAAAAATCCGCAATTACTTTTTGGGAAACCAAATAGATATCAAATTCGTTATTTATCCCAACGAAAATGAAGTTCAGTTTAGGGGGAGGTTTAGGGCGTACCCCAAAATCCTAGGCTCCAAAATTGGATATCAAATTCGTTTTCTACTCTCAAATACCTTTTATTTGAGTCACATATTGTCATAATGAACGCAAATTTTCATGTCATATTCGTAATCTACTCCCAAATTCCTTTCATTTGAGTCCTATATAGCCATGGTCGGCTAATATGCCCCTAATACCTTCCATTTGAGCCCCATATTGAAACGAACGTCCAATATATCTGTTTGGGGGAGCTTTGGGGTTGGGGCGGCCCGATGGGTACTTAGACTCAAATTATAATACCATATTCGTATTCTACTCTCCAATACCTTTCATTTGATACCCATATTGTTCTTATCGGTCCACTTTTGATTTTGGGTGGTGTTTTTGGGGTAACGGGGGAGGGTCAGCCCCCTTCTGTTATCAACAAATTATAACGCCTATTCCTACTTCGTGACCATATTCGTAATCTACTCCCGAATACCTTTCATTTGAGTCCAATATTGTCATGATTGTCAAATAAACATATTTTAAGTGGTTTTGAGGCTGGGTCGGCCCCCCAGGTACTGGGACCCAATTTCAAGGTAATCGGTTCAGACGTTTTTGACTCTATGCGGAACAAACAAACAAACACAAATTGAATTTTATATATAAGATGTGATCCATTTAAACTTAGGTTGCTTATTTTCCCTACTAAACTTCTTCAAGTTTCGTTGGACCCCATAATCTAGAAGCTTTCATAGCCCTCAATTTGTTTCCATTAGGCTTCCGTTGGCCTTTGGGCCTCTTCAGGAAGAATTTGCCCACAATCAAGTGTGGGTTTTGAAATTGAAATACGTTATCCGGAGATTTAATGGTTGTAAAGACCTTACATGGCCACCGTAGCGCAGAGGTTAGCATGTTCGCCTATGACGCTGAACGCCTGGGTTCGAATCTTGGCCAGACCATCAGAAAAAATTTTCAGCGGTGGTTTTCCCCTCCTACTGCTGGCAACATTTGTGAGGTACTATGCCATGTAAAACTTCTCTCCAAAGAGATGTCGCACTGCGGCACGCCGTTCGGACTCGGCTATAAGAAGGAGGTCCCTTCCATTGAGCTTAAAACTTAAATCGGACTGCACTTATTAATATGTGAGAAGTTTGCCCCTGTTCCTTAGTGGAATGTTCATGGGCAAAATTTGCAAATTTGCAAAGACCTTACATCTTAACCATATCACCACTCTTTTCATACCCTCCACCATTGGATGGGGGTATACTTATTTCGTCATTCTGTTTGTAACTCCTCGAAATATTCGTCTAAGACCCTATTAAGTATTTATATTCTTGATCGTCATGATCGATCTAGTCGATCTAGCGATGTCCGTCCGTCGAAAGCAAGCTAACTTTCGAATAAAGCTAGCCGCTTGATATTTTGCACAAATACTTCTTATTAGTGGAGGTCGGTTGGGATTGTAAATGGGCCATATCGGTCCATGTTTTGATATAGCTGCCATATAAACCGCTCTTGGATCTTGACTTCTTGAGCCACTAGAGGGCGCAATTCTCATTCGATTTGGCTGCAATTTTGCATGAGATTTTTTGCTATAGCTTCCAACAATTGAATTTAATGTTGGAGACCATAGTAGAAGTCATTGTGTAAAATTTCAGCCAATTCGAATAAGAATTGCGTCGTTTAGGGGCTCAAGGCGTTAAACAGGGAGATCGGTTTATATGGGAGCTGCATCAGTCTATAGACCGATTCAGACCATGTTTGAATCCTGATGACAAAGTGATGCACAAACAAGCCCTCCTTTGGATCCGGCTGAGAAATAACCAATAGTTGGACTTACGTATCGCCGTTCACCAGACCACAACACCACATAGCGTCCCGGCACGGCATGACTATGAGCATTCTTTGTGGCGATTGGTCGTATAGACCGGAACGAGCTTGCTCACCTATAAGAGCTTGACGAGGATCGCCACCTCCACATGAATTTCCTGTCCTCAGAGTTTCTGCAAAAGTCGTTGATGGCAACCTTCAGTCTGTCAGCATGTTTTCCGATTAGACAGTGACCTGTCATGACGGACACAATGACTGAGACGGCCGTTCTAGCTAATGACGGCAAAGCGGTGGACCTCTTCAAGTCTAGATTAGGCCACATAGTTTTAAGACCAGGCCCCTTCGTTTAAGACCAGGACCAGGTCCTTCGGGCCTGGTCTTGAAAACTTAGCTTACATGTCGCTAGAGGCATACCCACAGATTCCAGTATCCCTGAAATGTGTAGGGTAGTTCCTAGTCTGGCAAGCTCGTCCGCTTTAAAATTCTCTGGGATATCTCTGTGGCCCGGCACCAAGAACAGGTGAATTTTAAACTGTTCAGCCATCTCGTTGAGAGATCTGTGACAGTCGAAGGCGGTTATTGTGCTCAGAAATACATTCTCCAGGGATTTAATGGCTGCCTAGCTGTCTGAGAAGAAATTTATGTCAATCGTCGCTATGACATTATATCTCAGCCATTCCACCACTTCCTTAATTACAAGGATCTCCGCTTGATACACACTGCAGTGGTCGGGTAACATTTTCGATATGACCAGTTCTAGAGTACTCCCCAAACCTGGTCGCCTAGTTAGGAACAATCCGTCTATGTAACTTCTGTTACCAGGGATATCGTAGTTCCAATCGGTTCTATCAGGAATAGTGGTACAGTAATTTTTATCAAAAAGCGGCTCAGGTAGGGTGTAATCCACACTGCCTGGCCCATCGGACACTGTATCAAGGATAACACAGTGTCCGTAGCCACCACATGACCAATGAGAAAGCTCCCTTAACATCACGGCTGTGGACGTAGCAATTAATCTAGCTACAAAGTCGAGAGGCATTAAATGTAACATTAAATTCAGTGCATCAGATGGTGTCGTCCTTAGTGCGGCTGTGACGCACAAACAAGCCATCCTTTGCATCTGGTTAACTACTGAGCAGTAGGTGAAATTTGGAAGCGCCGTCCACCAGACCACTACACCATATAGCATTATTGGTCTGACAATTTCAATATATACCTAACGCATGACACGCGGTCTAAACCCCCAACTTTCACCAATGGCTTTCTTGCAGGTGTGTAGGGCAAGAGTGGCCTTTCTTGTCCTTTCCAAAGGGTTGGATTTGAAGTTCAATTTTCTGTCCAGCAAAACACTCAGGTATTTTGCGCTTTCAGTAAATGGAACATTATTTTCTCCTAGTAAAGAGACAGTTGCCACTATAGGCAACTTGTATCTTCTGCTGAAAAGAACTACTTCTATCTTGCACGGATTTATACCCAGACCACTTTCGGTAGCCCACTTCGCTGGTGGCGTAGAGCTTCCTGAAGTATATCTCTTAGAGGGTTGGGAACTTTCCCCTTACCGCAATTGCCATCTCATCAGTATACGCGACCACTTTACACCTTTTTCATCCAGAGAAACAATAATATATTGTTAATGGCTATATTCCAAAGTAGAGGAAACAGTTCTTGTTCACCTCCTTGAGGTGTTCCTTTGCAGACCATCTTTTTAGAGAATATGAGGTGTTCCTCTTCTGACCCATCTTTTTAGATCCACAGATCCCCAGCCTGCCGTAATGAATCTTTTAGTTAGTAAGTTATTAATAAACTTTCTACGTTAGAGTTGATGCCTAGAAACTCCAACTCGATCGTGATTGACGTCGGTTTTTTACCATTATTGAAATCACCTTCAATGTCTTTCCTATATTTGCCTTTCCTATATGCATGCTGCTGCCGCGATAGGCGATCTCTAGGGATCTTTGCCTTCGTGTGGTAAGGTTTTCCTGCTTTCGGAACGAAAATGACCTTCGTGTGCCTTCGTGAACCAGTCTATCAGACACAGCTTGTAATTCAACCGGTGATACATCATCAGGGCCTGACGACTTAAAGGAGTCGAAACTTCTTATCGGCCAAAGAATTTTCGGCTCAGACACAATTTCCCTAATAACCTCCGATGAATGCATACCGGTGACAACCTCTTCTGGCGCCACGTTGTCCGTTGGAAAATTTCCTGGGAGATGTGTATCAACGAGTTGTTCTAGTGTTTCCTCACTAGACATTGTCCATACATTCTCTGACTTCGGAATATACCCCACCGTAATAGGTCTTGAGGACAGAATCTGATCCTTTCTCACCTCGCCCTTATATAGTCTTAGCTCAGCCTTATAGATTTCCCAATCGTGTGGTTCTCTTGTGGCTTTCGCTCTGTTGAAGAGTTTTTTGCAATCCTTCCAAAAAAAGTATGGGCCAGTGCTGCCGTCATAAAAAACTTGACCCATAAAAAATCACCAAATTTTGAAGGCATAGGTAACCAACTTTCAGGACCCATCAAAAAGCAAGGGCTACAAGTACAGTGACACCTGTATTCTTGGAAGGAGAGTATGTTTCATTTACTGAAAGCGCAAAACACCTGGGCGTTTTAATGTACAGGAAATTGAACTTGAACTACAACATTTTGGAAAATGCAAAAAAGGCAATTCTTGCCCTATACGCCTGAAAGATAGCCATTGGAAAAAGCTGGAGGTTTAAGCAGCGTGTCATGCACTGGGTGTATACTGCAATTGCCAGACCTATAATGCTACATGGTGTTGTGATCTGGTTAATTGTTGAATACTCGGCAAGGTCCAAAGGGTGGCTTGTGTGCATCACAGCCGCACTGAGGATGACACCATCCGATGCATTGAATTTAATGCTACACCTAATGCCTCCCCACAGAGTGCCTAAACAAATTACTACGACCACTGCTGTGATGCTAAAGGAGCTTTCTCTTTGTTCATGCGGCGGCTACGGACACTGTTATTCTTGAAACAATATCCGATGTTCCAGGCAGTGTGGATTACACATTCCCTGAGCCGCTTTTTGATAAAAAGTACTCTACTATTATTCCTGTTAGGAACATTGGAACTACAATATCACTGTTTATACTTATATAGACTTCTATACGGATGGATCCAAACTAGACAGCCAGGTGATCTTTGGGGAGTACCCTGAAGAACTAGGACTGGTCATATCGAGAAGGTTACCCGACCACTGTAGTGGGTGTCAATCGGAAATCTTTGCAATTAAAGAAGTGGTGGAATGGCTAAGATATAATGTCATAACAACGATTGGCATAAAATGTAGTCTTTTTAACTTATGTTAGAAAAGTACTTCTTAAGCATAGTGTGATTGTTTTTAGGCCTGATGGCTTCGCACTGCATGAAATGAAATAAATAAAATTAAAATTAATATCTTGTCAGACAGCCAGACACCCACTAAGTCTCTGGGGAACATATTTCTGAATTCAAATACCGCCCTCGGCTGTCGCATATCTCTAAATGATATGCCTAAACAGTTCAAAATTCACCTTTTCTGGGTGACGAAATTCAGAGATATCCCAGGTAATTGTAGTGCAAACGAGCTTGCGAGACAAGAAACTACGTCAACGAATGATAGATGGTGACAAAGTGCGGGTTGTGAATATTCGAAAATTATGTGACCTCTTCTTGCTGTCGCTGGCTAGGTCTCACATCTCAGTCATTTTATCCGATATAACAGTTCATTGCCTGATCGGAAAACATGCAGACAGACTAGAGGTTGCAAGTAACGACTTTAGCTAAAGCTGTGAGGACGTCGGAGGCCACCGTAGCGCAGAGGTTAGCATGTCCGCCTATGACGATGAACGCCTAGGTTCGAATCCTGGCGAGAACATCAGAAAAAAATTCAGTGGTGGTTTTCCCCTCCTAATGCTGGCAACATTTGTGAGGTACTATGCCATGTAAAACATCTCTCCAAAGAGGTGTCGCACTGCGGCACGCCGTTCGGACTCGGATATAAAAGGGAGGCCCCTCATCATTGAGCTTAAACTTGAATCGGACTGCACTCATTGATATGTGAGAAGTTTGCCCCTGTTCCTTAGTGGAATGTTCATGGGCAAAATTTGCATTGCAATTTGCATTTGTGAGGACGTCGAGGAAAAAGAGTCTCTTAAACATCTGCTGTGTAGCGGTCAGAAAGAGTTCCACTTTTGGTTCTCATTTCTTTTTGAGCTTCTCCAAGGGAAAGGGAATAAAAACTATTTACTTCCTCAAGGGAAAGGGTATAAAAACTAACCTTACTTAATGGAAAGGGCACTCAAACTACCCTTCCTTAAGGGAAAGGTTACTGAATTTACCCTTCTCCAAGAAAAGGGTACAAAAGCTACGCTTCCCCAAGTGAAACGGTACATAAACTACCCTTCCCCAAGGGAAAAGGTACGGAAACTACCCTTCCCCAAGGGAAAGGGTATAAAAACTACACTTCCCAAAGGGAAAGGGTACCAAAACTACCCTTCCCCAAGGGAAAGGATACAAAATACTCTTCCCCAAGGGAAGGGATACAAAAACTACCCTTCCAAAAGGGAGAGGGTACAGTAACACTACTCTTCCCCAATGGAAAGGGAACAAAATATAGTTCACCAAGGAAAAGGGTAGAAAAGCTACCCCTCCCCAAGTGAAAGGGTACAAAAACTACCCTTCTCCAAAGAAAAGGGTACAAAAACGACCCTTCCCCAATGGAAAGGGTACAAAAACTACCCTTCCCAAAGGGAAAGGGTACAAAATACTCTTCCCCAAGAGAAGGGATACAAAAACTACCTTTCCCAAAGGGAGAGGGTACAAACACTACCCTTTCCCAAGGGTAAGAGTACAAAAAGTACCCTTCCTAAACGGAAAGCGTACATAAACTACCCTTCCCGAAGGAAAAGAGTACAAAAGCTACCCTTCCCCAAATAAAAGGGTACAAAAACTACCCTTCCCCAAAGCAAAAAGTACAAAAACAACCCTTCCCCAAGGGAAAGGGAACAAAAACTACACTTCCCAAAGGGAAAGGGTATAAAAACTACCCT
This sequence comes from Stomoxys calcitrans, assembly GCF_963082655.1. Taxonomy (NCBI): domain Eukaryota; kingdom Metazoa; phylum Arthropoda; class Insecta; order Diptera; family Muscidae; genus Stomoxys; species Stomoxys calcitrans. The sequence goes on along the minus strand of NC_081555.1, from coordinate 29,547,989 downwards.
TCCTCAAGGAAAGGGGTACAAAAACAACCTTTCCTCAAGGGAAAAGGGTACAAAAACTACTCTTCCCAAAGCGAAAGGATACAAAAACTACCCTTCCCCAGGGAAAAGGGTACAAAAACTACCATTCGCCAAGGGAAAGGGTATGAAAACTACTCTTCCCCTAGGGAAAGGATACAAAAACTACCCTTTCGCAAAGAAAAAGGTACAACAACTAGCCTTCCGCAAAGAAAAAGGTACAAAGACTAGCCTTCCCCAAGGGAAATGGTACAAAAACTAACCTTTCCCAAGGAAGAGAGAACAACAACTACCCTTCCCCAAGGGAAAGGGTACAAATAAGACTCTTTCCCAAGGGAAAGGGTACAAATAAGACTCTTTCCCAAGGGAAAGGGTGCAAAAACTACCCTTCCCAAAGAGAGAGGGTACAAACACTATCCTTCCCCAATGGAAAGGGAACAAAAACTACACTTCCCCAAAGAAAACAAAACAACATAAAAACACAAAAACTGCCCTTCCAAAAGAGGAATGGTACAAAAACTACCCTTCCCAAAGGTAAATGGTACAAAACTACCTTTCCCCAAGGGAAAGGGTTTAAAAACTACCATTCCCCAAGGGAAAAGGTACAAAAATACCCTTCCCCAAGGGAAAGGGTACAAAAAGGTTACAAAGGTTAAAAAAACTACCCTTCCCCAAGGGAAATGATACAAAAACTATCCTTCCCCAAGGGAAGGGGTATAAATACTACCCTTCCCCAAGGGAAAGGGTACAAAAACTACCATTCCCCAAAGGAAAGGTTACAAAAACTTCCCTTCCCCAAGGAAAAGGGTACAGAAACGACCCTCTCCATAGGCAAAGGTTACTAAAACTACCCTTCTCAAAGGGAAAGGTACAAAAACTACCCTTCCCAAAAAGAAAGGGTACAAAAACTATCCTTCCCCAAGGAAAGGGTACAAAAACTAACCTTACCCAAGCGACAATGTACATAAACTACCCTTCCTCAAGTGAAAAGGCATAAACAATCCTTCCCCAAGGAAAATGTACAAAAACTATCCTTCCTCAAGGTAATAGGTATAAAAACAACCCTTCCCTAAGAAAAGGGGTATAAAAACTTCTCCAAGTGAAAGAATACTAAAGCTAACCTTCTCTAAGCTAACCTACTCTAAGGGAAATGGCTTTTCCATTTTCAGTAGGCAATAACTGTTGTTTTAGCAAACATTTTTGCTATTTTGAATAACAAATTTCGTTGACTGTATCTCTATCAGTTATAGTACGATAATGGTTTTAGTTATTATAACATAATTAGAACTCTCTAAGCCCCGCTTAATCAAAATCGTAATATAGAAATACAAAATACCGATAATACAGCACTCGCAAAATTCAATCCAAAACCCCGGCAATACTCTAGAAGGACAATAAAGGTGGATTTTAATGGTCTCCAATCTGCAGAGCAGTTCTTTAGAAACGGTAAAGTATGATGATTTGGAAGCCCCTGCTTTTAAATGGGAGTTTTATCTTATTTTCAGCTTCCAACATAAATTACGCTGCTTGCTATCTCCAATCTTAAAATCTTCAGTTCTACAAAAAGTTTGATCTTCATATTTTTTGTATGAAACCATTTCCCTTGCCCATTTTCGAACTTATTGTCCCTTTGAACTAAATAATGAAAAATAATTTTTCTATTTAAAAATAAATTCAAATGTTTAATGTTCTATTAAATTGAATAGACAAAAACGTTTAAACGCAAACAAAGGAAATTATTCGTTTTTATCAATAAAATACTCGTAAACAACATTGTGGTTGCCCATACTATACCAACAACAATATTAAGAAGCTGTTATGGTTGATAATAACGTAGCCGCTGTTATCTGTATGACAAATGGGAATTTTTAATGAGTTTACTGCGATAAGCGAAATCTTGTTAAAGAAAAAGCTAAGGCATTATGTGGCATTGTGAATTCACAACAAGGATGTTAAGCTGTAGATTATGTTTCAAAGAAAGTTCAAACTTCAATAGACATCTCTACAACTATGCCGAATAGATAAGTCCAAATTTGATATGCGTACCATACCGTTTTGGTTAGGATGATTTGGGAAACCATTTAAACATTTTTAATATGAAAAAAATAAAGTATAAATTATAGATATTAACATTAAGTGAAAGAACAAGGAAATTCAAAAGAGCGGAACAAGGAAATTCAAAAGAACATGACCGTTTCCAAATTTTGAAAATCTATATGAAGCCTTTTCATAAAAGTTTACACGTTGCTGATGCTTTGTAGATCAGTTGGTAGGGTATTACAGAGACGAATGGACCCAATGAAGAAATGCCGGTCGGATAGCCTTCTTCTACGTCTTAGAAGAATAATCTTGTTGCCTCGATTAGATCTAGCGAATTGTAGTATATTGAATAGATATCTAGGTTGTTGTTTATAGATAACCTTATGCCGAAATAATAAGGCCTTCGTATCGAGAAGCAAATTATTGGGTTGCCCAAAAAGTAATTGTCGGTAATATAGTAGTAATATAGTCGGTGTTGACAAATTTTTTCAACGGCTTGTGACTCTGTAATTGCATTCTCTCTTCTGTCAGTTATCAGCTGTTACTTTTAGCTTGCTTTAGAAAAAAGTGCGCGAAATTTTGTTTACATTTGTTTGTTTGGCGTCAATTTTAATATGGGTACCACATGTATTGAAAGAAATTCATTTAACAAACCGAATCAACGCTTGTGATATGCACCTTAAACGCAATGAATTCGATCCGTTTTTAAAACGAATCATAACTGGAGATGAAAAATGGATTGTTTACAAGAACGTTATTCGAAAACGATCAAACCACTTCAAAGGCTGATATCCACCAAAAGAAGGTTATGCTGTCTGTTTGGTGGGATTGGAAGGGTGTGGTATATTTTGAGCTGCTTCCAAGGAACCAAACGATTAATTCGGATGTTTACTGTCAACAATTGGACAAATTGAATACAGCCATCAAGGAGAAGCGACCTGAATTGGTCAATCGCAAAGGTGTCATATTCCACCAGGACAACGCTAGACCGCACACATCTTTGGTCACTCGCCAAAAACTGAGTGAGCTTGGCTGGGAACTTTTGATGCATCCACCATATAGCCCTGACCTTGCACCATCAGACTACCATTTATTTCGATCTTTGCAGAACTCCTTAAATGGTAAAACTTTCGGCAATGATGAGGCTATAAAATCGCACTTGGTTCAGTTTTTTGCAGATAAAGGCTAGAAGTTCTATGAGCGTGGAATACTAAATTTGCCAGGAAGATGGCAAAAGGTTATCGAACAAAATGGCAATTATATATTTGATTAAAGTTCATTCTAAGTTTTAATAAAAATGCATTTAATTTTTTTTAAAAAAATCCTCAATTACTTTTTGGGCAACTCAATAAATCTTATTCCATAAACAGGGCAGGTATATTGAGAAACATGCTGGTTTTTACTCAGACCAAAAACATAACGAATGATGTTATTTTATGCCACATTCCTTGAAATAAACAAGTCTCATTACTGGCTGGCTTTCCTATATATGGTAAACGATTAAGAGATGCCGCCTTCAAACCTTGAGTTGCTGGTTGCAGCCGCTTCTTTAGGGATGAAGATCCTCATTGTAGGAAGTGATAGTAATCCACATCGCCAGATATGGGAAAGTTCGTATGCCAATGAAAGGGGTGATCTGGTAATCGAATATATTGTAAGTTGGAATCTGGCGATCAGTAATAAAGGGGATAAATCGACCTTTATTACCAGACAGGAGGTACTAGATATTACCTTTGTATTGGAAGTTATAAGTGGAAGAATATACGACTGGGAAGTGTTGGATGACCACAGCTTCTCCGATCATCGTTATATTAGATTCAGCCTTGGAGAAAATACTGCAAAAGTAGTCCCTCGGCTAAACAGAAGAAAGGCGGATTGGTATAATTCTACACGTCTATCCCTCCTAGACCAGAAAAGGAAGTGGAAACTACGGAGGATATGGACATAGTGGTCAAGCGGATCACGAAGGCCCTGAATGACTTGCTTGGGTCAGCATATCCTAATGCGAAGCCAAACAGCGACCGCCATAGTGGACCCTAGAGCTGACTGGTCTAAGAAAGGACTGCAGAAAACTCTTCAACAGAGCAAAAGCCACAAGAGCACCACACGATTGTAACATATATAAGACTGAGCTAAGAAAATATAACGGCTAGCTGAGAAAAGCTCAGAACAAATCCTGGATAGAATTCTGCAGCTCCATGGAGGATACATCTGAGGCCTCTAGACTAAGGAAGATTCTGTCCTCGAGACCTATTACGGTGGGGTATATTCAGAAGTCAGAGAATGTATAGACAATGTCTAGTGAGGAAACACTAGAACTAATCGTTGATACACATTTCCCGGGATATTCTCCAACGGACAACGTGGCGCCAAAAGAGGTTGTCACTGGTATGCATTCGTCGGAGGTTATTAGAAAATTTATGTCTGAGCCGAAAATCCTTTGGGCGATAAGAAGTTTCGACTCCTTTAAGTCGCCTGGCCCTGATGATGTATCATCGGTTGAATTACAAGCTGTGTCTGATAGACTGGTTCCTTGGCTTACCGCGATATACTCTGCTTGTATCAGCATGTCATATATACCTGTAGGATTGAGGAACACGAAGGTCATTTTCATTCCGAAAGCAGGAAAATCCTACCACACGAAGGCAAACGATTTTTGCGCTATTAGTCTGTCATCCTGTATACTGAAGACTCTTGAGAGGTTGATAGAAACATATCGTAGGGCAAAGATCCCTGGAGATCGCCTTTTACGGCAGCAGCATGCATATAGTAAAGGCAAATCCACTGAAACAGACCTTCACTACCTAGTAGGCTACATAGATGGCTTTCTCGCTGTCAAGAAGTATACAATGGTAGAATTTCTTGACATTGAAGATGTTTTAAATATAAAATTAACATCAATCAGGAAGTAATTGGAGTTTCTAGGCATCAACACTTCCCTAAAAAAGTTTATTTATATCTTACTTACTAAAAGATGCATTACGGCAGGCTTCGGATCTGTGGATCTAAAAAGATGGGTCACCAGAAGAACACATCAAGGAGGTGAACGATAACTGTCTCTTCAACTTTGGAATATAGCCATTAACAATATATTATTGTCTCTGGAAGAAAAAGGTGTGAAAGTGGTCGCGTATGTTGATGACGAGGCAATTGCGGTTAGGTGAAAGTTTCCCAGCACTCTAAGAGATATACTTCAGGAAGCGCCACGTGCAACAGCAAAGCGGATTACTGAAAGTGGTCTAGGTATAATTCCGTGCAAGACAGAAGTAGTTCTCTTCAGCAGGAGACACAAGTTGCATACAGTGGAACCTGTCTCCTTGGGAGGAGAGAATGTTCCATTTTCAGAGAATGTTCCATAGTGTGCGTGTCCCGCACTAGCGGATATTAGCGGAATGAACATTAGCAAGTTGTTGGAATTTAAAAGCGATCTGGACGGTTCAACGGTAGGAACTATAAGGCATCTTCCTTCTTCTGTTCCTGTGGTATCACAATGGAAGAAAATGTCTAAGAAAGTCTGATGGCTGCCACTTAAACCTAACCTACGGCACATTCAATTTGCGTCTACTCAGGGAATCACAATTTGCGTAAAGTTCAGAGCCATAGGCCAGGTACCAAATAAGTTTCAAGAGTCGTCTTCGTATATTAGGGGGAGTAAAAGACAGTGTAGACCATAAAGCACGTAACTTTGAACAAGTTTGTCCAACTACCTGATTAATGTGGTTTGACCAACTTAGTGATGAGTTAAATACCACACCTAGGTTTTTAGCACATGAAACAAGCTCAAATATCTTCTAATTTATCAATATCTCAATGTCCTGTATTCGCAGTCTGTTATTCTTATGTATGACTAGGCACGATTTATTAGTAGGTGTTTAGGAAGATCTGCATTGCTGTGTACATTGCTGTGAACTAATTGACTGGGAAGGTCATTCGTATACATACAAATAGTAGGGGGCCTATTATAGAACTCTGAGGGACTCCCTTACATACCGCCAAGGGTGTGGATATAGTACTTCCTGAATAAGCGGATTGTGTTCAGTTAGACGAGTAATATATTATAAGGCTCGTCGACGTTTAAAATTGAAGGAACGGCGAAGTTTAATACCAAGGTTGCGACAGTATCAAAGGCCTTGGATTGGTCTAGAAGGACAAGAAAACATGCTTTGTTCTCATCGATATGACTCCTTATTGACTCGGACGCCTCCGATAACGCGCTGATGCAACTGTGGTTAGTTCGGAATCCTGACTGTGCATTAGACAGCAATGAATTGCTTTGAAGGTATTCCGACATTTGTTCAGCTTCTCGACGACTTTGGATATAAATGGTAAAATCGCGATTGGACGGTATTTGATTTCGGGACAGGAACAACTTTAGCATGCTTCTAATGAGTGGGAGAAGAGGACAGAGTGGGTCTGGGGGTTTACATTGAGAACCCAGGGACTGAGATCTGTTTTAGACTCAGTCCCTGGATAACTTATTCACCCAAATTTGACACGGACATTGAGTGGTCTTATAAATATAAGTCACTGTTCAATTTTGTAGAACAAAATATTGGACTTTTTAGCAGCTATATCCAAATATAAACAGATATGAACCATAAAGGACACGGATGTCGAAAAGGCTAACATAAGTCACTGCGTCAAATTTCAAAGAAATCGGGTAATAAATGCGCTTTTAATAGGTCCAAGACTTTAAATCGAGAGTTCTTTCTACAATATCTGGACCGAACAAGGATATAATAATCATCCTGTTTTATTATAACTCCACTACTATATACGTAGTTATATCTTAATAGGGGCCTGTCTTGATCATATTTTATTTAGGTCCCGAAAACTAAAATACAAGTAACATTTTCAGACAATAAATCTTCTTTTTTTATGGGATTTAGACCCTTAATTAGAAGATCGGTCTATATGACAGCGATATCTATTGGGTCGGTTATCAGATGTTACTTTTAGCTTGCTTTAGAAAAAAAGTGTAAAAAAGTATATTTGATTAAGTTCATTCTAAGTTTTATTAAAAATGCATATACTTTCTTTTAAAAAATCCGCAATTACTTTTTGGGCAACCCAATATATAGTCTGATCTGACCCATATTTGGGGCGGATGTCGGGAGGCTTAAAATTACTCACTGTTTCAAATTTCAGCAAAATCGGATAAAAAATTTAGCATTTATGGGCATTAGACCCTTGATCGAGTGATCGGTCTATATAGCAGCTGTACCCAAATATGGTCCGGTTTAGCCAATTCAAAAACATAAACAGCGTGCATCAAAAAAACGTATCTGTACCAAATTACAGCTCAATATCTCAATTTTTGAAGGCTGTAGAGTGATTACAACAGACGGACGGACAGACAGACGGACATCGTTAAATCGTCTTAGAATTTTACGACGATCCGAAATTTATACACTTTGTAGGGTCGGAAACAGATATTTCGATGTGTTGCAAACGGAATGACAAAATTAATATACCCCCCTTCCTTTGGTGGAGTATATTCATTTAGTCATTCGGTTTGCAACACATCGAAATATCCTTTACAGATGGGACTTTATTTGACGATTTAGGGTCTGAAGCCCATAAAAACTTCATTTATTACTCGAATTCGCTGAAATTTGAATCAGTGGCATGTTTTAAGCATCCCGATGGCTAAAATCGGACAATATTTAGATATAGCTGCCATATAGACCGATCTGTTGGCTATGCGTCTTAAGTCCATAAAACTTTATTTATTACCCGATTGCATTAAAATTGATAATAGTGTGTTTTTTCAAGCTTTTCGACATCCAACCCAAACATGATCCAGGTCAGACTATATAGACATAGCAACCATATAGACCGATCTTTCAATTTTGGGTGTTAGTCCTATTAAAAGCGGATTTATTACCTGATTTCGCTGAAACTGGCATTTGTATATGAATTTTCGGGGCCTGAATAAAATATGATCGAGACCAGCCACTATTTATATATAACTATGGTAGTGGAGTTATAATAAAATGGGATGACTAATATATCTATGGTGATGGGTATTCACGTTTTTACTTGTTAATTATTATTACCATCATAGAAAAAAGTTTGATGAAAAAAGCAAACATTGTCTGCTGAATATTAGCAAATAACTTTTCTGATATTATAGCAGTAGTTCTGCAATTTCAGAGCAACAAGCTTGCTGCTGAAAAATCTGCTGTTTGCTGAAAATGACTGCTGCTTAATTATGAAGGGTATGTTAGAAGAAACAATTAGGTTAGGTTAGATTTAAGTGGCTGTCTGCCATCAGACTCTAGTTGCTGCCGTTGAACAATCCAGATCGATTTATAAAGCACATTATCTTCCGAATGTTCACTTTTATTAAATCAGACAGCTTCTTAAAGAAATGAGAACCTAAAGTCGAATTCCTTCTGACTGCTAGTGCGGGACACACACACAGAAGGTGTTCTATAGTCTCTTCTTCTTCGATGTCCTCACAGGTTCTGCAAAAGTCGTTGCTGGCAACCTTCAGTCTATCAGTATGTTTTCCGATTAGACAGTGACCTGTCATGACGGACACATTGACTGAGACGTCTGTTGTAGCCAATGACAGCAAAGCGGTAGACCTCTTCAAGCCAAGATTAGGCCACATAGTTTTGGAATGCTCACAGCCCCCTATTGGTGACCATTTATCATTCGTTGTCCTTCGGGTCTGGTTCTGAAAACTTAGCTTACATGTCGCTAGAGGCATACCCACAAATTCCAATATCCCTGGAATGTGTAGGGTAGTTCCTAGTCTCGCAAGCTCCTCCGCTTTACAATTCCCTGGGACAACTCTGTGGGCCAGTACCCAGAACAGGTGAATATTAAACTGTTCAGCCATATCGTTGAGAGATCTGTGACAGTTGAGGGTGGTTTTTGTGTTCAGAAATACGTTCTCTAGGAATTTAATGGCTGCTTGGCTGTCTGAGAAGATATTTATGCCAATAGTCGTTATGACATTATATCTTAGCCATTCCACCACTTACTTAATTCCAAGGATCTTCGCTTAATATACACTGCATTGGTCGGGTAACCTTTTCGATATGACCAGTTCTAGATTTTTAGAGTACACCCAAAAGACCACCTGGTCGTTTAGTTTGAAACCATCCGTATAGAAGTCCATGTAACTTCTTTTATCAGGGATATCGTGGTACAGTACTTTTTATCAAAAAGCGTCTCAGGTAGGGTGTAATCCACACTGCCTCGAACATCAGATATTGCATCAAGGATAACACAGTGTCCGTAGCAGCCACATGACCAATGAGAAAGCTCCCTTAACCTCACGGTAGTGGTCGCTGCAATTTAGGTAGCCACAATGTCCAGAGGCATACGATGTAGCATTAAATTCAGTGCATCAGATGAGCTTAAAACTTAAATCGGACTGCACTCATTGATATGTGAGAAGTTCGCCCCTGTTCCTCAGAGGAATGTTCAGGGGGAAAATTTGCATCAGATGGTGTCATCCTTAGTGCGGCTGCCATCCTTTGGATCCGGTTAAGTATTGAGCAGTAGGTGGACTTTTGAAGCGACGTCCACCCGATTAGAACACCATATAGCATAATAGGTCTGGCAACTGCAGTATATACCCAATGCATGACACGCGGTCTAAATCCCTAACTTTTGCCAATGGCTCTTTTGCAGGTATATAGGCCAAGAGTGGCCTTCCTTGCCCTATCCAAAATGTTGGATTTGAAGTTCAATTTCCTGTCCAGCAAAACTTCCAGGTATTTTGCGCTTTCTGTAAATGGATCATTTTCTCCACCCAATGAGACAGGTTCCACTGTAGGCAACTTGTATCTCCTGCTGAAAATAACTACTGCTGTCTTGCACGGATTTATACCCAGACCACTTTGCTCTTGCACGTAGAGCTTCCTGAAGTATATCTCTTAGAGTGCTGGGAAACTTTCCCCTAACCGCAATTGCCATATCATCAGTATACGCGACCACTTTTACACCTTTTTCTTCCAGAGAGACAATAATATATTGTTAATTGCTATATTCCAAAGTAGAGGAGACAGTACACCTCCTTGAGGTGTTCCTCTGCTGACCCATCTTTTTAGATCCACAGATCCTAAGCCTGCCGTAATGCATCTTTTAGTAAGTAAGTTATAAATAAACGTTCTTACGGTAGAGTTGATGCCTAGAAACTCCAACTCCTTCATGATTGACGTCGATTTTACATTATTGAAAGCACCATCAATTTCAAGAAATGCTACCATTGTATATTCCTTGACAACGAGAGAACCCTCTATGTAGCCGACTAGGTCGTGAAGGGCTGTTTCAATGGATTTGCCTTTACTATATGCATGCTGCTGCCGCGACAGGCGATCTCCAGGGATCTTTACCGTAAGATATGTTTCTATCAACCTTTCAAGAGTCTTTAGCATAAAGGATGACAGACTTATAGGACGAAAATCTTTCGCCTTCGTGTGGTAGTGTTTTCCTGCTTTCGGAATGGAAATGTCCTTCGTGTCCCTCCATCCCACAGGTATATATGACATTCTTATACAAGCAGAATAGGAATATCTTCCTTCTTGACTAAATCTAGTGCTGCACCTGGTCAGATCTCAACAAACTTTTTGAGCGCACAACGATACATTTTAATTGAGCGTTGATCGCCGTATCGTCCTATCGGCCTCGATACCAGCCTGCTTCGTCACAAACTGGAAGAGACCCAGGAAATTCCGCAAGTACATTGGAGAATCCTGATGACAGTCCATTGACTATCCCACTGCAATTTTTCCTAGTTTTTTTTTTCTCCCTTGTCGACAACTGCCATCACTAAACTGTCTCTAGCGACATTAGCAAAGGTTCTTGGACCCATCTTACTGTTGTTCGCCCTAGTTCGTTTAGGCATGGGATGCCCTCCAGATGACCACAGCCTTTTGGCTGACTGCGGTGCAGTTTCCGAATCTAGACGTGTAGTCTTTGGGTTAACCTGTGCAGCGAATTCCCGAGCCTAATTTGGGGAATCTCTCTCCCTATCAGTGAGAGTCTTAGGATCATTCGCACCAAGCCTCTCAATAAACCTGAGAGCGATGCGTCTTCTATTATTCCAACCTCTTAAAGAGCGTGTTGGTTTGCCGGGAAAGGCCGATGGCCTAGGCAAATTATAGGCATACGAAGAAGGAATAGGTTCGGCCTTGTCGTTTAGACTCGAACCAGGTGTCTTCGTCAAAAGCCCCTGCTGACCAGTCGAGGTTTCAGTAGCAGAAAACATGCAACGGTCTTATACCACCACCGCAGCTGTTGGGTCTTTGGAGTCCATTCTAAGCCTACTCCCTTTTTACTGGTTTGACAGAAGTTTGGTATGTATAAGAATAATATTCAACTTCAAATAGATTTATTTTGTATAAATTTTTATAAGAATTCATGGTGGTGGGTTTACAAGATTCGGCCCGGCCGGATTTAATGGCTGGACTGCTATGGAGAAAAAGTGCAACATATGTTCAGAAAACACGTTGTCTTGGTATAGGCGGAGCGATGAGGACCACGCCCACTGGGGCTTTGGAGACTATTCTAGATATCTGACGCATTGACATACAGATTAAGTGTGAGGCAGCCACTGCGGCTTTGAGACTTAAGGCGATGAGAAAATGGATTGAGGATGGGAGCAGCTCATACCATCGTGGTATAATCGAGGCGACGATAGGAAACCTGGAAAGAAGGGATGAGGTTTCCGATCGGATATTTGAGATGAACCTTGAAGTCGAGTACGTGGCACTGCTGCCATCGGAAGAGTTTTGGATTGACGGAACCCTAATATTGTCATCTGGAAGATCATGTTACACGGATGGATCAAAGCTGGAGGACAGAGTGGGCCTGGGGGTTTACATTGAGAACCCAGGGACTGAGATCTGTTTTAGACTGCCTGACCATAACAAGGTCTTGCAGGCGGAGATCCGGGCGATCACGGAATGCGTGAAGTGGTGTGGTGCTAAGGCGAGGACGTCGATTGTGAACATCTTTACTGACAGTAAAATTGCCATAAGGGTAATAACAACCAGGACGGTAAGGTCACCTGGATGAGAAAATCTGCATCGTTTGGATGCCGGGCCATAACGGAGTAAGGGGAAATGAAAGGGCAGACGATTTGGCGGTGAAGGCCAGAGGACAGCCCTCAATAAACTTGGTTAACCCGAAGCCTTTTGGGTCGACGCAGTCCGAGTTAACATTGTGGAACAGCGAAACGGTCGGTAGAACGGCGAAAATCCTATGAGGGGATCCAGATCGTGAGAAGACGAGGCTATTACTGAAAGGAAGCAAGAAGGAGTTGAGTATAGCTATTGGTATCATAACGGGACACATAGAACTATGAGCTCACTTATGTAAAATCGGTGCGCCAAGTGATAGCATATGTAGGGCATGCGGGGAAGATGATGAGACGTTGGAGCATTTACTTTGTCATTGCCCGGCTTCCGCGTCCAACAGATACCGGTACTTGGGTGGAGACACAATATCAGACATGAACCAACTTAGGGGAGTGGTATTGAAAACAATTAAGGATTTTGTAAGTAGCACGGAATTCCTAAGTTAAAATTTTCTTTAAGAGGTTACATTATAGTTTTTAGAGCGCACAACAAGCCCATAACGGGCTTAGGTGTATGCCCATAGTGGCATGGGGCGGATTAATATTTGCACCCTCTTTTCAACCTAACCTAATGGCTCGATCATCTGTTTTCCCTTTATAGAATCTGCCGGCGAAAGCCTTAAATCCGGTTTTAATGAGCATGTGCAAAAATACCTGTCAAACCTTAGTAAAGAATTATCGCGCCAGTTCGTAGCGATTGGCAATCTTTATCTCTTCATATCTGTTATCGATTCTTAAGTATATTTTCTCACAATAATTCCTAAAACAACTTCGTCTACGCTGATACTCTGCTACTAAAAAGCACAAACTTCTCGAAGAGCCTACATTTTATTTGCCTTGTCAGCAATTCAAAAGAGAAAATGTTCCATGTTGTCCAAGATAGAATAATGGTAGGTAGGTAGCATTTTCCTCTGCATGCGAATTTGAACTGTGTGTTGGCTTGGCCCGCTTTTCTTTATGGTATTTTACTTCCATTTTATGCTTTGATATCTAGGGCGCCTTTGTTTGTTGCTGTTGTTGTTTCTATATTTTCTTATATTTTTGCGATCAAAGTAACAACGTCATCATTGCTGAAACGAATAACACGCCTCAGCGCTGCCAGCGTTGCTGCCGACTGTAACTTTTTTCAGCTCCGCGTGTGTATGTGTATGTATGTGCGTATGCAAGCATTCTGCTGTGAATTTGCCTGACTTTCTGTTCGCTGTTCGCTGTTCACGTTCATGACTCGTGATAGATACAATCCAGTAGATTAAAGCAGTGAATGTGGAAAGCGACTACGACTGACTACGTATCGTATACGCCATCATGAAATCACTTTTAAATTGTGTTCCGTTCATGGCTGAGTAATTTAATGTTGCAAATGTTCGTAAGTACAATACATATGTACCTTCATATAGATGTACACATTTGTGGGGAATTGTATTCGAATTTAAGCCATTAAGGATTGCCACATACTTCAATGATTTTGGATAATTATTAACCAGAGAAATTTCCTTTGTGGTAGAGACCTGTAAAATGTAAATAGGATAAATATTTATTGAGCCAGGTACACTGATGATTACTTTAGAGAAATAATGGGACAATCGCATAATAAAGTATTTAATATTCTTATTCGATAATTCTATTGCTTTAATAACCACATAAAAGGGGTTTAAACTTAAACCTTAAAAAATAGTTGCAGAATTGTATGGGTCAATTATATTTATCGACAACGCGGTATTCATAACCATATGCTTTGACGAAATCTAATAATTTTTTCCCAGGAAACCATGAGTTTATCGCCTTAAAACATGTTTGTTATGAATAGCTATCTGATAAGGCTGATGACGACCGGAGACATGCAGTATTCGTATTGAACTTCGGTTGTCTCGCAGACCTCAACAAGTTCTACGGATTCAGCAAGTTGAAACTGAAGGTACACAGAAGCTGTGGGATTGGGGAATCAGGAATCGACTTAGCAGTTATTGCTGAACACTTGTCCGAGGAACTATCGACCATCGGATTGCAGGCGGAAAATCCCCCTGCCACGATCAAAACGTCGAAACGGGGCACGTCAAGCCATTTGTGGGTTGGTCACCCGGTGGGATTGGGGAATCAGAAATCGACAGTTGTTGCTGAACATTTAACTGAGGAACTAACCACCATTGGATTGCAGGCTGAAAATACCCGTGCCACGATCAAAACAGGAGAGAGAGGCAGCGAAACGGGGCACGTCAAGCCACGTGTGGGTGGGTCACCCGGTGGGGCTGGGCTCAAGGTGTGTGCCAGCGGGTAAGGACGGAACTCAGAAGGTACTTCGACAGCAGCAGCGAGTGAAGCATCTAAGGAGGACACAGCGTGGGCGACCGCAAGTGTCCAGTTTTCTGCGGAAGAGTGGTTCCAATGCTTTCTCAACTGCCCCTGGATGCGAAAGGAAATTCATTATGACATGATCGAACGAATCTTGTGATGATGAACTCCTGGTGGACTCAAAAGACGAGGCTGACGTAACCGTGGTGGAAATTCTGACTACGGTCCGTTTTTATACCCACCACCGAAGGATGGGGGTATATTAATTTTTTTGTCATTCCGTTTGCAACACATCGAAATATCCATTTCTGACCCTATAAAGTATATATATTCTTGATCAGCGTAAAAATCTAAGACGATCGAGCCATGTCCGTCCGTCTGTCTATTGAAATCACGCTACAGCCTTTAAAAATAGAAATATTGAGCTGAAACTTAGCACAGATTCTTCTTATGTCCATAAGCAGGTAAAGTTCGAAGATGGGTCATATCGGACTATATCTTGATATAGCCCCCATATAGACGGATCCCCCGATTAAGGGTTTTAAGCCCATAAAAGCCACATTTAATATCTGATTTTGCTGGAATTTGGGACAGTGAGTTATGTTAGGCCCTTCAATATCCTTCTTCAATTTGGCCCCGTTCATTCCAGATTTGGATATAGCTGCCATAAAGACCAATGCGCCGATTTAGGGTTTTAAGCCCATAAAAGCCACATTTATTATCTTATTTTGCTGAAATTTGGGACAGTGAGTTCAGTTAGGGCCTTCGACATCTTTCTTCAATTTGGTCCAGATCTGTCCAGATTTGGATATAGCTGCCATATAGACCTATCTCTCGATTTAAGGTATTGCGCCCATAAAAGACGCATTTATTGTCCGATTTTGCCAAAATTTGGGACAGTGAGTTGTGTTAGTCCCTTCAACATCCTTCTTTAATTTGGCCCAGATCGGTTCAGATTTGGATATAGCTGCCATATAAACCGATATCTCGATTTAAGGTATTTCGCCCATAAAAGGCGCATTTATTGTCCGATGTCGCCGAAAATTGGGACAATGAGTTGTGTTAGGTCCTTCGACATCCTTCTTCAATTTAGCCCAGATCGGTACAGATTTGGATATAGCTGCCATATAGACCGATCTTTCGATTTAAGGTTTAGGGCCCATAAAGGAGCATTTATTGTCCGATGTCGGCGAAAATTGGGACAGTGAGTTAAGTAAAGCCCCTCGATATATTTCTGCAATATGGCACAGATCGGTTTATATTTGGATATAGCTGCCATATAAACCGATATCTCGATTTAAGGTATTTCGCCCATAAAAGGCACATTTATTGTCCGATGTGGCCGAAAATTGGGACAGTGAGTTGTGTTAGGCCCTTTGACACCCTTCTTCAATTTAGCCCAGATCGGTACAGATTTGGATATAGCTGCCTTATAGACCGATCTTTCGATTTAAGGTTTAGGGCCCATAAAAGAGCAATTATTGACTGATGTCGTCGAAATTTGAGACAGTGAGTTAAGATAAGGCCGAATCTTGGGAACCCACCACCATAGATTCTGCTAAAATATGGGAGCTATATTTGGTTGTAGACCGATTCGGACCGTACTTGACACCATTGTTGAAAGCCATAACAGAACACTATGTGCAAAATTTCAGCCAAATCGGATGAAAATAGGGGCTTCTATGGGCTCAAGAAGTCAAATCGGTTTATATGGGAGCTATATCAGGTTATAGACCGATTCGAACCGCACTTGACACAGTTTTTGAAGTTAAAACCGAACACTATGTGCAAACTTTTAGCCAACTCGGGAGATCGGTTTATATGGAAGCTATATCCAAATCTGAACCGATATTACCCATTCGCAATCTCCAACTACCCAAATCAATATAAAGTATCTGTGCAAACTTTCAAGCGGCAAGCTTTACGCGTTCGACCGCTGTCGGGATTTCGACAGATGGACGGACGGGCCGACTTGGCAAGTTCGACACAAAACGTCGAGATGATCAAGAATATATATTTTTTATGAGGTCTTAGATCAATATTTCGAAGTGTTACAAGCTGAATGATCAGATTAGCATACCCCCATGGTGGTGGGTATAAAAAGTTCCTAGTCTCGAAAACTATTGCGGTGAGATATATTCAGAAGTCAGAAAATGTATGGACAGTGTCTAGTGAGGAAACACTAGAACTACTGATTGAAACCCATTTCCCG
Organism: Stomoxys calcitrans; assembly: GCF_963082655.1. Lineage (NCBI taxonomy): Eukaryota > Metazoa > Arthropoda > Insecta > Diptera > Muscidae > Stomoxys > Stomoxys calcitrans. The sequence goes on along the minus strand of NC_081555.1, from coordinate 29,531,334 downwards.
GGATACTCTCTAAGGGACAACGTGGCACCAGAATAGGTTATCACAGATATGGGTTCGTCGGAGGTTGTTGGGGAAATTGTGTCTGAGTCGCAAATACTTTGGTCGATAAAAAGTTTTGACTCCTTTTAATCACCAGGCCCTCATGATGTATCACCAGTTGAATTACAAGCTGGGATGGGAAGTCAGAGAATGTGTGGACAATGTCTGTATTAATTTACAACATGATATGGCTGCCATTTAAAGCGTTCTCCTGTTTTTTTTTCCTTGACCTCTAAAGGTCGTAATTATTATACGATTTGTTTAAAATTTTATACTATGACTTCAATATACTTGTCAAGTATGGTTTGAATCGGTCTTAAACCTGATATAGCTTCCACAAAAGCCGATCTTCCGATTGCACTTCTTGAGCCTCTGGATGGCGCAGTTCTTCTGTTTTGCACAGTGACTTCTCCTGTGGCCTGTAATCTACATGCCGAATATGGTCTAAATCGGTCCATAATCAGATATAGCTCCCATATAAAATTTACCTGAAACCTACCCTGGAATGACTTTTACTGAGATCTGAATCATCCAAACAAAGAATGATTCGAATCGAACCAAAACCTGAGATGTAAACCAAGCAACGATTATGATTGGTTTTAACTTGGCAAAATCCAGGCTTATCTTGGTATTCCTTTATCTCAAATGTGGACACAAACCTCCCCGCGGTGTCTCCTGGGTAGCTACCTTTAACATCCGTTAAAGGTATTGAGCTAAAATGTGCCACGAATTCACCTATAGAACGATAAAAGAAGGGTTGAAGAAGATTAAAAACGGATCAACCCTATATTGATGACCCCTCCAAACGTTTTAAGGACCATGATTTGCGTATCTGCTCCTGGAATTTCCGCGCTCTTTATATAGAGGGTAACTCTTTGCTCTTTACGCGTAGATATAGAATATACCGGAGTTCAGACTGCCGTCCTTTGACGGGGTCACCCTGCGGCTGTCGAAGGAGGCGAAGTACCTGGGCATAATCCTCGATTCGAAACTGTCCTAAAGAGGAAAACCGAGGAAAGAAGCCGTAAGGCACTATGCGCTTTGTACTCCTGGAGGAGGATGTTCGGAAGGAATCACTCCCAAGATGATTTATTGGATGTATACTGCCATCGTGAGACCAGTACTGGCCTATAAAGCATTGCTATGGTGGGATGCCGTAGGGAAGAGGACGCGTGCGAAGTAGTTCGAGGAGGTCCAAAGATTGGCCTTAGTCGGGATCACAGTGGCGCTGAGATCCCCAACGCAGGCAGGCCTGGAGGCGATACCGAATATGCAGCCCATTGGGGCTTATATTTGGAACTGCGCCTCCAGGGTCACGCTTAGGCTGAGAGAGCTCGGAATACTGAAGGAGGATGGTTTCTGCCACGGTTCGTTTCTGGGTGTTATGGATACGGAGAGTAGAGTGAGGAGGATCTCCGACTACCCGTCACCAGTGCTGACTGGAGTGCGGGCATTCGCGATTCGTTTTCCTGAGGGGGACAAATGGAGGGCGCACCTCGATCTACACAGATGGCTCCAAGATGGAGTCAGGGACTGGATTGGGGGTCTACTCTGATGCACTCAATATCAGAATGTCTCTGAGACTGCCGGACGAGTGTACGGTCTTTCAGGCAAAGGTCTGTGCCATTGCAGTAGTCGCAAAAGAAATTCTGGCAAGGGGCCTACCGCCCTCGAAACTCAGAATTTTTGTGGACAGTATGGCGGCGCTCAAGGCCTTGGGGCCGAGGATGATGATGTCGAGATGCGTGGCGAACTGTTGGAATCCCTGGATAAGCTCCGGGCGCACGATGTGACGCTGACATGGGTTCCTGGGCGTGAGAGGAATTGCTGGCGTTCGATAAGTGGTCGATGAGTACTTTGACCGGGGTCATAACCGGACACTATGCCATAGGCCGCATGGCGGCGCGCATGGGGATGCCGCACAATGACTTCTGTAGGAGTTGCCTCGATGAGGATGAGGAGGAGACTATTGAGCACTTGATTTATTCCTATGCGATTCTGCAGAGATGTAGGCTTTCCTTTCTGAGGAGTCGTTTCTTCTGTAATCTGGGTAAATTTGCGAACGTACCTCTGGCATCTCTCCTGAGATTTGTTGAGGGAACAGGATGGTTCCGAAGGGGGTGACACAGGCTCCGGCGTAGGTAGGTCCGTGCTTGCGTACCGAAGGACGGTTCTTCACCTCCCGCTCGGGTTTTCTCCACTCCTCCTGTCTTTTTCTTTTTTATTCGTGTATAACCTCTAGTACGAAGTCTCACATTTTCCATTTTCTTCCATTTCTCTCTCTAGTGTACCACAATGGACCAAACTGGCCTCCGAGCAAACTCACCTTTGGTGGGCGACCTATTCAACCTAACCTATAGAGAGGGTGCAGTATACGCACTGGCGGATGTATTGAAGAAATACATGGCAGCCATATAGGAAGTGCGAACGCTCGGGAAGGGCTCCACAAAAACACCGAGAGGTGGTGCCTTATTATATAGCCTCGTGCCATGGGGCATGAATTTGGCTGTGGATTTGTGGTTAGTTGGAAACTAAAACTCCTCGCCTCCAGGTCTACTCCGGGGTATGAGAGGCTAGGCACAGTCCGCATAAAGCCAAATTCTTCAACATCAGCCTTATTTGCGCCCGTGCCCGGACGGAAGACTTGGAGATTTTAATGCGAAAATAGGAAAGGAAAATATCTTTGGCCCAACAGTTGGAAAATTTTGCCTACACGAAGATACTTCCGATAATGGATTGAGGCTAATAGACTTCGTCGCGGCAAAGAACATGGTGGTTAGCAGCACCAGATTCCAATATCGAAGGATTCACACTGTCACCCGATCTAAGTGTGGCGAGAAACGAACGATCTGACACTGCACGCAAGCTGGACATCGGAAAGCTGCAAACACCACAGGTGACAATGGCATACTCCACTCGGTCGACACAACTGCTTTAAGAAAGCACTCCCTGTCCCGATAGTATAGCAGCGCAATGACAAACCATTGCCCACACAATGGAAAGAGCCGCAACATCCATACTTGGGTATCAAAAGCCTCCCCAAGGAACGCATGGTACGATTCAAGTTTAAGCTCAATGATAAGGGGCCTTCTTTTCTATAGTCGAGTTCGAATGGCGTACCGCAGTGCGATACCTCTTTGGACAGAATTGTTCATGGCATAGTACCACACAAATGTTGCCAGCATGAGGAGGGGAAAACTAGAAGGCATATAAAGGGTGATTTTTTTGAGGTTAGGATTTTCATGCATTAGTATTTGACAGATCACGTGGGATTTCAGACATGGTGTCAAAGAGAAAGATGCTCAGTATGCTTTGACATTTCATCATGAATAGACTTACTAACGAGCAACACTTGCAAATCATTGAATTTTATTACCAAAATCAGTGTTCGGTTCGAAATGTGTTCATTCACCGTAACGTTGCGTCCAACAGCATCTTTGAAAAAATACGGTCCAATGATTCCACCAGCGTACAAACCACACCAAACAGTGCATTTTTCGGGATGCATGGGCAGTTCTTGAACGGCTTCTGGTTGCTCTTCACTCCAAATGCGGCAATTTTGCTTATTTACGTAGCCATTCAACCAGAAATGAGCCTCATCGCTGAACAAAATTTGTCAAAATTTGAACACATTTCGAACCGAACACTGATTTTGGTAATAAAATTCAATGATTTGCAAGCGTTGCTCGTTAGTAAGTCTATTCATGATGAAATGTCAAAGCATACTTAGCATCTTTCTCTTTGACACCATGTCTGAAATCCCACGTGATCTGTCAAATACTAATGCATGAAAATCCTAACCTCAAAAAAATCACCCTTTAGCATCTTCTGTTCCTGGGGTTTCACAATGGACGAAAACGTCTAAGTTTGTCTGATGGCGGACTGTCACTAAAACCACAGAAAGTCGGGCATGTCAAGATGAACCGATAATGTCAAGACAATCTAGAATACATATATGGATATTTCTATTGTGGTGGGTATAAAAACGGTATCAATTCGGTGGCGCCAAATTTTGGATACCCACCACCAATGATACAGGTAAAAATGTACAGTACTGAAATAAGTTTATATTTTACAAGCAGACACAATACGCTTCGCTACACCCTAAAAAGGCTTTATACAAGTGACAAGTAAGATCATGCTAAGTTCGGCCGGGCCGAATTTTATATACCCTCCACCATAGATAGCATTTGTCGAGTTCTTTGCGCGGTATCTCTTTTTAGGCAAACAAAGAATAACGAATAAGAACCGTTATTCTATTGGAGCTATATTAAGTTATAGTCCGATCGGACCATAAATGAATTAAATGCAAAACATTGTATTGGGTTGCCCAAAAAGTAATTGCGGATTTTTCATATAGTCAAATTTTTTCACAGCTTGTGACTCTGTAATTGCATTCTTTCTTCTGTCAGTTATCAGCTGTTACTTTTAGCTTGCTTTAGAAAAAAAGGGTAAAAAAAAATTTTTAATTAAAGTTTATTCAAAGTTTTACAAAATGCATTTACTTTCTTTTAAAAAATCCGCAATTACTTTTTGGGCAACCCAATAGAAGTCATTGTGTAATATTTTAGTCCATTCGGATAAGAATTGCGCATTGTAGGGGCTCAAGAAGCAAAATCGGAAGATCGGTTTATATGGGAACTGTATCAAACTATAGATTGATTAAGACCATGTTTCACATGTATGTTGAAGGTTATGAGAGAAGCCGTTGTACAAATTTTCAGCCAACTTGGATAATAACTACGCCCTCTAGAGGCTCAAGAAGTCAAGATCTCTGATCGTTTTATATAACAGCTATATCAGGTTATGTACCAATTTGCTCCATACTAGGCACAGTTGTTGGAAATTATAGCAAAACACCTCACGCACACTTTCAGCCAAATCGGATGAGATTTGTGCCCTTTAGCGGCTCAAGAAGTCAAGATCCAAGATCAGTTTATATGGCAGCTATACCAGGTTATGAACCGATTTAAATCATACGTAGCACAGTTGTTGGAAGTAATACGAATTAAACAATACTTAGAACAGTCCTTGGAAGTGAGACCAAAACACCACGTGTAAAACTAAAGCCAAATCGGATAAGAATTGCGCCCTCTAAAAGCTGAAGAAGTCAAGACCCACGGTCGGTTTATATGGAGCTATATCATGTGATGAACCGATTTGAACCATACTTAGCACAGTTGTTGGAAATAATACCAAAGCATCACGTACAAAATTTCAGTCAAATCGGACTTGAATTGCGCCCTCTAGAGGCTCAAGAAGTCAAGACCCAAGATCGGTTTATATGGCAGGTATATCAAAACAAGTACCTATTTGGCCCATTTACAATTCCAACTGACCTACACTAATAAAAAGTATTTGTGCAAAATTTCAAGCGCCTAGCTTTACTCCTTCGAAAGTTGGCGTGCTTTCCACAGACAGACGGACGGACATGGCTAGATCGCCTTAAAATGTCACGACGATCAAGAATTTATATACTTTATGGGGTCTTAGAAGCATATTTTGAGATGGTACCAACAGAATGACGAAATTAGTATTCTCCCTATCCTATGATGGAGGGTATAAAAAGGTGTTAAGTTCGACCGGGCCAAACTTTGGATACCCTCCACCTCGGGTATATATGTAAACCACCCTTCGTCATAATCCGGTGAAAAATGTAGAATTTATTCTCCCATAGCAGCTTTATCGAAATATGGTCAGATTTGGACCAAATTCGACATGGATATTGAGTGGTCAATTAAGTACAAGTCATTGTTAAATTTTGTAGAACAAAATATTGGTCTTTTTGGTAGCCATATCCAAATATAGAACGATCTAAACCATATACGACACGGATGACGAAAAGCCTAACATATGTCACTGTGTCAAGACTTAAAATCGAGAGATCGGTATATATGGCAGCTGAAGAAAACTGTTGAAGGGTCTAACACAACTCACTGTCCCAAATCTTGGCAAAATTAGACATTAAATGCGCCTCTAATGGGCCCAAAACCTCATATCGAGAGATCGGTCTGTATGGCAGCTATATCCAAATTTGGACCGATCTGTGCCATATTGCAGAAAGATGTCGAGGGACTTAACACAACTCACTGTCCCAAATTTCAGCAAAATCGGATAATAAATGTGGCTTTATGGGCTTAAGATCCTAAATCGGCGGATCGGTCTATATGGCAGCTATATCCAAATTTGGACCGATCTGTGCCATATTGCAGAAAGATGTCGAGGGACTTAACACAACTCACTGTCCCAAATTTCAGCAAAATCGGATAATAAATGTGGCTTTATGGGCATAAGACCCTAAATCGGCGGATCGGTCTATATGGCAGCTATATTCAAATCTGGGCTGATCTGAGCCAAAGTGAAGAAAACTGTTGAAGGGTCTAACACAACTCACTGTCCCAAATCTCGGCAAAATTGGACAATAAATGCGCCTCTAATGAGCCCAAAACCTCATATCGAGAGATCGGTCTGTATGGCAGCTATATCCAAATTTGGACCGATCTGTGCCATATTGCAGAAAGATGTCGAGGGACTTAACACAACTCACTGTCCCAAATTTCAGCAAAATCGGATAATAAATGTGGTTTATGGGCTTAAGATCCTAAATCGGCGGATCGGTCTATATGGCAGCTATATCCAAATTTGGACCGATCTGTGCCATATTGCAGAAAGATGTCGAGGGACTTAACACAACTCACTGTCCCAAATTTCAGCAAAATCGGATAATAAATGTGGCTTTATGGGCATAAGACCCTAAATCGGCGGATCGGTCTATATGGCAGCTATATTCAAATCTGGGCTGATCTGAGCCAAAGTGAAGAAAACTGTTGAAGGGTCTAACACAACTCACTGTCCCAAATCTCGGCAAAATTGGACAATAAATGCGCCTCTAATGGGCCCAAAACCTCATATCGAGAGATCGGTCTATATGGCAGCTATATCCAAATTTGGACCGATCTGTGCCATATTGCAGAAAGATGTCGAGGGACTTAACACAACTCACTGATCCAAATTTCAGCAAAATCGGATAATAAATTTGGCTTTATGGGCTTAAGACCCTAAATCGGCAGATCGGTCTATATGGCAGCTATATTCAAATCTGGTCCGATCTGTGCCATATTGCAGAAAGATGTCGAGGGACCTAACACAACTCACTGTCCCAAATTTCAGCAAAATCGGATAATAAATGTGGCTTTATGGGCTTAAGACTCTAAATCGGCGGATCGGTCTATATGGCAGCTATATTCAAATCTGGGTCGATCTGAGCCAAATTGAACAAGGATGTCGACAGGTCTAACACAACTCACTGTCCTAAATTTCAGCAAAATCGAACAATAAATGTGGTTTTAATGGGCCCAAGACCTTAAATCGAGAGATCGGTCTATATGGGAGATATATTTAAATCTGGTCCGATCTGTGCCATATTGCAGAAAGATGTCGAGGGACCTAACACAACTCACTGTCCCAAATTTCAGCAAAATCGGATAATAAATGTGGCTTTATGGGCTTAAGAACCCGTAATAGGCGGTTTGGTCTTTATGGGGGGCTATATCAAGATATAGTCCGATATAGCCCATCTTCGAACTTAAACTGCTTATGGACAAACTGCAAAGTTTCAGCTCAATATCTCTATTTTTAAAAACTGTAGCGTGATTTCAACAGACAGATGGACGGATCGTCTTAGATTTTTAAGCTGATCAAGAATATATGTACATTATAGGATCGGAAATTGATATTTCGATGTGTTGCAAACGGAATGACAAAATGAATATGCCCCCATCCTTCTTTGGTGGTTATAAAAATTGTATCACATGAATTGCCTTGGGCAATTAAAGTGTAACACGTGATAGTCAGAGAGTCGGATTTTATAATTCGCCGCATTTTTGCTACCATAAAATTCATTGTGTTATTGCATGGCCAACACCCTTAATTGACGTAAATCCATTTGTTTGACGCAAAATTAAAGATAATCACATTTTATGATGATGATAGTAAATATTTTATAACGCTTTTATTTTTATGTATTTATAAATATTTAATAGAAACAATTTCTATTAAAACTCTCCAACTTGTTTGGCTTAAAGATAAACGGTCGTGTTCACAAAACTTAATGAAGCCTGATTTAAAATGGATTTATTTGACATATAGGAAATCTGTCAAATAAACCTGTTTCATATCTAAGTTAAATTTTGTGACTATCGGTGGAATATCGGTGCCGCTTCTTAAACGTTGGAAATTTCAAACATGCAAGCATTTAGATCACTCAAAACTTTTCAAAATGCAAAATAAAAACAAGTGAGAGCGTGCTAAGTTCGGCCGGGCCGAATTTTATATATCCTCCACCAAGGATCGTAATTGTCGAGTTCTTTGCGCGGTATCTCTTTTTAGTCAAACAAAGAATAATGGAAAAGATATGTTACGCTTTTGGAGATATATCAAGTTATAGTCCGATTCGGACCTTAAGTGAATTGAATGTTGAAGACCATAGTAGAAGTGATTGGGTAATATTTCAGTCTTGTACGGTCTCAAGAAGCATAATCGGGAGATCGGTTTATATGGGAGCTGTATCAGGCTAATGATCGTTTAAGACCATATTGAACATGTATGTTGAGGGTCATGGGTGAAGCCGTCACATGACCAAAGAAAAGGCTCCCTTAGCTTCACGGCCGTGGTCGCAGCAATTTGTCTAGCCACAATGTCCAGAGGCATTAGCTGTAGCGTTAAATTTAGTGCATCAGATGGTTTCGTCCTCAGTGCGGCTGTGATGCACAAATAAGCCATCCTTTGGTTCTGGCTGAGAATTGAGAATTGAGCAGTACTTTTGAACAGTTACTGGATGTCAAAACAAAACACTTCATGCAGATGAGCCAAATCGAATACAAAATGCGCCCTCTAGGGGCCAAATAAGTTTTTACTTTTTGAAAGATTATATGGGAGCTGTATCAGGCTAAAGATCGTTTAAGAACATATTGAACTTGTATGTTGAAGGTCATGGGTGAAGCCGTTGTACAAACTTTCTGCCAAATCGAATGAGAATTTCGCCCTCTAGAGGCTCAAGAAGTCAGGATCCGAGATCGGTTTATATGGCAGCTTTATCAGGTTATGTACCGATTTGCGCCATACTTAGCACAGTAGTTGGAAGTCACAAGACACTTCATGCAAAATTTCAGCCAAATCGCATGAGAATTGCGCCCTCCAGCGGCTCAAGAAGTCAAAGTCCAAGATCTGTTTATATGGCAGCTATACCAGGTTATGAACCAATTTGAACCATACTTAACACAGTTGTTGCACATGATTCCTAAACACCACCTGCAAAATTACAGCCAAATCGGGTAGGAATTGCGGCCTCTAAAAGCTGAAGAAGTCAAGGTCCAGATCGGTTTATATGGCAGCTACATCAGGTGATGAACCGATTTAAACTATACTTAGCGCAGTTATGGGAAGTGATACCAAAACACCATGTGCAAAATTTCAGTCAAATCGGATGAGAATTGCGGCCTCTAGAGGCTCAGAAAGTCAAGACTCAAGATCGGTTAATATGGCAGCTATATTAAAACATAGACCGATTTGGCCCATTTACAATCCCAACCGATCTACACTAATAAAAAGTATTTATGCAAAATTTCAAGCGCCTTGCATTACTTCTTCGAAAGTTAAGGTGCTTTCGGCAGACAGACGGACGGACAGACGGACAGATATGGCTAGATCATTGGACAGATATATACTTTATGAGGCTTTAGACGCTTATTTCGAGGTGTTACAAACAGAATGACGAAATTAGTATACCCCCATCCTATGGTGGAGGGTATAAAAAGGCTTTTCATTTGCCCTATATTCGATTGCATGTAAAATTTGTGTTTTTTTTTTGTTTGATTGAACAAAAAAATTGTAATATCATACAAGGAAACACAAATTTTACATGTAATCGAATTTAGGGCAAATGAAAAGCCGTTTTGATCTGATGGCTAACGCTATTTGTTTTGTTTTTGGACAAACAAAATGTGTCAAAACAAGTAAAAAGGCTTTTAGGCCGGGCCGAACTTTGGATACCCACCACCCCGGATATATATGTGAACCACCTTTCGTCAAAATCCAGTGAAAAATGCTTACCTATGCCCCATAGCAGCTACAATATATAGACATATCATCCGATTTAGACCAAATGCTTATAAGTACAAGTCATTGTTCAACCGATAGATCGGTCTATATGGCAGCTATATCCAAATCTGGCCCAAAACCTTAAATCGAGAGATCGGTCTATATGGCAGCTATATCCAAATCTGAACCGATCAGGGCCAAATAGAAGAAAGATGTCAAAGGGCCTAAGGCAACTCACTGTCCCAAATTTCAGCAAAATCGGATAATAAATGTGGCTTTTATGGGCCCAAGACCCTAAATCGGAGGATCGGTATATATGGCAGCTATATCCAAATCTGAACCGATCTAAACCAAATTAACGAAGGATGTCGAAGGGCTCACCGCAACTCACTGTCCCAAATTTCAGCAAAATCGGATAATAAATGTGGCTTTTATGGGCCCAAGACCCTAAATCGAAGGATCGGTATATATGGCAGCTATATCCAAATCTGGACCGATCTGAACCAAATTGACGAAGGATGTTGAAGGGCTCAACGCAACTCACTGTCTAAAATTTCAGCAAAATCGGATAATAAATGTGGCTTTTATGGGCCTAAGACCATAAATCGGAGTATCGGTCTATATGGCAGTTATATCCAAATCTGAACCGATCTGGGCCAAATTGACGAAAAATGTCGAAGGGCCTAACATAACTCACTGTCCTAAATTTCAGCAAAATCGGATTATAAATGTGGCTTTTATCGGCCCAATACCCTAAATCGGAGGATCGGTCTATGTGGCAGCTATATCCAAATCTGAACCGATCTGAGCCAAATTGACGGAGGATATTGGGGGGCCTAACACAACTCACTGTCCCAAATTTCAGCAACATCGGATAATAAATGTGGTTTTATGGGCTTAAGACCCTAAATGGGAGGATCGGTCTATATGGGGGCTATATCAAGATATAGTCCGATATAGCCCATCTTCGAACATAACCTGCTTATGGACAAAAAAAGAATCTGTGCAAAATTTCAGCTCAATATCTCTATTTTTAAAGACTGTAGCGTGATTTCAACAGACAGACGGACATGTCTAGATCGTCTTCGGTTTTTACGCTGATCAAGAATATATATACTTTATGGGGTCGGAAATGGATATTTCGATGTGTGCAAACGGAATAACAAAATGAATATACCCCCATCCTTCGGTGGTGGGTATAAAAATGTGTTTAATGTGAATACAAAATCAAGAATGTACGAATTTGACATAAAGGGTGATTTTTTTGAGGTTAGGATTTTCATGCATTAGTATTTGACAGATCACGTGGGATTTCAGACATGGTGTCAAAGAGAAAGATGCTCAGTATGCTTTGACATTTCATCATGAATAGACTTACTAACGAGCAACGCTTGCAAATCATTGAATTTTATTACCAAAATCAGTGTTCGGTTCGAAATGTGTTCATTCACCGTAACGTTGCGTCCAACAGCATCTTTGAAAAAATACGGTCCAATGATTCCACCAGCGTACAAACCACACCAAACAGTGCATTTTTCGGGATGCATGGGCAGTTCTTGAACGGCTTCTGGTTGCTCTTCACTCCAAATGCGGCAATTTTGCTTATTTACGTAGCCATTCAACCAGAAATGAGCCTCATCGCTGAACAAAATTTGTCAAAATTTGAACACATTTCGAACCGAACACTGATTTTGGTAATAAAATTGAATGATTTGCAAGCGTTGCTCGTTAGTAAGTCTATTCATGATGAAATGTCAAAGCATACTGAGCATCTTTCTCTTTGACACCATGTCTGAAATCCCACGTGATCTGTCAAATACTAATGCATGAAAATCCTAACCTCAAAAAAATCACCCTTTATTTTGGGCGAAAATTACATTTTAAGTCGATCTAGCCATGTCCGTCCACCTTTACTTTCGTGGGAGTAAAGCTAGCTGCTTGAAATTTTGCACAAATACTTCTTATTAGTGTTAGGGATTGTAAATGTTTTGATATAGCTGCCATATAAACCGATCTTGGGTCTTGACTTCTTGAGCCACTAGAGAGCGCAATTCTCATCCGATTTGGCTGAAATTTTGCATGAGGTATTTTGTTATGACTTCCAATTACTGTGCTAGTTATGGATCAAATTGGTTCATAACCTGATATGGCTGTCATATATATCTAGGGTCTTGACTTTTTGAGCCACTAGAGGGCGCAATTCTCATCCGATTTGGCTGAAATTTTGCATGAGATATTTTGTTATGACTTCCAATAACTGCGCCAAAAATTGAACCAAATCGGTCTATAACCTGATATAGCTGCCATATAAACTGATCTTGGATCTTGACTTCTTGAACCACTAGAGGGCGCAATTCTTATCCGTTTTGGCTGAAATTTGCCAAGAAGTATTTTATTATAACTTCCATTTACTATGCTAGGTATGGATCAAATCGGTTCATAACCTGATATAGCTGTCATATAAACCTATCTTGGGTCTTGACTCCTTGAGCCACTAGAGGGCGCAATTCTCATCCGATTTGGATGAAATTTTGCATGAAGTTGTTTGTTAAAACTTCCAATAACTGCGCCAATTATGGATCAAATCGGTCTATAACCTGATATAGCTGCCATATAAACCGATCTGGGATTTTGACTTCTTAAGCCTCTAGAGGGCGCAATTCTTATCCGTTTTGGCTGAAATTTGCCATGAAGTATTTTGTTATAACTTCCAACAACTGCGACAAATATGGTTCAAATCGATACATAACCTGATAAAGCTGCCATATAAACCGATCTGGGATTTTGACTTGTTAAGCCTCTATAGGGCGCAATTCTTATCCGATTTGGTTAAAATTTTGCACAACAGCTTCTCCCATGACCTTCAAAAATTTGGTCTTAATCGATCTATAGCCTGATACAGCTCCCAAATAAATCGATCTCCTGGTTATGCTTCTTGAGCCCCTACAAGGCGCAATTCTTATACGAGTGGACTGAAATATTACCCAAACACATCTACTATGGTCTTCAACATTCAATTCACTTATGGTCCAAATCGGACTATAACTTGATATATCTCCAATAGCATAACAATTCTTAACCATTATTCCATGTTTGCCTAAAATGAGATACAGCGTAAAATATTCGACAAATGCGATCCATGGAGGAGGGTACATAAGATTCGGCCCGCCCGTACTTAGCACACTCTTACTCTAAGTTGGTTCATGTGTGGTATTGTGTACCCACCTTAGTACCGCTGTCGTTTAGCGGCGAAAGCCGGGCAATGATATAGGAAATGCTCCAGCGTCTCATCATCCACATGCCCTACATAGGCTATCACTTGCCGCACCGATTTTGAATAAATGAGCTCATAGTTCTATGTGTCCTCTTATGATACCATGCCATACTGACCTCCTTCTTACTTTCTTTTAAAAATAGCATCGTCTTCTCACGATCCCGATCACCCCATAGGATTTTTGCCGTCCTAACGACCATTTCGCTATTCCACAGTGTTATATACGCGTTTGTCGCCCACGCCCTTAAATCGGACTGCGTCGACCCGAAAAGCTTCAGGTTATCCAAGTTTATTGACGACAGTTCTTTGGCTTTCTCAGCCAAATCGTCTGCATTCTCATTTACCCTTAGTCCGTTATGGCCGGCACCCTAACAATGATGATCGCGACATCATCAGAGAAGGCGTTAATCTCCTTCTTACAATCCAAGTTTGTTCGTGATTTTACCAACCTGGTTGTTATTGCCCTTTTGACCTGTTAGATGTTCATACTCGACGTCGTCGCGTGAACACCACAGCACGCCACCCCAGAATCTTTGCCTGTAGGACCGTATTATGGTCAGACAGTCTAAAAGAGATCTCACTTCTTGGATTTTCAATGTAGATCCCCAGGCTCACTCTGTCCTCTAGCTTTGATCCATTCGTGTGACATGATCTTCCAGATGGCAATACTAGGGTTCCGTCAGTCCAAGACTGTGCATCTGGCAGCAGTGCCACGCACTCGACCTCAAGTGTCGTCTCAGGTATCCGATCGGAAACAACTTCCCTTCCTTTCAGGTTATAGTCGCCTGATAATAATACAACGATGGTATGAGATGCTCCTATCCTCATTCCATTCTCACATCGCCTTAAGTATCATAGCCGCAGTGGCTGCCTCACACTTAATGTTTATGTAGAGGGCGTGGTCCTCCTTGCTCCGACTATGCCAAGACCACATGTTCTCTGAACCTGTTGTATGGTACTTATGTTGCACTTTTTCTTCATAGCAAAAAACTGCAAATATGCCGATGAACATGCCACTAAGGAACCAGGGCAAACTTCTCACACATCAATGAGTGCAGTGCGATTTAAGTTTAAGCTCAATGATAAGGGGCCTTCATTTTATAGCCGAGTGCGAACGGCGTGACGCACTGCGACACCTCTTTGGAGAAAAGTTTTTACATGGCATAGTCCTCCATAGCAGTCCACAAAATTACTGATGCGTAAGTAAGTATTGGTCTAATCAAACTCCTGTAGAGCCAGTGGACATTCCTCGCCCCATTTCGACCCTACGCCCCGTCTTGGATAATTTCCTATCCAAGATCCCTTCTAAAAGTATTTGACCTTGTCATATATCGAAATCGTTTTTTTTAGAAAACGTGGTGCGTTAAATTGGCCCAACTTCGTCTTCCTCATATTTCAGTCTTCTCTGGGTTAACATTGAGACCCCTGGGTCTAGCCCAGTCATATACCATATGCAAGACCCTTTCTGCCCTGAATAGCTGGTTCGGATCCTTACCCCTATGAAGTACTATGACATCGTTCGGCCGACACGGGATAACTACACCAAACAGGCTGGAACTTTGAGCTCCGACTTGTGTGGTGTCTATCTTTATCGCGGGAAGCTAACTTGGAATCTACCGGGCGGTCCACAGATTGCGGGTGGTGGAAAGATCCGTTTTTATGCGGAGTAGCTGAAAATTCGGCCGTGGGCAATCAGAGATTTTCGAGAGGAGAGTCTCAGTATCGGAGAGAGGAGAGTCAGGTATCGGGAGAAAAGGATAGAGGAGACGGAAAAGGAAAGACGTTAGTATGAGCGAATTGAGATGTACAGGAGTCAGAATGAAATGAAAAATGAAATTCTACCAAAGAATTCAACATCAAACCGATGGCTTTGGTACAGGCACATCCTCCAGCAGAGACAAACAAGAAAATCTGGTAACAGATACAGATAGCATGCTAAGGATATGGAAAGAACATTTTACCCAACTGCCAGTGTCCGACGTTGGCAATAAAGAGAATACCGCAAAACCAATCCCTGATGTTGGTATAGAATGTTTACCTCATAGTCAGAATAAGGTTCAAGTAGCAGTGAGTCGACTGAAGAACAACAAGGCAGCAGGAGACGACGGGTTACCCGCTGAACTATTTAAGACCGGAGGGGACACGCTGATAAGGCGTATGCATCAGCTTATCTGCGCAATCTGACTAGAAGAACGCATACCCGATGATTGGAACCTCAGCATACTTTGTCCCGTACACAAGAAAGGAGACAAGACGGAATGTGCCAACCACAGAGGAATAAGTCTCCTCCCCATCGCATACAAGACACTCTCGAGCATACTGTGTGAAAGATTAAAATCTAAAGTCAATAAGATAAATGGGCCCTATCAATGCGGCTTTAGACCTGGTAAATCCACTATTGACCAGATATTCATACTCAGGCAAATCCTGGAAAAGATCTGAGAAGGACAAATCAACACCTACCATCTCTTAGTTGACTACAAAGCCTCCTTCGATACTCCTTTACGTTCAAAGGTATTTCAAGCCTTGTCTGAGTTTGGTATCCCTGCAAATTTAATAAGACTCAGCAGGATGACACTTGTTGATACGCATTCCTCAGTAAGAAAAGGAAAGAATCTCTCCGAACCATTCAATATCAAAAGAAGTTTCAGACAAGGAGACAGCCTATCATAAGATCTCTTGAAGAAGAAGTAGGAACTGGAGAAGATTATACGAGATGCATAGGCGAGGAGCATGTGTTCTCTTGTGATTAGTTTGCCAAATATATATGGCACACATGCTCCTCGCCTATGCCGACAAATTCGACATCATAGGTCGGTCACCGAAAGTAGTAACTGCTGCCTTTGGAAGAATCAAAAGAGAGTCTGTGAAAATGGGTCTGGCAGTAAATGGAGATAAAACGAAATGGATGGTTTCAACTCCCAAAACGCCTTGTACAACCGAGCAGATAAAGAAAATGGAGAATGTTGGGAACCGTAACATTGAGATAGTCAGTAACTTTTTCTACCTCGGCACCGCCGCACCCAAAACGAATGAGACCAGTTTTAAGACAAAGCGAAGAATAATACTGGCAAACAGATGCTACTTTGGATTAAGGAAGCAGTTTAGGCACAAGGCCACCTCTCAACAGACGAAGATTACACTATGCATGACACTGATACTACCGGTGGTGTTATATGGTTCTGAGGCATGGGTACTAGTGAAAGCAGATGAGGCAGTGCTTGGAGTATTTGAGAGAAAGATTCTTCGTAAAATATATGGACCAGTTTGTGTTAATGGAGAATATAGGCGACATATGAACCACGAGCTGTATGAGCTGTATGACGACGATAGCATAGTTACACGCATCAAAATACAAGGGCTGCGTTGGCTAGATCCTGTTGTCAGAATGGATGAAGAAGCTCCAGCAAAGAAGTCTTTTGATGGCAAACTCGGTGGTACACGCAAACCGGGAAGTCCAAAAGCCCGATGGAAAGATCAAGTGGTGGGAGACAGCTCGAAACTTGGTGTCAGAGATTTTAGAATGAGCGCAGGAGATCGAGGCGCTTGGAAGGCTTTTCTACGTTCGGCTAGTGGAACAAATGTTCTCTCATAGCCTGTTAAAGTAAAGTAGTATTCCTAAGATAGGATCGATATTGTATATTTACATTTTATGTTATCCAACTTTATACCAAATTTAGTTACTTTCTTTCATTCCTTCTTACATTAGGACTTTAGTACCAATAATTATATTAAGGTCCTAATGGCACTTTTTTCATAGTAAATAGCATCAAATCGGAGCTTTACAACATTGTTGATGCTATATTTAAATATTTTGCCTGAAAAGTGAAAATAGTATGTTTTCATGACTGACACTTTTTAGCGCCATATAAAAGTATTTTGTGCCAAATAGTACTTATTGGTACTAAATAGTGCGTTTTGGCACCAAATGTACTATTTTTGGTACCAATAGTACTTTTTGAATCCGATCCGATAACACCTCATCTATTCACTCATACAGAACGGAATTGCAGGATATTCACAAGGAAACGAGTACAGTAACAAATGTGACTTCATCCTACAATACCGAACATGGTCCTTGGTGAACGCCCACTTTGGCCACTGTCGCGCAGAGGTTATCAAGACCGCCTATGACGCCGAACGCTTGGGGTCGAATCCAGGCGAGAACATCAGAAAACTTTTTTGCAGTGGCTGCAGGAACATTCCATTAGGGAACAGCGGATATACTTCTCCCATATCAATGAGTGCTGCCCGAAGCTTAAGCTCAATGATAAGGAACCTTCTTGTCGAAGAGCTAGGCCACTTATAAGAGAAGTTTACAACCAGGCAAATACCGCACAAGTGTTGCCAGCACTAGGAGGAGATAATCACCTCCAAAAATGTTTTTTGATGTTCTCAGCGGTGGTTATCCCCTCCTGGCGGGTACTGTGACGACATTTGTGAGGTACTATACTATGCATTGAAGCCATGTGAAAACTGCTCCCCAAAGAGGTGTCGTAATGTGGCACGCCGTTTGGACTCGGCTATAAAAAGGCGGCTCCTTGAACTTTACATTGAGTCGTTTAGCACTTATTGATATGTGAGAAGTTTACCCCCTATTACTTCATGGAATGTTCGTGGGCAAATTTTTATTTGGAAAACCATCACCGCCCCACACTAAAATATACCCCCAAAACCGTCCTAAATGGACATAGAGGTATAATAGGGAGTTTAAATGAACGATAGTTGTGAGTAGAATATGGATTTGATATAAAAATTAAGAAATTAGGAGTCCGCCCCACTTGATATAAAAATTAGGAAACAAGAGTCTGGTGACCGCCCTTCTACAAAAAAACCCAAGATTTAGGATTTCATATTCCCAGTACCTTAAAAACCTTTCCTTGTCTTGAAATATTTGCATACGCCACCAACAAATATCCGCAAGTACAGCACTCGGTATCTTTGAGCTAAAACTTGAATCGGGCAGCATTCATTGAAATGTGAACAATTTGCCCCTGTTCCTTAATGGCATGTTCATGGGCGAATTTGAATTAAAGCACTCAGTGACTTTTTCCTTATATACCTCATTTTAAATGGCATAGCCAATAGTTTACTGGCAAAAGTCAATTGTTTTCTGAACTTATGCAATAATATTAAAACAAGCAAAAAGGCATTAAGTTCGGCCGGGCCGAACTTTGGATACCAACCAATTTTCGTCATAATCCGGTGAAAATATGGTCCTAGTGGTCTTATAAATACAAGTCACTGTTCAATTTTGGTTCAATACTAGTCTTTTGACGGCTATATCCAAATATCGACCAATCTTAATTATATAGAACACAGATGTCAAAAAGCCTTATATAAGTCACTCTGTTAAATTTCAGCAAAATCGGATGATAAATGCACCTTTTATGGGGCCAAGACCTTAAATCGAAATATCGGGATATCTGGCAGTTATATCTGGACACATTGAAAAAAAGTTGTCGGATGACCTAGCACAACTCACTGTCCCAAATTTCAGCGAAATAGGACAATAAATGCGCTTTATATGAGCCCATCGAGAGAGCTATATCCAAATCGGAACTGATCTGGTTCAAATTGAAGTATGATGTCGAAGGGCTTAACACAACTCAGTATCCCAAATTTCAGCAAAATCGGATAATAAATGTGGCTATTATGGGCATAAGACCATAAATCGGCAGATCGGTCTATATGGGCGCTATATCAATATATAGTCTGATATATCGCAACTTGGAGCTTAACCTGCCTAATGACAAAAAAAAAACAATCTGTGCAAAGCTTCAGCTCAATATCTCTATTTTTAAAGGATGTAGCGTGATTTCAACAGACAGAAGGGCGGACATGGCTAGATCGTCTTAGATTTTTACGACGATCAAGAATATTAATATATATTCTGGGGTTGATTTTTATGGATGGAAAAAAAAGAAAAATCGTACAGTAAAAACGTAAACTACATGCAACTCTAAGAAGTTTTTTTTTTAGGTCTATACAGACTAATAACAATATATTTACAAATGTATTAACCTAAGAATTTAAAAATAATGTAATTTTCCTTTTTAAACTTTCTCGATTCTCAGATAGATCTATTGTATAATATCTTTCAGTTGATTAAATTGATAACATAGGTGCCGAAAAGGATAATTATTGGCATAGTTGGTTTTATAATAAGAAATTTTCAAAAGATCAAAATATCTGGTAGGTCTGATAGGAACGTTAAAGAAAATTCGACTCAAAAGAAAGCAGGAATCTATTTGGCCATGAATTAATTTAGTCAAAAACGTAATGTTTAGCATGGTTCTACGACTTTTTAATGTGCGAAGCTTTATAAGATTTAATCGGTCTCATACGAAGGTAATGAACTTCTGTCCCACCCATTTCGACGGAGACAAAATAGTAGAAATTGTTTTTGAACTGATTCTATCAAATCAGAATAAATATTGTAGTACGGATCCCATACCACTGAACCGTACTCGACATTACTTCTAACTAGCGACGTATATAAGTTTTTCGTCACAGAGAAATCGTTAAGTTCTTTACTCCAGCGTTTCATGAAGCCAAGAGCACTACGTGCTTTGTTTACAACCATTGAGAAGTGTTGACGGAAGTTTAAGCGTTGATCTAGAAGAAATCCAAGGTCTTTAAAGCTATAGACTACTTCAAGTTGATTGGAATCCAAAAAGTAGCTAGTTTTAAGAGAGGTTATTCTTGAAAATGATATGTGTTTGCATTTGGAAATGTTAAGTTCCATAAAGTTCTGGCTGCACCATTTGGAAAAGAGTATCAAGGTCTGAAGATCTTTACATCATCTGCATACATCAAAATATTCGAGTGCTTCAAAGTAAAAGGGAGATCGTTTATGAACAAACAAAACAGCACAAGGCCAAGGTGACTACCCTGTGGAACACCTGAAGAGACAACAATTGGTTTGGAAACTGCAGTACCAAATTTAACTCTTTGAGTACGTCCAGTCAGATATGATCTGATCCACTTTAGTAAAGATGGACTGAAACCAATAAGATCTATTTTTCTTAACAAAAGGTTGTGGTTGACTTTATCAAATGTTTTACTAAAATCGGTATATATAGAATCCGTTTGGTAGCGTTCCCTTATATATAAAATATTTGTTATCGTCGATTTCGATTTCCGGAACCCATGTTGGTAGGGAGACAATATAGAAGAGACTTGATGTGAAATAGTGTCAGTCAGAATTTTCTCTAATAGCTTCGGAATAGCATTCAAAATTAAAATGCCCCAATAATTAGATACCTCATTTCAAATTCCCGCTTTAAATAACGGTCTTATATAAGATTGCTTCCACAATTCCGGTAGATATCCATGCTTTAATGAACTGTTGAAAAGTGTACAAAGGGGATACGAAAGTTCGAGAGCGCAATGCTTTAAAATGTTCGATGGAATTCCATCTGGACCGGGATTAAAAGTTATCTTCAGTGACCTTAAATTTTCAAGTACTACGTTTTCGCCAATCTCACACAAGTCTATAAAAGCTGAATTGTTGATTGTGTATGGATATGTTCCACATAAACCATAATAATTGTCTGAGTAGGTAGTGCTAAAAAAGTCAGCAAAGATGTCGGCAATGCCTGAATCGTTAACAGCTACTTTAGCTTTATATCTAAGAAAATTCGGTAAACTATTACAACGTTGCTTTGAATTCACAAATTTGTAGAAGGATTTAGGATTTAATTTCAATTGATTTCTAATTTGGTTCAAATAACTACCATACGCCAATTTGTTTTCTTTATTATATTCGCATTTTGTTAATGAATGCATCGAAAAGTCAGACGTTGACCCTGAGCGTTTAAACCTTTTATATAATTTATTCTTCTTGTTCTTCGGCCTAGAAAGATTGGTTGTATTCCATGGAGGACCAGATGCGTTGCAAAAAGTAGTTTTATGGACAGATTGAGAAATAAAGTCAAGTAGGAAAGTATAAAAAGTTGAAATCATTTCATTGATATCTTTAGATCTGAAAATTTCATTCCAATGAACAGATGAGAGTAGGAAGTTCAGTTTGATGTAATCAGTTTTAGCAAAACAGTACACTTTTTCAATTGCTACATCTCTTTTAACTTTAGAAGTGGGATAGGGTATAAGTAATTTGAGTGTCGGATGATATCTATCCTCAGGACTTACAAGCGTATCATTATAACTTAAACATAGCTCAGATGGTTGATTAACGAAAACAAGATCGAGTAATTTAGAAAATGAATTGTTTATGTAATTAATTTGAAAAAGACCAAAATTTAAGAATATGCCGATGCATTCATTAGAAATGCCATTTGGTATCACGGGTGTTAAATCATTTGACTCGGACGAATGAATCCAGTTAATTTGAGGAAGATTAAAATCACCAAGGGCAATCAATGTGTCTCTTGGTTGAGACGATTGAAATGCTGATTGGATTGCAGATACGTGTTTTAAATAAATATCCTCACATGAAGAGGGTGGGACGTAAGAACATGAAATAAATATTGAAACATTTTTCAAAAATATTTTTACGGCTACAAATTCAATATCCAAGGAAGATTCCACTATTATTTCTTTAGAAGGAAATTCAGTGGAGACCGCTATTAGCACACCACCGCCAGATTTTTTCATTTTATCGTTCTAATCACGTCTATATATTTGATTTTTGGAATGTAATATTTCAGAATCGTATAACTTATTCTGAAGCCAAGTTTCAGTAAAAGCGATGATATGATAATCCGATGATATGGTAACCCTCTAACATTTTGATATACTAGAGATATGTAATCAGCAGCAAATGATAAATTCAGTTTTTTGGCATAATTTCAGAGTTAGAATTCGTTGGGAGGTAAACAACATCAGATCGAGGCATGTCCTTAAAGATATATTCTCGGATAAATGCCTTAGCGGGCCAAAAATCAGTTGCTTCGTAGAAACCATCTATCTAAAATAAAATCTTAATCCGCGTCTATACCCACCACCATAAGACGCGGGTATACTAATCTAATCATTCCTTTTTCTAACACCCCGAAATATTCGTCTAAGACCCCATAACGTATATATATTCTTGATCGTCTCGACATTCTGAGTTGAACTAGCCATGTCCGTCCGTCTGTCGAAATCACAATAGCGTTCGAACACATAAAGCTCGTCGCTTGAAATTTTGCACAGATATTTATTATAAGTGTAGGTCGTTGGGAATTGCAAATGGGCCATATCGGTTCAAATTTAGATGTAGCTCCCATATAAACCGATCTCCCGATTTGCCCCAATTTTTGTCCGATTTGGCTAAAATTTTCCATGTAGTGTTCTGTTATGACTTACAATAACTGTGTTAAGTACGGTCTAAATGGGTCTACAACCCGATATAGCTCCCATATAAACAGATCTCCCTATTTTACTTCTTGAGCCCTTACAAGCCGCAATTTTTATCCAATTTTTATTTTATGCATGTAGTGCTCTGTTATGAACACTAGCGAGACCATCAGAAATTTCAGCGGTGGTTTTCCCCTCCTAATGCAGGCAACATTTTTGAGGTACTAGCCATGTAAAACTAAAATAAAAAGGAGGCCCCTTATCATTGGGCTTAAACTTGAATCGGACTGCACTCATTGATATGTGAGAAGTTTGCCCCTGTTCCTTAGTGGAATGTTCATGGGCAAAATTTGGTAGTTGGTGGGTTTAGGGGTTGGTGTGGACACCCGAAGCTGGGTATGAATTTCGTGCTCTAGTCCCAAATACCTTTCATTTGAGCCCTATATTGCCATGATCGGTAAATATGCATGTCCGATTTAGTGGTGTTTTTGTGGAGTGAGTTGGTTTCCCAGACACTTCGCCCTGAAAAAAATATCAGCATCGTGCTCTACTCTCAAATACCATTTATTTAAACCCCATATTGCCATTGGTTTAAGGGTAGTTTATGCGATGAGGCGTCCTCCACACACTTGGCCCCAAAATTGGATATAAAATTCGTTTTCTAATCTCAAATCATTAATTTGAGCCACATATTGCCAGGGTCGGTAAATTTCTACTCTTTGTGGGGTATTTTGGGGATGGGGCTGTCCCCAAATACATGATCAAACACTAGGATATCAGATTCGAATTCTATTCTCAAATACCTTTAACTGAACCCCAGAATGCGATGGTCTGTAAATAATTGCTGCTTATGGGTTGTTTGGGATGTTAATTGGTCCCGAAAGTGGGTATTATACGTCCCAAATCTTGATATCAGATTCGTCGTGGTCTTCTCCCAAATACCATTTATTTTAGACCTATATTTCCATTATTGGCCAACATTAACGGTTTGGGGGGGGGGTGTTATGGGTTCGCAGTGGCTCCATGGACACTCTTCCAGAATATTTATATCAGGTTCGGGCTTTACTTCAAAGACCTTTAATTTGAGCCTCATATTGCTATGGTCGTAAATATCTCCTCTTTGAGGGTTTTTTTTGGGGAGGTACGGCCCCCACATTTGGTCCCCATATCATATTTATATTCTACACTGAAATACCTTTTATTTAAGCCCCATACTGCCATGGTCAGTATATAAGTCCTGTTTGGGGGGTGTTTTGGGGAAGGGGTGAACTCCAGAATCTTGGTCCACATTTTGATATCAGATTTGCATTCTACTCGCAAATAACTTTTATTTGAATCCCATATTGCCATGGTCAGTCGATTTAGGGGTATTTTGGGGGATGGGCTGGTCCCCCAAACACTTGGTCCGACATTTGGATATCACATATGTTTTCTTATCATAAATACCTTTCATTTGAGTCCCATATTGTTGTGATTGGTCTATATATATATATATATATATATATATATATATATATATATATATATATATTTGGTAATTTTTTTGGGGGTGGGGCGGCCCTCTTAGGTACCCCAACCAAAATTTGGATATCAAATTTTTGTTTTTAGGTTACACAAAATTTCGTTTAAATCGCAACACCCATCTCCGAGATCTGGAGTTTTTGAAAATTAGAGTAAGGGGGAGGGTCCGCCCCCGCTTCAGATATAAGAAAATGTAGAACCAAATTTTCACAACGATCAACTACAACAAGATCAACAACCACGGGTCCATAATGCAGCATCTGTGAAAATTTTATGAAAATTGGTTCAGCCGTTTTTGAGTCTATGAGGAACACACATACAAACAAACAAACCGACAAACAAACACAAATTGATTTTTATATATAAAGAAGAAGAAGATAGTACCAAGTGTTTGGGGGTTCGCCCCAAAACCCAAAACATCCCTAAATCGGACATATTTACCTACCATGGCAATATGGTACTCAAATGAAAGGTATTTGCGCGTAGAATACGAATCTGATATCCAAATGTGGGACCAAGTGTTTGGGGGGCCGCCCCTCTCAAATACACCCCCCGAGGGAAAAAATTTACAACTATAGCAATATGTGGCTCAAATGAAAGGTCTTTGGAAATAAGGTACAAATTTGATATCAATATTCGGGAAAAGTGTCTATGGAGCAACCCCACCCCCATAACAACACACAAAAAGGACATTTTTGCTGACCATTGCAATATGGGGCTCAAATAAGAGGTATTTTAGAGTAGAACACGAATCTGATATAAATTTTCAGGGCCATGTCATTGAGTGGCCGCTCCACCTCCACACCGGACATGTTTGCCGACCATTAAAATATGGGGCTCAAATGAAAGGTATTTGGGAGTAAACCACAAATGTGATATCAACATTCGGGACCAGCTGTCTAAGGAACATGCCACACCTATAACGACCCCCAAATATGACTTACTTGCTCACCATGACACTTTGGGTCTTAAAAAGAGTGGAGCTCGATATTGATAGTTTTTTGGGCCCATACTGGCCATATTTACTGACTTTTGCAATAAAGGGTTTAAATAAAAGGTATTTGAGACGTACTTGATATCCAATTGAGAGGCCAATGGCAATGTGGGTTTCAAATAAGTGTTATTTGAGAGTAGAGCAGGATGCTGATATATTTATTTCCACACCCCAAAACACCCCCATATCGGACATATTTACCCACCATGTCATAAACTGCCCTTAGATCAATGGCTATAAGAGGTCTAAAAAAATGGTATTTGAGAATAGAGCACGATGCTGATATATTTTTCAGGTCAAAGTGTCTGGGATCACCTCACCCCGAAATCTCCCCTAAATTGGGCATACATATTTACCGATCATGGCAATATGGGGCTCAAATGAAAGGTTTTTTGGGAGTGGAGCACGAAACTCATAACCACTTTTGGGACCACGTTTCTGGGGGTCGACACCACCCACCACCCTGGGGCCCTTCCCATTACCAAAATCCATATGAGAATATCGGGCTCAAATAAAGTCTTTTAAGAATGAGGTACATATAACATCCAATCTTAAATAGCCCTAAATCCTCCGAGTGAATTCATAGACCATTGAGGATCATATGGAATTCAGATAAAGGCATTTAAATTGTTAAACTGTTACACAAGCGATATACTCATATTACTTTCGTAGCATGGTATTTCACCAAAAGCTCTTTTATTGTCAAAAATAAATGTTCAAAGGATAATTTTTTTAAATTTAAAGAAGGCGCAGCGGAGCGGGCACTCGACCTCTATCGTGATTTCGACGGACGGACATGGCTAGTTCGAATCAGAATGTCTAGAGAATCCGGAATATATATACTTTATGGGGTCCCAGATCAATATTTTTAAGTGTTCCAAACGGTATGACTAGATTAATATACCCCCCTCCTATGGTGGTGGGTATAAACAATGTATCTCGAATGTTGTGTCTCTTTTTGGAGGGAAATAATTCTACAGTGTCTCGACCAGGGAGTCAATACTCTTTCTAAAAAACACAAAATGAAAAGATTTTTTTTACATTTTCATAGCATTTCTGATTCTTGTGTTGGGTAAACATTCCCCATTCAATTCCCCACCACAATAGGATGGGGCATACTAGATTAGGTTAGGTTAGGTTTAAGTGGCAGTCTGTTATCAGACTCACTTTTTCGTCCATTGTGATACTACAGGAACAGAAGAGAGATGATGCCTTCTAGTTCCTAGCGTCGAACCATCCAGATCGCTTTAAAATATATTATTGTCTCTGGAAGAAAAAGGCGTAAAAGTGGTCGCGTTTGCTGATGACGTGGAAATTGCGGTTAGGGGAAAGTATCCCAGCACTTTAAGAGATATACTTCAGGAAGATCTACGTGCAACAGCAAAGTGGGCTACCGAAAGTGGTCTGGGTATAAATCCGTGCAAGACAGAAGTAGTTTTTTTCAGCAGGAAATACAAGTTACCTATAGTGGAACCTGTCTCCTTGGGTGGAGAAAGTGTTCCATTTACAGAAAGCCCATAATACCTGGGTATTTTGCTGAACAAGAAGGTGAACTTTAAATCCAACATTTTGGAAAGGGCAAGAAAGGCAACTCTTGCAAGAGAGCCATTGGCAAAAGTTGGGGATTTAAACCGCATGTCATTCATTAGGTATACACTGCAGTTGTCACACCTATAATGCTATATGGTGTTGTGGTCTGGTGGACGGTGCTTCAAAAGTCCACCTTCTGCACAATACTTAACTGGATCCAAAGTATGGCTTGTTTGTGCATCACAGCCGCACTGAGGACGACACCATCTGATGCATTGAATTTAATGTTACATCTTATGCCTCTGGACATTGGAGCTACCCAAATTGCAGCGACCACTGCCGTGAGGTTGCACAATACTTAACCGGATCCAAAGTATGGCTTGTATGTGCATCATAGCCGCACTGAGGACGAAGATGGTGTCGTCTTGCACAGAATTTTATGCTACATCTTATGCCTCTGGACAATGGGGCTACCCAAATTGCAGCGACCACTGCCGTGAGGTTAAGGAAGCTTTCTCATTGGTCATGTGGCGGCTACGGACACTGTGTTATCCTTGATACAATATCCGATGTTCCAGGCAGTGTGGATAACACCCTACATGAGCCGTTTTTTGATAAAAAGTACTGTACCACCGTTCCTGATAGAAGTGATTGGTACTACGACTTCTATACGGATGGTTCCAAACTAAACGAACTGGTGAGCTTTGGGATGTACTCTTAAAATCTAGAACTGGTCATATGGAAAAGGTTACCCGACCACTGCAATGTGTATCAAGCGAAAATCCTTGCAATTAAGGAAGAGGTGGAATGGCTAAGATTGAATGTCATTATGACGATTGGCATAAATATCTAATCAGGCAGCCAGGCTGCCATTAAATCCCTGGAGAACGTATTTCTGAACACAAAAACCGCTCTCGACTGTCGCAGATCTCTCAACGAGATGGCTGTACAGTTCAAAATTCACCTGTTCTGAGTGCTGGGCCACAGAGGTATCCCAGGGAATTGTAAAGCGGACGAGCTTGCGAGACTAGAAACTACCCTACACATTCCAGGGATACTGGAATCTGTGGGTATGACTCTAGCGACATGTAAACTAAGTTTTCAGAACCAGGCCCGAAGGACAATGATTGATAGATGGTCACAAAGAGGGTGATGTGAGCATTTCAAAACTATGTGGCCTATTCTAGACTTGAAGAGGTCTACCGCTTTGCTGTCATTGGCTTGAACAGAAGTCTTAGTCATTGTGTCCGTCATGACAGGTCACTGTCTAATCAGAAAGCATGCTAACAGACTGAAGGTTGTCAGCAACGAATTTTGTAGAAGCTGAGAGGACATCGAGGAAGAAGAGACTATAGAACACCTTCTGTGTGTGTGTCTCGCACTGGCAGTCAGAAGGAGTTCTACTTTAGGTTCTCATTTCTTTGAGAACCTGCCTGATTTAGCGGATGGGAACATTCGCAAGTTATTGAGCTTTTTAAGGCGACCTGGATGGTTGAACGGTAGGAACTAGAAGGCATCTTCCTTCTTCGGTTCCTGTGGTATCACAATGGACGAAAACGTCTAAGTGAGTCTGATGGCAGACTGCCACTTAAACCTTACCTAACCTTGTACAACGGCTTCTCCCATGACCTACAACATACGTGTCCAATATGGTCTGAATCGATCTATAGCCTGATACAGCTCCCGATTATGCTTCTTGAGCCCCTACGAGGCGCAATTCTTATCCGAATGGAATACCCAATGACTTCTACTATGGTCTTCAACGTTCAATTCATTTATGGTACGAATCGGTCTATAATTTGATATAGCTCCAATAACATAACAATTATTTTCCATTATTCTTTGTTTGCCTAAAAAGAGATACTACGCAAAGAACTCGACAAATGCGATCCATGGTGGAGGCTATATATGATTCGGCCCGGCCGAACTTAACACGCTCTTACATGTTTTAACATAAGAACAACAAAATGTGGCGTAGTACTTGGTCTTTACCAGGATTTGGCCCAGTGTCAATATCTGGTCTATGATGGATTTACCAAGTCAACAGCCACATCGATAGGGCCCAATTATCTTATTGATTTTAGGTTTAAATCTTTGACGGTTAACACGCATTCCGTCTTGTCTCCTTTCATGTGTACTGGACATTGAATGCTGAGGTTCCAATCATCGGCTATGCGTTCTTCTAGCCAGATTGCACAAACAAGCTGATGCATATGTCTTATCAGTGTGTCGCCTCCGGTCTTAAATAGTTCATCGGGCAACCCATTGACTCCTGCTGCCTTGATTCTCCACAGTTGGGTCGTTGTGGTTAAAGGTAAACATTCTATACCATCATCATGAATTGGTTCCGCGGTATCCTCTTCGTGGCCATCGTCGGCCACTAGCAGCTAGGTTAAATGTTCTTTCCATATCCCAAGCACTTTATCTTTATCAGTTACCAGCTTTCCTTATTTGGCTGTGCAGGAAGATGTCCCTACCGAAGGCATCGGTTTTATCTTGGATTCTTAGGTAGAATATCCGGACTTCATTCTGACTCCTGTACATTTCAATACGCTCGCACGCGATCGTATTTTCTCTCTAGGCGCTCGTAGAAAATATTCTTAGTCTGCTCGTCCTAGTCTTCCGTCGGGGCATGGGCACAAATATATCCAAATCTGGACCGATCTAAGCCAAATTGAAGAAGAATGTCAAAGGGCCTAACTTAATTCACTGTCCCAAATTTCGGGGACATCGGACAGTTAATGCGTCTTTTATGGGTCCAAAACCTTAAATCGGTAGACCGGTCTGTATGACAGCTATATTCAAATCTGGACCGATCTGTGCCATATTGCAGAAGTATGTCGAGGGGCTTATTTTGACTCACTGACCTAAATTTCGGCGACATCGGATAATAAACGCGCCTTTTATGAGCCCAAACCCTTAAATCGAGAGATCGGCCCATATGGCAGCTATATCCAAATCTGGACCGATCTGAGCCAAATTGAAGAAGGATGTCGAAGGGCCTAACACATCTCACTGTCCCAAATTTTGGCAAAATCGGACAATAAGTGCGCCTTTTATGGACTTAAGGCCTTAAATCTAGAGAACGGTCCAAATGGTAGCTATATCCAAATCTGGGCCGATCTGGGCCAAATTAAAGAATCGTGTCGATTGGCCTAACACAACTCACTCTCCCAAATTTCAGCAAAATCTGATGATGAATGTGGCTTTTATGAGCCTAAGACCCTAAATCGGGGGATCGGTCTATATGGGGGCTATATCAAGATATATTCCGATATAGCCCATCTTCGAACTTAACCTGCTTATGAACAAAAACAAGAATCTGTGCAAAATTCCAGCTCATTATCTCTATTTTTAGGATTGTAGCGTGATTTCAACAGACGGACGGACGAGCATGGCTAGACCGTCTTACATTTTTACGCTGTTCAAAAATTTATATACTTTATAGAGTCGGAAAATGATATTTCGATGTGTTGCTCCTTCGGTGGTGGGTATAAAAAAGTAATTCATATAGTGTTCCGGATGCAGGTTACCAGACACTTTAAAAAGGGGGAAATACTGCCCACTTTTAGTTACTTCCCGCTGTAAAAATTCATATGCCGATAGACGTGTCTTCTATTTTTTACCTCTTCTTTCATTACCTAATCGATTTTCCCTTAATTTTCAAAAAACCTCGAATTTTTGTCATTAATTGCTTACAACCTTGAAGAAAAAAGCCTTTTCAAGGACCTCCCTAACAGGTTTATATTTTAACAGCAATAATAATGAATGCTACTGCCTATTAGTCATTCATCAAACTCACTTGCAAATACATAGCTATGAATAAATCCTATGCATTACACAATGTACAAAGCCTTCGTAAGGGATATTTTAAAAGGCACCTGCAGTTATAGCCATAACTTATGCTCCATTTTGCCCTCTTTAGCAATTCCTAAAAGAAAATACCTAAGTAGTATTAGCTGAAATAAAACTTCTTTGCTTTGCTTTTGAATGAATGGCGTGGTTTTGTTTCGTTTTTTATTGATACGGTGGTGACAATCGATTACTTTCCAATAGAGAAACGCCACACAGAGAAATTGAAGGGGGGTCTCCTCTTCATTCTTTCATTTCACCTTGTGATCACAAAACCAAACCAAACGACGCCATTATAATACAAAAAACATCAACAGCAGCAGCAGCAGCAAGTAAGACAGCAACAACAATACACTGACATTGTTGTGTTATAATAGTACGACAACGGCGGCGGCGACGACGTCAACGAGTGTCAAGTGACCTCGTTTTAAGCCAACTTAAGTTAAAATAAAATACAACGACGACGAGCAAAGAAAAAAAAGCAAACCTCACGACGACAGACAATGAGTTAACCCAACGAAGCACCAACCGATGAAGCCACGAAGCAAACCCGAAGAATAATGATTTTCAAAAAAATAGAAGAAATACAACAACAATAAAAACTATTTAAACAAAGATGTAGAAGACACAACCAAGCACAAAATTTATAGCAAAGCTTCACAAATACAAGATGCCCCCGCATCAATTGCATAAATTTCAAAAAGTTGCGCTAAAGAAAACATGGTCTACTGCTTTGCTCTGTTCATCGTTTGCCCAAGAACAAGAAACGGGATACACAATGCATTATCATCATGCCCACATGGCCGTACAAGAACAACAAAATATTATGTATTTAGGTACCTAATACACATACATATTCTCACTCAAGCATACATATACATACAAACAAGTACTCAGTAGCAGCAGGCCGGCAGATGTCCTTGAATGCCAAATTTATAAAATAAAAGAATATACAAAGCGGCGAAAAACAGGATACAAACACAAAATGGAAACAATTTTACATGGCAATGATGAATGTTTAATTGTCTACGAGCATTGTGTGTTGCTTAGCTTGCTTGCTAGCGAGCAGCACAGGAACGTGGTCAAAGAGTTTGTGTGTGTGGGTTGATGGAAGGGAGGGAGGTAGGGGGCGATAAGGATGCGGCCAGCCATTTTTCTTTTAGCCTATAACTTCAAATCCATATTGGCTATTTATTTTGGAGTATAGATATCTACAAATTGATAGAGAAGAAGAAAAGTCACAATTGCGACCTAACAACAACAGCTGTTGTTGTGCCATGGTATCGTTGTACGAGCGTAGTCGTTTTGATGTTTTTTTATGTTGTTGCTGTTGTGTTTTTGGAAATATAAGGAGAATAATAAGAGTACCTCAATATAATTAACACAAACGCGCAGCACACTTCGGCTAACCGACCAAGGCCCGAAGTTTCACACTGAAGAGACAGACAGAGAGAGAGCGTGAGCCGAAGTCACTCGTGTTGTTGCTAATTGTGTGTGTGTTTCTGTTGTTTTTTCTTTTGATTTAGTGAGGGGCCAACAGAACAGCCATTCGCTTCAACAATTCAACAGCGAGCATTAGTTGTATTTTCAACCCCGTCGAAGTGGGTTTAATCTCGCGTGAGTCGTTGTGTTTCGAAAAAACACACAAACAACAACAACAAACAAACAAAACTGCAAAGCAAAACAAATGATAGAGAAACAGCAAAAACAAAAACACATGCAAGAGTAAAACTAAAGAGAAATGTTAGTAGATTTACATTTAACATCGTATACTAACAGCTGTCTGTTATTGACACTGAGCAAGAGTGTGAGAGCGGCGGCATTTTGTGCCTGTGTGCGTTTGCATTGGCTTGTTGGTTTTCTGTTTTCTCATGTTATTTCTCTACTTTTTTGACAGATTGTTATATTACGCGAGTTAACGACAACACGACGTGCATATTTTTTTCCATTTTTCCCAAAGCAAGTGAAAATAGTTAAACTTTTTTTTTAGTTTTTGTTTTCATGTTTTTCCTGTGCAAATGGTAAAATGTTTGAGGGGCACACTAACAAGCCCATAACATTGAATTGGCAGAAAGCAAGACAAAATTATGTCGAAGAAGAAAAGTTTTCGAAATTTTTGCAATTTGCAAAATCTCTTGTTAATTTCATTTTGTGCCAGTATTCGTTGTGTTTTGTGTGTTGGCTGTTTGGCTACCGTAGTGATGTATGGTGGAGTAGTAGTAAATGCAAAGAAAATGGAAAAGTTTTATTCCCACAAAACATTATAAAGGGGGGAAGTGAAAACCCTACAAATTATCCCAGTGACTTTCCTTTGCGTGCCTGCCCAGATATGTATGTACGGATTTGCAAGTGTTTTGCTTGTAGTGTTGTCCGTCTGTCCGTGTATCGTTTTGGTGGTCGGCAATGCCTGCGCTTTATCTCTTTTCGGCTTCGTTCGTGTTTTTTATATTTTGTTTTCAACGGTCGCCATTTACGCGTTAGCCGATTGCAAACGACATCGTTAATTTCCGTTTTTCTTACGTTTCCTTTTCTTTGCAATAAACGAAATCAAAAAACAAAAAAATTGATGATGATTCTTTTTGTTCTTGTTTTCATTATTATTTTTTTCGCTTGTTTTCAACTTGAAAAATTTTGTGTTGTTCTAAAGAAGAACACCACTCTGCAACGGCGGCGACAGCATTTTACTCTCTCTCTCTCTCTCTCTTTAATTTCCATTTTACTCTTGTACTCTTTTTTAACTCTCCTCTTAGTCGGTGTCATTTAAATGAAGCTGTTGGCTTTGGCTCTTGTTTTTTAATGTTCGTTCTGTTTAAATCAAAAAAAAATGTGTTTATCAATGAAAATCGGTGAAAATTTTCAAAATTAAGTGAAGTTTAATTGCTAATATGTGATTTCCCATTAACTTTTAGATAAAATAAAATTAAAATTTGTTAAGTGAACACAAAGCAAATATAAAACACAAAAATCTTATGCAAATTTTGATATTGGGCATAAATGCTATGCAACAAGAACAAGAACTCAAGTAAACCAATAATAAAAAAAGAGAAGAGGAAAAAACTCAAGAACATAACAACAACAGCAAAACAGAAAACAACAAACAACTTCTTAAACTAAAAGAAAAACTAGATCAAAAGGAAATTTGCAGAATAGTAAGCATCATTAATAGTTTATAGTCAACATCATCATCATCATCATTGCCATCAAGCAGAGAGGTAGCAGCGAAGTCTTGGCTCTTTATTATTACAATAAATGTCAATTGCATAGCTAACAGTTGTTGTTGGTTTTTAACATTTTCAACTGTTCTCAACTACACTACTGTGGGGCGGCTGTGTGTGATTTTCATTTTGTTTCATTATTATTTCCCCCCACCACCGCTTGGCTCAACTACTATTCTTTCAACTGGTGATGTTTTTATATTGAGCACCTCCCACTACTCCTCCTGCTATCATCATACTGTATGGCTGCTGTTTTTAAGTGGGGAAATTCATTATTATTGTCATTTAGCAGCAACAACAGCCGTAACCCTTGGGGGCACAACTGAAGCAGCGACAGCAGAGACCCCAAAGAACTCGGGCTTAAAAACGTAATTAAGGATAGCAATTGTTTTCATTATTTACCAACAACAACAACTGCGGCGATATTGGTGGAAATTTGTTGATATTCATGGGAAATTGGTGAGTGGGATTCTCTTCTTTACGCATTACCTATATAGAACCATACATACCTTCTTATCTAGAGATGTTCCAAATAGTTGTAAGTTATGCAATTGTTTGCCCATATGTTGCCCATGAATTTGTTTTGATCAGGTTGTTCTTATTAGAAGTCCTCTTCAAGAAATTCCAAGGGCAGCCGTTAACCACAGGCCATTGCCAATGGCAATGCCTAAGGACAACATAGGTTCGAAATTACCTAACATATTTTTAAACTGCAGAGTCTATACTAAAGTTCAAAGTGTCTTTTGGACAACATTTGGAAAGGCTTCCACTAAGGACACCATTGACTCTCGATAGTAAAGGGAGTACGTTTATGCCAAATTGGCAAATTTAAGATCTATGCCGAGGATGCCACCATGGAAAAATACCTTTTAATATAACAAATTGAGACGATCACTATTTTTGGTTTGTAAGTTCTTAACTAAACTTTCACTTGATTGAAAAGCTTGAAACCTATGTTTAGACAGGGGATAGTAATACATTTGCCTAAAATTATCAAAAATTTTGAAAACAACAACAAACACGCTAACGACACTAATCTAGGGATTTTCTTGAAATTTCCATTTAGGAAGAAGTGAAACCTCTTTTATAACCAAAGGTGTTGCTTCATATCGCCGAGCCTGAATGGCACGCCATGCCATAGCTCTTCAGTTATAATGGGTTTAGAAGGTTAAAATATTCATAATATCCCAAAAAAGTCTCCCTCTGATGGGGGTCACCAATCCTGGACTACTTTTGATGCAATTGGTATAAGTGGTTGAACCAAAAATTTTCCAATCCCATGGAACCCGATGAATTCCTTTATTGGCAAGGGCTGTTGCCTCAGTATACAACACACTGCTAAAACAACAACAAAAAACTCCGGCAAGGGATAACTATGAGCATCACACAAGCTAGACTTTGAGCTCCAATCTGTGTGGTGTTCTTAGCAGTTTGCGGATAGTAGAATGCTTGCGTAAATACTCAGTGCCTATGATGCTTGATACGACAAGGCGAGTTATTGCCGCCTTTAAATAACCAATGACCTTCTAGTTCAAGCGGTGATCGGTCATATAGACCGGAACGAACTTGCTTGCCTATAAGAAGTTGACGAGGATCGCCATCTCCAAATGCAAATGTATGTACAACTTTTATCAGGTACTTCGGAAAGCCCCTGGGACCTTTACCCAAAACTATGGATACAATAGTTAAAAACTTCATCACTAGGGGTTTACAAATTTAGCCGTCAATTTGCATTGTTGGAACTAATGCAGTGACCAATAGAACCAAAAACAGTTGATGATGACATTATGTGACCTGATGCAAATGCAAATTTTGCCCATGAACATTCCACTAAGGAACAGGAGCAAACTTCTCACATAGCAATGAGTGCAGTCCGAATCAAGTTTAAGCTCAATGATAAGGGGCCTTTTTCTGAAAGAAGTTTTACATGGGATAGTACCTCACAAATGTTGCCAGCATTAGGAAGCGAAAACCACCGCTGAAAGTTTATTCTGATGGTCTCGCCGAGATTTGAACCCAGGCGAACAAGTTAACCTGTGCGCTACTGTGGCCTACCTGATAAGATGTATTATAATGTCACGGATGCCATGCCTGCTTTTCGAGCTGTTTAATAATCACCGTAATTTATAGTGGATGAAGTAAAAAATGTAGTCTGTGGAGCCAAATTGTCATAAATCGTGAGCCTTCACGAAATCTTTACGTTGATGCTGATGATTTTGAATGTAATGGGAATCGTGAAACAGATAAACGTCCTTAATATGTCTTTGGGCATATTCTTGCCGTTGTCTGAAAAATTAGCAGAATAATTTACAGATGCGCAGCACATGACACCGAACGCCTGGGTTTAAACCCCGTAGTGAACATATAAAAATATTATTCAGCGGTGGTTATCCCCTTACTAATGTTGACTACATTTTTTAGGTATCTTCTCATGTTCAAGCTTCTCTACCAAGTGGTTTCGCTATGCGGCACGCCGTTCGGACTCGGCATAGAAAAAGTAGGTTCCTTATCAATGAGTTTAAAATTTATACGAGAGAAGTATCCCTTGATCCTAAATGGAATTTTCATGGGAAATTTAGTTTAGTTATCCAGATAGCGGTACATACCAATCTCTCTTGCCTTGTCTTGTCACTTAATACGCAACTCCTTACAAGCTTTGCTAAGCATAAACATGGATCTCAACCCCGGCACGGGATAGCTGTGAGCACCACACAGGCTGGAACATTGAACTCCATTTTGTGTGGTGTTCATTGTTGTCACGAGAAGCCTACCAGCAAGCTTCCGGGCGCCCACCGGTTGCAGGGCGGCACCGGCTCTTGCACAAATACTGAACGCCTATGATGCTCGTTATGACAAGGCGCCTGTAAATAACCTACAGGAGCTTGACGAAAATGTGGCTACAAATACATGGATCTCATCAATTGTATAGCGCAGACTGTTTTGCACATAAACGTTGCGCATATTAGCCAAGGTCTCAACCAGATCAAACCGTGCCATAGGGCCTTTCTTTCTGGCTCTGGTTTTCGATACTTTCATCCATGCTACTTTTTTTGGGAGAGGACTACGACCTCACTTATGCAAAATCGATGGAGCAAGTGGGCTTGTGCAGAGTATAATTGAAAAAAATTGAGACGTTGGAACATTTCCTATGCAATTGCCTTTCGCGGCTTACAGACACCAGTACTTAGGTGGGACATGAACCAACTCAGGGGAGTGGTATGGAAAAAAATTGAGAATTTTGTAAGTAGCACTGAATTCCCAACTTAAAATTTTTCTTTTTCGAGATTATCGTTTTGGTTTTTAGAGCGCACAGCAAGCCGATTACTGGCTTAAGTGTATGTCCATAGTGGCATGGGACGGATTAATATTTGCACCCACTTTTCAACCTAACCTACTCTTTTTGTTGTTGTTGCAGCAATTTTTTTTTTCGTGGAGTTAGCGATCCACGTCATGATCTATAAGTCAGCAGGGTTTTCCCGATCCATAGAACCGATCGCCACGAGAACATTATGCCAATTTTTTATTTAGAGCCACCAATAACACGCCCTGTCATTACGAGTATCACAGGCACTCAGTATTTAAGCAATAGCCGGTGACGACTCTTGCTCTAATACCGGCAGATGCAGACGGCTCAACTCATACAGAGCAAGGATTGATGCCGACGTACAAGATGTATGTCCCGATTGTAACCAGGGACCGCACGATACACGTCACTTGTTTAACTGCCCGACCAGACCCACTCGACTCAGACCTAGATCTCTGTGGACGCACCCTATCTTAGTCGCAGAGTTTCTGGGTCTTGACACTCAACAGAATCAAGCAGACGAATGATAGAACACAATAAACTGCCACAGCAACAACAACAAAAGGCTTCCTTTCACAGAGACTCTCCACCGTTGATTGTGCTAGCGCAGCAATCCATATATGGAGTATCCCTCTATTCGCAAACTGTGGACGCCCCCGGTAGCTTTCAGCATGTCCTGTAATAGTGCATTTCCTTTTCATCTTAAATTTAGTTACTAGGTACTGTTATATATTCAGTTTCCTGTATCTGAGTTGGGTGCTTCCAAGTGAACAGGTGAAATACATCTATTAGTTGAGGTTGTTGAGCTAGAACTACTCTGGGGGTTACCTTCATCATCCTAGGTACTCAGTATTTAACCAAGAGCCGATGCCGCCCGGTCTCTTAGTGAGACTCTCCACTCCATTCCACTATCCGCAACCTGTGGACGATCAGTGTGTGCTCTCAGTGTGTGTTGTTATAGTGTATTGCCTCTTCATCCTTAATTTAGTTGCTGGGTTCTACTCTGTATTCAGTTTTCTGAATCTGAATCGGGATTGTAATTGGTTGGACAGACAAACGGTTGCATGATGGATACCATTACCTTGGTATAGATCCCAGCCAAATATGTATTGCGGCGGCTGCATCTGCTAAAAGTACTTGAACCGGAACTACTTTGGTTTGCCGAGAGGGGTTACCTTCATCAAGTACTATATGCTTCAGATAGTTTGCAAAAACAAATTTCACACAGTTGTTGCCAGTTAAACCTGGCTTATTTGCTGCTTAGCCTTAAGGCACCCTTATTTAGGGCTGAACTTCTCACTATTGATCATGAAAATCCAATCTGGCATATCTGGGCGATGGTTGCCCTTTCCATAGTTGGTATTTTGCATGGATGCTGTTATACAGCCAAAAAGATTCTTCCTAAACAAATTATACCTGTATCTTGGAGCTGGTAGCATCTTTATTCCATTATAGAGGTGGTCCGCATGACTATTGAACAGATAGCAGATCACATTTTGTAGAACATCTTTTTGGCAGGTCTGGATCTAATTGCACTATGTGCCGCTCAGCCAGCTAGTCCAACGGCTTAGTCCCATTAGCCGCCAGTTAAATCTAACTGATATGCTGCCTAGCCTTAAGGCACCCTTATGTGGGACTGAACCTCGTTGTATATAGTGAAAATCAAATCTGACGTCTCTAGGCGATGGTTGTCTATTCGTTAGTTGGTGGTTTGCATGGATGCTGTCACACAGCCAACAGCCAAGTAGATTCTTGTTAAAAAACACATAGCTGTATCTTGGAACTGGTACGATATTGGTCCCATGATGGAGGAGATCCTTATGAAAACTGAGAAGGCAGCACGTACCAGTGCGTAAAGTAACATTTTAGTAAGACTGAATCTTTTTCTAATGCTTTTCGCTCTGCTAGCGAGTCCACAAAGACGTTGCAAAGTTAACCACTTACTGGCCAATTGTCTTATATTAAGTCAACAAGGATTCATTGTTGTTGTTGTAGCAGTGTGTTGTACACAGTGAGGCGGCCGCCCTTGCCGATGAAGGACTTCATCGGGTCAATCCGGTACGTATAACCGGCTGCCATGGGATTGAAGATTCATTGTCTGCTATTCAAGTGCTGCCGGCAATTGACTTGAAGTCCTTGTTTTGACTGATGATTCTGTAACAACTTGCAGTAGCGTATGGGGAGGACCTCTAATAGTGGTACAGAATGACACCAAGTTAACAACGAAGCTGAAGATATGACTAAGAAGCAAGATTGATAAGGCAGAAGTTTATGTTATCACAGAAGTCATTCCTGTGGGGGCTTTCTGGCTTCCATGATGCGAATCGTATAATCGGTACGATCTCAATTCTGTCTGGAGAATGTGAAATAGAAGATAAGTAAATGTTAAACAGAGCCGGCATCAACCAACCTTCTCCTGGGGGGCTTCAACGAGTGACAACCACACAAATAACTTGGCACGGTATAACTGTAAGCACCATACAGACTGGAACAATGAGCTGCGTATTCACCATTATCACGAGAAGCTCAGCTGAGAGCTGCCGGGTGCGTTCACACGTTGCGGATAGTGGATTGCTCCATATGGCATAACTACAGTCGCATACAATTAGCTGTATCGAGTGGAGAGGTTTGGTAGCAGTCTGTTGTACACTGAGGCGTCAGACCTTGCCAATGAACTTCATTGAGACAATCCGGTACGTACAACCGGCTGGTCTGGGATTGAGAATGAAGAGTCTCAGTGAGAGGCCGGACGGCACCGGCTCTTGCTTAAATATTGACTTGACAGGACATGGCACATTGTTGGCACTTTAAAAAAAAACCTCACGGCGAAAACAGAAAAATTTTTTTAGCGTTGTTTATCCTTTCCTAATACTGGCATCATTTGTGAGGTACTATGCTATGTAAAAACTTCTCCCCAAACAGGTGTCTCACTGCGGCACGCCTTTCGGACAAGGCTATTAAAAGGAGGTCCCTTATCATTGAACTAATTGGACAGCACTCATTAATATGTGAGAAGTTTACCCGTGTTTCTTAATGGAATGTTCATGGACAAATTGCATAGAAATTTTGTCTTTAGGCAAAATTGCATAGAAATTTTGTCTTTAGGCAAAATTGCATAGAAATTTTGTCTTTAGGCAAAATTGCATAGAAATTTTGTCTTTAGGCAAAATTTCGTACTAATTTTGTCTTAATGCAAAATTTCATAGTAAATTTGTATTTAGGCAAAATTTCATAGAAAATTTGGATTTAGGCAAAATTTCATAAAAATTTTGTTTGTAGGTAAAATTTCTTAGAAATTTTGTCTTTAGGAAAAATTTCTGGGAAAATGTCATAGAAATTTTGTCTTTAGGCAAAATGAACCCCAAGGAAAAGGGAAATTTTCATAGAAAATTTGTCTTCAAGCAAAATTTCCCTCAAGGGAAATGCAAAATTCCATAGAAATTGTGTCTGCCTTAGGCAAAATTTCATAGAAATTTTGTCCTCAGGCAAGATTTAAGCTTTAGGCAAAATGTTGCTTCTAGACAAAATTTCATAAAATGTTGTTTTCCTTTGACCTAAAACTGACCTAATATTTGCGTTTTTTCTAATATTTATAATTCCCCTTAAAAATAAACTTTCCTAGCACTCTTAAATCTGCAGCATCTCCATTAAGGAATTGATATTATAGGGGTTAAGCTACATTATTTTGCGCCCTTCGCAATCTCATTTTTTTAACAAACCACACAGAACACTCCACCATAAACCCATTTATGAAAAATCAAAACAAACCCACAGACGACTTGCACAATAACTAGGATGTTGTTGCTGGGGAAAAAAAGGAAAATCCTGTAAAAAAATGTAAACTACCCCTATTTGCTGTTTTTTGCTCCTTTTTCTTGGCCTTTTTTTTCCATTTTCATCCTAGATCTTAACACACACATCAGTGTGGTTGGTAGTGATGGCGGCAGCAGCAGCAGCATCTGTTGATAAACCTGACCTACCAAATCAACAATGGATTGTTGAATGTTTAAGGAAGTAACTGAAGGTATGTGTGTGATTGTGGACACACACAATTTTTAGTCTATTTCAGACATCTGTTTTTTTTTGTTTTGGTTGCTCATTGCTCCATATTATATGTTAAGTAAGCATGGGCTGTTAGTGTGTCGCCACTGAGAAATGACACATTAGTGCGTATACTTGTTATGATTTCATTTCAGCGTTTCCCAATGTGTGATACATGAATGAGTAGAGTAGAGTACGTTAGCCGCTTCTATGACGGCATGACAATTGGGCTGCCGGCTGGGCAATAATACTTTGATTTAAAGAGATAATAATTGGATTTTAAAAATGTATTTGTGTTGGAAGGTATGTTAAGACTTATTGTGATTGCTGAAAATGGTGGCTACTTTAAGAGAAGGAAAACTGTTTTAGTTTTGAATTGAGAATGGTTTGTTTACAACTTGAGCTAA
This sequence comes from Stomoxys calcitrans, assembly GCF_963082655.1. Lineage (NCBI taxonomy): Eukaryota > Metazoa > Arthropoda > Insecta > Diptera > Muscidae > Stomoxys > Stomoxys calcitrans. Next base: position 29,489,756 of record NC_081555.1, on the reverse strand, counting down.
GCTATTTACAAAGGAAATCATAGGATGGACAAATTTTTAAGCTAAATGTCAAAGAATAGTGCTGAAGTGGCTATTGGAAAAACTAGCATTTTTTTTTTGAGTCGCTTTGAGCGTGGACCGCGCTCAATTTAACCTTTCTTGTGTGAGTTTTTTGGTAAGATTGATGCTTTCTACCATGACCGCGCGAATGAACCTAGGCTTGATGTTGTGGATTACAGGGTGGCTAAGGCCCTATGGCCGTGTAAATCGCTTAACAGGGCGTCGCTTATCCTGGGGCAGACAAAAAGTTGCAGACAATTGAACACTTTTTGGGTCACAGCCCCGCAATTGAGAGAAGAAGTCACAGAATAGTTGGCAAACACCTCTTTCTGCACCTGTAATCGCTCCATGCACTTAGTTCTCTTGTCATTCTGGCGGTATGTAGAGGCCTGAATTGGCTGGGTGAACGACGCGCCTCTGGTGGGAATCGTGAGATCCGTTTATATGAGAGCTATATCAGCTCAAAGACCGATTTTAACCGTACTTGCCACAGTTCTTGGAAGTCGCAACAGAAGACTACATGCAAAATTTAAGCCAAATCGGAAAAAAGCGGATTGCAGGGACTCAAGATGTCAAATCGGTATATCGGGTTATATAGGAGCTATATCAGGTTATAGACCGATTTGGACCGTATTGGCACAGTTGTTGGAAGTCGTAACAGAACACCACGTACACAAAACCACGTAGACAAACCGCACAAAATTTGTGGTTTCCAGGGGCTCAAAATGTCAAATCGTGAGACCGGTTTTTATGGGAGCTTTATCCAAATTTAAACCGCTTTGGCCCATTTCCAATCCCCAGCGACCTGCATCAGCGGCTGGCTTTAAGCGTTCGACTGATATCGTGATTTCGACAGACGGACGGACATGGCTTAACTGACTAAGAATGTCAACACGATCAAGAATATAAGACTTTGTTAGGTCTCAGATCAACATTTCGATGAGTTAGAAACGGAATGACGAAATTAGTATACCCCAATCCTATGATGGAGGTTATAAAAATGGTTTGGCAGCCATGTAAAAACTTTTCCCCAAAGAGGTGTAGCACTGCGGTACACCGTTCAGAATCGTTTATAAAAAGGAGGCCACTTATCATTGAGCTTAAACTTGAATCCGACAACACTCAATGATAAGTGAGAAGTTTGCCCCTGTTCCTAAATGAAATGTTCATAGGCTAGTTTGCATTTGCGATTGACCAATGTTCATGACGTTCCCGAGGCGATCAGTCCCATGGTTCGGAACGAGCTTGCCCACCTGACTACTACAATAACAACAACATCGAAAATTCTCTTAGAACTTGTCGTAGATAACGATTTTAACTAGATCCTGGTGAGCGATTCTAGCCCTTACAAACTCTATTAAATCTAAAAAAATCCTAAAATGGTCCATGCAAATGCAAATTTTGCCCATGAACATTCCACTAAGGAACAGGGGCAAACTTTCTCATACATCAATGAGTTGCTCCGATTCAAGTTTAAGCTCAATGCTAAGGGGCCTCCTTTTTATAGCAGAGTCCGAACGGCGTGCCGCAGTGCGACACCTCTTTGAAGAGAAGTTTTACATGGCATAAAACCTCACAAATGTTGCCAGCATTAGGAGGGGAAAACCACCGCCAGGAGTCGAAACCAGGCGTTAAGCATCATAGGCGGACATGTTAACCTCTGCGCTACGGTGGCCCCGGTGTTCCCATTCAATTTATACCGAAGTTTACAATCCGCTACAAAAATGGCTACCAGCAGACTGCTTCTTTGGGTTTTTGTTTTTTAAGAAATTTTCTTAAAAATCCAAAATTTGTCAAATAATTTCTGAAAATCTATTTTTGCCCAGACCCCTTTTGTCCTTCGCAACATCACAGAACTGATGTGTTAAAGAACATTCGGAAAACATATCAGTGGTCCCAAATCATGCTTCTTCAACCCCAGGATAAGCAATGGCCTCTTTCGCGGAAAATTTGGCCATAGGCGCGCGGTCGTCGTAGGAAATTCGCACAGGGAGGCTCACTAATTCCGTAGCTCGATACGCGTTTGTCAGCGATCCATACCTGGCCAGCTCGTCGGCCACCACGTTGTCCACATTGACTAGTCTCGCTCCATAAGGCCCAACGCTACAGCGATTAGCGCCGCCTTTCCACGCATAACGTGACAGTCCGAACGGAACGCTGCTCCCGCATTAACATCGTCTTCAGTATCTTCAGAGTCGCGAAGACATGATTCGTTTGTTCCAAAGATCTAAATGAATACTACTGCCCCGGGGCAAATGCAAATTTTTCTATGAACATTTGTTAAGGAACAGAGGTAAGAGAGGCAAAATTCTCACATATCAATGAGTGCTCTTCGATTCAAATTTAAGCTCATTGATAAGGGACCTAATTTTTATAGCCGATTCCGAACGGCGTGTTGCAGTGCGGCACCTCTATGGGGAGACATTTTTTTCTATACATGCTATAGTAACTAAATGTAGCCAGCATTAGGAGGAGAAAACCACTGCTGACAAATTTGTTTCAGATGTTCTCACCAGAATTCGAACCCAAGCGTTGGGCGTCATAGGCGGACATGCTAATATCTGCGCTATCGTGGCCCCGGTGTTCCCATTCAATTTAGACCCAAGTTTAAGCTCATTGATAAGGAACCTAATTTCTATAGACGATTTCGAACGACGTGCTGCAGTGCAATACCTCTTTGGGGAGGAGTTTTCACATGGCTTCTGCGCTGAACATTTTTTCTGATATTCTCACCAGAATTCAAACCCAGGCGTTCGGCGTCATAGGAGCACATGCTAACCTATGCGCTACGGTGGCCCCGATGTCCCCAACTAATTTAGATCTATAGGTTTTGGAGAATCACCGCCAAACCAGAAATTCCTATCCTCAAAAACAACAACTAACCAGTCAAGAAGAATGGATCAATCCCATGGCAGCCCGCTGTACGTACCGGATTGACCCGATAGCTGCCGCCTCAGTGTACAACACACTGATAGAACAACAACAACAATAATGGATTCCCCTGGTAAATAATACGCAGCAGTTCCTGATTCTCTCAGTCTTAGGGCAGTCTTTGTTTGCTCGACATACGAGTATGGCCTCTCTCGGGCCTTCCTCCTTGCTCAAGAGATCAGCATTGCCTCGGTAGCCTGTACCTTCTCGATAATCTTGCAGAGGGCACAGTTGTCCAGAGCCCGTTACACACCCCACACCGGACAAACATGTTTACGTCAGACGTCATTCTCATAGCCTAATTTATGCAACATCCGTTGAACCTGTTGTAATATCTTTATATTGCAGTTCCCCTACAACACTGACAACCATACTAGCTAAATGTTGGCAGTGCTAATGAACCTTCATTCTATTCAGGCTCTTCTACATATTGGTCAACATATTTGAGTTTTCTCTGTACGTACCTGAATGTTTGTTGTACTTCCAGTTAAGTTTCCTGTCTATGTTTCCTCCTTTTTAAAGCCAAATATTGCCGTTGAACATTGCCACTTCGTGAAGTTTAATTGAGGGCATAGCTAACAAGATCTACAATTTGTTTGTTGTTCTCCTCAGTATTTGAATCCCAGCCACGATTGCATTATTCAACACTCTAAAACGAAACAGTTCACGTTTTGAAGAATTTCATTAGTTTTTTTTATTCTAATTTGATTCCTGCTTTTCAGTAATACCGCCAGTATACATCTGGCAACACTGTATTTGCAGAACTAGGTATAGGTACACATCGTAGTGAAAGTGAATAAAATTATAGACAAAACTGTGTTTATCTTTTATGATATAAAAATATTTAACCAACTTCATCCTTAAGAAAGTTACAAGTGTTTGCTTAAGACGGTGGTTGATATCCCTAGTAATGATTTTTGCTCCTTGCAAAAGTTTCAACACCGTGAATGTAGTTTTAATCTTTCGTTTAATCTTTCTCTCTCTGTCTCTCTGAATTGAAGTTGTTGCTATTACCATTGTAGTTGTTAGTGAAACTCACTCACATGTATTACATAAAGTTCTTTCTATCTCTTTACTCACCTGAAAATTATTTTCTTATTCTTCTTTCGTTCCATTTATCGGAGACAGCGAACATCCTTTAAACCTGTAGTTGGTTACGCATAGTAAAAATCCTTCGTTTGACCCACTGATGTTTGTCATGTTCTTTACCCCCATCATCCACAGATGTCTACCAATATTTTCCACTTCGTTTTAAACACGAATGTCTATGGCTGGATATGTTGTTGTTGTTTATGGTACTCTCTGTGACTGTCAAAACACACATTTTACAAAACTTCACATTTAAAGCTCCACATAAATTGAACTCCATCCATGTTGGAGTGGTGGCTATGTAGCTAGCTGACAACAAACTCACACCAAGAACCGGTTTCAAGGAGTTCGCTAAAGTAGCAAAAATAAAACGTAAAACCAAAGACAAGCAACAGCTAGAAGAACGAACGAACGCATACTGCTGCTATGCTGCTTCTTTGTTTGGCAAGTGAGCACTATCCCCCGAGCGAGCATAAAACGGCAAGACAGACAGGCAAGCAATCAGCATCCAACATTCAATGTTTTAAATATGTACTTATGTGTGTTTGTGGGTTTACTTTTGTAAATGTTTACTTTTATGTGATGCGTTGTTGGGGGATGTGTGTTTGTATGAGTGTGTTGGCATATCAATGACTTTGAATTTTCGTTTGCAGAGGGTAAACTACAACAACAGTTGGCATAATGCAGTCTTAGCCTGTCATCGCTAGTTTGCAAATAAAACGAGTGGGCAACATCAAAACAAAAATCAAATTCATTAGACATAAATAATGGAATCATACATTGTATTTTATTTGCAGTATAAAAGCTACGATTGAATTTCTTTAACGCCTCCTCTCTCTCCCTCTCTTATTCTCTATTTTAGATAACGTGATGGAAAATCAGCGGGACCAAACACCCTTATTTTGTTGATCCGATTTTTATTTCGGAAATCTTTGAGAACAACAAAACAGTAGAATCTAATTTACCATGTCCACACGTAAGGCAGCATCGACATCATCGACAGCTCAAGGGACGAAGGCAGACAATGCTCCAACAGCATTGGCAGCAACGGGGACAGGAACGACGACAGCATCAGCAACAGGAACGGTAAAGTCATTGGACACCAAAAGCAACTCAACAAACAGTGCATCAAATTCAAATAGCTCGGGAACAAACAAATCAACAGAGTCAGCATCATCCACTGCCACTGCATCTGGAGGGGAGAAAGGTGGAGATACTTCCATTGAAACAAAAACATTTCAGCAACGTGTTACCAGAAATTCCCCTTTACTATTACCTTCTCCCGGCTCCTCGTCGTCGGGGGTGGTAATAAAAAAAGAACCTCTGGATAACACAGAGTCCAATCATAGTGAAGGTGAAGAAAGCAGCACCTCGTCAACAGGCAAGAAACCGGCAGGAATCAGAGGTCGGAAATCCATTAAAGATCATAAAGAAGCAAAAGAACAGCAAGAAGTAGAAAAGGAAAAAGAGAAAGAAAAGGAAAAAGAGAAAGAAAAGGAGAAGGAAAAAGAAAAAGAAAAGGAAAAAGATAAAGATAAAGAAAAAGAGAAGGAAAAAGAAAAAGAAAAGGAAAAAGAAAAAGAGAAGGAAAAAGAAAAAGAAAAGGAGAAGGAAAAAGATATTAAAAAAGAAGTCTTTGACACAAAAGAAGATAAACCAAAGGAAGAGAAAAAGGACAGTAGCACCACCAAAGAGTCGTCTAAAGACTCTAAGGAGCCAACAAAAGATACTAAAGAAACAAAAGATTCCAAGGAAACGAAAGATTCCGGCAAAGCCACCACCTCCTCCCCACCCTCTTCATCAAACAATTCGACAACAACTAATCGTTTGACTCGCAAATCCACTGCCAGTCAGGAAAATTTGTCCTCAACTACCAGAATAACAAGACAACGTCAAACAACAGGTGGCAGTGGTGTCACCACACGCTCTGAGACACCTCCGGCTATTGGTAGGAATAGAAACCGTGGCAATAATCGTGTGAAAATGCCAATGCCCATTATTGAGCCGGTTGCCAAGCGTAAACGTTCAGAAACTGAAACCGACATGACCGCCACAAATAACAGAGCTTCATGTGATGAACCTGGACCAAAATATATTAAAATTGAGGTACGCGATCCAGAAATTGATGGTGATGAACCCATGCAGGGGTCGCAAACAACCACAGCTACCATAGATAGTTCTGTCAATGAGGAGGCGACTAGCAATATATTGGCAAATATTAAAATCAAGCAGGAGATTTTGGATGATCATGAAATGGAAGTTAGCAATAATACTACAACATCAGAAGAAACCACAGCAGCAACACCATCAGTAACAACTTCTTTATCATCAATACCAACAGTCACAGCAACAACAACAGCAGCAACCACTGCAGCAATCGATACAGAGACAACAAACACCACTGTAACAACAACAACATCAGCTGCTGCTGCTACCAACACTACTGCAGTACGTGCTAAAGGACGTTGGGGTACTCGCAAATCAAATTCAGCTACAACCTTAACCACAGTCACATCCACCTCCAACGCATCACCCTCCACAAGAGCCACCCGACAAACCAAACAAAACTCACCAGTGCGAACATCATCGGCCGCCGCTACTTCATCCACAGAACCAAAGCGACGACGTGTAGCTTCTCAAACCAGAAGTCTGCTGAAAACAAATCAAGCCAGTAGTTCCAAAACAACTGTACCAAGTCCCGAGGACGAAGAAGACTCCAAGGACAGCACTTCTTCTAGCAGTACCGATGATATAGCATTGGCTCATATTAAAATTGAGAAAACCAATATGGAGATAGATGAATTTGTAGCCGAAAAAGATCAAAAAGAAAATTCCAAGCCGTCAATTTTGGCTGCAACAGTAAAAACAGCTAATTCTGCGGAAGCTAAGAAATCCGGTGAGGCAACAGAAAACACTAAACCTAAAGATGAGGAAATGGAAAAGGAGCTGCCCAAGCCCTTAACAGTGGACACTGGTTCAATGATTACTGAGAATGATGCAGAAATTGCAGAGACGGCAAAGCGGACGCCATTGACCCCTGCAGCTGCAAATTCACCACCGTCTGTGGCCTCGGGTTCAGAAAAAGCCGCCTCCTTAAGTCCCTCAGAGTTGGTTAGTGAAGGTGTTTCCGAAATTAGTGTTAAACAGTTCTATAAAAAGCCAAAATTTCTGGAAAATAATCTTGGCATTGAAGAAGATCCCAAACTGGGCAACATTGTTCAGAAGGTGGTGGGCCGTGACACTGCCAATGCCACTACCTCCTCAGCAGCAACCTCGTCAGAGGAAACCAAGGAAAACGATGATCGCTTATTGGACGATACCTATTCAAATGAATCCTTGAAAGAAGGTACATTGAGATTTGACGAAAGTGTTGATGAAAGAAAATCAATCAGTCAGGATGATGGTAATAGCTTAAGCTCGGATGATAAATTAACACCCCTGGTGGTTGAGGAAGAGGAGGAAGAGGAAGAAGGGATCCAGGACCAGAAGGAAGATAAAGAAGAATCTTTGAAATTAATTGAGACAATTGAGAATCAAGAGGAAGAGTTATCTGCACAATCTGATGATCTGGCCAAACAAGTGCTTAAAGTGTCCGAATCAGAAAGTCTAGAGAATGATGACAATGTTTTGGCAGTTGCCAAAGATAAGAAAGTAGCTGATGAAGGAAGAAAAACAAATGCCAGCCAAGTTGCTGCATTGGAAGATGATCAGGAAGAAGATGAGCTGGCCATGGAGGAAAGTGAAACCATTTCAATGGATAATAACGCTTCTGTTAACGATGATGCTACCAATGAGATTGAAGAAGATCCTGAACATGATGAGGAACTTGTCCCAGAAATCGAGGATATAGTTCCCATAACAACAGAGCCTGAATCTTTGGATAACAAAGCCGATTGTGAACTAAGTGCTCCTCTGCAATTCACCGAAGAATCGCAATCTTCAAATGACCAATTAGTTATCGATGATAAGGAAAATTTGGAAGTTATTACAACCGATAATGATGAAGGGGCTAATGATGGCAAGGATTTGGTGTTGGCTAAAATCGATGCCGAGTTAAAGAAAATCGATGAACGTCACAAAGAAAAACTAAGTTCTAAAGCAGAAACTTTGGCGAAAGAAGAAAAAACAGTGGCTATTCTTGCTGATGTTGTTATTTCCCCACATGAGGAAGAAAATACTGAAGAACTATTGGCTGAATCATTAGCAACTCCTCCAGTTGCAACAGTTTCCATGGATATTGATGAAGTCATTGATGATATTAATACTACCGTAGAAGATGCCAAAAAGGCTGGGGATAAAGATGAAGTCAGCCTTACGGATTTGGAGTTGAAACTTGATGATGAGCAGGCAACATCGTTGCTGCTAAAAGATATTAGAATATCTGAAACAAAGGAAAAAATTGAAACTGCCATCATTGGTAATATTGTTGTGGCTGAAGAAATTCCGAAGATTGAAGAAAAGTCCTTGGAGACAAAAGAAAAAGTTGAAATGGCTGTGGAGAAGAACTTAGATGAGTTGAAGCAAGAACATAAACCTAAAACAGAATCAGAGGTATGTTAAACTCTCAGTTATACTTTCCAAATCTTTTTATAGAAAATAATGTTGGCTTTATATTACATATGGTGGTTAGTATAAAACTCAAGCGAATAGAGACCTTGGTGTTCACTTTAGAAGAAAGAAAGCAACAAATAGAAACCACCCCCAAACCTACCAAATATATATATAGATCAATCACGACTCAAATGAAAGGTATTTAAGATTAGAAAATGTATCTGATATCTAATTGTCAGACCGAGTGTTTGGGGGACCACCCCAACCACCAAAACATCCCTAAATCGGGCATATTTACCGACCATGGCAATATGAGACTCAAATCAAAGGTATTTGCGAGTAGAATACGAATCTGATATCCAAATGTGAGACTACGTATCTGGGGGTACACCCCCTCTCCAAAACAGGGCTTATTTACTGACCATGATAATATGGGGCTTAAATAAAGCTATTTGAGTGTAGAATACGAATCTGATATCCAAATGTGGGACCAAGTGTTTGGGGGACCGCACCTCCTCAAAAACATGCCCCAAAGAGGACAAATTTACGACCATATCAATATGGGGCTCAAATGAAAGGTCTTTGGAAGTTAAGAATGAATCTGATATCAATATTCTGGAAAAAGTTTCTATGGGGCCACCCCACCCACATAACACCACCCAAATATTTGCTGACTATTGCAATATGGGGCTCAAATAAGCGGTATTTTGGAGTAGGACACGAATCTGATATATATTTACAAGGCTGAGTCACTGAATGGCCGCCCCGTCCTTCAAACCGGTCATGTTTGCCGACAATGGAAATATGGGGCTCAAATGAAAGGTATTTGGGAGTAGACCACGAATCTATTATCAACATTCGGGACCAACTGTCTTGGAGACGTCCCAACACCATAAAAACCCCCCAAGTAGGACGTATTAGCTCGCCAAGACAATTTGCGTCTTCAAGACAGTAGAGCTCGATACTGATAGCTTTTAGGGACTATACCCCAAACTGGACATATTTGCTGACTTTTCCAATAAAGGGTTTAAATGAAAGGTATTTGAGATTAGAATACGAATTTGTTCCATATAAAGTAAAAGAATGCGCAGTGGGGCGGGCCCGGTTCAGTGAGTTTTCTATAGCAATGAAATTTTAAGAAAATTGCTATTGTGTCTCCACCTAAGAACAGATACTGGTAATTAGGTGGAGACACAATACCAGACATGAATCAACTTAGGGGAGAGGTATTGAAAACAATTAAGGATTTTGTAAATAGCACGGAAATTTTCTTTTTAGAGGTTACTTTATAGTTTTAAGAACGATTACTGGCTTAGGTGTATGTCCATAGTGGCAGGGGACGGATTAATATCTGCACCCTTTTTTTTCAACCTAACCTAAGAAAATTTTGACAAACATTTTCACAGTAATGAAATTTTAGCAAACTTTCATTATATCTTGATCTCATCAACATTAGATTAGGTTAAAATTTGGGTGCGAATATTTTCAGGAAAAGCATTTCATTTAAAACCATCTGATATTCCCCAATTTTCATGCATGATTTTATTTCAAAATAATGTTACCCTTTAAAGGCTTCTGAGGAGACAATTTTACCAGATGATGGACCTTGCGATAGCAAAGAAAACTCAACCTTACATGTAAGCTCAATTATTAAAGCAAGTGTTGGCTTAAAAGATGACGATGCCACATCGATGAAATCGGGCCAATCAACTAACTCATGGATAACCATGGATTTGGAACACGATGACGAAGAGTCGTTGAGAAAAAAAGAATTACATTTACAAAATCTAGGTCTGATGACGCATAAAGCAGCTGAAAAGCGACGCCTTGAGGTTATACAAAATTCAGCGGCCGCCGTTGAAGCCAATAAGGTGGCTGCCACACAACAACAACAGCAACAACAGAATAGTAGCAAAAGAAATGGTAAAAATTCATCTCATGCTGCATCTACCCATCACGAGTATACTGGTACATTGAAAACAATCATCAAACTCAATCGTAATTCAACAGGTGGTGGTTCTACTAGTGGCAACAGTGGTCGAAAGTCCAATGCCGCCGGTACATCATCTGCGTCAGCAACTGCCAGCAAAGAACAACAGCAACAACAACAACAACAACAACAGAGGCGCCAATCACTAAAAATGACATTCCAAAAGAGCCGAGGACGTGCGCATGGCTCTGGCTATAGTGATCGTTTACAACATGATCGCGAAGGTCATGGCGAGGATAACTATTATACCATACAAAATGAGGTAAGGGTTTGCTTTTATCCAAGTTTTTCAATCATAGGATAATAACAAAATTCTAATTTATGTCAATATTTTCTTCTCTTTTTTCTCTTGTTACAGACTGAAGGTGCGCTTCACAAATTACATACAAAATCCACAACCTGTACTACCTCTAATACTAGATTAGCTTTAAATCATTTTAACAATAATAACAGTAATACTACTACTAACAATACTAGTTGCAAGTCCTTCTCCTACAACAACAGCAACAACAACTCTACGTATGCTAGAAAATCATACAATTATCGTCACTGCTATCACTCCAATCAGCATAACAATTGTAGTGTAAATGCTAGTGCCCATTCGCATAAAATGGGTGTGTATTTCTAGTGTATGCCTCAGTGTGCGTGTATCATTGTAGCCTAATACTAACCATGGTGATAATGTTATATCTTTATTTTGTATTGGCTTATATTTTATATCAATTTTTTAAATTGCCACCATAAATTGTTTTCTTAATTTTTTTTCGTTGCAATGAGTTTGATGAGCATTACACTAACGAATATTGCCAAGCGTCCATTATGCTATCAATGATTAAACAAGCTTTTTCGTTCATAAATTGGGTTAAAATTATATATCCTTAAGCTTAGTAACTTCTAGAGTATATTTATCGGTTACTCGTTTCGGCGGCATAACAGCATTCAGGATGCTAAACCATATACCGAATTAAACCCCGGCACAGGTTATCTATGAGAACCACAAAGATTAGAATTTTGAGTTCCACGCTGTGTGGCATTTTTCCACAGTTTACGGGTAGTGGAGTGCTTAGCGAGGATCGCCATCTCCAACTGCGGTTGTGGCTACAACAATAACCGAATTAAACCCGATGACGTCGTTATCACCCAAGGGCAATCTCCTTAGTATACGAAAACATCAACCTTGCAAAGAGTTCCAATGGCAAGATCGATGAAATTGTAAACTTGATTAGACGGAAATAATTATGGCTGGGAATCATGTGACGAAGCTGACCAACATATGCAAAAAATGCAAATTTGCTCATAAACATTCCATAAAGGAACAGGAGCAAACTTCTCACATATCAATAGTGCAGTCCGATTCAAATTTAAGCTCAGTGATAAGGGGTCTCCTTTTTATATTCGCATGCGAACGGCATGCCGCAGTCCAACACTTCTTTTGAGGAGAAGTTTTTACATGGCATAGTACCTCACAATGTCGCCAGCATTAGGAGGGGATAACCACCGCTGAAAATTTTATGATGGTCTCGCCAGTATTCGAAGCCAGGCGTTCAACGTCATAGGCGGATAAGCTAACCCTGCACCCTACACAATTATGAGCGGTATCGAGTGGAAAGTCTCAGTGAGAGGCCGGGCTGCACCGGCTCTTGCTTAAATACTGAGTAGCTATGGTAGTCGATATGACAAGACGAGTTTGAAAAAAAATTAAAAGAACACACTTTTTTTTACATTTTTTGGCTACCACACTGTGTAACTTTTAACTGAGTTATCAGATGTGGCCACTTTTTGCGGCATAGTCGTTGTAAATTTTGTCACAAATCCAAATCATGCATAAAAATGAAAATCTAACCGCAAATGTTAACGAAGACATTTGCAAAATACGCAGCAGGTATCGGTCAAAATTTCAAAAAAAAATTAAATGTCAAATATTCCCAAAACCATTGGAGATATTGTAGACTTCAAGCGTACTTTTTTGTAGGGATTTTTGAGCACTATCCAGCATAATTTTGAAAATCGGACGATAAACGAAGATTTTGCAGCACCAACAAACTTTTGAAATACCAAGATGACCAACTTTAGGGCGCCGGTACAACCTAAGGCCTTGAAATTTTGCATGCGGTCTCGCCTCAGCCCTAACCATTCCAAATTTCAAAGAGTTATCTCCACCCGTTCTCACACGGCATATTTTTTACTAGTTTTTTTGGATTTTCTCCCACTGTGCGTCGTAAAATGTGGATCTTGCTGCTCTTTTCAGTGCAAGAAATTTCAAGTTATCTGCCACAAAATCTTAGACTACATGGCTAGCGGAGGTGGTGGTAACAATGCTGTGAAAACCATACTGGTAAACCATTCTTCGCCCAAACATGTTTCGTATTCACGCCAGCTTGTTAGAACCTCGCTGGGTGGTTGTTCACCCAATTCCCTTCTTACATACAATTATATCACTTTGGATCGACCCTGCTGCACTCCAATCGTTAGTTGGGCTACCTTATACAAACATTTTTTATTTATTTTTTTAACCACTGCAGATTGCATATGCCTCTCCTTAACACAGTTAATACAAGAAAGCTCATCAAACTCTTTTTAACATGCAAATAACCAACAACCATTATGTTGTAAATATTTTCGATATTGGATAAATTTAATTATTTTATATTTATTTTATTCTCCCCCCACCCATCCAACTATCTTCTTCATGTGTATCTATCTATCTATGTGTGTGTGTCTGTGTGTACATAAACGTATGGTATGCAATTCTCAATTCAGACTCTTCCCATTCAGAATCGCACGAACACCAGACGGTCTCTACCAAGAAAGATGAGAAAATACTTATACCGGAGAAGGCGTCGTCCTTTAAGTTTCATCCTGGGCGTTTGTGTGAAGATCAATGCTTTTATTGCAGCGGTAAATTTGGCCTCTATGATACACCATGCCATGTGGGCCAAATCAAATCTATGGAAAGGCAGCAGAAAATATTAGCCAGTGAGTAAAGCGCTCTGAAGTTAACTAACATACACAAATTTTAAATGCTTCCTTGAATACCCAACTTGTTCGTTTTTTTAATTTATAGATGAAGAAAAATTGACTGTGGATAATTGCCTTTGCGATGCCTGTTTCCGCCATGTAGATCGGCGTGCCAATGTGCCTTCCTATAAGAAAAGGCTTTCTGCCCCTGGTGGCCTGGAGAGCGGCGCAAATGGTGTCAAATCCTCAGACAATGCCAATGAATATGAGAATGCCGAAGGCGAGGCTGGTGGAGAACATTATGCCTCAGCTGCATCTCATAGCTGTTTGGTTACCGGCTGTTCCAATCCTGCTGCCCATTCACTGCGTCGTAAGTGTATACGCAAGAGCGTTAAGAAATTCCTTTTGAAGTTTGATGTGCCCACAAACACCGCCTCCATATGGTTGTGCCAATCGCATTACGACACAGTAATACAATGCTCAGGCTGTGTTTTGTGCAAAAGGCGTTTGGGTAAAAATCACATGTATCACATAACATCGGTAAGGAGGAGAAATTAAAGATGGTATTGAGAATCGTTGACTTACATTTATATAAAATTTCTAGGACACTGATCGCCTGGAAAAGGCTTTGTCTGAAATGGGCATACCGGTGCAATTGGGCATTGGCACTGCTGTCTGCAAACTGTGCCGCTATTTTGCCAATTTGCTCATGAAGCCTCCAGACACCACAAAATCCCAAAAGGCAGATTTCGTTAAAAACTATAGAAAGCGGTAAGACTATTGGCTCTCTTTCATTGGAAAATTAAGTAATGATCTTTGATGTCCTCTTTCAGACTTTTGCAATTCCATAACATTCACGATGGCAGCAACGATGCCTCTGAAGTTGATGAAGAAGACAGCAATGGCCCAACATCCAACAGCGGCGACAATAGCGAATTACAGAAGCAACAAGAAAAGACCCCCGAAAAATCTCCCCTACATGAAGATGATTCATCTTCTCATCCAAAAGATCCCTTATCCCCACCAACTTCTGTACATTCCGCAGAGAATGAAACTTCTAAGGGCAACGCCAGTCTTCGAGAGAACAGCAGCGATGCCATGGATCGTGAATTTGAAAATGTTCTAACGGACTCCTCGAATTCATCCGCTTCCAATGCAGCCGCTAACAACTCACCAAGTGAAATGTCCAAATTGAAAGCTATTCTACAGAGCAACAATTCATCTACGGATAAAACTACTGCCAGTGCTGGTGGTAACAACAGCAGTACTTCGGATATTTCCAATGTTTTACGGGCTAATCCCAATATATCAATGCGTGAATTATTCCCCGGCGAAGAAGATTTGGGATTGAACTTCAAAGTACCCTTTGGCAGCAGCAGCAGCCAAAGAACACCGGAAGGCTGGACCAGAGTACAAACTTTCTTGCAATATGATGAGCCTACGCGCAGACTTTGGGAAGAGTTGCAAAAGCCCTATGGCAATCAAAGTTCTTTCCTAAGACATTTGATTTTGTTGGAAAAGTACTTTAGAAATGGTGATATAATTCTCTCGGCCAGTGCTTCGAGTAATGCAAGTGTTTACACACAAACGGTGCGGCAACGTTTGACCTCTTATGACAAGGGACATTGTGGTGGGCTGCAGAGTCCTGCCACAAATCCCAAAGAGACAACAGCCAAAGCCAAAGAGCCTGAGCAGCAGATACCCACATTTGAAATTAATGAGGACGACGATGATGATGATGATGTCGAAATTACCGCGGTGTCGAAACTGCCCAAAACATCGTCATCGCTACAGGCCAGCGGTAACAACAGCCCCGACAAACAAGGTCTACGCTGCCGAAGTCTATCTGTGGACAAACTTACCAAACAACTACGTAGCAATGCTGTTACCATAACAGCACGTCCCAAGGATGTGTCGTCAAGCAATAAACGAACACCCACACCCTCACCACAGAAATCTTTGCTGAAAGACACCTTGGCTGGCAACATAAGCAGTAGTAGCAGCAGCAGCAGCAGCAATAGCAGTTCTGCAACATCAAATGCCAATCTAGCAGCCGCCAATGCAGCTGCAGCTGTTGTTTTGGCTGCCTCCACAGCCACAACCAGCAATGTGGCGGGAGGGGCCGGCAATAGTCGCAGTATATTGAAATGCAATCTGTTGGGCAAGTCCGTGGAAATTGTACCCATAAGTAATTCTTCATCATCCTCCTCTTCCTCCTCGTCATCATCTTCAACATCGTTGGCAACTGCAACCAATGCTCTTACTCAACAACAACAACAACAGCTACCCCCACCACTGCCTATCATGGAAACGAAGCAGCAGAAAATTCTCGATGTGGCCAACAAGTTATTGGGCAATCAAATTGATGCCACTGCGGCCAACAAAAATACCGTCTCATTGCTTAGTTCACCTCCGGAATTGGTGAGTCTTCAAAGGCGTTCTGCAGGTGCCATGCCACCTGTGGCTGCACCTTCCGCCCCCACCGCGCCCAGCACCAGCATGGCCGCTTCAAATAGCAATAACAATAACAAGCGGCTGCTGCCGACCAAACCCGGCAATGCTCGGCCACCGCCAAATGTAGTCATACTGCCAGAAACATTAACGCCTCAAGAGCGTTTGCAAAGCAAGACTTGGCGTCCAACTCTGATGGCCGTAGAGGAAAACATGAATATGGTTAAAAATGGACCGCTCTATCAAACAGCCGATGGCAGAAGACTGCCGGCTTTGGTGCAGGTGCAATCTGGTGGAAAGCCTTTCCTGATTTCCATATTTGACTACAATCGTATGTGTATTTTAAGGCGAGAGAAATTGTTGCGTGATCAAATGCTCAAGGCCACCAAGAAGAGGCAGGAAGCTAAACAACAACAGCAGCAGCAACAACAACAGCAGCAGCAACAACAACAGCAGCAACAGCAACATCACAACCAACAGCAACAACAGATGCAGCAGCAGCAACACCACCAGCAACAGCAGCATCAACAACAACAACAGCAGCAGCAGCAACAACAGCAGCAGCAGCAGCATCACCAACAACAACAACGTCAGCAGCAGCTGCAACAGCAACACCTGCAAAACAAAAACATGCAAAATATGAATAAAAATTTCAATAATCCTTCAGTTATGAATCAACAACAGCAGCAACAACAAAGACAGCAGCAGCAGCAGCAACAACAACAACATCAAGCTACTCAACAACAAATAATGCAACTTCAATTATTGCAGCGTTTCTCCAATACAAATACGCAAACCGCACCACGCCTCCCAACTATGGCACAAAAAGCATCCGCCACCAACACCAACAACATCTCCAATATTCCACCTCTGCAATCATCCCTAACAAACAATGCCAATTTCTCTGCCCCAATGATGCCATTATTGGCCAATGCCATTACAAATGCGGCCAATACTGCCAATGTTGTAAATCCCGCCCAAAATACCATAAACAATGCGTCCTGGCTATGGAGCAATTTCCCAGATACCAATCAATTACTACTCAATGGAGCTGGAGGTGCCAACAGCAATACTGGTGGTGGTGGTGGTCCTTCCAACATGATGCCCAAACTTCCCCAGCTATTAGCCAAGCCAAATCATCCCAGTAATCCCGCCTCTTTAGTTACAACAAATCACATAATGAAACAACACCAACAACAGCAACAACAACATCAACAACAGCAACAACAACATCAACAACAGCAACAACAACAACAATTCTTGTTGTCAATTCCAAAATCATTAACGGTCATACCCCAACACAAACTTATGAATGCCGCTGCTGCTGCAGCAAATGCCAACATGGGTGGCAATGCATTAAAGGAGTGATGATTATTGAACTGTTTCTGGACTGTGAAACGCCACAAACGGCTTAACAACAGCAAAAAATATATCTACAAATATCAGCGTAATGGAAGGACTTGTAAAACGCGTTGTCGTAAAACGAAGTAAGTACAGAGCAATAGTAGCTGTGTTTTATTTTAGTACTACGTATATGAAAATGGCATCCATCCAGGACGACGAAGTTCTGAATAAATTACCAGTGCAGGCTTATGTAGAACATCTATTGTCAGGATTGCAATGATATTTTTTGTTCCCAAATAAGTGTGGGCACTCGCAGAAATCCTCTATTGTGAATGGTAAAATAAAATTAAAACCAATTATTTATAAAATTTCCCTCGCAAATCTTAATACATTTTATTTGACTTCTATGTCCACACATGTTTTGCAAATTTTATTTATAAATTTTGCAATTATTTACAATTTTTTCCTCGTATTGTTTTGACAGGTTGGCAAATGTCGTTACAACCTAATGCCAAACAAACAGACTTGCACTGGAAACTTTTTTTGTTTTATTTTTGCCGTTCACGGCTTGTCTATTCAGTAAAATGCAAATTTTGCAAATTTTTTCCCATGAACATTTCACTAAGGAACAGGGCTAAACTTCTCACATATCAATGAGTGCAGTCCGATTCAAGTTTAAGCTCAATTATAAGGGGTCTCCTTTTTATAGCCGAGAGTCCGAACGGCGTGCCGCAGTGCGACACCTCTTTGGAGAGAAGTTTTACATGTCATTAGGAGGGGAAAACCACCGCTGAAAATTATTTCTGTTGGTCTCGTAAGGATTCGAACCCAGGCGTTCACCGACATAGGCGGACATGCTATTCTCTGCGCTACGGTGGCCTCCATTATCCAGTATTAAAATAAAACACAGCAATTAATGGTATTGGGAAAATAACGAAGATAATGGGGTAATCACAAGTGAGGATATGTTGTACAATGTTAATTTTTCCAAAAATTTCAAAAGTTTTCAATGCACACTGTTGTTACAAATTTTAGTAGCAACATGTCCTCTCTATAATGGCAGCATATGATCTGTAAAATAGGACCTTCTCAGCAACATTTCTAAAACTTGTTCATCGATTAAATCCTCCTTATTAAATTGATGGTTTGGGGTTTTTTGCCGGATACACTGCTAGTGTCGATAACAGCATAATTCAGCTCGTTTCTTGTGTGCCTTTTGTCTGCTTTGGCGTATAAGGAAATCTTCTCACCGTTATTAGCACCAGTTGTTCTAGGAGTTGGGTATCTTTTTGAAGTTTTTTTCCGATCTTATTTCGATGCTTAGCGCTCAGGTGTCAAATTCAAACATAAATTACACCTAAATGGACAATTGTATAAAATTTAGTCCACAAGGTTTCATCGTCAGTGCTGCAGAATAACTGCATAAATAACTTAGGACCTTGTATCGAACTTTTACACTAATTGCATTTGCATCTGCGGAGGACCAGTAAAGGCGGTCATATAAGTCACCAAGTATTTTGATACAGTTGCAATCGTTATGCCATCGATTCTCAAATTAAGCTGCCAACGTACTTCCGCTATCCATGTAGTGTACAATGCGGCTGAAGATTTGGTGGCAGGTTACGATCTTTTTCGATGCCGTCTCGAGGATATGTAATGTGGGAAACGTAGAGATTAAGTACACTGGGGGGATTCCTTGGAGATCTCCCACACAAATAAATGGTGATCCATCGTTCTAGGCCTGGCCGTAAAGAAAATCCTTTGACAGGTCAAGAACCACAAGGAGCGTCCTAACCCTAAGAGGTCGTGCAAATCAATCGTGGTGCTATAAAATTGATGAAATCCATGCTAATGCTCAGACCAAGAAAATTTCGCAGCCAGATTCGGGCAAACTACTGGCGAAAAAGCCATCTGTTTATCAAATTCATGCTGATGCGCAGCTCTTCCCCAATGGTAAATGGTATTAAAAATGTCTCTTTCCATGGAAAGTGTAATAAAACTGTCCTTCCCCGTGGGAAAAGGTATTAAACCTGCCCTTTCTCATTGGAAAGGGTAATAAAGCTGCCGTTCCCCATGGGTACGGGTAATAAAACTGCCCTTCCCAATGGGAAAGGGATATAAAATTGCCCAACCACCACGGAAAAAAGCTACCTTTTCTCGAGGAAAAGTTAAAAAACTAAATTAACAAAACTACATTTTTCCAATGGGGAAGGGTAATAAAACTAATTGTTCCCAAGGGAAAGGGTGATAAAACTTCCTTTGCCCAAGGGAAAGGGTGATAAAACTTCCCTTCCCCTCGGGAAAGAGTTATAAAATTGCCCTTTCCCACGGAAAAGGGTTATCGAACTGCCCTCTCCCATGGAAAAGGGTAATAAAACTACCTTTTTCCAAGGGAAATGGTATTAAGACTACCTTTTTCCAAAGTAAAAGGTAATTAAACTACCTTTTTTCAAGGGAAAGTGTAAAAAACTCCCTTTCCCAAGGGAAAGGGAGTTTTTTAATAAAACTACGTTTTCCCAATGAGAAGGTTGTAAAACTAGCCTTTCCCAAGGAAAGAGCAATAACACTCCCTTTTCCCCAAGGGAAAGAGCAATAAAACAACCCTTATCACAAGAAAGATGTAATAAAGTAACCCTATATCCAAATATGGTCCTATCTGTACCACATTTAATAGGCATGGGTAGGGGTCTACCAGAACACACTGTGCCAAATTTCATCGAATACGGGTAATAAATGGATCTTTTATGGCCTCAATACCCTACATCGGGAGATCGGGTGGTCGATATAAGGGCAACTATATCCAAATATACAATAGTTCCGACTGTACCGCACTTCACAGAAATGAACAGGGGTCTACCTGTGCACCTGTGAACAGGGTGAACTCACTGTGCTAAATTTCATCGAAATAGGATGAAAAATGATCAATTTATTGCCTCCAGACTATAAGACTGGAGATTGGTCTATATAGCGGCTATATATAACTAAAATCCGATTTTATGAGTTCAGAAGGTCAGGTTTATATACAAAGAATACGAAATCATCAAAAAAATTTTTGAAAAATGTTTTCATACCCAAGACATCTGCATAAATGCCCAACTTTTGGGTATAAATGGGTAAATACCTTTTGGGTATTTACCTATCGCCCATCTCTAGCCATGGGCCAAATTTAAAATAGATTTCAAAATGCCTCGATCTTCTGCCCTTTTCTTCAATGCCTGATACCAAATTTTGAGATGTCATTTACAATTTGAACTTTCCATCTTAGTTGGGGTCGTCTCGGTTTGCGTATGCCACAATGATTGCCTTCAAGCAGTGTGGCAATCATGATGATGGCCATTGGTAATTGGCTTTGCAAATGCAAATTTTGCCCATAAACATTCCACTAACGAACAGGGCCAAACTTCTCACATATCAATGAGTGCAGTCCGATTCAAGTTTAAGCTCAATTATAGGGGGTTTCCTCTTTATAGCCGAGAGTCCGAACGGGGTGCCGCAGTGCGACACCTCTTTGAAGAGAAGTTTTACATGGCATAGTACCTCACTATTGTTGCCAGCATTAGGAGGGGAAAACCACCGCTGAAAATTATTTCTGATGGTCTCGCCAGGATTCGAATACAGGGGTTCAGCGTCATAGGATGACATGCTAATCTCTGCGCTACGGTGACTTAAGAAAACTAACCTAATATTTGATGCCAATAGAAACTTATCGCTATTCTTTGTATTTCTCTATTTACAGAAAATGAAAAAAGACTTTTTGGTTAAGTTATAAACTTTGCGAAAACTGAAGGCAAAATCAAAGGATGTGAAGTAAGCAAACAAAGTTAAAATAAAACTAATTATTATTTTTTGTTTATTATATGATAATATAATTTATTATTATTATTATTACGATATATACTATTTCCAAACTATTCGATAAGACTCATTAGAAACTCTGCTAATAAAAATTATTGCCCAAAGGCAACAAAGGTGAAGATATATATTTTAAAACTATGTATTTTCTCAAAGGAAAGAAAATGTTAATTATTAGAAAACCTCATCTAAAATGAAACTGTAGAACATAAGCAATACTTAAACATTTAGATTTACACCAAAAAAAAAAACACACCCACACACATACACATACACAGAACTAAGCAAAAACAACAATTTAAACAACAACAAGGTTTTTAGAAAACTTATATTTAAGGAATTACAGTGCCTAACTAAAAGAAAGAAAAACAAAAAACAACAACAAAACAAAATTCGTAAAGCAAACCAAAAGCAACAAAACAAAATTTATTGAAACCATTTTTCGAGATTTTTCGATTTGTTAACAAAAAAGTAAAGAAAAAAAAACAAAAACAAAAAACATGGAACAAAGCAAAACAAACATGCATTACCTACATATTATTAGATTTCGGCTATATATATAAATAGACCCAAAAGCCCCCCCTATACTAAAAGAGTACAGAAATTATAAACATAAGTTATACATAATTATATAGAGATATACATGCATATATATTTTGAAAAAGAAAAATGTTAGCAGGTTTACAAAAAAGGCCTCCATAGAGTATAGTCATTAGTGCTGTAAGAAGAGAGAAAAAAGTATATATACTATAACAAACTACATACATATGTATTTACTTTAAAGAAACAAAAAAAAAAAACAGAAAATTCAAGAAAAAAGAAGAAAAACAAAGGACCTTTGAAAAAATCATACAATGATTTTTATTGCATAGGTCAACTCCAACCAACACCCACACACACACACATTACATACTAATTTCATTATATGCATACCTATTACTAAATATTTCTACACATACATATTATATATCTTCTATATACATACACACTCTTTCTAGTACTATAGGCTTACACCTACTACATACAAACACATATAAATATGTTACAGGACGTTATTTGTTTAAAAAAAAAATCCCCCCCTGCCCCATATTTGGCTTAAGTTTTCACCTTTCTTTTCTTTATTATTTTTTTTTTTTTAATTTATATATTCTTTATAAAAACACCACAATTTTTTACTATACATATATCCATATGATTTAGAATTTTTTAAATAATATATTTTTTTGTTAATAATTTTTTTTAAACCCCGTACATTTATATTTGAACAAAAGAACTACAAAAAACAAAAACAAAATAAAACCCACAAACATATGTATACAAAAAGTTTTACTTATTTTTTTAACCAACATATTTTTATAACCACCACCGAAGGATGTGGGGGTATATTCATTTTGTCATTCCGTTTGCAACACATCGAAATATCCATTTCCGACCCTACAAAGTATATATATTCTTGAACAGCTTAAAAATCTAAGACAGACGGACGGACATGGCTAGATCATGTCCGTCCGTCTGTCTGTTGAAATCACGCTACAGTCTTTAACCAGTAAGGAAGGGCAAAAGTCGGGCGGTGCCGACTGTTTAATACCCTACACCTACCCTATAAATACAATGTGGGAGCTATATCCAATCCTGAACCATTTTTGATGGACCTCGGCGAGCAAAAATATGTTCAAACTGTATTAACTACGGTTGACAAATGACATCATAATTGCAAATTACCCAAAATCTGACGAACATATATATAGGAGCTATAACTAATACTGAACCGATTTCTATGAAATTCACCAGTAATGTCGAAAGTTATAAAAAAAATCCTTCTTGCCAAATTTCGAGAGAATCGGTAAATAAATAACCATTTTATTGCAGTATTACTGGAAATCGGACGAACATATATATGGGAGCTATATCCAAATATGAACCGATTTTTTCCAATTTCAATAGGCTTCGTCTCTAGGCCGAAAAACGTGTCCATACCAAATTTTAAAACGATCGGATCAAAATTGCGGCCTGTAGTTTGTACACAAATTAACATGGACAGACGGACATAGCTAAATCGAATCAGAAAGTGATTCTGAGTCGATCGGTATACTTATCAATGGGTCTAGATCTTCTCCTTCTTAGCGTTGCAAACAACTGCACAAACTTATAATACCCTGTACCACAGTGGTGGTGTAGGGTATAACAAGTAAATAGGTAAGTTGGGCCGGCTGAACTTTGGATACCCACCACCTCCAGTATATATGTAAATCACCTTTCCTCATAATCCATGTCCGTCTGTGAATCCATGTATCCTTGTAATCAAAGTTCAGGTCGTATTTGTTGTCCAATCATCACGAATTTTTGCACACACACTTATTTGGCCCAACGACAGACGCTATTGATTTTGGTAAAAATCGGTTCAGATTTAGATATAGCTCCCATATATATGTATCGCCCGATTTGCACTTAAATGGCTGTAGTAACTACAATTTTCAACAGATCTGCACAAAATTTGGCACGGATTGTTTTGTTACTGATCTTAACATATCTGCGTGATTTCATCAAAATCGGTTCAGATTTAGATATAGCTCCCATATATATGTATTGCCCGATTTGCACTTAAATGGCCTTTGTAACTACAATTTTCAACCGATCTGCACAAAATTTGGCACGGATTGTTTTGTTACTGATCTAACATATCTTGGGGATTTCATCAAAATCGGTTCAGATTTAGATATAGCTCCCATATATATGTATCGCCCGATTTGCACTTAAATGGCCGTAGTAACTACAATTTTCTACCGATCTGCACAAAATTTGGCACGGATTGTTTTGTTACTGATCTTAACATATCTGCGAGATTTCATCAAAAGCGGTTCAAATTTGGATGTAGCAGCCACACATATTTATCGCCGGATTTGCACTTATATGGCCATAGTAACAACAATTTTCAAACGATCTGTTTGAAAGTCGGTTCAGATTTAGATATAGCTCTCATATATTTATATATGGCCCGAATTTATAATTGTAAGCTAGGTGTAGGGTATTATATAGTCGGCTGCGCCCGACTTTTGCCTTTCCTAACTGGTTTTTTACATATAAACATTATAATAGGCCGGAACTAATATTACACTGTACTGTGAGTGCATGGCAAAAAGAGAAACCAGCAAGAATTGTGTACGGTTGTGTGTGAAATGACGTGATCATGTATACGTATGTGTATGTCACTTAAATCCCCAAAAAACGCAGTGTAAACGGACAGGATTTGTTTTTTGGATTTAGTTAAATCCAGATCATAAAAATTTCAATGTATACGTGCTATGAGTGCTATTTATGTTGTTGGTACGCATGGGTATAGAGTAGATCTGCCAAAATATCGATGGTACTCTCAATATTTTATTTTTTGACTGAATATCGATTGATATTTTTTCGATGGATACTATCGCAAAAGTTAAATTTTTGCAAACCAAAACAAAAATAAGCAATCCGACACGGAATTAAGATTCATTGCACCTATAGAGGGCGCAATTTTCATCCGATTAGGCTAACATTTTGTACAGCGATTTTTCTCATGGCTTTCTACTGACTTGGTTTTATTCGGTCAATGCATTGATATTGATTCTATATAAATCGATCTACTGATTTTTACTTCTTGTCTTCGTTTGAAATATAGGTGATGGGAAATTAACGATAGTATCGATATTTATTATTAAAACTATCGAAAATATCGATGGCACTATCGATATTTATGTTTTTGCCCGAATATCGATACTATATTTTGCAAAATTTTACAAAAATAAGCTGTTCAACACTGAACGTATGTTGTTGTTGTAGCCACATTTTCATATGGAGGTGGCGATCCTCGTCATGCTCGTGATGTGAGCAAGTTCGTTCCGGTCCAAAGGATCGATCGATATTTGAAGACGCCATTAACTCGCCTTGTAATATCGAGCATCATAGGCACTCAGTATTTGTTCAAGAGCCGATGCCGTCCGACCTCTCACTGAGACTCTCCGCTCGATACCGCTACATCATTCCTCTATCCGCAACCTGTGGACGCGCCCGATAGCTCGCAACTAAGCTTCTCATGGCAGCAATGAACACCACACAGATCGGACCTCAATATTCCATCCCGGGATAGCTGTGAATGTATCCTATAATATACTATCGCTATTTATTATTAGAAATATCGAATGTTGCGATTATCGATAGTTCGCCAGCTCTACATGGGAATCCATTGCCTCGAGGTGTGGTGAGTTTATCGGATGCTAAAGAACTGCTCATTTGTGGGTTGATTATGGCTGACAATCGATTGATATTTTTTCCAGGGATGCTGGAATCTGTGGGTATGCCTTTATCGACATGTTTGACTTCTTATCCCTAAATTCCACAAATGACTGGCGACCACACAGATATAGCTGGAGGGACGTGTTGGCGATGTCCTCAAATAATTTGGCATGGCTGACAGTGTCGAATACCTTCGATAGGTCCAGTGTCACGAGGACCGTCCTAACACATGGCCTGGGCTGATTGAAGCCACGGCAAATGTGTGCGGTGATTGCATCCAAAGCTGTTGTGCTATGCAGTCTTCGAAATCCTTATTGATGCTCGGCGAATGGAAATTCTCCTATGAGGCTCGGGAGGAGTAATGCCTCAAGCGTCTTCGCTACTGGTGAGAGATGGGAGATCGGTCTGTACGACTCCCCCAAGCTCGGGTGCTTATCAGGCTTCAGTAGCGGGATCACTCTGCCCATTTTCCAGACATCGGCATCTATAAGAGTGTTTAAAGACAGATTGAGGACAGTAGTAAGGTACTCAACTCCAGGTAAATCCAGATTCTTCAACATCAATGTAGAGATTCCGTGGGGGCCCAACGCCTTGGATAATTTGGCGCCATGGATGACATTCGTAATTTCGCCCCCTGTAAATTGTGATGGCTGTTCAACGGCTCGGAGACCACGAATACGGTGAATGGCTCTCCTCCTTGCCCTGTTACTCTCGGCATGCACATTAAATTGACGGTTGAACAACATGGGGCATCTCTTCGGATTAGTCACGGTTGCTTCGCCAAACGTGACTGAGGTCCTGTCATTCCGTCTACCGGGGTTCGAGAGTGACTTAACAGTAGACCACAGCTTGCCTAAATCGGGGCCTAAGTTACACTGCTCCAGGCGTTCCAGCCACAAATTCCGCTTATGTTCGTTGACTACCCTGTTTATTTCCAGATTCATCTCGCTGATTCTGTGGTTAGTGGGGTCCATACAACGAATCCCATCACGCTCGTCTGCGTACCACTGCCTGCCCCTGGAAATTGGGCCGCACTCGGGGTATTCGACCGGGTGGTATAAAGCGAGCGGCTGCTGCGTTAATGATGTCTCGGAATTTCCTCCCGGCCACTAGCACGTCCGAGGGGGTGGCAGTTCACTGAAGCGGCGATTGATGACGGCTTGCAAGCATACGTCACTTACGAGATCAGGGGAGGCAATGGAAATATCTGGCGAGCTGCTGCACCTCCTCGTAATCCTAGTGGGGGCATCCTCATTCACCGTGCAAAACGTGGAGAATGCCATGAAGTGTGATGATTATGGCCAGATAGAAACCCAAATATGTCGGGGTTGTAAGCTTGACCATTAATCGGGACACAGCTACCAACCGGCGGTATGTACACGTTGTATAGCTCCATTTAGGCAGTACCGGACCTGACTGCTATTCCATGCACTCCATGTAGGGGTCACTAGCGCCAGGCGCAGACGAGATGGGTCTATATTGCACGGAATGGTATATCACGAAGGCCTAACCCCCACCTCCATTCCTTGAGCGATCCTTACGTAGCACATTGTATCCGTGACAACTGTGCCTGCTGCAGGTGTTGGTCAGTTTTATCTTGGATCGCTGCGACCAATATAAATTTCCGACTCATGAAATCCACAATCTCATCGATCTTGCCGCGGAGACCGTTGCAGATTAGTTGCAAAAATGATACATTTCCCAGCACTGGTCTGGCAATATTTAAGCTGGGATGCTGCTGTTGCGTATATTGCCGTACGGGAGAGGTCGGGGGTATCATAGTCCGACGACGACGCTTGTGACCCACTGCTGGCTATGTTCGCACAGCACCTTGCGACATATCCAGTATGACTATACTCCCGTAGTGAAGTGAGGCCAGAGCAAAATGGGAAATGTACCCACTCCATACACCAGTTACACCTCACCGACAACGACCAATGATGGAGGCGGTTCTGGCAAACCGAACAGTTCCACGGTCCGGGCTTCTATTCAATCCCGGCAAGGACCAGAAGCTTGCGGTGAAGGCATTCCGGGATGTGCCTCTCCCATGACGAAAAAAAGACGAACACGTACACTGAGGCGGCAGCCCTTGCCAATCAGGGTTCCATCGGGTCAATCCGGTGCGTACAACCGGCTGCCATGGGATTGTGTACACATAATTTGTAATTCAAAAGCAAAAAAAAATTTCAAAATTGGTTTAATTCTGGCAAAATCATCTTTTTTCTTCATTCACAGCTCTTTTTTTTGTCCATTCACAATTATACCGTTGGTTAAATTTTTCGCTTATTTCCATTCATTGCTACTAGTAATTTCGCAAAGAGTCGGATGGAATGGATATATTGTCTTTTAATGTCATATGCATAGACGAATATCACATATATCGACGCATAGACGAATGTAATGTAAGAGTCTATGGTACGGCGGGTCATTTACTCTCTTCCATTGTCTATGATTGAACATCTGTAGAAATCTGGGGCCGAATTACCGCATACGTGATCGAGTCTGCTTTCGTATCGAATGAAACTTCATGTCTTATTAAATGGATGTTATCTTTTATAGACATTTTAATGTAAAATTTTTTACGAATTATGATCGATTTAAACATTTGGGATCTTATTGGGTTGCCCAAAAAGTAATTGCGGATTTTTTAAAAGAAAGTAAATGCATTGTTAATAAAACTTAGAACGAACTTTAATCAAATATACTTTTTTACACACTAAAAGTAACAGCTGTTCAATCTTTTTTTCAATAAAGAAATACATAATTCACAATAGAGAGTTTTCGAACGATTTAACCCGTTCACGTATGTGGTAATTCAGCCCTTGACGTACATAATTTGTAATTCAAAAGCAGAAACAAATTACAAAATTGGTTTAATTGTGGCTAAATCATCTTTTTTCTTCATTCACAACACCTTTGTCAATTCACAATTATACCGTTGCTCAAATTTTCTCGTTTACTTCTATGCAATTGGCAATTTTGTAAATATAATTTGTAATTCAAAAGCAACAATATATACAAAATTGGTTTAATTCTGGCTAAATCATATTTTTTCATCAACAACACCTTCTTTGTCCATTCACAATGATACTGTTGTTCAAATTGTTCGCTTATTTCTATTCATTGCAACTGGAAATTTTGCAGATGGGATATCTACTGTCTTTCAATGTCTATCGGTACGACGAGTCATCTTTTCTTTTTCACTGTCTATGGTAAATCTGCCCGACTGGTAACACCAGCGTTCGCGTAAGATAACCCAAGTTATATTCATTTATAGGTAGTGGCAGTTGCCCAACAACAAAACATTAAGTACACTATCTGTCAAAATCAATGATTAGTGCAACTCTGAATTTGTGTATGTTACTAGTTCGCGCCATTTCTAGTTGTTTGTGTGTGATGGTTCTTAACTATAATACGCACACACAACCAAAACTGGTTGACAGACAGTGCACTTTGCGAGAAAAAATTTTACTCAGCTGTTTACGTTACACTACCTGGTAATTATGTCATGAGATAACCTTTAAATTATTCAGCCATGTCATACCAAAATTTTTATATGGAGCCTTAAACCCCGTTTGCACTGCTCATTAAATCCGGATTTAAGGCTGTCTGCAGCTGATTTAATAAAGGGAAAATAGATGATCGAGCCATTAAATACAGATTTAAGGCTTTCGTCAACTGATTTTATAAAGGGAAAACAGATGATCGAGATATTAAATCCGGATTTTAAAAACGGTGTAAACGGGGTCTTAGCCCGTGTCAACAAAAAATTGAATTGCCTGATTTTTTTCTAACCTAAAACTTAAAATTAAAATTATTTTTTGTTTTCTCATCTCATAATAAACAAAAAAAAAAAGAAATACAAAGATTGCATATATTTTTATATACAAAAATATATTAAAAATAAGTAAAAGAAATATATATATACCTATAAGATTTAGAACTAACAGAGAGAAAGAAAAACTAAAACAGAAATGAAAAATTCAGGTTTATTAGGAAAATAATGCCGTAAGTTAATTTAAAAAGAAAAAAAAAACAAACAAACAGAAACAAAAAAGGGTAGATCAAGAAATACTTGTTATATATACACACAAATGTATTCTTCTATACAAATAGTTTTTAAAACAAATTATAATCAGATAGGTACAATCAAAAATGGCTCTTAAAGGCATACATACATATACACACATTAAAATGTTAAGTTTTGGCTTTGAAATGAAAATTCAAGAAAATTAAAAAAGAAAATCTCCACTGTTACTGATGATTCTGAGAAATTATTTGATTTGATTTATTCTAAAATCCCTTTAAGGTAAGGGCGAAATAAACAGGAAACCCTTAACAAAAAAAAAAATACAAAGAAACAACTCCAAAAGCCTTTAATACGAGTACTACAAAAGAAAATAAAATTTTCTAAAAATAAAATCTTATATAAAAAATATGTTAAATCTCTCTAAAATGTTCTTTTTTTTTTGGGAAAAGCTAAGCATTTTTTAAGCTATATTTTTAAAATGTATAGTTTTTTTAAATTCGTTTTATTTAATATAGATATTCTTTAATTGTAAGATATATTTAACAAGCAAATAAAATCGCAATGTAGAATATAGCATTATTGCTATCATCCTTCTTTCAATTCATTATTTTTGCTATCCATAATGCTTTTCTATTAATATTATTATTAGTTTAGACTACTATTATTATTAATTGATTAATTATTTTATAAAAAAAATACATTATCTATACAAACACTCTCATACCAACTTAACTATTCTTTACACTTTATTTATAAAACAAAACAAAGCAACAGTAATAAGTTCACTACTATGTATTTCTACGGTTATTTTTCTGAGTTGCATTAACAATAAGCAAAAACATAAAATAAAATCGATTTGTTAGCCACATTTTCATTTTGTTTTGTTTAAAATGTGCGAGAATTAAAATTGTTGATATCATCATTCAAAAAAAAAAAAACCCCATATGACAAACAATAAATCCCAAACTGTATCACCATCGTCATTGGCGGGCGACGACTAAACAACCAATGCGCCATTAACCAGATAATGGTCGGTTTAATTTTACTAATAATAACAACAAAACAAATTTATTACCAACAAAACAAAAAAAAAAACCAATTAAATTTTTTTGAATAAAAATGATGTACATATATTTCCCCAAAAATGAAATAAGTGTTTTAATTGCAATCAATACATAGCGCTATAGAATTAAACAATTTTCATTATAACGTGTTCTAGTATATCGTAGAGACGTTTTTATTATATTACTAGCCAAACGGGGTCCGCTCCGGAGCGCCTTCTTTAACTCTCTTATATCTTTTACGCTTTGAATGTGGATATCGAATTCGTGCCATTGTAGCCTATCACGCTGAACGCGTTCGAATCCTGGCGAGAACATCGGACAAAGCGGTGCTTATTTCCTCTTAATGCTGGCGACATTTGCGTGGTACAATGCCATGCATGGTTATTTAAAAAATGTTCCCCAAAGGGCTGCGGGATGCCGTTCGTACTCGGCTATAAAAAAGGACCCTTATCATTGAGTTTAGACTTGAATCGGAAAGCACTTATTGATGTGTAAAAAGATTGCCGCTGCTCGGTTCCTGGTGTTCTTAAAAATTAGGGTAATGAGTAGGGCTTTTTAGGTGAGGGAGGGCACCTCAGACATTTCGACTCAAATATGGAAATCAAATTCATGCTGCACTTCCCAATCCCTTTAATTTGAGCCCCATATTGCCATGGTCGGTAAATATGAACCGTTTGGAGGGTGTTTTGGAACTGGGGCGGCCAACGGCACTTTGCACTCAAAATGGATGTTAAATTCGTGTTTTATTCCCAAATACCGTTGATTAGAGCTTCATAAGGGGGGGTAAGGGGGCGCTTTAGGGCGTACCCCAAAACACTTGGCTCCAAAATTGGATACCATATTCGTTCATATTCTACTCTCAAACCCCTTTCATTTGAGTCCCATACTGTTATAATGGATCAATTAACCCATTTGACGTATCTTTTTATGTCAATTTCGTAATCTACTCCCAAATACTTTTCATTTGAGTCCCATATAGCCATGGTCAGCTAATATGCCCATTTGGTGTATTTGGGGGTGGGCGACCACCTATTACTTGGACCTAATTTTGTATGCCATATTTGTAATAAATTGCCTAATACTTTTCATTTGAGTCCCATATTGATGTGAACTTCAAATCTGTAGCTGTTTAGAGGAGTTTTGGGGTTGGAAGGGTCCGCTGGGTACTTGGACCCAAATTTTAATACCATATTCGTTTTCTGGTCTCCAAAACCTTTCATTTGATACCCATGGGACCACTTTCGGATGTGGGTGGCGTTTATGGGGTAAGGGGGAGGGTGCGCCTCCATCCGATATCTAAAAATTATATACCCTATACTTCCTTCCAGACGTACACAATCTATGAAAATTTTAAAAAAAATCGATTCAGCCAAGTCTCATATTGTCATAATGATGCACAAAATTTCACTTAAGCCGATGCACCCATCTTCGAGTTCTGGCTTTTTTGCAAAATTTTCCAAATTTTGTCGATGAACATTCCACTAATGAACAGGGGCAAACTTCTCACCTATCAATGAGTGCAGTCCGATTCAAGTTTAAGCTCAATGATAAGGGGCCTCCTTTTTATAGCCGAGTCCGAACGGGGTGCCGCAGTGCGACACCTCTTTGGAGAAAAGTTTTACATGGCATATTACCTCACAAATGTTGCCAGCATTAAGAGGCGCTGAAAACTTTTTCTAATGGTCTCGCCAGTATTCGAACTCAGGCGTTCAGCGTAATAGGCGGACATGCTAACCTCTGCGCTACGGTGTCCTCCTCTGGCTTTTTTGAGAATTGTGATTATCACAAAATGGCTAAAATCTATAATCGTTTTTGAGTTTATTCGGAACAAACAAACAAAGCGCAACAGTTTCATTTCTATATAATATAAGCTGTACCCGGCCCGCTTTGCTGTGCCTTCATTAGCACCACACGAAAAATAAGTTTCTTACTTACTACCATATGTATCTCCCTAGTTCAGTTTGTTTATCTACCACCAAATGCCTTTTATTGAACCCCATATATATTGGGTTGCCCAAAAAGTAATTGCGGATTTTTTAAAAGAAAGTAAATGCATTTTTAATAAAACTTAGAATGAACTTTAATCAAATATACTTTTTTACACTTTTTTTCTAAAGCAAAAGCTGATAACTAAAGTAACAGCTGATAACTGACAGAAGAAAGAATGCAATTACAGAGTCACAAGCCGTTGAAAAAGTTTTTCAACGCCGACCATATGAAAAATCCGCAATTACTTTTTGGGCAACCCATTTTGGTATATGCCCACTTGGGACGATTTTGGTTTTGGGGTGGCCCTCTAGACAATTACACCCAATAGTAAATCGGTAAATATGTCCTGCTGGCGGTTGAAGAAGAGCAGACACTACCCGTCTGCTCTTCTTCAAATATGAAAAAATAACCTGTTATACGACAATTAAAAAAAAACTGGCGATTTTGAGTCTATACGGAACACCCAAACAAACACAAGGTGTGTTTCGTTATCATTGCATTTTATAAAGCACACTGAAATATATGTATAAGAAATATTTCGGCATAAGCTAATTAGCCTAAGTTTGTTTTTTTTTACAGCGCCATCTTCATCTTTTATTAGAAACATGAATGTATAGAAGAGAGTAATTAAGAATGAATTGTAAAATGGATCTGGTGATGCCAACAATTTACCAGCAAAATGCATAACAAA
Source organism: Stomoxys calcitrans (assembly GCF_963082655.1). Taxonomy (NCBI): domain Eukaryota; kingdom Metazoa; phylum Arthropoda; class Insecta; order Diptera; family Muscidae; genus Stomoxys; species Stomoxys calcitrans. The sequence goes on along the minus strand of NC_081555.1, from coordinate 29,456,508 downwards.
AACTGTAAAAAGAGTCAAATTTTGTGTAAAAAAAAAAGTAAAAAAGCACTAACTTCGATTTTTGACAATTATGCAAATAGGTGTGTAGTTTTAAAAAACAATCGTGGCTAGGCTTTAGAATTGTTCTTGAAATAAGTCAAAATTTAAGAAGATCACAGCGAGTGCATTATTGAACCCAAAATAATGGGGCGAAGCCATCGAATTTTTTTGCTTTGATCGTCTAGCTGTTGATTTGGTTAACCTGACAGAAAGCGTAGTTCAAATCCGGGTAAAACTTCTGAAAAAATGTTAAGTAGTAGTTTTCCCGTTATTCAGTAGTAGTTTTCGCTCTTATTAGTGATGTATTCAGCCATTTAGTACGTCTACGAAGAGACGACATTCGGACTCTGAAAAAAGTAATCCCAGATCATTGGGCTAAAACTTTAATCGGGCTGCACTCATTGACATGAGAGAAGTATCTTCTATTCCTTAATGGAATGTTTGTGGGAACATTTATGCTAGATGAGATAGGCTAGTATAGTGGTCACTGTTACAAGAAGAGACAGCAAAAGCCTAAAATTATAAAAAGGGTAAAAAGCACTAACTAGAAATACAAAGCTTCTTTTTATGCCCACCACCAAAGGATGGGAGTATACTAATCTAGTAATTCCGTTTGTAACACCTCGAAATATTGATCTAAGATCCATAAAGTCCATATACTTTTGATCGTCTCGACATTCAGATTCGATCTAGCCATGTCCGTCCGTCTGTCGAAATCACGATAGCGGTCGAACGCGCAAAGCTAGCCGCTTGAAAGTTGCACTGGAACTTCCTAATGATGTAGGTCATTGGGGATTGAAAATGGGATATATCGGTTCAGATCTGGAAGCGGCAATTTTCGTCCGACTTGGCTAAAATTTTGGACATAGTGTTCTGTTATGACTTCCAACAACTATGCCAAGCAGGGTCCAAATCAGTCTATAACCTGATATAGCTCCCATATAAACCGATCTCCCGATTCGAATTCTTGAGCCCCTGGAAGCTCCAATTTTTCTCCGATTTGGCTAAAATTTTGCACATAGTGTTCTGTTAAGACTTCCAACAACTGTGCCAAGTACGGTCCAAATGGATCTATAACATGATATAGCTGCCATATTTTAGCAGAATCCATGGTGGTGGGTTCCCAAGATTCTGCCCGGCGGAACTTTGCACGCTTTTACTTGTTTGCGTTTGGCACTAGATGGTACCTTTTCGGTTTTTTTTGTGGACCTTAAAAGCACCAAATCTAGTGCCAAAAACACTAAGTTGGCATCCCTGAATGGATCCTGTAAAATAGATTTTCTATATATTGCTATGTGGCGTATACTTTTTATTAATTAATTTAATATTGATTATACGCACACATGGTGAATTAGCATTAAACATACGCACCACAGCATTTATCAAGTTTTTTGCATGGTTTCTCTTTAAAGGCAGAAACTAAAAATAAATCCCATAGATTTTCTTCACCCTACCTCATAGTATGGGGTATACGAATCTAGTCACCTCGAAAAATATCCATTTGTGACGTCATAAAGTCGCGATTGGTTACAAAAAAACATTGCTATATATATGGGAGCTATATCTAAATCTGAACCGAGATTTCGAGCAAACTTTAAAGATATTGTGGAAGTCGTCCAGGAAAGGATTGTACAAAGTTTTGGGGAAATTGATCAATAAATGAGCTTGCAGAGGCTCTAGGAGTGGAAATCGGACGATATATATATAAATGAGAGCTATATTTAAATCTCAGCCGATTTCCATTAAATTTACCAGTCATATCGAGAGTCATAAGAAAATCCTTCCTGTCGATTTTCAAAAGAATCGGTTAACAAAAGACCATTTTATTGGAAAAATGCTGGAATTCGAACGAACAAATATATGAGAGCTATATCTAAATCTGAACCAATTTCGAGCAAATTGGTAGTCGTCGATGAAATCGATGTATGAAATTTTGAGAAGATTAGCTACTTGCAGTGACTCTAGGAGTGAAAATAGGGCGATATAAATATATGAGAATTATATCTAAATGCGGCACGTCGTTCACTCTCGGCATAGAAAAGGAGGCCGCTTTTCAATGCGGCACGTCGTTCACACTATATGAGAGCTATATCTAAATCTGAACCAATTTCGAGCAAATTTTAATGATATTGTGGTGCGTCGATGAAATCGATGTACGAAATTTTGAGAAGATTGGTCAATAAATGCACTTGCAGTGACTCTAGGAGTGAAAAAAGGGCGATATAAATATACGAGAGCTATATCTAAATGCGGCACGTCGTTCACACTCGGCATAAAAAAGGAGGCCGCTTTTCAATGTGGCACGTCGTTCATACCCGGCATAAAAAAGGAGGCCGCTTTTCAATGAACTTAAAACTTTAATCGGACTGGAGTCATTGATATGAGAGATAAATCCACTGTTCCTTAATGAAATGTTCATGGGAAATTTAGTAGGTCGGTTGGGATTGTAAAAGGGCCTTATCGGTCCATAGTTTGATATAACTCTCATATAAAGCGGTTACCGGATTATACTTCTTGAACCTCTAGAGGGTATAATTCTTATCCGATTTGGCTGAAAATTTGCACAGTGACTTCTCCTATGACCTCTATCATACGTACCAAATATAGTCTGACTCGGTTCAAAACCTGATATAGCTCCCACATAAACCGATCTCCCGATTATACCTCTTGGGCCTTGGGAGGACATACGTGCCAAATATGCTGTGCATCGGTCAATAACATGATATAGCTTCCATATAAACCGATCTACCGATTTTATTTCGATTTATTTTACGGTTATTGCCTGATTTGGCTGAAATCTTGCACAACAACTTCTGCTATGATCTTCAATCGGTTTGTAACCAAATCAGATTATGGACCCCATACAGCTCCAATGGCATAGCAATTCTTATCCGTAATCTTTTGTTTGCCTAAAAGAGATACCGTGAGTATAAAGGATTTGACCCGGCCGAACTTAGCACGCTTTTACTAGTTTGATATAAGTACAAGTTTACCTTTGTTTCCTAATGACATTTTAGGGAAATATGAAAGCAATTATATTCATATTTACTTATCATTGTTTAATTAAATCAATTTATTCTCTTGATATACAACATTATAATTTTTCCCGAAAAATTCGTGTTCTAAATTACCAAGAACTCTAAAAACCCATTTGATAACAAAAGTATTAACAAATTGCTGAAAATTGGTTTATATATATATAATTGAGATAAGCCAATTAAGGTGATAAAAAATTTCAGTTATATAATCAGCTACAAAAATAAAATGCATTTACACATGTACCAGCCAAGCAACAAATCATCTCGTTGCCCAAAGCTAAAGAAGAAATTCTTCCGGTTGCACTAAACACCCGATAGACTATCATCATTCAGAACTTTCTTCATATCTTAAACTGAATAAGAGAAGAAGAAGAAAAAAAAACGTTTAAATCATCATAATTATCAGGGGGTCAATGCTACCATTCATCACGTTTTGTCTTTTAATTCGAGACAAAACGGGGTTTTTTTGCTTTTCCCCTCAGGTTTTTTGTGTTGTAAAGCTTAGAGTGTAATTTCACACATGAACTCATATTTGTTATCAATTGAAAAACTATGAAACGACAATGGGAAATTTCTCAATGAGCTTAATTGAGCACCTTCACTCTGCCCATTTGCCAATTTACCCATCCATCATCGCCCAAATGGTGTTTTATTAGCTTGGCATATAAATAGTCACAAATTGTGATTAATTTGTATCAGTTCACCAACGGCTCCAATCGAATTAGCATTTTTATTATATTATTACTACAATTGTATTTCATTCGAGTGATTTGTGGATTAGAAACAATGGCGAAATTATTCCTTATTTTGGCTACTGTACTGTGTGTTCTTGCTGCTTTGGGTGTCCAAGCCCTTGATAAGGATGAAGCTGTTGCCAAACTCATGAGCACCGCTGAGGAATGTAAAAAGGAAGTTAATGCCAAGGATTGTAAGTAGAAAAAAAGGATAAAACAGAGAGTTTTCATGTCGGGGGAAAGTGTTTCCTAAACAACTTATTTAGCAATAAGTTAACCTAAATGGTCTACTTTGACACCTACCTAACCTTCACGTCACCAAGTCAAGGTCTAAGATCGGTTTATATGGCAGCTATATTAGGTTATGAAACGATTTGAATCATACTAAGCACAGATGTTGCAAGTGATATCAAAACACCACGTGCAAAATTACAGCCAAATCGGATAAGAATGGCGCCCTCTAAAAGCCGAAGAAGTCAAGACTCCACATCGGTTTATATAGCAGCTATATCAGGTTAAGAACCAATTTGAACTATACTTATCACAGCTGTTGGAAGTGATAAGTATAGTATTTCGAACGAGAATTGCGCCCTCTAGAGACTCAAGAAGTCAAGGCCTATGATCGGTTTATATGACAGCTATATCATATACATTCAAACAGACCTACACTAACAAAAAGTAATTGTGCAAAATTTCAAGCACTCAGCTTTACTGCTTCAAAGATAGCGTGCTTTCGATAGACAGACGGACGGACGGACATGACGACCAAGAATACATATACTTTATGGGCTCTTAGACGTATATTTCGAGATGTTACAAACAGAATGACGAAATTAGTAAACCCCCATCCTATGGTGGAGGGTATACCAAGTAAAAGCGTGCTAAGTTTGGTCGGGCCGACTCTTGGGTACCCATCACCATGGATTCTGCTAAAATGTAGGAGCTATATCTAGTTATAGACCGAATTGGACCGTACTGGGCGCAGTTGTTGAGAGTCATAACAGAACACTATATTCCAAGTTTCAGCCAAATTGGATAAAATTCAAGGCTTGTAAAGGTTCATGAAGTCAAATCGGGAAATCGGTTTATATGGGAGCTATATCATGATCTTGACCGATTTGAACATAGCAAAGTTGTTGGGAGTCATAACAAAACACCATGTACAAAATTTCAGTCAAATCGAACAAAAATTGCGGCTTCCAGGGACTGAGGAAGTCAAATCGGGAAATTGGTTTATATGGGTGCTATATCAGGTTGTAGACCGATTTTGACCATACTTGGCTCCGCTATTGGGAGTCATAACAGAATAATATGTGCAAATTTTCAGCCAAATCGGATGCAAATTAAGGTTTTCAGGGGCTCAAGAAGTCAAATCGGGAGACCGGTTTATATGGGAGCTATATCAGGTTCTTGACCGATTTGGACCGTACTTGGCACAGTTGTTGGAAGTTATAACAGAACATTATGTGGTTTTCATGGGCTCAAGAAATCAAATCGGGAGATCGGTTTATATGGGAGCTATATCAGGTTCTTGACCGATTTGGACCGTACTTGGCACAGTTGTTGGAAGTTATAACAGAACATTATGTGCAAAATTTCAGCTAAATCGAACAAAAATTGTAGTTTCCATGGGCTCAAGAAGTCAAATCGGGAGATCGGTTTATATGGGAGCTATATCCAAATCTGAACCGATATGGCCCATTTGCATTCCCCAACGACCTACATCAATATAAAGTATCTGTGGAAATTTTCAAGCGGTTAGCTCTAAGCGTTCTACCGCTATAGTGATTTCGACAGACGGACGGACGGACATGGCTAGTACGAATCAGAATTTCGAGACGATCAAGAAAGTGTATACTTTATGGGGTCCTAGCTCAATATTTCGAGGTGTTACAAACGAAATGACTAGATTAGTATACCCCCATCCTATGGTGGTGGGTATAATGATAGTGGCAATCTAGAAAAGTCAAAGATAAAAGAGATAAGATATGTTTTTGCAAATTTTATTGGTGATTATAATTTTTTTCCAATCCCAGATAGTTTCCGATAGAAATATTATTTCACTTAAGCGACTTAAGTTCCAAAAATGAACAAGTATACCAAACGGGTCAATATTATCATATGAAAGGTTTTTGAGAGGTAAATGCGAATATAAATTATTTTCAAATTGGGACCATATCCTTCCACAGGATATTTTTAGATCTTTAGGTATTTCATTGCCATGGCAGTGTGGATTTCGTTGAATTCAAGCCTTCACGCACTAATTCAAATTTTGTTGCAGTATTTTTTGGACCACCATTAGGGCTCAACACGCAAACATTTTGTTCACTTTAAGGTAGTTGAGTTCACCAACAATAGCCGATTGAAATTTTCCAGCCAAATATAACGCAATCACGCTATTGTACTTAAATTCCACATGGAATAACATTCTTTTGAACTAAACTAAGAAGCAAATGCTTTTGGTGGCTTGTAAACAATATAATGAGCTGTCAATACAACTGTTACTGTCATTTTTAGTCTGACAAATATACTACCAGTGTGAATTTGGTAACCCTGTAATTGGATCTAAGGAAGAGTTGCATAAGACACTCCAGGACATCTATAAGACTGAGTTAAGAAGATACAAGGGCTAGCTGAAATTGTTTCAGAGCAAATCCTGAATGGAATTTTTAATGGTTGCTACATCCTAGACCTCTATGCTAAAAAAGATTCCATCACCCACACCTATAATGGTAGAGTACTTTCAAAAGCCGGACAATGTATGGACAACGACTAGTGAGGAACAATTGTCACGGATTTAGACTCGTCAGGGGTTATTGAGGAAATTCTGAATCAACAATAACAATTTCGGCTCATTTAAATCGCCTGATAATGTATTACCTATCGAACTACAGGCTGTGTCCGATAGACTGGATCATCGGCTAGGGGAAATGTACTCTGCTAGTGTCAGTATTCCATATATAACTGTGGGATGAAGGCCTAAGGCCTGCCTTATCCCCACACCAGTGGTCATAAGGATAAGGGAAAGATATATTTACTTATCTCCTTTCTACGTACTCTCGGTAATAGCCTTGTCTTCTGACGATTCGGAACCCTACATAGAATTCTTCTCGTCCTTTCAACCGTCTCACAGTCCTGTAGTGCTATATGCGCGGTCGTTGCCCCGGCGCTCAACTCGGACTGCTTCGACCTTAAAGGCTTCGCATTTGGTTTAAATCGATCCATAATCTGATATAGCCGCCATATAAACCCATCTTGAATCTTGACACCTTGAGCCTCTAGAGGGAGAAATTATCATCCGATTTGAAATTTTGCACGAAGTGTTTTACTATGACTTTCAACAACTGTGTTAAGTATGCTTGAAATCGTTCCAAAACCTGATATTGTTGTCATGTAAACCGAGCTGGGGTCTTGATTTCTTGAACCTCTAGAGGGCGCAATTCTATTCCGAATTGGCTGAATTTTTGCATGACGTGTTTTGTTATGACTTCTAACAACTGTGCCAAATATGGTTCAAATCGATCCATAACCTGATAAGCTGCCATATAAACCGATCTGAGATCTTGACTTTTGGGCCTCCAGAGCACGTAATTATTATCCTATTTGGTCCGAATCGGTCTATAGCCTGATACAGCTCCCATACAAACCGATCGCCCTATTTCACTTCTTGAGCCCCTAAAGGGCGCAATTCTTACTCATATTGTCTGAAATTTTACACAATGACGTTTACTATGGTCTTCAACATTCAATTCAGTTATGGTCCGAATCTGCACATAACTTGATACAGCTCCAACATTATAGCAATTCTTTTCTTTTATCCTTTGTTTGCCTAAAAAGAGATATCGGGAAAAGAACTCGACAAGGGCGATCTATGGAGGAGGGTATATAAGATTCGGCCCGGCCGAACTAAGCACGCTTTTACTTATTTAAATTAAAAGCACATCTGCCCCATTTAGCTGTTCGAACAAGAATACACTGCTATATATTGCACAAAAAACCACTGATTTTTGTCTCTATTTTTAGCCGATTTGGAAGAGATGGCTGCCCGTAAACCAGCCTCCACCAAGGAGGGCAAATGTCTGCGTGCATGCCTCATGAAAAAATTCGAAGTGGTAAGCAAACACGGTTTGGCCATATAAAAAGATTTCTTTGTTAATTTTTGTCCCCTATCCTCCTAAATTCTACTCCAGATGAATTCCAATGGTAAATTTGTTCCAGAGGTTGCTGAAAAGCATGCTGCCAAAATGACTGATGGCTCTGCTGATAGACTTAAAATGGCCCGTGAAATTATCAATGCCTGTGCCAACATTGAAGTCTCCTCTGATCATTGCGAAGCAGCTGAACAATACGGAAAATGTTTCAAAGATCAAGCTGATGCCCATGGCATTAAAGAAGATTATAAATTTTAAATGTAACAAAAAAATAAGGCCGAATTTTTATAGTCTTATTTGAAATATTCCATGTTTTGTTATGGAGTAATCAAACAATTTTGTATTCTTTTAGCAATTAAAAGGAAGTACATTTTCTTTACCAAATGATGTGTTTGATTCTTTTGGTTGTTGTTGTAGCAGTGCATTGTATCTTTTATTTTATCTGACAGTAAGTTGAAAAGTGTCAGTAAACCTTTGGCAACGTTTTGTCCTTACTTACTTACATACTTTTCTCAAACAAATCGGTATTGTGCGCTCTACTCCTATCCCTACAACCGAGTTTCGACTAGCTTCCCTTCATCTGATCTATCCAAGGAATTTCGAATAACCCCATCAGTGAAAACCTTTCGCTGGCGGTGATAAACTGATTAATATACAATTAATTTTTAAAATCAATTGCTCTTCTTCAATCACTCAATAAAGCGGAGAATAATAGCGGCAAACAGTTGACATCATGTTGTCAGAATGGATGAAGAAATTGCAGCAAAGGAGTCTTTTGAAGGCTACCGTGTCTGCCTTCAAAAGACTCCTTTACTGCAACTGCTGTACACGCAAACCGGGACAACCAAAAGCCTGATGGAAAGATCAAGTGGTGGGAGATACCTCGAAACTTGGTGTCAGAGATTTTAGAATGAGCGCTAAGGATGGGGGCGCTTGGAACGCTTTTCTACGTTCGGCTAGTGGAACAAATGTTCTGTCATAGCCAATTAAAGTAAAGTGAATTATTGGGTTGCCCAAAAAGTAATTGCTAAGCAACAGGTGGATAAATTGTGTGTCTCATGGCATAAATATAAGGGAGAAAGTGGCGCAAGGCACGGGGAGCATTTTATCGCCACTTCTATGGGTGACCATCATAAATGACCTATTACGAATTCTGACTGAGGAGGGATTTGAACCCGTCCCGAGGGATTTGAATCCCATAAACGATGTTATAATACTTTTAAGGGGTAAGGATCCGAACAAGCTATGCAAAAGGGCCGAAAGGGTCTTGCATATGGCATATGACTAGGCTAAGACTGAAATATGCCTGTTCACGAGGAAGACGAAGGTGGCCTAATTTAACGCACCACATTTACTCATCGAAACGATTTCGATATCAGTTTAGTGGACTGCTATGGAGAAAAAGTGCAACATAAGGACCATACAACAGGTTCAGAGAACATGTTGTCTTGGCATAGACGGAACGATGAGGACCACGCCCACTAGGGCACTGGAGACTATTCTAGATATCCAACCATTGACATACAGATTAAATGTGAGACAGCCACAGCGGCTATGCAACTTGAGGCGATGGGAGAATGGATTGAGGATGGGAGCAGCTTCTACCATCGCGGTATAATCAAGGCGACGATAGGAAACCTGGAAGGAAGGCAAGAGGTTTCCGATCGGATGCCTGAGATGAACCTTGAAGTCGAGTTCAAGGCATTGCTGCCATAGGCACAGTCTTGGATTGACGGAACCCTAGTATTGCCATCTGGAAGATCATGTTACACGGATGGACCAAAGAGTGGGCCTGGGGGTCTAAATTGAGAACCCAGGGACTGAGATCTGTCTTAGACTGCCAGACCATAATACGGTTCTGCAGGCGAAGATCCGGGCGATCACGGAATGCGTGAAGTGGTGTGGTGCTAACGCGAGGACGTCGAGTGTGAACGTCCTTACGGACAGTAAAATTGCCATAAGGGCAATAACAACCAGGACTGTAGGGTTACGAACCGTCTTGCATTGTAAGAAGGAGATTACCGCCTTCTCTGAGGATGACAAAATTCGCATCGTTTGGGTGTCGGGCCATAACGGAGTAAGGGGAAATGAAAGGGCATACTATTTGGCAGTGTAGGCCGCGAAAAGCCTATGGGGGGATCCAGATCGTGAGAAGACGAGGCTATTACTGAAAGGAAGTAAGAAGGAGGTCAATATAGCTATTGATATCATAACGGGACACATAGAGCTACGAGCTCACCTGTGTAAAATCGGTGCGGCAAGTGATAGCATGTGTAGGGCATGAGGAGAAGATGATCATTTCCTTCGTCATTGCTCGGCTTTCGCGTCTAACAGATACCGGCCCTTAGGGGCGTGGTATAGAAAACAATTAAGAATTTTGTAAATAGCACGGAACTTAACTAACTTAAAATTTTCTTCTTGGAGATTACTTTATAGTTTTTAGAGCGCACAACAAGCTGATTACTGGCTTAGGTGTATGTCCATAGTGACATGGGATGGATTAATATCTGCACCCTCTTTTCAGACCTAACCTAACCTAATCCCCCTGTGCGCCGAAACCCACGAAGGGATATATCTACGACCCCACCCAGCTGCGAAGAAATTGAGGCCGTTCAGGTCTCACTCAAAAACGGCAAATCAACCAGCCTATACCTGCTGAACTGTTGCGGTATGGGGCATACCCCATAGCTCATGCGATCACCCCAATAATCAGGGAGGCTTGGCATACAAACACTGTCCCCACGGAACGGAAAATCAATGGGGATCATGGGCACAATCCCAATTAAGGCTGACCTCACCCAGTGTAAGAAATGGAGGGGGATTTCATTGTTAAACGCAATAAATAAAGTGATGCCTGCACTTGACAGTATCTTAAAGAAGGAACAGACAGTTTTACTGCGGACCACTTTTAACTCCCTGCGCATAATCCTTGAACAGTCTGCAGAACTTAACACACACACACACACACCTATACCTTTTATTCATTGATTTCGTGCGTGCTTTTGACACAGTTTCGCGAAGTTCAATGTGGAGCATGTTTTGAATAAGGCCATCCCTAAGAAAATCGTGACACTAATTAGGAAGCTGTTTTGGAATGCTGAAGTTTCAGTCCACCTCAATGGAAAAGAGAGCAGACTTTTCGGGATCGACAGAGGAGGGAAGCACTCTATTTTTAATTTTTTTATACTCCGTATTGGAAGCAACTATTACTGACGCACCCTATGGCATACGCAGGGGTTTTAAAGACTTCCTCAGAGACATCGACTACGCGGATGATATATACCTCTTTGCGCATCGCTTCGAGCACATAAAGGCGAACCTAGAATGACTGAATGAAAACGCTGCCAAAGAAGGCCTGATGATAAATATAGCACGACTAAATTAATGAGGATAGGAACATCAAACCGGAAGAGAAAATGGACTTGGTTGGGTCATATCCTAAGCCGACCGCACGATGATGTAGCGAAAAATGTCCTAGACCGCAAGGACACCGAGGAAGGGTACGCCCGAAAAACAATTGGATCCGCTGTACGAAACGAGAGTTGGAATCAACTCATATATCGTGGAAGCGAGCCAAGGTTTTGACCAACAATAGAGCACGAGGGAGAGAGCTTGTTGATGCCCTATGTTAACACTGATCAGTGTGCTATTGGCAATATTTTATTGTAATGTATCTTATCTTCTTATTGGGTTGCCCAAAAAGTAATTGCGGATTTTGTAAAAGAAAGTAAATGCATTTTTAATAAAACTTAGAATGAACTTTAATCAAATATACTTTTTTTACACTTTTTTTCTAAAGCAAGCTAAAAGTAACAGCTGATAACTGACAGAAGAAAGAATGCAATTACAGAGTCAAAAGCTGTGAAAAAATTTGTCAACGCCGACTATAGGAAAAATCCGCAATTACTTTTTGGCCGCCCAGCCCCAAAATCCCTTTAAAAGGGTTTATTTGACGATCATTACAAAAAGGGACCCAAATGAAAGGTATACAGATTACGAAGATTGGCAGGTGGAAGAAATAGGCTTTGTAATTTATTGATATCGGAAGGGGGCGGACCCTCCCCCGTTACCCCGAAAACACCACCCAAAATCGAAAGTGGACCGATAAGGAGAATATGGGTATCAAATGAAAAGTATGAGGGAGTAGATAAAGAATCTAGATAAACAAATTAATGTCAAAGTAGAAGGGGTCACCCCCCCCCCCAAAAAAAAACCCCCAAATTGGCACATTAGCCAATTATGGCAAAATGGTACTCGGCTTATTTGTTCCCTATAGACTCAAATCCGACACAACCCATTTTCTTGAAAATTTTGCCTATTGTGTAGGTTGATCTGGAAGAAAACCTAGGCTTTAAAATTTTTCGATATCGGAAGGGGGTGGACCCTCCACCTGATACCAAAATCACCACCCAAAATCAAAAGTGGACCGATTGGTACAATATGGATATCAAATGAAAGGTATTGATAAGTAAAATACAAAAATGGTATTAAAATGTTTGTCTAAGTACCCATCGGGCCGCCCCAACCCCATAACTCCATCAAACAGACATATTAGACGTTCATGCCAATATGAGGCTCAAATAAAAGATATTCGGGACTAGATTTCGAATTTGGCGTACAAAATCAGATCAAATTATAGGGGGTCAACCCACCCTCCAACAATGCGCCAAATGCGCATAAAACCCATTATGACTATTTGTGACTCGGCTGAACCAATTTTCTTAAAATTTTCACAGGGGGTCACCCCACCCCCCATCAATGCCCGAAATGCGCATAAAACCCATTATGGCTATATGGGACTCGGCTGAATCGATTACCTTGAAATTTTCATAGATTGTGGTTTGTCTGGAAGGAATCATAGGATATATAATTTTTTGATATCAGATGGGGGCGGACCCTCCCCCTTACCTCAAAAACGCCACCCAAAACCAAAAGTCGACCGATGGGCACAATATGGTTATCAAATGAAAGGCATCGGAGACTAGAAAACGAATACCGTATTAAAATGTTGATCCAAGTACCTAGCGAGCCGCCCCAACCCCCTCTAAACAGATATATTGGACGTTCATGTCAATATGGGACTCAAGTGAAAAGTATTCGGCATTAGATTACAAAAATGGCATACAAAATCAGGACTAAGTAATGGGAGGTTGGCCCATCCATAAAAAAGCCCCAAACGAGCATATTAGCCGACCATGGCTGTATGGGACTCAAATTAAAGGTATTTCTGAGTAGATTACGAATATGACATAAAATTATAACAAACAGACATATTAGATGATTATGCCAATATGGGGCTCAAATGAAAGGTATTCGGGCGTACAAAATCAGATTGAAGTATGGGGGGTCACCCCACCCCCCAACAACGCCCCAAATGCGCATAAAACCCATTATGACTATATGGGACTGGGCTGAACCATTTTTCTTAAAATTGTCACAGATTGTGTGGGTTTGTCTGGACCGGACCCCCAAACGAGCATATTAGCCGACCATGCCTATATGGGACTCAAATTAAAGGTATTTGGGAGTAGATTACGAATATGACATTAAAATTTGCGTTCAAGTCCAGGTGGCGCTTTGCCTCCTAAAAATACTTCAATTAGGTTAATTGACCCATTATGACAATATGGGACTCATTTGAGAGTAGAAAACACATTTAATATCCAATTTTGAAGCCAAGTGTTTGGGGAGTACGCCCTAAAGCACCCCCTAAACTGAACTTCATATCAGACTACGGTAAAGAATGCATTTTATATCTATTTTCAGGACAAAGTACCGGTGGCCGCTCCAGCTCCAAAACGCCCCCCAAACGGTTCACATTTACCAACCATGTCAATATGGCACTCAAATTAAAGGAATTTGGGAGTGTAACACGAATTTGATATCCATATTTGAGTCGAAATGCCAGAGGTGCATGCATGGCATGGTCCCAGTTCTCGCAAGGATTCGAACGCAGGCGTTCAGCGTCATAGGCGGACATAGGCTACAATGGGACGAAGTGTCCCGAACCTAAAAAAATATTAGAGAGTTAAAGAAGGCGCAGCGGAGCGGGCCCGGTTCGGCTAGTTTAATATATAAAGGGTGATTTTTTTGAGGTTAGGATTTTCATGCATTAGTATTTGACAGATCACGTGGGATTTCAGACATGGTGTCAAAGAGAAAGATGCTCAGTATGCTTTGACATTTCATCATGAATAGACTTACTAACGAGCAACGCTTGCAAATCATTGAATTTTATTACCAAAATCAGTGTTCAGTTCGAAATGTGTTCATTCACCGTAACGTTGCGTCCAACAGCATCTTTGAAAAAATACGGTCCAATGATTCCACCAGCGTACAAACCACACCAAACAGTGCATTTTTCGGGATGCATGGGCAGTTCTTGAACGGCTTCTGGTTGCTCTTCACTCCAAATGCGGCAATTTTGCTTATTTACGTAGCCATTCAACCAGAAATGAGCCTCATCGCTGAACAAAATTTGTCAAAATTTGAACACATTTCGAACCGAACACTGATTTTGGTAATAAAATTCAATGATTTGCAAGCGTTGCTCGTTAGTAAGTCTATTCATGATGAAATGTCAAAGCATACTGAGCATCTTTCTCTTTGACACCATGTCTGAAATCCCACGTGATCTGTCAAATACTAATGCATGAAAATCCTAACCTCAAAAAAATCACCCTTTATTAGACATTTATGTCAACATGGGACTCAAATGAATAGTATTGGGTATTAGATTACAAATATGGCATACAAAATCAGATCCAAGTAATGGGAGGTTGGCCCATCCATAAAAAAGCCCCAAACGAGCATATTAGCCGACCATGGCTGTATGGGACTCAAATTAAAGGTATTTCTGAGTAGATTACGAATATGACATTAAAATTTGCGCTCAAGTCCAGGTGGCGCTTTGCCTCCTAAAAATACGTCAATTAGGTTAATTGACCCATTATGACAATATGGGACTCAAATGAAGGTATTTGAGAGTTGAAAACCAATTTAATATCCAATTTTGGAGCCAAGAGTTTGGGGAGTACGCCCTAAAGCACCCCCTAAACTGAACTTCATATCAGACTACGGTAAAGAATGCATTTTATATCTATTTTCAGGACAAAGTACCGGTGGCCGCTCCAGCTCCAAAACGCCCCCCAAACGGTTCACATTTACCAACCGTGTCAATATGGGACTCAAATTAAAGGAATTTGGGAGTGTAACACGAATTTGATATCCATATTTGAGTCGAAATGTCAGAGGTGCATGCATGGCATGGTCCCAGTTCTCGCAAGGATTCGAACGCAGGCGTTCAGCGTCATAGGCGGACATAGGCTACAATGGGACGAAGTGTCCCGAACCTAAAAAAATATTAGAGAGTTAAAGAAGGCGCAGCGGAGCGGGCCCGGTTCGGCTAGTTTAATATATACATATAAATTGTAACGAACCAAATTCTCATCACTTTAGACCCCTAAAGACTCGATTCGTTTTTGAAATTCATTGTTGTAAACAAAAAGGGCGGTTCTAAATCATTTTGCTAATAGATGTGAAAAATTGCTATATTATAACAACAACTACTTCCTGCACAGAGCGTGAACTAGTACATTGCTATACTAGATGGATGATAGCATTGCTAACTGCTTTTTATTATTATCAGCATGACATTATGAATCATGAATCAAAAGGTTTTCCATTAAACTTGAACCAATAACGTCAAGGTCAATTCTTGCAATGAAATACAAATGTTTTGTCTGTAACGATCATAAACTACCACAGTACGTAAGAGGAGACATGCAACATTTTTCAACAATAACCCATAATTTCACAGATGATGAATTTTTGGCTACTTCATATAGAATGTGAAAACATATTTTTTTGTGGGGTTTTTACATAAATACTTGGGAAAATGTGAACTTTGAATATCAGTCATAAAGTTCTGTTAACTGGATAAGCATTAACTTGATTGTAAACTTTCATTATGGCTAAATGTATCATAACAGTGTCTGTCTTATGCGTTTTGGCAGCTGTTGCAGTTCGCGGTGAAGTTGATAAAAAGGCTGCCATGGCCGATTTTGTGGCTAAATCAGACTCATGTAAAGCTGAAGTGGGTGCCAAGGAAGGTAATACAAAATTTGTTAGAGAGGAGAAAAAGTTTAGAAGTGCATTAATTGTGGGTGCATTGAGATAAATATTGACAAGAAAGTGTTAAAAGGGTGGGGGAGGTAGGCATTTTATCCCCACTCCTATGGGTGACCACAATGCCACTACTATGCATTCCGAATATGCTTTGCAGAAGTGAAGAAAGAGTGTTGGAGTTGGCACACTAGTGAGTTGGACCTAGGAGTCTGAATGTGATTGAGAACTGCCTGTTTAGGAATCGTTCCCGTTTCCTCAGCAGAATGATTTCGATATCCGACAAGGTTAAGTACTTGGGAGTGATCTTGAATAGGAAATTGAATCGGAAGTATCAAAACCAGGAACATACTTAGAATGCTTACTGATGTTCAAATAATTGGCTTCAATGTGCATTGTTAATAGTCAGATCAGATCGTTATGAAATTTCATCAAAACTTTATTTCTTAAATTCAATTTTTGAATTTTCGAAATTTTGTGCCATAGCAATTGTATTTACAGTATTTTTGATTTTTTTTTCAAATTTCCAGCTGATGTAGCTGAGATGATGGCCAAAAAGCCCGCTTCCTCTACTGAAGGTAAATGCTTGCGTTCATGTGTTATGAAAATGTATGAAGTGGTAAGTTTTATCGAAACACTCCTTCTAATTTTATAATCCATCCTTAGTTCTAAAATTTAAAATGTTTAATCTATTATTCATATAAGATGGATTCCCAGGGCAAATTTGTCTCATCTGTTGCTTTGCAACACGCTGAAACATATTCAGATGGTGCTGCAGATCAAATGAAGATGGCTCAAGAAATTATTGATGCCTGCTCTGGTATTGCTGTGCCATCGGATCACTGTGAAGCTGCTGAAGAATATGGCAAATGTTTTATGGAACAAGCCAAGGCACATGGTCTTTCCGAATTTAAAATGTAAATTGGATTAAATTGTGCATTACGAAAAATGCTTACCGTTTTGTTATACTTACTCTGACAGTCTTTAAATCAAAAATTTTAAATTAAAGCAATGTGTAAATAAAATTACCGAATATTAAGTGAGTTATGTTTACTATGACGGGGTATCAACTTTGTCTTTTATATCTGTTCCTCGGGAATACTTAAGACAAGTAAAAGCGTGCTAAGTTCGCCCAGGCCGAATCTTGGAAACCCACCACCATGGCTTCTGACAGTAATTTACATAAAAGCAGTAAGGAAAGGCAAAAGTCGGGCGGTGCCGACTGTATAATACCCTACACCTACCCTATAAATACAAAATGGGGGCTACCGAATTCTGAACCAATTTTGATGGACCTCGAGGGATGTTTTCAAATGGTTTTTTAAAATCCCCGTATCAAATTTTGGGCAAAGCAAATATGTTGAAAATGTAATAACTACGGTTGACAAATGACATCAAACTACCCAAAATCTGGGAGCTACATCTAAATCTAAATCGATTTTCACAAAACTTCTTAGATATTGTGGTAGGCAGCGAGGATAGAGTTGTGCACAATTTTGCTAATATTGGGCAATAATGCGCTTGCAGTGACCCTAAAAGTGAAAATCGGTCGATATACAAATATGGTAGCTATAACTAAATCTGAACCAATTTCTATAAAATTCACCAGTAATATTAAGAGTCATAAGAAAATCCTTCCTGCCAAATTTCGAGAGAATCCGTTAACAAATGAGCATTTTATTGCAATATTTTCCAAAATCGGACAAACATATATATGGGAGCTATATCTAAATCTGACCTGATTTCGACCAAACTTCTCAAATAATGTGATAGTCGTTGAGGAAAGCGTTGTACAAAGTTTTGGCAAGTTTGGTCAAAAAATGCTCTTGCAGTGGTCCTAGGAATGAAAATCGGGCGATATACATATATGGCAGCTTTATCTAAATCTGAACCGATTTCTATGCAATTCACCAGTAACATTAGGAGTCAAAAGAAATTTCTTTCTGCCAAATTTCAAGAGGATTGGTTAACAAATGAGCACTTTATTGCAATATTTCCCAAAGTCGGACGAACATGGGATACATGGGAGCTGTATTTAAATCTGAACCGATTTCGTCCAAACTTTATGGATATTGTGGACGCCGTCGAGGAAAGCGTTGCACAAAAATTTTGGAAGATTGGTCAATAAATGCGCTTGCAGTGACTCTAGGAGTGAAAATCGGGCGATATATATGAGAGCTATATATAAATCTGAACCGATTTCTATGAAATTGACTGTAATGACGAGAGTTAAGAGTAAATCTTTCCTGCCAAATTTCGAGAGAATCGGGAAATCGAGAGAATATTGCACAACGCTTTCCTCGACGACTACATAGAGTTTGGTCAAAATCGGCTCATATTTAGATATAGCGCCCATATATATGTTCGTGCGATTTACAGTAATATTGCAAACAAAATGGTCTTATGTTAACCGATTCTCTCGAAATTTGAGAGCTATATCTAAATCTGGTCCGATTTCTATGAAATTCACCAGTGAGGTCGAAATCAAGAGGAAATTCTTCCAACTAAATTTCAAGAGAATCGGTTAACAAATGACCATTTTATTGTAGTATTACTGCAAATCGGACGAACATATATATGGGAGCTATATCTAAATCTGAACCGATTTTTTCCAAGTTAAATAGGCTACGTCTCTAGGCCGAAAAACATGTCCGTACCAAGTTTGATCGGATGAAAACTGCGACTCGTGGTTTGTACACTAATTAACATGGACAGACGGACAGACAGACACAAACAGACGAGCTAAATCGAATCAGAAAGTGATTCTGAGTCGATCGGTATTCTGATCAATGGGTCTATCACTCCTTCTTTTGTGTGTTACAAACAAATTGACTAAGTTATAATACCCTCTACCACAGTAGTGGTGTAAGGTATCATAAATTTAGTTGATGGGCATAATTTTATTCTACATACCAAAAATTAAAGCGTCTTGGAACCGAACAAGGATGATTGAGAGACCGGTTTATATGGGAGCTATTTCAGGTTATAGACTGATTTGGACCGTAATTGGCACAGTTTTTGGAAGTCGTATGCGGATTGTGCCAAACGATGCGGATTGTGCCATCCTCAGAGAAGACATTAGTCTACTTCTTACACTTCAAGACTGTTCATAACCTTACCCTTCTGGTTGTTATTGCCCTTATGGCCATTTACCGTCCATAAAGACGTCCTCGCGTTAGTACCACACAACGTCACGCACTCCGTGATCGCCGGGATCTCTGCCCGCATGACCGTATTATGGTCAGACAGTCAAAAATAGATTTCAGTCCCTTGGTTCTCAATACAAATCCCCAGTTCCACTCTGTCCTCTGGCTTTGCTCCATCCGCCTAACATGATCTTCCAGGCGACAATACCACGGTTCTGTCAGTCCAAGACTGTGCCGCTGACAGCAGTGCCTCGCACTCGATCTCAAGTGTCGTCTCAAGTATCCGATCGGAAACCTCTTCCCTTCCTACCAGGTTTCCTATCGTCGCCTCGATTATACCGCGATGGTATGAGCTGTTCCCAATCTCAATCCATTCTCCCATCGCCTTAAGTCTCATAGCAGCATTGGCTGCCTCACATTTAATCTGTGTGTCAATGGTTCGGGTATGTAGAATAGTATTCAGTGCCCTAGTAGTCGTGGTCCCCATCGCTCCGTCTATGCCAAGACAACATGTTCTCTGAACTTGTTGTACGGTCCTAACGTTGCACTTTTTCTCCATAGCAGTCCACCAAACTACTGAGGCGTAAGAAAGTATTGGTATAATTACGCTTCTATAGAGCCAGTGGACTATTCTCGGATTCAGGCCCCATTTCGAGCCTACCCGTCTACATAGTGCCCAACATCTGTAAGCTTTCTCAGTACGCTCCTACATTGAGACCCCTGGGTCTAGCCCAGTCATATGTCATATGCAAAACCTTTTCGGCCCTTCTGCATAGTTGGTTCGGATCATTACCCCTTAAAAGTATTTTTGCATCGTCTGCATAGCAGACGAGTTTAAATCCCTCCTCAGTCAGTATCCGTAATAGGTTATTTATGGTGGTCATCCAAAGGAGTGGGGACGCCAAAAGGCGTGTCCTGTGCCACTTTCTCCTTTATGTCATGGGATCCACAATTTATCCATCTGTTCCTTAGCATATGGATTATCCAGTCTCTAAGGACCCGGTCCACCCGTTACTGGTTTAAGGATTGGATCAATGTGTCGGTCCGCACATTATTAAACGCCCATCGAGGCAGGCATCGAAGGCATGTGCAGAGCAGTCTGCACCGACCTTCCCTTGACATAGGCATGCTGTTTGTATTTAAGCAGTTCGCTGGATGTCCTACTCTTTACCATAGTATCCACAATGAGTTCCATGGTTTTGAGTAGAAAGGACGTAAGACTTATAGACCTGTAGGCTTTTGATGTCGCATAACTTAACTTGCCTTGCTAGGCACGCTGTGAAAATCATGGCCAGATGAGGCGTCAGATAGTCGACCTCCTTTTGTAGTAACGCCGGAAATATTCCACCAGGTCCGGGTGACTTAAATGGTTTGAAGTTGAAGAGATCTAAATTTAATTATATGATACATATGTAGATGTATGAATGTGGCTCTGCCTCTACCACCAACGGCCAGATATTTAAACTACTCTAAAACTTAACAAAGACCCAAGATACTATTGGGTTGCCCAAAAAGTAATTGCGGATTTTTTAAAAGAAAGTAAATGTATTTTTTATAAAACTTAGAATGAACTTTAATCAAACAACTTTTTTTACACTTTTTTCTAAAACAAGCTAAAAGTAACAGCTGATAACTGACAGAAGAAAGAATGCAATTACAGAGTCACAAGCTGTGAAAAAATTTGTCAACGCCGACTATATGAAAAATCCGCAATTACTTTTTGGGCAACCCAATACTATTGGCACTTTCGATGTATTTGTCGAATACAAGACAACTGTCCACAGTCCCATACAAAAACAAGTAAAAGCGTGCTAAGTTCGACCGGGCCGAATCTTATATACCCTCCACCATAGACCGCATTTGTCGAGTTCCTTTCCCGGTATCTGTTTTAAGGCAAACAAAGGACAAAAGAAATGAATTGCTATGCTATTGGAGCTATATCAAGTTATGGTCCGATTCGGACCATAATTGAACTGAATGTTAGAGACCATAGAAGAAGTCATTGTGTAAAATTTCAGCTAAATCGAATAGAAATTTGCGCCCTTTAGGGGCTCAAGAAGTAAAATTGGAAGATTGGTTTATAGGGAAGGTGTATCAGGCTATAACCGATTCAGACCATATTTGACATGTATGTTGAAGGTCATGGGAGAAGCCGTTGTACAAAATTTCAGCCAAATCGGAAAATAATTGCGCCCTCTAGAGGCTGAAGAAGTTAAGATCCCAGATTGGTTTATATGGCAGCTATATAAGGTTATAGACCGATTTGAACCATATTTGCCATAGATGTTGGAAGTCATAACGAAACACGTCATGCAAAATTTCAGCCAAATTGGATAACAATTGCGCCCTCTAGTTGCTCAAGAAGTCAAGATTGAAGATGGGTTTACATGGCAGCTATATCAGGTTATGGACCGATTTGAACCATACTTAGCACAGTTGTTGAAAGTCATAACGAAACACGTCATGCTAAATTCCAGCCAAATCGGATAAGAATTGCTCCCTCAGTGGCTCAAGAAGTAAAGACCCAAGAGCGTTTTATATGGCAGCTATATCAAAACATGGACCGATATGGCCCATTTACAATCCCAACTGACCTACTCTAATTAGAAGTATTTGAGCAAAATTTCAAGTGGCTAGCATTACTCCTTCGAAAGTTAGCGTGCTTTCGACAGAAAGGCGAACGGACAGACGGACGGACATGGCTAGATCGACTTAAAATGTCCGCAATTACTTTTTGGGGTTGCCCAAAAAGTAATTGCGGATTTTTTAAAAGAAAGTAAATGCATTTTTAATAAAACTTAGAATGAACTTTAATCAAATATACTTTTTTTTAAATTTTTTTTCTAAAGCAAGCTAAAAGTAACAGCTGATAACTGACAGAAGAAAGAATGCAATTACAGAGTCACAAGCTGTGAAAAAATTTGTCAATCCCGACTATATAAAAAATCCGCAATTACTTTTTGGGCAACCCAATACTTCATGGGGTCTTAGATGAATACTTCGAGGAGTTACAAACAGAATGACGAAATTAGTATACCCCCAGCCTATGGTGGAGGGTATAAAAATCTAAAGTCAATGCACTCTCTGCAATACATTCATTTCTATGTACATATAACACCAATGCATGCATATTCACGCATGCATAACCAATTAACTAAATGCTAGAATTTAATTAATAATATACAAGTAGCTCCCCCCAAATTAATACTTTTGGTAATTTTTCACAAATTTACATTTAGCCAAATTTCGCAATGTCACAATTTGTCGCATTGAATTTCAAGTGTTTGTGTGATTGATGGTATGTATGGCTCTAAATCTATGACTCCGTGTCATCATTTATAGGTGCTCTATAATTTCACAGATGAAAAACTCGCCAATTTCTTCCATAAATACTGGACAATTGAATTGTACCTGGTTAAGTATCAATTGTAAGCTAAAGTTGAAAACATTTTAATTAAAGTTAAAACAAAAAGTGATCAAAATTTGTACAAAAATGGCAAAGTATTTAGTGACATTGGCAGTTTTGTGTGTTATTGGAGCTGTCCTAGTCCGTGGAGAACTTGATAAGAATGCTATCATAGCTGATTTCATGGCTAAGGCTGAGGTGTGCAAAGGCGAGACTGGTGGCAAGGATGGTAATGATGGCAAATATTCAGTTGTTCCAAGGGATATTTGGAGCATTTAGGTTAGGTTAGGTTAGCTTGAAGAGAACGATATCAAAACAACGTCTTAATATACGCTGAGGACACTGTATGTTCCATTGTGATTCTTCAATATTCTCACTGCAGTGGACCATTGGTTAATATATTCGCTAAAAAAGCCTAACATTTTGGATTCAAGCTCTAAGGAGAACATCAATAACATTCTTGGTGGTTACCCCTGAACGCCTGGGTTTGAATCCTGGCGAGAACATCATCGCCTTCTAATGCTGGCGACATTTGTTAGGTACTATGCCATGTAAAAACTTCTCCCCAGAAAGATGTCACACTGCGGCACGCCGTTCGGAATTTATTACAATTCCACAAACTGTACTTTCCACCACTACTGTGGCAGTGATAAAACGTGAAGTTTGACTCAGAAATTCTTGCTTATTCGCATTTATTATCCAATCATCACGAAAATTTATATGTATCACTTTTTTTAACCCAAAGAGCAGCGCTTTCAATTTTGGTAAAAATCGCTTCAGATTAGATATAGCTGCCATCAGGGACGTAGCCAGCATTTAATTTTGGAGAGGCGCACCCCACATTTTTTTCAAAAATGGAAAATACTCAATATTCTTCTGTTATTGTGAATTTGTTAAAGATACCTCAAGTTTTATTTATTGAAATTTATTGAAATTAGTGGTATTAATATTTATATCAGCTTAATATTACACTGCTTGACTTCACACTATTTATAGGCCAATCCTAATCTTTCATATGTGCTTGTCTTTGCGAATATCTTAGTTTTATAGGGATAGTTTTGAGAAATCTGCTTCAGTCTTTTGATGACATTTTTTCTTTTGCGCTCATTATAATTTAAAAAAAAAATTCAAAACCAGTAAGGAAGGACAAAAGTCTGGCGGTGCCGACTGTATAATACCCTACACCTACCATGTAAGTACAATGTGGGAGTTATATCTAATTCTGAACCAATGTTGATGGACTTCGGCGGATGTTTCCGGATGGGTTATTAAACAATCCGTATCAATTTTTGAGCAAATATTTTCAAACTGTAATATCTGCGGTTCACAAATAACAACATTACTACAAATTGCCCAAAAACCTGAGGAACATATATATGGGAGCTATATCTAATTCTAAACCGATTTCGAGCAAACTTCTCACAGCATGTGGTAGTCGTGTGGGAAAGCGTTGTGAACAACTCTGGCAAGATTGATCAAAAAAATGTGCTTACAGTGACTCTTGGAGTGGAAATCGGGCGATATACATATATGACAGCTATATTTAAATCTGAGCCGATTTCTATGAAATTCACCAGTAATGTCGAAAGTCATAAGAAAATTCTTCCTGAAAATTTTCGAGAGAATCGGTTAACAAATGAGCACTTTATTGCAATATTTCTCAAAATCGGACGAACATATATATGGGAGCTATAACTAAATCTAAACTGATTTCGAACAAACTTCTCAAATAATGTGGTAGTCATCGAGGAAAGCGTTGTGCAAAAGTTTTGGCAAGATTGGTCAAAAAATGCGTTTGCAGTGGCTCTAGGAGTGAAAATCGGGCGATATATATTGGGTTGCCCAAAAAGTAATTGCGGATTTTTCATATAGTCGGCGTTGACAAATTTTTTCACAGCTTGTGACTCTGTAATTGCATTCTTTCTTCTGTCAGTTATCAGCTGTTTCTTTTAGCTTGCTTTAGAAAAAAGTATAAAAAAAGTATATTTGATTAAAGTTAATTCCAAGTTTTATTAAAAATGCATTTACTTTCTTTTAAAAATCCGCAATTACTTTTTGGGCAACCCAATATATATGAGAGCTATATCTAAATCTGAACCGATTTTCATGAAATTCAATATTTATGTCGAGAGTCAACACAAAATACTTCCTGCCAAATTTTGAGAGAATCGGTTTACAAATGACCATTTTATTGCAATATTACTGCAAATCGGATATATATGGGAGCTATATCTAAATCTGAACCGATTTGGAGCAAACTTCTAAAATATTGTGATAGTTGATAAGAAAAGCATTGTACAAAGTTTTGGCAAGATTGGTCAATAAATACGCTTGCAGTCACCATAGAAATGAAAATCGATCGATATATACATATGGCAGCTATACATAAATCTGAACCGATTTCTATGAAATTGACCAGTAATGTTGAGAGTCATTAGAAAATCCTTCCTAAGGGGCCTCCTTTTTAAAGCCGAGTCCGAACGGCGTGCCGTAGTGCGACACCTCTTTGGAGAGAAGTTTTACATGGCATAGTACCTTACAAATGTTGCCAGCATTAGGAGAGGAATCCACCGCTGAAAATTTTATTCTGATTGTCTCGCCAGGATTCGAACCCAGGCTTTTAGCGTCATAGGCGGACATGCTCACCTCTGCGGTAGTGTTGTAGTGTATACAAATTAAGTTTGACCATTTTTACGAAGAGCAATCTATATTCTGCTTAAATTATGAACCGAACCAGGATGATCGAGAGACCTGTTTTCATGGGAACTATATCAGGTTATAGTCAGATTTGGACTGTATTTGGCAGAGTTGTTGGAAGTTGTAACAGAATGCTGCATGCAAAATTTAAGCCAAATCGGACTAAAATTGCGGCTTGTAAAGGCTCAAGAAGTCAAATCGGGAGATCGGTTTATATGGGAGCTATATCAGGTTATAGGCCGATTCAGACCGTACATGGCACAGTTTTTGGAAGTCATAACGGAACACCACACGCAAATTTTCGGCCAAATCGGACAAAAGTTGCGGCTTGTAAAGGTTCAAGAATTCAAATCAGGAGATCGGTTTATATGGGAGCTACATCAGGTTATAGAACGATTTCAACCGTATTTGGCACAGTTATTGGAAGTCATAACAGAATACCACTTGCAAAATTTCAGCCAATTCGAACAAAAATTGCGGTTTGTAAAGGCTCACGAAGTCAAATCGGGAGATCGGTTTATATGGGAGCTATATGTAAGTCTGAACTGATATGGCCCATTTGCAATCCCCAACGACCTACATCAATATTGAGTATCTGTGCAAAATCTCAAGCGGCTAGCCTTATGCGTTCGACTGCTATCGTGATTTCGTCAGACGGACGGACATGGCTAGATCGACTCAGAACGTCGAGGCGATCAAGAATAAATATACTGCATGGGATCTAAGATGAATATTTCGATGTGTTACAAACGCAATGACCAGATTAGTACACCCCCATCCTATGGTGGTGGGTATAAAAAGCAAGTGAAAAAAAAAACAATGGAGTATATCTATGCCGCTCAACAAAATTTGATGTCTCATTCCTCTGTTTGCTTTGGCTTCATATGGCACTCATCTGAGCAGTGTTCATTTGCAAACAACACACGATGTTCGTCAACCAAGATGAACGTCCAATGAACGATTACTAAAAGGTTCGCGCATATCTCACTCTAATGTATATGTGCTTGTGTTCCCAGCTAACTATGTTTTTATGTGGCATGCGCTACAGACAATTGCTTTAGCCAAAGTGGCTATTGAGTGTCAAATTTTGGGTCTCATGCAGTTCTCTGGTCTCAACCCAATTCTCGTGGCAGCACACTGATGAGACTTACACTTTCCAGAGCCTGAGAGAAACCAACTATCCAGTGTTTTGTTCCAGGCCTTAACCCCCTAACCCACTACTGCCTATCTTCTTAACTCAATCACCAGTTTCCATCTTAAGCTTTCGTTAAGAACTAAACGTAGGTGTTAAGCCTCCACGGACAAATGAATTTCCTAAAATAACAAACCAATATCACCAATCTTCTTGCCATTCTTCTCTCTATGACAAAAAACGACAGTAGAGAGGATTTCTATAGTTAAAATCTTCTTTACTGGCAAAAGGCAAAGTTACATGGCATAGTGCCTCACAAATATCGTAAGCATTGGGAAAAAATGTCGCCACGGCTGAAAATTTGTTTTTCTGATTTTCTCGGCAGGATTCGAACCATAAAGCTCCCATAAAAACCGATCTTCTTGAGCGTCTAGAAGGCGCAACTCTTATCCGATTTGGTTGAAGTTTTGAACGATGACTTCTCCTATAACCTCCAACAGATGTATAAAGCATGTTCCGAATCGGTCTAAAACCTGATATACGTACCACATAAACCGAATATATTTCTTTAGCCTCTAGAGGGCGCAATCCTTATCCAAGCATATAAAAAATCTTCCCATTATTATTTTTAAGTTTCTGCATATAAAGAGAAACCGTGCAAAGAACTTGACAAATGCGATCGATGATGAAGGTTATTTAAGATTCGGCCCAGCCCAACTTAATACACTTTTTCTTATAAATCATCTTTTTAATCATCCAATGTGGAGTTCAGCCCCACAAACTGGAGGTTTAAAAGTATAGGGTGATTTTTTTGAGGTTAGGATTTTCATGCATTAGTATTTGACAGATCACGTGGGATTTCAGACATGGTGTCAAAGAGAAAGATGCTCAGTATGCTTTGACATTTCATCATGAATAGACTTACTAACGAGCAACGCTTGCAAATCATTGAATTTTATTACCAAAATCAGTGTTCGGTTCGAAATGTGTTCATTCACCGTAACGTTGCGTCCAACAGCATCTTTGAAAAAATACGGTCCAATGATTCCACCAGCGTACAAACCACACCAAACAGTGCATTTTTCGGGATGCATGGGCAGTTCTTGAACGGCTTCTGGTTGCTCTTCACTCCAAATGCGGCAATTTTGCTTATTTACGTAGCCATTCAACCAGAAATGAGCCTCATCGCTGAACGGTGAATGAACACATTTCGAACCGAACACTGATTTTGGTAATAAAATTCAATGATTTGCAAGCGTTGCTCGTTAGTAAGTCTATTCATGATGAAATGTCAAAGCATACTGAGCATCTTTCTCTTTGACACCATGTCTGAAATCCCACGTGATCTGTCAAATACTAATGCATGAAAATCCTAACCTCAAAAAAATCACCCTTTAGTTGGTTTAGATTTTAATACGTGAATATACAAAACACTTACATACCAACCCCTTTATTGTTACTCTCTTCTACTTAACAGCCGATGTTGCCGAAATTGCAGGAAAAAAACCAGCATCCACTCCCGAAGGCAAGTGTATGCGTTCATGCCTTATGAAAAAATATGAAGTGGTAAGGATAGTGGATATAACCAACCATACAAACTTAAAACAAAATAAATATACCAATTCCCTGATATACAATTATACAGATGGACGCCAATGGTAAAATGGATAAAGCCGTTGCCATGAAACATGCTGAGGTGTTATCGGATGGTGATGCCAAAATGTTGGCAATAGCCGATGAAGTTGTCGCAACTTGCGCTGCCCTAGGAGTATCGGGAGACCATTGTGAAGCTGCAGAGGAATATCTGAAATGCTTTAAGGAGCAGGCTATGGCCCATGGTGTTGATGATATTGATTTTTAAATAAAAAACGAACAAACGCTGTTAAGGACTCAAACACACACACAATCACACGTTATGCTTTCCTCTTTAATTTAGTGTTTAAATAAATTTGAAACAAAATAATGGTTATCGCTTGCAAATACATCGCAAGAGTTTTTAATTTTGTACAACAGTGATAAATGTAGAATACTAACCCCTCTTAAGCTTGGTGGGAGATGTTAACATCATATTTTTATATCTTTCATTGGAGTCCCACATTGCCTGGTTGAAACTTTTTGGGATTGAAGCGGCCTCCCCGAGACTTGGCGTCGAATTTGGATATTCGATTCGTATTCTACTCTCAAATAACTTTAATTTAAGTCCCATATTGTCTTGAATAGTTTTCTTGACCGTTTTGGAGGGTTTTTGGGGTCGGATGATCCTCCCAATATATTGAGGGGCCGCCTCTCATAGGGATCTTCTTCCGTCTTCCGAGACGATTACCTGAGTTCTGGAAGGACGGAGGGATTAGAGCGTCCATGAGAGGGCACATAGTTTGCGGGTCAATGCACAGCCCGAACGACATAACCACCAATTGGTATAGCAGCCTGCCCGAGACTGTGAATGCCGTTAAATGTCTGGACCGCTCATCGAGGCCAATCTGCCAGAAGGCGCCTTTAAGCTCCAGCTTGGTAATCATTTTCGCCTCGGGCAGCCTAGAAAAGATACCTTCTATGTTTGGAAGCGGTTAAGCGTCCTCTTTCGTCACCGCACTCAGCTTACGCGCATCCAAACTTTGTTGGACCTTTTTTGGTTTTACCACCAAGCACATCGACGAACTCCAAGCCCCTATCAGATCTCATAAAGATCTCCAAATGAGTACTTAAGACTTCAGAGACCATTACAGAATCCCTAAGTTCTGGAAGGACGGAGGGAGTACAGCGTCCATGAGAGGGCACATAGTTTGCGGGGCATTGCACAACCCGAACGGCATAACCACCAATTGGTAAAGCGGCCTGCCCGGGACTGTGAATGTCGTTAAATGTCTGGACCGCTCATCGAGGTCACTCTGCCTGAAGGCGTCTATAAGGTCCAGCTTGGTAAAAATATTCGCCTTCGGGCAGCCTAGAATATATACCTTCTATGATTGGAAGCGGTTAAGCGTCCTTTTTCGTCACCGCACTCAGCTTACGCGCATCCAAACTTTGTTGAACCTTTTTCGGTTTTACCACCAAGCACATCGACGAACTCCAAGACCCCACCAGATCTCATAAAGATCTCCAAATGAGTACTTAAGACTTCAGAGACCATTACAGACTCCCTAAGTTCTGGAAGGACGGAGGGATTACAGCGTCCATGAGAGGGCACATAGTTTGCGGGGCATTGCACAGCCCGAACGGCATAACCACCAATTGTTATAGCGGCCTGCCCGGGACTGTGAATGTCGTTAAATGTCTGGACCGCTCATCGAGGTCACTCTGCCTGAAGGCGTCTATAAGGTCCAGCTTGGTAAAAATATTCGCCTTCGGGCAGCCTAGAATATATACCTTCTATGATTGGAAGCGGTTAAGCGTCCTTTTTTTATAACCGCATTCAGCTTATACGCATCGAAACATTGTGGGACCTTGTTCGCTTTTACCACCAAGCATATCGGCGAACTCCAAGCCCCCACCAGATCTCATAAAGATCTCCAAATGAGTACTTAAGACTTCAGAGACCATTACAGAATCCCTAAGTTCTGGAAGGACAGAGGGATTACAGCGTCCATGAGAGGGCACATAGTTTGCGGGGCAATGCACAGCCCGAACGGCATAACCACCAATTGTTATAGCGGCCTGCCCCGGACTGTGAATGCCGTTAAATGTCTGGACTGCTCATCGAGTTCACTCTGCCTGAAGGCGTCTATAAGGTCCAGCTTGGTAAAAATATTCGCCTTCGGACAGCCTAGAATATATACCTTCTATGATTGGAAGCGGTTAAGCGTCCTTTTCTTATAACCGCATTCAGCTTATACGCATCGAAACATTGTGGGACCTTGTTCGCTTTTACCACCAAGCATATCGGCGAACTCCAAGCCCAAGTAGAGGGTTCAATGATGTCTAGTTCTAGCATTTTATCGATTTATTTGAACATTAGTTTTCACCACCGGTGAGACAGGGTAAAACCTTTGCTTGACCGGTGCGAGGTCTGCGACATCGATGGAATGCTTTATAAGATCGAGCGAGTCGAAATTGGGAAAAAGTGCGACAACCACATCTAATCGTCTGCACTCAAGAGGT
Source organism: Stomoxys calcitrans (assembly GCF_963082655.1). NCBI lineage: Eukaryota > Metazoa > Arthropoda > Insecta > Diptera > Muscidae > Stomoxys > Stomoxys calcitrans. Next base: position 29,425,943 of record NC_081555.1, on the reverse strand, counting down.
GATAATTTATAAAAAGAATCCTCTATCTCGTTTGAATCTTTGAGTGGAGCGGACGTATTTTTATTTCGCTACGCAACAATTTTCTGTACCTCCTAATAGTTAGTTATTTAATTTTTTTTTAAAGTCACTCAACGATAGCTACGATAGAGGTATCTATTAGGCGGTTGATAATCTGCGTCTTTCCAGTGGAGCGGCAGATCTTGAGCCCCGAAGTGGGCGCATTAGACGCGCATCGTTCTCAGATTTATTGAGTGGCTTCGTGCGAATAATCCTTAGACTCTCACCGACAAGGAGAGAGACTACACGACTAGAGTCAAAAACGGCACCGTTTCATGCCGAAAATAAGAAGAAGAATATATATACTTTATGGGGTCTTAGACGAATATTTCGAGGTGTTACAAATGGAATGACTAGATTAGTGTACCCCAATGGTGGTGGGTATAAAAAGATGGGTCAGCAGAGGAACACCTTAAGGAGGTGTACTGTCTCCTCTACTTTGGAACTTAACCATAAACTATATATTGTTGACAATGGAAGAAAAAGGTGGCTATTACGGTTAAAGAAAAGCTTCCCAGCACTCTTAGATACAATATATGCTTCAGGCAGCTCTACGTGCCATAGCAATGTAGGCCACCGAAAATGGTGTAGGCGTAAATCCGTTGAAGACAGAAGTAATTCTTTTCAGCAGGAGATACATGTTACCTTTAGTGGCATCTGTCTCCGTGGCTGGAGAGAATGTTCCATTTACTGAAAGCGCAAAATACCTGGGTGTTCTGCTGGACAAATTGCAGCGACCACTGCCATGAGCTTAAGGGAGCTTTCTCATTGGTCATGTTGCGGCTACGGAGACTGTGTTATCCTTCATAGAATATCCGATGTTCCAGACAATGTGGATTACACCCTACCTGGGCCGCTTTTTGATAAAATGTACTGTACCACTATTCCTGATAGAATCGATTGGAACTACGATATGCCTGGTAACAGAAGTTACATAGACTTCTACCCGGATGGTTCTAAACTAAACAATCAGGTGGGCTTTGGATGTGCTCCACAAATCTAGAACTGGTCACATCGAAAAGGTTACCCGACCACTGCAGTGTGTATTAAGCAGTATCCTTGCAATTAAGGAAGTGGTGAAATGGTGGTAAATATCTTCTCAGACAGTCTGGCAGCCGTTAAATCCCTGGAGAACGTATTTCCGAACACAAAAACAGCCCTCGACTGTCGAAGATCTCTCAACGAAATGGCTGAACAGTTCAAAATTCACCTGTTATGGGTGCCGGGCCACAGATATATCCCAGGGAATTGTAAAGCGGATGAGCTTGCGAGACTAAGAACTACCCTACACATTCCAGGGACACTGGAATCTGTGGGTATGCCCCTAGCGACATTTAAGCTAAGCTTTCAGGACCAGGCCCGAAGGACAACGAATGATAGATGGTCACAAAGAGGGGGCTGTGAGCATTCCAAAACTATGTGGCCTAATCTAGACTTGAAAAGTTCTACTGCTTTGCTGTCAATGGCTAGAACAAATGTTTCAGTCATTGTGTCCGTCATTACAAGGTCTCTTTCTAATCGGAAAACATGCTGACAGACTGAAGGTTGCCAGCAACGACCTTTGCAGAGGCTGTAGGGACATAGAGGAAGAAGAGACTAAAGAACACCTTCTGTGTGTGTGTCCCGAACTAGCAGTTAGAAGGTGTTCCACTTTAGGTTCTCATTTCTTTGAGAACCTGTCTGATTTAGCGGATGTGAACATTCACAAGTTACTGGGCTTGTTAAAGCGATCTGGATGGTTCAACGGTAGGAACTAGAAAACTGTGGTATCACAATGGACGAAAACGTCTAAGTGAGTCTGATGGCAGACTGCCACTTAAACCTAACCTAACCTCTAGTTTTTTTCGATTTTCTCCTACTGTGTGGTTAAGTCAAAGTCTTTCGGGTCGACGAAGTCCGAGTTAGGAGTTTGGGCGACAAACGGTCGGTAGGACGATAAAAATCTTATAGAGAGGGCCAGCTCGTGAGAAGAGCCTAACGGGAAGTGAGACGGAGGTCAATATAGTTCTCGGTATGCTAACGGGACACATAGGACTACGTGCTCTATTTAGCAAAATCGGTGACGTTGGAGCATTTCTATGTCATTGCACGGCTTTCGTGGCTAACAGCCACCGGCACTCACGTGTGAACACAATACCAGACTTGAACGAAATTAGGGGCATGGTAAGGAAAACAATTAGAGATTGTGTAAGTAGCACGGAATCCCTGACTTAGATTTTCTTTTTCGAGTTTACTTTTTAGTAACCGTGGTTACTTTTAGAGTAACAACAAGCCGATTACAGACTTAGGTGTATGCCTATGGTGGCATTGGCGGATTAACATCCGCGCCGTCTTTTCAACCTAAACTAATATAGCCTAAATAAACGACGGATTGCCATGTTTTAGGTGTATATCCGAGATATGTCTATAATCAATGGATGGATCGATTCATGTGATCTTTTGCGGTGGTTATACCCTCCTTCTCGGCGACCCGGTAGCGTGCTTGGATTACGAGTGCAGGGGTCGTGGGTTCGATTCCCGTCTTGGTCTGTCGCTACTGTGGTATCACAATGGACTTGGAAAATTGTCTAAGTGAGTCTGTAAAGCACTGTCACTCTTACCTAACCTACCCTCCTAATACTGGCAACATTTGTAAGGTACTATGCCATGTAAAAACTTCTCCCCTAAAGAGGTGTCGCACTGCGGCACGACGTTTAGACTCGGCTAAAAGAAGGAGGCCCCCTTATCATTGAGCTTAAACTTGAATCGGACAGCACTCAGTGATATGTGAGAAGTTTGCCCCTGTTCCTAAATGGAGTGTTTATGGGCAAATTTACATTTGCATTTACCTCTATAGTAACCCGAAATTACAAATCACAATTTGTATATAAGAAATGAGTGGACCGTGCAGTGCGAATTTCTTTGAGTCAGGGAGCCGCCGCCCCGGCCAAACCCCTCTAAAAGGGCATATAGACCGATCGGTACAATATGACACCTAAGAGAGGTATATTATCCAAATCGAATCATTTTTATGAAACCTGTCATTTATACCGATCCCCCGATTTACGGTATTGAGCCCATAAAGGCTCTTTAATGAGCACAAAACGTTAATCATGATCTCGTAAAAGGCGCTGTTTTGGCTCGGTTGGACCTACGCATCCGAAACACCAAGTTGTTTTATATCTCTCGACATTCTCGCACATAATGGTAGATTTATCACCTGATTTAGACTCTTGAGCCCACTTTTCATCCGGTTTCTAAAACTAATGGGGGGTATGCTAAATTAGTTTTTCTTGATTACTTGTTTTTTTTTTTTTGTTGTTGTACAAGTGAAGCTAACTTCTTTATATGGTGTAATAATTCTAATATAATAATCCAATACACCTTCACTCAAGCATAGTCAATTAGCTAAATACTTGAATTTAATTAATAATAATATATACATATGTAGCCCAAATGAATACTTTTGCTAATTCTTCACCAATTTATTGCCAAATTTTGCATTGTCACAATTACTTTATTGAATTTAAAGTGTGTGGGTGTGTATGTACGAACACTCGTGTGTACTCGTATATATGTAATGAATGGTGTGTTCGGCTCTAGGTCTATGGCCCTGTGTCATTATTTGTGTGTGGGTGCCCTATAATTTCACAGATGAAAAACTAGCTCATTTCTAGCATAAATAGTGGCGAGTTGAAATGCACTTTGTTAAGTATCCATTGTTAGCTGAAGGTGGAAGCATTCTAATTAAAACTAAAATAGAAAGTGATATAATTCTCAACAAAATGACAAAATACTTAGTGACACTAGCAATTTTGTGTGTTTTCGGGGCCGTCATAGTTCGTGGAGAAATCGATAAGAAAGCTATGATTGCTGATTTTATGGCTAAAGCTGAAGTGTGTAAAGGCGAGACCGGTGGCAAGGATGGTAATGATGGCAAATATTCTACATAGAGCTAAGTATAGATTGCCAAACCCACTTAGATCGAATCACTACAACGAACACGTTTAGTTCGCTTGCTGATTTAATAGTTGATCCTTTAGAAAAAAACTTCTATGGATCAAACGAAAATTACCGTTTGTTTGAGTATGTAAAGTTTAGTTGGAGGAGAAATACTAGCATTGGGACGGGTTGATTTGTATGGATGAAAAAAAAATTAAAAATTGTATATCAAAAACCTAATCTACATAAAATTCTAAGAAAAATCTCCGAAGAAACCATGGATCTAAGCTCAAACCCCAAAATCGCGTCTCTCGACTTGGAAAAAGCTTATAATTCTACCATTTATTCCATCGAGTTAAACTCCCGATTTCTTCACATCAGTAAAATCGTCAGTTTTGAACGTAAGAACCTAAAATAAGAAAATTGTATTTTCGGCTTGGGTACCAGATTCAATCTAAAAAACAATTTTTGATTGTTTTGGGTTACTTCTTTGGGCATTTTAGGTGACGATATATACTTTTTAGCGTGTAAATATATAAATAAATATGTTGCAAATGTAATGACAAAATGGACAACTGTCGGAAACCATGGATCTAAGTTCAAACCCCTAAATCGCGTCTCTCGACTTGGGAAAAGCTTTTAATTCTGCCATTTATTCTATCGGGCATATATTGGGTTGCCCAAAAAGTAATTGCGGATTTTTCATATAGTCGGCGTTGACAAATTTTTTCACAGCTTGTGACTCTGTAATTGCATTCTTTCTTCTGTCAGTTATCAGCTGTTACTTTTAGCTTGCTTTAGAAAAAAAGTGTAAAAAAAGTATATTTGATTAAAGTTCATTCTAAGTTTTATTAAAAATGCATGTACTTTCTTTTAAAAAATCCGCAATTACTTTTTGGGCAACCCAATAGATACATTTTCAAATCGAGAGGCGCGGATAGAATTTTAATTTAGATACATGGTTTCTTTGGAGGGTAGGTTAGGTTAGGTTAAAGTGGCACTCTGCCATCAGACTCACTTAGACATTTTCGTCCATTGTGATAACAGAAGAAGGAAGATCCCTTCTAGTTACTACCGTTGAACCATTCATATCGCTTTAACTTGCGAATGTTTACATCCGCTAAATCAGACAGGTTCTCAAAGAAATGAGAACCTAAAGTGGAACTCCTTCTAAATGCTAGTGCGGGACACGCACACAGAAGGTGTTCTATAGTCTCTTCTTCTTCGATGTCCTCACAGCTTCTGCAAAGGTCGTTGCTGGCAACCTTCAGTCTGTCAGCATGTTTTCCGATTAGACAGTGACCTGTCAGTGACGGACACAATGATTGAGACGTCTGTTCTAGCCAATGACATCAAAGCAGTAGTCCTCTTTGTGACCATCTATCATTCGTTGCCCTTCGAGCCTGGTCTTAGCTTACATGTCGCTAGAGGCATACCCACAGGTTCCAGTGTCCCTGGGGTGTGTAAGGTAGTTTCTAGATTCGCAAGCTCGTCTGCTTTAGAATGCCTGTAGTATCTCTGTGGCCTGGCACCCAGAACAGGTGAATTTTGAACTGTTCAGCCATCTCGTTGAGAGATCTGCGATAGTCGAGGGCGGTTTTTGTGTTCAGAAATACGTTTCTTCGGAGAAGCTTCTTAAAATTTTATGTAGTCGACCTGTAAATCGACCTGCCCTTAAGAGCATATATTAGCTGTCTAGCTTCCTCAAATTTATCTCATTTATAACCTAGATCGGGAAAAGGCTCGCTTACTCTCTCGCAAGCAAATCAGCCCTTTTGTTTCCTGTCACTTCCATATAAACAGGGATCAAACCTAGAGTAACGCCTGTGCAGTCGCCCAAAAAATTGTACCGAAAGTTGTGCAATACTTATGTTCCTAAGTCCGAGACCAATGAAAGCCCTTAATGTCAGACTGGCTGAATATGCAAATATCCTGTTGGTTGATGTTCCTTGAAAGCCCGATTTCAATTGCAATTCAATTGTAATCGTCCCTCATACGACGAGAGACGTCGATTCTTTATAATGATTATAGTATCATCTCTGTTTCATATTGACTTCGACAATGTAGATACCAGCGCAATGTCCAACTTCTTTAAGTAGTCAATCTTCATGTGAACCATAGCCGTGTCAATTATACTGGTATGTCTCGACGGTAACTTTTGAATCATAACAAGTTACAGCAATCTACTTTGAGTGACGGATCACAGAGATATCGCATAAAATTTTATATAAAAAGAGCTTGCAAGACTATAAACCACCTTACACATTCCAGAAGAACGGGAAACATGTAAGCTTATTCTTCTAGATAAGTTCTGAAGGATTTCAGATCTAACCTGGAGTAGGTTAGGTTAGGTTAGGTTGAAAGGAGGGTGCAGATATTAATCGGCTTGTTGTGCTAAAAACTATGAAGTACCTCTAAAAAGAAAATTTTAAGATAGGAATTCCGTACTATTTAAACTGGGGGAGTACGTCGTTTTACTGTCGTTGACTTGAACAAAAGTCTCAGACATCCTGTGCGTCATGACAGGTGACTGTCGTTCCGAAAAAAATGCTGATAGTCTTAAGGTTGCAAGTAGGAGGAAGAAAAGAAGAAGTTCCACATTAGATTCTTATTGCTTAGAGACTTGTCTCAATTAATGGATGTGAACAATTTATTAGGCTTTAAAAATCGATCGGGCTGGTTCAACGTTAGGAGCAAGAAGGCATCTTCCTTCTACTGTGATATCACAATGGGCTAAGTGTCTAACTGAAAAATTGCTGATAGGGTTAAGGTTGCAAGTAGGCGAAAGAGGAAACTATAGAGCATCTGGCAGCGCTAGCAAAAAGAAGAAGTTCCACATTAGGCTATTATTGCTTAGAGACTTGTCTGAATTAATGGAAGTGAACATTTTATTAGGCTTTTAAATTCGATCGTGCTGATTCAACGGTAGGAGCAAGAAGGAACCTTCCTTCTCTGGTGATCTCACAATGAGCTAAGTGTCAAATGTGTCTGACCTCAGACTGCAATTAAAACCTAACCTAAACAATCTGAATGACGCCCTCTCGGATTTATAAGTCCATCATCTACACCCACAAAACAGACTCCAACGGTAGGAGCAAGAAGGAACCTTCCTTCTCCAGTGATATTACAATGGGATAATTTTCCAATTGAGTCTGATTGCAGACTGCAATTAAAAACTAACCTAAACAATCTGAATGAAGCCCTCTCGGATTTATAAGTCCATTAACAGACTCCAACGGTAGGAGAAAGAAGGAACCTTCCTTCTCCAGTGATATTACAATAGGATAATTTTCCAATTGAGTCTGATTGCAGACTGCAATTAAAAACTAACCTGAACAATCTGAATGAAGCCCTCTCGGATTTATAAGTCCATTATCTATACCCACAAAACAGCCTCCAGGGAACTAGTAGCAGTAGGTTCCATAGTACACTTATAAATCTGAAGTACAGATACAGCGAATAAAACATGTGCTCTGTCACAGACCGCCGTCATTGAAACTGGTCACGCCACCAGTGCAGCTACTTTGGTCGTAAACTCTATCTGCTACCTAAATCGCATCGGTATGAATAGAGAACCGCAATAGTCTATCTTATTCTAGATTCCCTATTGAAGCCCCAGTTCAATTTATTATCTAGAATCAATCCCAAAAAACAAACAGCACTTTCTCAAGAGAGAGGGCACTAAAGCTAACCTTTCTCAAAGGTAAGAGTACTTAAATCATCCTTTCTCAAGAGAAAGAGTGCATAAACTATACTTTCTAAAGGGAAAGAGTACTAAAACTACCCTTTCTCAAAGGAAAGAATACTAAAACTACCCTCTCTGAAGGGAAAAAGTACTAAAACTAGTCTTTCTCAAGTGTAAGAGTACTAAAAATATCCTTTCTGAAGGGCAAGAGTACTAAAACTAGTCTATCTCAAGGAAAATAGTACAAAAATTACCCTTTCTCAAGAGAAATAACTCTAAAACTACCCTTTCTCAAGAGAAAGAGGACTAAAGCTACACTTGGTCAAGGGAAAGACTACTAAAATTGACCTTTCTTAAGGGAAAGACTAATAAAACTACCCATTCCCAAGAGAAAAAGTGCTGAACCTAACCTTTCTCGAGAAAAATTATTATAATAGTACCTTTTCTCAAAGGAAAGAGTACTAAAATTAACCTTTCTCATGGGAAGAAGTACTAAAATCAGCCTTTCTCAAGGAAAAGAGTACTTAAGCTACTCTTTCTTAAGGGAACGAGTACTAAAACTAGCGTTTCTCAAGGGAAAGACCACTAGAATATTCTTTCTCAAAGGAAAGATAACTAAAACTACCCTTTCTCAAGGGATAAAGTACTAAAACTAGCCTTTCCTAACCGAAAGAGTACTAAAACTAGCCTTTCTCAAGGGAAAGACTACTAACGTACACTTTCTTAAGGTAAAGACTACTAAAATGACATTTCTTAAAAGAAAGAGTACTAAAACCGCCCTTTCTCAAAGGAAATAGTTCTAAAACTACCTTTTCTCAAGGGAAAGAGTTCTAAAATTACACTTCCTCAAGAGTGCTAAACCCACCGTTTCTAAAGGGAAATAGTTCTAAAACTACCTTTTCTCAAGGGAAAGAGTTCTAAAATTACACTTCGTCAAGAGAAAGATTACCAAAACTACACTTCGAGAGTAAAAGAGTACGTAAACTACTCTTATTTCTAAACCTAAACTATCTCAAGGGAAGGAGTAGTTAAACTACTCTTTCTTAAGGGAAAGGTTACTAAAGCTTCACTTTCTCAACGGAAAAAGGACTAAACCTAGCCTTTCTCAAGGGAAAGGGTGCTAAAAGTTCTCTTTCTCAAGCGAAGAGTACTAAAAGTACTCTTTCTAAAGGGAAAGAGTGCTAAAAGTACCCTTTCTCAAGGAAAAGAGTATTGAAACCAACCTTTCCCTCGGGATTGAGTACCAATGGAGAGTTTCCATTTCCAAGGAAAATGGTACTAAATCTACCTTTTACCAAGGAAAAGTATATAAAAATACCCTTTTCAAGGGAGGTACTAAAAAATTATTCTTTCCAAAGGAACAGTGTACTAATACCACGCTTTCTCAAGGGAAAGATTACTTGGACTACCCACTACCTCGTGAAAGAGTTCTAAAATTACCCTTTCTCAAGAGAAAGTGTACTAAAACTATATTTTCTCAAGCAAAAGAGTACTTAATCTACCCTTGCCCAACGGAAAACGTACTAAAACAGACTTTTTATAGAAAAGAATGCTAAAACTACCCATTCTCAAGGCAAATAACACTAAAATTAACATTCATCAAGGGAGTACTAAAAATAAACTTCTCAACGCAAAAAGCACTAAAACTGACCTTTATCAAGGGAAAACCCACTAAAAATACCTTTCTCAAGGGAAAGAGTACCAAACAACCCTATCCAAAGGGAAATAGTACTAAAAAATCCTATCCAAAGGGAAAGAGTACAAAAATTATCACATTCCAAGAGAAAGAGGCTGAAAACTACCGTTTTTTTCGGGAAAGTATGTGAATACTAATGAACTTACCTACCAAGGGAAAGATCACAAAACTAAAAAGAGTACCACTACTAAACTTTTCCAATCGAAAGAGAAGGAAAAATTTTTTTTTTAAGGGAAACGATTTTTACAACTGCAACTTCCCAAAGAAAAGAGTACTACAATCACTCTTTCCCAAAGGAAATAAATTAAACTAAAATACCAAGGAGGCCAACGTGGCGTAAAGGTTAGCATGTCCGCCTATAATGCCGAACGCCTGGGTTCAAATCCCGGCGTGAACATCAGAAAATTTTTCAGTAGTGGTCATTCCTTACTAATGCTAACTAAATTCGTGAATTATCCCGGCATGTTAAAACTTCTCTATCAAGTGTCTCCATCAGTCGCTATGCGGCATGCCGTTCGAACTCGGCATATATAGGGAGGTCCCTTATCATTAAGCTTAAACATTAATCGGACTGCGCTAATTGATATGAGAGAAGTATCCCCTGCTCCTTAATTGAATGTTCATGGGAAATTTAGTAAACTACCCGTTCTCAAAGAAAAAGAATACTAAACTTTCCCTTTTCGGTAAATTTATATTTACAGCTGATATTGCCGATATGGTAGCTAGAAAACCCGCTTCAACTCCCGAAGGCAAGTGTATGCGATCGTGCCTTATGAAAAAATATGGAGCGGTAAGGATAGTTGATATTTCTCAACCAAAAATTTCAAACGCAATGAATATTAATCCTAAGAATTTTGTTTGATCAGATGAACGGCGATGGTAAACTAGATAAAGTCGTTGCCAGAGAACATGCTGAAATGTATACTGAAGGTGATCCTGCAAAGATGACAATAGCTGATGAAGTTGTCGCAGCTTGCGATGCACTGGCAGTATCTGGAGACCACTGTGAAGCTGCAGAGGAATATCTGAAATGTTTTAAGGAGCAGGCTAAAGCCCATGGAATTGAAGACATTGACTTCTAAAAGCTATCGGACCAATGCTGTTATGGACCAAAATATACACACGTTATGCTTTAATCTTAAGTTTAGTTATTAAATAAATAATGATTATATGATTATAGCTTGCAATATCAAAAGCAAGAGTTTTTAATCAGTAAAAAATGAGAGAAAAGTGACATTCACCACCCTGTCAGTACGCGCCAAGGTCTTCCACAGCTCAAAGTCGTATCTTCTTTGGCATGATTATTTTTTTGACTTTTAATTGTTGGCGTCTAGCGTTGTCAAAAAAATTATAGGACTGCTATAGCGATACTTTCGTAGTCCTGCTTCCACCGGATCAACGTCTTTTAGGTAGATATGGCAGATATTAGCAGGCCTGTTGCAGTTTTCGAAAACGCAAAACGAAACATTTTCTTGTCCTTATATCTTGCAAACCTTGCCATATCTACGCTGGAATGCATACTCTTATCAAATTTCTAAATGGTAAGAGAACCCTCAAGTGATATCAAACCAGAAAAGAAAGCGGGCTGAATCTTGGAAACCCACCACCATGGATTCTGCTAAAATTTGGGAACTATATGAGGCTATTGACCGATAGGAACCATGCATGGCACAGTTGTTGAAAGTCGTAACAGAGCGCTATGTGCAAAATTTTAACCTAATGGGACAAAAATATCGGCCTGTAAGGGCTCAAGAAGTCGATTTATATAGGAGCTATATCAGGTTCTTGACCGATTTGAACCGTACTTCGCACAGTTGTTCAAAGTCGTTAGAGAACACTATGTGCAAAATTTCAGCCAAATGGGAAAAAAATTACGTCTTCTAGGGGCCAAGAAGTCAAATCGGGAAATCGGTTTGTATGGAAGCTATATCAGGTTGTAGACCGATTTAAACCGTACTTCGTACAGTTGTTGGAAGTCATAACAAAGCACCATGTGATAAATTTCATACAAATCGGATAAAAATTGGGGCTTCCAAAGGCTCGAGAAGTCAAATCCGAAGATCGGTTTATATAGAAGCAATATACAAACCTTAACCTTTACGGCCCAAAGCAAATCCCAACGACTTACATTAATAAAAAGTATTTGTACAAAATTTCAAGTGGCTAGCTTTGCGCGTTCGACCACTATCGTGATTTCGATAGACGGACGGACATGGCTAGATCGATTTAGAATGTCGAGACGATCAAGAATATATATACTTTATACGGTCCTAGATCAATATTTCGAGTTGTTACAAACGGCATTACTAGATTAGTATACCCCCATGGGTGTATACTAATCTACTCTAAAAAACTATGCGACAGAACGTTCAGACATCCTTTAGAGTTCTTTCAGAACTGTCGCAAGGAAAATTCGTACAGACATACAGTGCAGTAATTGTTCCGAATTCCTTCTGAACAGTCGGAAGAAAATTTAAAAAAAAAAACATACGAAAAAGCTATCAGACATCGCTCAGAATTATTTCAGAACTGTCTGTACAAAAATTTTCTCAGAATAGCGAACAGAATTCAGAACGAACTCGGTAAGATCTTGTCTTGAAGACTTCCGAATTTGTTACGTTTTGTCTTCAGACATTTCAAAGAGGATAGTAATAACAGAGCACTCTCAAAATTTTACAGCAAAAGTCAAGCTTATAGGCATGGGTAATTTTGACAGCTCTGCCAAAAAATATCAAATTTACAGCAAAAAGAAAAGAAATAAAAGAAAGAAAAATACACACATTGGAAGCTTCGACTGCTGAAACCCTACATACGTGCATTACCCCATATTTTCCTTTAGGCGAAAGGAAATATTACTTATTTAGAAAGTACAAACGAGGCAAACTACATGCCATTGAGAGCAGACTTCTGCTTGCGACATGTTCTTAGATAATTCTCATTTATCTATATTCACCAGCTCCACCAACCAGTTTATGTGCGAAATTCAAATTCTTCGAATCTCTACCATACGCCAAATGTTTGCCTACCAAACAAAAGGTGTGAACGGTACATAAGATGGTGATTGTAAGAATTTGTGCCAAACGGGCAATATGGTTACCGACTACTCACATTGTAACATACCATACATCCATCTGGCGTGTAGAATTTTGACTTTGCGGCGTGCTGTTTATTATTTCTGGATTTCTCTATTAACTTTTTCGGCTTGCTTTTTGTATATTTAATAAAAACTCAACCAAACCATGGATGATGAAGCTGAGACCTACAAACTATGGCGTATACGAAAAACCATCATGCAACTTAGCCACGATAGAGGCTATTTAGTGACACAAGATGAATTGGATCAGACACTTGAACAATTTAAGGAAATGTTTGGTGACAAACCCAGTGAGAAGAGGCCTGCACGCTCCGATTTGATTGTTTTGGTTGCCCACAACGATGATCCCACCGATCAAATGTTTGTCTTCTTTCCCGACGAACCAAAAATTGGCATAAAAACCATAAAGACCTATTGTACGCGTATGCAGGAGGAAAATATTCACAGGGCTATTGTAGTTGTACAGGCTGGCATGACTCCCTCGGCCAAACAGTCTTTGGTCGATATGGCTCCCAAATATATATTGGAACAATTTTTAGAATCTGAATTATTGATTAATATAACCGAGCATGAGTTGGTACCGGAGCATGTGGTCATGACACCGGAGGAGAAACAAGAGCTGCTGGCACGTTATAAACTGAAAGAGAACATGTTGATGAGAATTCAAGCTGGTGATCCGGTATCGAGATATTTTGGTCTTAAACGTGGTCAAGTGGTGAAAATTATTCGTTCTTCGGAAACAGCTGGACGTTATATTTCCTATCGTTTGGTTTGCTGAAGTCGAACAATAGGAATAACTATTTTAAGCTATGATAAAATATTAGATATAATGAGGTTTGCAGATGGAATCAATAACAAATGACGATATAAAGGCGAATGTTAAACAAAACATGGGATTTTTTCAATTCTTATTTTGGTGTTTTTTTTTTTGAAGGGATTGCTTACAACAAAGGATCAAGAGGGATTAAGATAATATGGGCTGCGAATGATTCTTTCTATTGCAGTCACAAACCATGCCTTGCTACGTAGCGATCCTTGTCAATCTCCATATTTGGACAGTGGTTGCACATCAAATAAATACTGCTTAGATCTATCCCATGGCAGCCGGTTGTACGTACCGGATTGACCCAATGGAATTCTTCATCGGCAAGGACTGCCGTTTCACTGTATAACACACTGCTACAACAACTGATAACATTTTTTTCGGATAGGAAGGATATATCTCCTGATGGTGGACTACATACGAATATATGCAGATCATCGAGCAAAGAGACATCTCTAGTTCAATCCCATGGCAGCCGGTTGTACGTACCGGATTGACCCGATGGAGTACTTCACCGGCAAGGGCTGCCGCCTCAGTGTACAATACACTGCTACAACAACAACATCTCTAGTTAATATGTGAGAAGTTTGCCCTCTGTTCCTTAATGTAATGTTTGTAGGCCAATTTGCCATATTTTATGTGTATAACGGCTTACGGCATTCTTTAATTCTTTCTTCCCTTATCTCATTTTATATGTACATTTTTTTTTATTAAAATTAATAAAAATGTAATTTTTTAATAACTTAAAATAAATATTACTTACATCTAGCTTATTTCATTTATGGTTAGTACCCTCTTTTTGGGTTTCTCTCCCATAACTGCTGCTACCGCCGCCACCGTAGTTCCGTGATCCTTACTCATATGCCGCGAAAGGCCACGATAGTGTGCATATGTTTTGCCACACAGTTTGCACACACTTTTCTCTTGACTGTGCACAGTGCGATGTTGAAATAATAACTTGGAATTTGTAAAACCTTTGCCACATATATTGCATATTGAGTCTCTTATATTGTTGTGTGCTTTCAAATGCCAATTGAGCAGCTTTTGTTGGGTGAAACCTTCACCACACACATCGCATATGAATTCTTTCTCATATTCTGGATGATTTTGGAAATGCAATTTGAGTTCTTTTTTACAAGGAAATCCCTTGCCACAGTATTTGCACACAAATGGAAAATCTTGAGTATGACGACGCAGGTGTATAACATAGCCCGGCTTTTGGGTGAATTCATAATTGCAAATGGAACATTTAAATGGTTTGGAGCCATCATGTTTCGATACGTGTATGCGAAATGTGGCCACATGCATTAGGACCTTGGGACAAAATTGACACTTAAAGGGACCCAAATGTGGCAGAAGATATGAAATGTGATTGTAAAATTTACAGGATGATTTATACTCCCCATTGGGTTTGTTGGTGGTGTATTCGATGCAGTTCTCCTTTTCTTTCTTAACTATTTTATGTATAAATTCGATTTTTTCCTCCACTTCATCTACAGTATAATTTAATTGCAATTCCTGCTTTACCTCCCCAATAACAGTTTGTAGAGCAGCGTGACGCCTTTGCTCCGAATAATAAAATATATCCTGTTCGTTCCACAAGCAGGAATGTTTTTTGTAAATATCTATTAAACGTATAATTTGTTCATCGTTCAGTTTGGGTTTTGCCAAAAGCTGTTCCTCTTGCAACTAGAATGCAACAATGAAATCGTTGAAAATTTTGAATCTTTAAGTTTGTTATACATTTTAAATATTACCTCTTGTATAAAACTTAAAGTTGGTTTTAGAAATTCCAAATGGTCATGGAACCACAAGGGCTTATAGTCTTTATCCTTATTTTTAATGTAATTCATGCGTATGCGTACATCACGTATATAGCGGACTCTCATGTATTTAATACATTTCTCGGCATCTCGTATTGTCATGGGAACATCTGACTCCTGCAACTCTTGACATATCTTTTTTAAACAATCATCTCGTTTCTTGCGGCAACGATTTACCAGTTTAGGCGGTCTGGTAGCATCCCATAACTCGTCTTGTTTCTGGTAGGCTGCTATAAAGGCTACAACATAAATCTGATTGTTCATAAACTCATCAATATCCAAGCCAACATCTAGTTTCACTTTGGATTTCTTAGCTGGTGATGGTTTTAAATCATCATCGCCTTCTTTAGTGTCATCTAAGAATTCCTTGTCGTCAAAATCATCGTCATCATCATCATCGCGTATAATAAAATCTTCATCGTCATCATCTTCACCATAGTCTATTATATCATCGTCCAGATAGGATAAATCTGTTTTTATATTCAATGATGTTCCATAATTAGGTGATTTCTCATCCAAAGCCTCAGCAATGGTGGACTGTTCAACGGTTTGAAGAAAAGGTTTGGGAAACTGCAAAAAAAAAATAAGTTTTTACAAGTATAGGGATAGTAAAGTGGTTAAATTTAAGGAAGAGAGAAAGTAGTTGGATGTTACTGTAGGAAATATTGATCTAAGACCATATCAAGTTCATAAATTATAGCTCATTGTTATATTCCAAGCCGATCTAGTACATGATTCTTTCTTTTTTCTTTGCTACAAATTGCAGTAGTTGGAAAACGGAAGCGTTACGACATCAGTTGTCCATGAAGTGAGGTATAGTGAACGCTGCGGACGAGAATCATAGCTTCGTTAAAGGAAATAAATCAGGTTGTTGCTGTTGTTGTAGCAGTGTGTTGTACACTGAGGCGGCAGCCCTTGCCGATGAAGGACTTCATCGGGTCAATCCGGTACGTACAACCGGCTGCCATGGGTTTAAAATAAATCAGGTATTCTACGTATTTAGCTTGAGGCTCTAGAAGCCCAGATAGGTCTTTAAATAAATATAGGCCCATATAAACAATTCTCCCGATTTCTTAAGGCCTTAACTTCGTAGGCATAAAATTAATGCCTGTACAGCATACCGGAAGAAGGCTCCACTTAGTGGAGAATTTTTGGGGGAACATTTTAAGTGCTCCAAATATTTACCTCACTATGCTTTGCAGCAATAGCCTGGATGCTCTCCAGATTTATTTCATCATCAGGTTCTTGTTTAACCAATTCATCGTATTTTTTCTTTCGGGTCTCACTTAATGGCTGTTGTCTGGTCTGGACTTTACCAACACGTTTATCTTTGTCTTTATGCTTGGGATTTTTCATCAACAAAACTACCGGCTCCTCCAAAGGGTCCACAATCAAGTCCTAAAAAGAAAGGCTTGTATTAAAATCTTATAACTAATGAAAGTCGCTGAAAGCCTGCCTTCTTGTCCTCACTCTCGACGTTGGTTTTTGCAAATTCACTAACTGTGGCGAATGGCTCGTTTACATCATCAATTTCCTCCTCCTTTGTTCTTACATCTGCAAAGGAGAGCTCCTGATGCTCCTTTTCTAAATGTATAACAAATGTCTGGAACTGTAAACATATCTCTTCACATTGTAGACATAAAAGTGCATATTGTCTTTCTCCAATTGCTGGTGACTTTAATATTTCCCCACATTTTGTATAATTGGCATAGGTGCTATAGTTGGACAAACTACTTAGTGTGGCCATTTTATATAGCTTATGTTTATATTCATTGAGTTGGAATTGGGCAAATATATAGCTTCAGAAAGGATTTGGTGTTGGAAAAAGCAACTATTAATCCTCCTATCGTGACAAAAGTTAAATGAAGGAAAAAAATGTTTACGAAAATTAGAATGAACGAATAGACGAGAATGAGATGAAGGAAAGGATGAACGAAAAAATCAAAACAAAAACGGTCAAGAAGAAGAAGAAAACCAAAACAGGAAATGCAATATGGAATGATATCTTAAAATCGCATCCTAAAGTTGAACCGGTTACCCGGTTTAGCTTCAATACAAATGCCCAAGGCGGATTTAAAAATGTGGTTTCACGCCAAGATATATTCATTTACTGGTAGTGGCAGTTGTCTAACAACAAAATATTGAGTGCACTATTTGTCAAAATCAGAGATTAGTGAAACTCTGATTTTGAGTATGTTACTAGTTCGCGCCATTTTTCGTTATTTGTGTGTGTAATACACACACACAACGAAAGCTCTTTGACAGATAGCGCACTTTGCGAGAAAAAATTGTACTCAGCTGTTTACGGTTCACTTTATGTTTTCGCAAGTGACCCAACTTTCTATTAGTAAATCTTGGTTAAATAGCAACGAGTATGAAAAGTGTATGGCATATCTTCCGACTACAAAATAAGACCTTTGAAAAGCGGCTTTTACTCCTGAAGTTTCCCGCTGGGATTACTAATGTTATCAATAATTGTGAATGTGTATGTTAACAAAACGCCAGCTGACCGTCATTTAAATTACCCTCAAAGGCATTCCAAACAATTTGGATTTGTTCGAGTTTTACTTAAAACGAGATCATTTATTTTGCTCTTGTAAACGTGAATTAGCAAACACCATCAGCCTTCCAATTATATTATCCTTTAAATCAATCTAAAAGTAAGGGATTTATACGTGATTTTACTTAAAACACGATAATTTATTTTGCCATGTAAACAGTTTTTTTATTGATTTACCTTCGTCACACACATATACACAAAATTTGCTTCGTTTTCTATATTCAGTACAAACTCAAAGCTGTGTGTGTGTGTTTTATTGCAAGTTTTATAAATAAATCAACTTTGTATTATTGTGTCGTTAAACGTACAAACAAAACCCGTTTTAAGCCAACGAAAATTAATATACATAATTGATAGCAGGCAAAAAACGTTTTCAACTAACCAAGTATAGATCAGAAAATTTCAAATAAAATGGAAAAAGATGGGTAGGTATTGAATTCAGTTGGTTTGTCATAAAAAGTAGCTAAAACTATACTCCTTATTGCAGTTCAGCAAAACAAACTCGCAAACGTTGGTCGGTCGAAGGCGAACACTTTTTGCTTACCTTATGGGTGAAACATCTGGAGGAATTGCGAGAAGCTCGGAAAAATGCACATGTATATATCAATATGGCCGCAGCAATGTCCGCCAAAGGATATTTTTACTCGAGGGAAGAAATTAAAACCAAATTACACAACCTTACCAGTAAATATAGGTAACATTACTTTGCGGCTGTTTTTGACCGAATTAATGCGAGACTTAGATTTTTTTCTTCTTACAGGGATGAAATAAAGAAATCTGACCAAACAGGACAACCGCCCAGCTGGGATTTATTCGAAAAGATCAACAAAATTTTAGGAGAATACAAATATCATAAGGCGTCGTCTTTCGAAGAGCAAAGCTTTGGTATGTGTACAAACATAAAAACCTATGGCATATCATAACGTATATATATTACATTATTGCTTCCAATATTTATTTTGCAATGGCGCTTTTTTTATTTTATTCGGTTTGAATTTCTTGTTTCTGTTTTGCAATCGCAGCGCATGGATCTTTATTATTTGAACCGTGTGCTCTTACAATATGACGATAAAGTCCACGGTAGTGCGCGTAATCCTTACCACAAGCCTTGCATTCAAACTTCTGTCCATTATGGACATTTTTGTGTTGATTCAATAGATTTGCATTTGTAAATGCTTTGCCACAGATATCGCATATTTGATCACGTACATTGGAATGAGTTTTTTTGTGGTCTGCTAAATTTCTAGGATAAGCAAAATTATTTCCACATATATCGCAGGTATGACGTTTATTCGGAAAACTTTGCCTGTGTTCCTTGCGATGTTGCTTCGCATCTTTAACTGTGGGAAATGTGATCATACATATCTTACAGTTATACGTTTGCGTAGAATTGTCTTCGTGTATTTCATGAGCACGTACATAGTGCTTACGTAGACTTCTGGGATTTGCATAGACATTGCTACATATGGTGCATTGACTTTCAGTTTTACTGTGAGTTTGTAAATGTTGACGCAACAGTCCGCGGTGGGTAAATCCTTTACCGCATTCGGAACATACATTATCACGTATATTTGCATGGTTCTTCATGTGATTGGTTAATTGATGCTGAGTATAAAAACTATCGGCACACAATTCGCAGATGTATGGTTTTGAACCGTGTTTTACAATGTGGCGTTGCCATTCCTTTTTGCTAGGAAAAGATTTACTGCAGACTTCACACTGGAAGGGACACTCTTTGGTATGACGTCTTAAATGACACATAAATTCCTTTTTGTGTGTCAATTCCTTATGACAGACCATGCATTTAAAAGGTTTATTGCCTTCATGTTGGGCAACATGGAACTTGTAAGCGTACACATCTGAATACGTTTTCTTACAGTGACAGCAAACAAATGGTCCCACATGGGGCAAGAGAAAATTCAGTTCTTCTTTAAACTTTGGAAACGTATGAGTCTTACCAGCAGTAACTTCTTCTTTCAATAAACGTTTATTTTCGTTTACTGCCATTGCCTTTAAGTCTTCAAGAAAAGTTTTAAGTTCGATTGTTGATATATTTTCCAGTTTCGACAAGACAATGAACTCATTAGTCATTGCCTCAAGGGTTTCTTGCCGGTACATGATGGAGGTGTGATATATATTGGCTTCGTTCCAGAGACATTCATTCTTTTTATATAGGTTAATCAAAATAAGCCAATTTTCTTCTGACAGCGGCGGGGAAATATTTTTCTGCAAGCATATAAAATGATTACATTTACCGAAATCAGACAAAATGGGTTGGCATAGATACTGACCTGCTTATATACCCCTTCGATATGCGGTTCTATAAATTTCAACATATTATAAAACCATAAGCTAGAACTTTCTTCTTTGTCATTGTGCAAGCTTTTATAATGGTGAGTGAATTGCAGTCGCAGACGTTTGATAATTATTTCAATTTGCTTGGTTGTTGAGCCACTAACTTGATACTCTTCATTCAAGGCGTATAGTATGTTCTTATATGCTTCTTGCTTTCTTTTGGAATTTCGCGTTTTTTTAGATGTATCCCATAGCTGTGGTTGGTTTTTATACGCATCGATAAGAGATGCAATAAACTTGCGATTTTTACTCAGTTGCTTTAGATTTAGGTTGGAATCTTCCACAGATTTGGAACAATGCTCTGCATATTCATTCGGCATATAATCATTATTAAAATCGTTCAAATTTTCATCAAAACAAGAATGGGGTTTCAGCTGAAAAATAATAGAAAATATACAAGTGCTTGAACTTGTTTCCAATTTTTAAAATTTGTGGTTAAATTGTAAAGTTACGAATGAAGAATATATGAGTGTCCTGTTAATACCTCAAAATCATTATCATTTATCTCTTTATCACTATCAACCGTTTCATTAGCTGTTTCCAATTCTTGAATGGTCACATCTGTTGTCTCATTTCTGATAAATGTTTTAATGTTCTTGGAGTTATCATAACTGTATGAAACTTCCCCAAGGGGATCCTAGAAAATAAAATCAGTTCAAATCAAATCAGCATTGTTTGTTTGTGTGTCATAGTGAAACTTGCCATTTCTTTGTCTGACTTTTCCTCAAACGTTTTAATGATTCCAAATACCGAACCCTCCTGTGCATGAAGTTCATCTTTTGGAATGTTGTGTGTTTTTATATGACTTAAAAATGTTGCCAATTCCCAGAAGACATTGTCACATTGCATGCATGACAGGACCAAGTAATAGTCATCTGCAGTAATTGTTGTTTTAAAAATATATCCGCATTTTGTTAAATTATTTATCTGGAATAATTTTTTTTCGTACATTATTTTGGACGTTTTATGAACATTAAATAATGGAATATTTTGTTTACATCAATCAGCTGTATGTTGCAATGTTGCCATATTAATGGATGACAGCAGTGCAACTTTTAGCCCATTAACGCCTGAACTCGGATTTGTCCGAATTTAATGAAATTTTTATAGTATATTAATATTTATATCGACGTGGTGGTGGATAATGTCAGACCAAACTATATAACATTTTTTTAAATCACCCAAGTATGGGCTTATATGACCCAAAAAAAATTTATGGAAGCATTGCCATTCATCCACTTAATGCCAATAAAAATCGAATTGACATACCTCCTATCTAACTAATGCTAGAAATTTATATTTTTGTTTAGTTTTCTACCCTTTTGTTATTAATCCGGTACGTACAACCGGCTGCCATGGAATATGTATTTTAATACAGTGGCAACAATGTTAGAATCGCAATGCACCTTTTCAGGTGGCAATCATTGGCACAGCTGCTAGCTACAACAAAAAAAGCGGCTAAGTGAAGCAAATAGTTGTATATGAACGAGAAAGAGACAATTGATGCGAACTAGTTCAGTTAATTCATTTCAGTGACCCGTTCATATGAGCTACTGTTGTGTGTTCGCGAACTACACCACTCTATTCCAGAATTTCAACGTGTACATACTAACTTTTGCAAACGTAAAGTGTAAAACGTGAAAAATTAAATATGTCGTCGACTAGAAAGTATAGCTGCATATGGATGCATTTCATGGAAGACGGTCGAACAAGGGCAAAATGCAATTATTGTCAAGCTTCTCTCAGCATTGCTGGAGGATCAAATGGGAACTTATCCAGACACATGAAAAAAAAGCATTCACATATAGTGTTGGATCCTGAAAAACATAAAACGGAACCTGAGGAATTTCTAAATGAAGATGCAATCTCAGCATTGCCTTCATCAAGTGCTCAATCGGTTCGTCAAAAAATTGTCAAAAACAATTGTTCAATCATGAATTCAGGTATGTCGTGAATGCACTGCCCAACTCGTATGAACAGTTCACTAACATCAGCTACATATTTCCCATCTGTCGGTCTTCTTCATTTATCAGCTCCGGCAGCTTATTGCAATACAGTAACGAGTTTCATTCATTCGTTGGCCCTTTTCTATTGTCTCTGTCGACTGAGACCAGGGTTGCCAAATTGAGAGTTGCAAGTATTGCCAGTCGATGATATGCAACGTACTTAAATAGAATCGCGCGGATATAGTAACGAAAGTAACGAACAGTACTTTTAAATGAATGAAGTTCAGTAAATACCAGAATGGGCATTTTGAAGAAAAGCATCTTGAACGAAAATTGTATTGAAATGGAAATAAAACATATTATTTTACAAAAACAATAAAATTTTATTAGAACTGTTTACATAAAAAATAATTGATAATGTTATTTTGTATAAAAATACAATTTTCACAAAATATTTAAATTGCAGCAATTACAGATACCATGTCTTCGCGTTCTTACAAATCAGCATCAGCACCGCCCAGCCATATGGCTACAAGAACAACCGATTGGAGCTGTGGAAATGTTTCCTTTTGTTTTCAAGCCCAAAGAAGGGTTTATGTCCTGAATTGTATGTTCTGCTCCCAGGTTTGCTTACATTGGGATTCCTTTATAAATCATATGGAACAGGAACATGATGAAGATCTTTGCTCTGAACATTTGATGCAAAAGGAGCCACCAGCAGTAAATATAGAACACGACTATCGCATTGCTACAAAAAGACGCAAAACAAATACATCGAACACATCTGACAATAATCGTGATGGGGTTAGTACTTAATCTTACTAATTTTGTAAACATTATTTAAAGATTTCTTTATTATTTATTGTATTTATTAGGATGATCGTTTATCGAATAAAGCAGATTTCAATTCTGATCCGCTAATTGCAACTCATGATGTTACCCGCTTTCCCGAAAACGTGAGCATTAAAACAGAATCAGCAATGGAAATCATTGATGAGTATGAAGATACAAATACTATATCAGATAAAGAGGACGAGGCGAGCGTGACATATGAGGACGAGGTATTTATGTTAATGTTGGATTTAATGAACGTTTACTTAAAAATGCCACTGAAGTGGGGAACATGAGCAGGAAACTTGGCAAATAAAAAAAAAAAGATATAGGTCCAGTTTAGATAGCAGTAAAAACCATACCCATGCTTTCTTGGGCAAAACTTCTTAGAATTTGTCGTAGATTACGATTGTGATAACCACCAAAATTGACGCACCCTAAAACTCACAGCTCCGAAACAGGATTGATAATTTTTTTCTTGAGCATATTATTTTCCGATTTCTTCGCGTGTAGTTGACCTTTTGGTATTTTAATGACTTACTTAATGTTTTCGGCTGCAGGTCAGTTAAAACAGTGTTACATTCGATGTGCTTCTTTTCATCTCACTATCGGTTGTCAGCTGATTTTCTCTTTCTATGTTTATTGATGACTTGTCGATATACACTTGCTCAACTTTAAACATCTTTCTTGTCAATTATTTTCTCGTAAGGAGGAATGTCAATAATGTGCAGCATCTCAAGAGTGAAACTGCGTTTGTAATGATTCTACAGAGTAAGCAACTTTACGTCTTTGATGTTCGGTTTGTGGCCAGTTTGGGCACAGAGGACAGCAAGGGCGGTTTTCTGCTCTAGCGGTTTATTTACAGCTTTTTGGTCTGACTTGTATGAAGATAGTCTAGTTTTCAATTTTGTCACAGTAGTGCCAATATATGCCATTGGGCATATGTGAGTCTTGTCCCCGTTGCATTTATTTTTATACACCAAATTCGATTTGCTCTATTTTTCGATTATGCACTTGGTCTTGCTGAATAGCTCATTGACGGTCCTGTTTGTCTTCCAGGCTAGCTGATACTTCTCCTTATGGTAGATATTGGTCTTGCTTAGTCTTTCTGGAAAGCCTTCTTCATATGATACCGTTTTGTATATTTTTTCCTTTTGTATATTAGGCCTTTTCGAATCGTCTCCGTAGCTTTGTCTCCGTAGCTTTGTTTGGCTTTGCATATCAATTGTCTTATAGTGTGACTGGGAAAATCATTGGCTTTTAAAATGTTTTTTTACTCTTCCCTCGTGTCTCGCATGAAACTCAGTGTCGCCAATGCTAAAAACTCTCTTGATAAAATTTGCCGCGGAATTGGTTATTATTCGTCTGTGGTGTTTAGAATGAAAATTGATAAGTCGTCCGGAAGCGGTCGATTTTTGGTACCAATCAACTTTCAGTACGTTATTTTGTCTATGTACCATACAGTCAAGGTATGGTAGTTTGTTTTCTAGTTTCTCGTCTTAGTGAACTGTATTTGTCGGTGGTAAGCATTTAGAGCTTCTAAAGTTTAGTCCACATCCGATTTCCTTTCGACTGTGAAGATATCATCCACATATTTAGTTATTATCTTTGACTTGGCTATTTCCATAATAATATCGGCGATGATGGGTGATGCTGGGGAACCAATAGACATGCTCTTGAGCTGCTCCTAAACTTTATCCTCACATTTGAAGTATCTTGTGTCCTTGATAGAAAATGAAATAATTTCCTTAAAAATGTTGCATGGTATACGTGTATGTTTTTCAATTTCTCCCCATTTTCTCTCAATTGTTTGTATAGCCAAATTCACCGGGATGCTTGGAAATAATCAAACCATATCAAATGAAATAAAAATATCGTCTTTATCTATTTTGAGGTTCCCAATTTTTATCTTGAAGTCAACTGCGTCCTTTATGTTATATTTAGAATTCGCGGTTGTATGTTCCAAAGTATTTACCGTGTATTTACATATGTTATAGAACGGGGAATTACCATATGAACATATTGGCCTCAATGGTGTACCCTCTTTATGAATTTTAGGCAATCCGTTAATCCTCGGGGCCAATGAAGTTCTGCTTGCAAGTTTATTCTTCTCTGGAATATTTATTAGATTTCAGTTGAAAAGTTTTTCAACTAATTTGTTGTTTTTCGTTTGGAATTTCGAAGTCGGGTCAATTTTCAATCTTTTAGATGTACACATATCATGTAGAATATTCTTCATTTTTGTTTCGTAGTCTTATTCTTTTCCGTTAAATTCAAAAAACATGCTTTAGTTACAATTAAATATTGTCATAAATAGCCTTGTAAAAACATATATAAAGATGATAGATGCTGACCTAAACTAATATAAAATTATAACACTTTTAGGCGGACATTACTACCGACGAACAAACGGCAAATTCGTACAAAGCGCAAACAACGGCAACAAAATCAGGTAGATTCGATTACATTAGATATCATAATATAGGTCTAGTAACATTTTTTTGTATTAGACGTACAGGCTCTTATGGACAAACTCGATTTAGCACACCGTCTCATTTATCGCTTACTGGATGAAGTAAAATCGTTAAAAGGTCAGACATCAACAACAGCAACTAACACACCTACAGTTACTAGCAGTCGCAAAAACCGTCAATTTGAAAGGGGAGACGACTTTTTACAATGTGATCAAAAACGATCACCCGATCAACGTTTTATGGGTTTTGTAAGACCACAATAAAAAGGAACTGATATAGATTAAAATCGGATAATTTTTTTTAGATTACTGAACAACAAAATTTATAAAAAGTTGTTAAAAAACGTATGTTCGATTATTCAACATGGTGTTGGCAAGGTTCCAATGTTAAGTTGGCCCTTAAAAGTGTTTACCACCAACTCTATAAAAACGTATAAATGTATGTATTTCCATTATGTATATTTGTTTCAGATGCCAACAAACATAAACTTGTGTTAATAATAAATGTTTAGACAATAAATGCAACCATTACGGTATTCGCATTTAGAATTACTATTAAATTAAATGGACCATTAAACTAATAGCCATATTTTAATGAATATAATATACTATTTATTTTAGTTTGTAATATTTTAGTTGGTCTTTCTATGTTTAATACGAATAAATCGTTCTATATACTATGTATATAGTTAAGATATCATAACATTTCACAAATGTGATTATTTTTTTTTTGGAAAATAACAAGTAAGAGCGTGCTAAGTTTGGACGGTACGAATTTTATATACCCTCCACCATGGATCGCATTTGTCGAGTTCTATGCGCGGTATCTCTTTTTAGGCAAACAAAGAATATTGAATAAGAACTGATATAGTCCGATTTCGACTATAAATTAATTGAATGCTGAACATTGTACAATATTTCAGTTCATTCGGATAAGAATTGCGCCTTATAGGGGCTCTAGAAGCAAAATCGGAAGATAGGTTTATATGGGAGCTGTATCAAGCTATAGATCGATTCAGACCATATTAGACACGTATATTGAAGGTCATGAGAGAAGCCGTTGCACAAAATTTTTGCCAAATCGGATAAGAATTTCGCCTTCTAGAGGCTCAAGAAGTCAAGATCCCACATTGGTTTATATGGCAGCTATATCAGGTTATTTACCAATTTGCGTCATACTTAGCACAGCTATTGGAAGTCATAACAAAACACCCCATGCAAAATTTCAGGCAAATGGAATGACATTTGCGCGCTCTATTGGCTCAAGAAGTCAAGACCCAAGATCGGTTTATATGGCAGCTATACCAGATTAAGAACCGATTTGGATCATACTTAACACAGTTGTTGGAAGTGATACCAAAACACTACGTACAAAATTTCAGTCAAATCGAACGTGAATTGCGCCCTCTAGAGGTTCAAGAAATCAAGACCCAAGATCGATTTGAACCATACCTAGCGCATTTGTTGGAAGTGATATCAAAACACCACGTGCAAAATTTCAGTCAAATTGGATGAGAATTGCGCCCAGTAGAGGCTCAAGGAGTCAAATCCCAACCGGTCTACACTAATAAAAAGTATTTGTGCAAAATTTCAAGCGGCTAGCTTTGCTCCTTCGAAAGTTAGCGTGCTTTCGACAGACAGACGGACGGACATGGCTAGATCGACTAAAAATGACATGACAATCAGGGATATATATACTTTATGGGGTCTCAGACGCATATTTCGATGTGTTATAAGCAGAATGACGAAATTAGTATACCCCCATCCTATGGTGGAGGGTATAAAAAAATAAATTTCGCATATAAAATATGATTTGAAATTTTTTTATTAAAACTAGCAGCAAACTATGCAACGTGTTTGCCAACTTCTTGCTTTTAATAATATTTTTATTTCAATGGCAAAGATATCATCATGTCACGCCACAGGACAATTATGAGTACTGCCCGCCAAGGGATAACTATGAGCACCACACTGGCTGGAACTTTGAGCTTCAATCTGTGTGGTGTTCTTCATTATCACGAGAAGCTTAGCTGGAAGGTACCGAGTAGCTGCAACTGCAGTCGCGATATCGCACGGAGAGTCTCAGTGAGAGGACAGGTGGTACCGGCTCTTGCACCATGGCCTTATGCTCCCGCGACGATCGGTCGTATAGACCGGAACTAGCTTGCCGCCTATAAGAGCTTGACGAGGATCGCCAACTTCACATTCAAATGTGACTACGACGACGACGACGATGAGTACTACACTGGTTAAGCACCACACTGATCTCAGGCGAGAGCTACTGGGCGCGTCCACAGGTTTCGGATAGCAGAATGTTCCGTACGAATATGAATTAGCTGCAAAATCAATCAGCGGTATAAGGGGGAGAGTCTTAGAGAGAGCCAGGGTGGCACTGATCGTGCTTGAATACTGAGTGGCTGTATTACTCGATAGGACAAGGCAAGTAAATAAACACTCAACTATGGACCAAGACGACCTTGTTCACTTTTAGGAGGTTCAGGAGGATCACTACCTCCACATTACACCCTACCTGAGCCGTGTTTTGATAAAAATTACTGTACCGTTATTCCTGATAGAACCGATTGGAACAACGACATCTCTGATAACAGAAGTTACATAGACTTCTATATGGAAGGTTCCAAACGACCAGGTGGGCTCTGGTGTATAAAATCTAAAAATCTAGAACTGGTCATATCGAAAAGGTTACCCGACCACTGCAATGTGTATCAGGCCGAGATCCTTGCAATTAAGGAAGTGGTGGAATGGCTAAGATATAATGTCATTACGACGATTGGCATAAATATCTTCTCAGACAGCCAAGCAGCCATTAAATCCCTGGAGAACGTATTTCTGAACACAAAAACCGCCCTCGACTGTCACAGAACTCTCAAAGAGATGGCTGAACAGTTCAAAATTCACTTCTTCTGGGTGCCGGGCCTCAGAGATATCCCAGGAAATCATAAAGCGGACGAGCTTGCGAGACTAGGAACTACCCTACACATTCCAGGGATACTGGAATCTGTGGGTATGCCTCTAACGACATGTAAGCTAAGTTTTCAGGACCAGGTCCGAAGGACAACGAATGATAGATGGTCACAAAGAGGGGGCTGTGAGCATTCCAAAACTATGTGGCCTCACCTAGACTTGAAGAGGTCTACTGCTTTGCTGTCATTGGCTAGAACGGACTTCTCAGCCATTGTGCCCGTCATGACAGGTCACTGTTTAATCGGAAAAATACTGACAGACAGAAGTTTGCCAGCAACGACTTTTGTAGAAGCTGTGAGGACATCGAAGGAGAAGAGACTATAGAACACCTTCTGTGTGTGTGTCCCGCACTAGCAGTCAGAAGCAGTTCCACTTTAGGTTCTCATTTCTTTGAGAACCTGTCTGCTCTCACTGCTCTTTTGCTCTAAACTACATCCACCACGTTAATCCCTCAGCCTGGAATCGAGGAGCCAGTGGCTTCTGACTCTAGTGGTACCAGATTCGGGATACTTGTCTTCCCTTGTTGTATACACATATGTATGTACATATATACAACTTCAAACCCCACTATCCAAAATTGTCTCAAATTTTGCAGCAAAAATCTGCTCACACTGTTGCGCAATACATCTTAAATTTATCG
Organism: Stomoxys calcitrans; assembly: GCF_963082655.1. Taxonomy (NCBI): domain Eukaryota; kingdom Metazoa; phylum Arthropoda; class Insecta; order Diptera; family Muscidae; genus Stomoxys; species Stomoxys calcitrans. The sequence continues at coordinate 29,397,054 of NC_081555.1, read as the reverse complement.
AAATTTGCAAATGCAGATGCCAAAATAATTGCACCAACCATCCATCTAAGGGATAATGCAACGAACTCAAGTGTATCATTTTTTATACCCACCACCATAGAATGGGGGTATACTTATCTGGTCATTCCATTTGTAACACCTCGAAATATTCGTCTAAGACCCCATAAAGTATATTTATTCTTGATCGTCTCGTCGTTCTGAATCGATCAAGCCATGTCCGTCCGTCCGCCTGTTGAAATCACGGTAGAGTTCGAACGCGTAAAGCTGGTCGCTTGAAATTTTGCACAGATACTTAATATCGATGTAGGTCGTTGGGGATTGCAAATGGGCCATATCGGTTCAGGTTAAGATATAGCGCCCATATAAACCGATCTCCCGATTTGACTTCTTGAGCCCCTGGAAGCCGCAATTTTTCGGCGATTTGGCAGAAATTTTGCACGTATTGTTCTCTTATGACTTCCAATAACTGTGCCAAGTAGGTTCCAAATCAGTCTATAACCTGATACAGCTCCCACATAAACCGATCTCACGATTTGATTTCTTGAGCCCCTAGAAGCCGCAATTTTCGTCCGTTTGGCTGAAATTGAGCATGTATGTATATGTAGTGTTCTGTTATATCCAAATCGATCTATAACCTGATGCAGCCCCATATAAACCGATCTCACGATTTGACTTCTTGAGCCCTTATAAGCTGCAATTTTTGTCCGATTTGGCTGAAATTTTGCATGTAGTGTTTTGTTATGATTTCCAACAACTGTATGCAACCTGATATAGCTCCCATATAAACCGATCTCCCGATTTGACTTCTTGAGCCCTTATAAGCTGCAATTTTTGTCCGAATTTGCTGAAATTTTGCACGTGTTGTTCTTTTATAACTTTCAATAACTGTGCCAAGTACGCTCCAAATCGGTCTATAACCTGATATAGCTCCCATATAAACCAATCGCCCGATTTGACTTTTTGAGCCTCTAGAAGTCCAACAACTTTGCCAAGTACGGTTCAAATCGGTCTATAACATGATATAGCTGCCATATAAACCGATCTCCCGATTTGACTTCTTGAGCCCTTATAAACTGCAATTTTTGTCCGATTTGGCTAAAATTTTGCACGTGTTGTTCTCTTATGACTTCCAATAACTGTGCCAAGTAGGCTCCAAATTAGTCTATAACCTAATACAGCTCCCACATAAACCGATCTCACGATTTGTTTTTTTGAGCCCCTAGAAGCCGCAATTTTCGTCCGATTTGGCTGAAATTGAGCATGTATGTATATGTAGTGGTCTGTTATGACTTTCAATAACTGTGCCATGTACGGTCCAAATCGATCTATAACCTGATGCAGCCCCATATAAACCGATCTCACGATTTGACTTCTTGAGCCCTTATAAGCTGCAATTTTTGTCCGATTTGGCTGAAATTTTGCATGTAGTGTTTTGTTATGATTTCCAACAACTGTATACAACCTGATATAGCTCCCATATAAACCAGTCTCTCGATCCTCCTTGTTCAGTTTCTAGAAGCTTTAATTTTAGCTGGTTTGATAGAAGTTTAGTATGTAGAATAAAATTATGCCCTACAACTTAATTTATTTTGTATAAAATTTTAGCAGAATCCTTGTTTTGTATAAACTTTTAGCAGAATCCATGGTGGTGGGTTCCCAAGATTCGGCCCAGCCGAACTTAGCACGCTTTTACTTGTTTATGTTTACGTGTTTATGCCGTGTAAAGTAAAGTACACCGTAGCGTATTAATATTTCATAGAAATGTAAATTATACGGCATATGGGCCAAGGTATTGTGTTTATCCCAGCAAACATTTGGGAGTGAATTTCTCATTACCTCGCTAATTTGACACTTGTTAGTTACTTTTGAAATATAGTTTGTAAAGATTTCATGATTTTAAACCACAAACTACATCACTATCGTCATTCTATCTTTCATATTTCGCTAATTAGTTTCACACTTTACCTGTTATTGGTAGAAATTTAAAAATAGATTTTTTTGTTTCTTGTAACACTAACTCAAAAAACCACTCACAAGAGAATGTATGTTTTCTAAGCCTTCTGAAAGATTACCCTAGCAAGGTGTGTAGCACAAAGGGAAACCATACGCCTCGCAACTCGGTTGGCTGTCCAAATCCCAGCCGGGGAGAAATATTGCAAACAAATCTTCGGAAAATAACCTCGAGGAGAAAGAAAAATAAACCTGGAAAAGAAATAAAAATTATCTGTGCCCTAGCAGGCAGAAAAACTTGAAGGAACAGAGAATTTACTGTTTTTTAATGGCGCACATAATCGAATTTTAAACTTTTTTCCCTTCCTATTTAGTCTCTCGTGGGTACATAAAACCTGATGGGACGGCGTTTCCAGTACCGAGACACTTATTAGACTAAAAAGGGATATCGCCTGCGATTGTTTTCAACTTCCTTTTGTGCAGATTTAATGACTCCCACGATAGAAATGTTCTCAACCACACACAACAGCACATTAAGTCCTTTAAACCATGTACGATGTAACATGGTATTATAATTTAGTGAATTTTGCTTGAAACATCCAGAAGGAAGAGAGATAAGTATGCGGATCGACTCAGAATCACTTTCTGATTTGATTTAGCTATGTTTATCGGTGCATATCGCAATTTTCATTTAATCCTCTTCAACCATTTTTTTTGGTTTGTATATATGTTCGCCCGATTTGAGCAAATATTGCAATAAAGATGTAATTTTTTGAAAAATCTTCACAAAATTTGGCGTAAAAAATCGATAAGCTACATGACTCCAAGAAGCGCTGAATGCCATACTCAACCTGATCTGAAGGTATTCTCTCCAGGATACACAATCCGTCAATCCCATCCATCCGATGGAGTTCTTAATCGGCAAGGGCTGCCGCCGCAGTGTACAACACACTGCTACAACAACAACATACACAAACCTTTAGTCATTCTGAACTACAGTAGGGGCTGAAATATCTAACTGAAGGAAGTTCATCGGTGCCAGCACTTCTCCGTTCTCCTTCGTTTTCAGTGCATATTGTTGTTCCGACTGCAAATTAGTGGAGGGGAAGTAATCCATGGCCAGAAGTAATCCCAGGTCGATTCCATTACGTAAACCCGACTGTCGTACCGCAGTGCTTTTTGTTTTCGTTTCCTTGTTATTTAATTTTACTGTCTTCCACCGTACTGTGGTGGAGCTCAACGTTTATTATTTTGTTCTCTCTTTGGGTAAACGCAAAGGATTTAAGGTCTCGGCCTAGCGATCGAGCTTGAGATATGCTTGCCTTTCAACTCAACCAAACCTAACCTAACCTAACCTACATCGCCATTCTGAATTGGCTTGATGCTATCCCAACTCCACTTCTTCTATAGAGCTAGCGTCCCTTAGTACGTCATCTGATCTTTTCGAAGTTGTAGTGAGCTGCCTGGAAATTATACAAAATTTTCCAGATTACACTTCTAACTATCTGATGAGATTGAATAAGAACACTAAAAAAATATCTTTTAAAATATAATTTCAGATTTATATTAACATTGTTTATTAATTTACAATTATATCTAACAATATCTTGATAATTAAAAATTCTACGTCTTCACATTTTCCTATGAAGTTGCATATGATTGTGGAGACTTTTACTCATCCTAAATGCTATTCCACATTCTGAACATTTATGAAATCCTCTGAGCGTTATTGAATTGGTGTTTTTTACTGGTGTCGTTTTAAATCTCTTATTAGCGACGTCAGTTGTTGACATATTTGTGGACTTGAGATCAGGTTGCAGTGATTTGAAACTCTTCTGCTGGTTATGGGAAACCATATGTGTTTTCAGTTCGGATGCGTTAATAAACTTTTTATTGCATAGCTTACACTCAATAGTTAAGTCATTCATATGCCATTTGGCGTGATATATGTACAGGTTTGAAGTACGGAATTGCTTGCGACACAGGGAACAGTTAAAAGGTATGCATCCACCATGGGAACTAAATTTATGTATTTTCAATGAGAAAGGGCATTTTATTTCGACATCACAATATGGACATTGAAAGGGACCCACATGAGCTGAGAGAAATTCCATATCTTTATGGGATATCTCTGACGACGGCAGTGTGAATTCCGTGCCGCTCATATGATTTTTCTTTTCTTTCTGGTAAAAGCTATGAATGGATTGCAAATACTTTTTCAGTGAGTTCAGATTCAGTTTTAAGGCTATTTTCGCTTTAAGAGCTTCCAACATTGCCTCAAGAGCTTCACGTCGTTTATTATTGCAACAATATTCGACTAATTCTGTGTCCCATAACTGAGGAAAGTCCTTATATATATCTAGAATTTTTAGAATTATGTCTTTAGACAACTTCGTAGGATAGTCTTCGATTTCATATAAGCTTTTCTCTTTGGTCGTGTCTAAAAAATTCAAAAACTGAAAATACCAAGAAGGCTTACTAGTAGTATCCGATCCTTTGTTATCGTTTGTATCCTTTAGATATTGGCTGTATTCATGGTGCAAATGATAAATGATGGCACCAATTTGTGACGAAGTAAGATTCAAACGACGCTTGGCATTGAAGTTTACAGTTAGCTTTTCTAAATCATGCGGTTCCAATTTTAATCCTGTGCTTATTGCTGATCCACTATTCAAATAGAATCTCTTATACATTGCTATTAGTTCGATGACATTTGTACGTGATTCCATGAATTTTGAAACGAAAGATGGTACAGGATTATCGGCGGGTTTTTTCTGAAAGTAATAACAGAGTAAATTAATATGACAGAATATATAGTCATCAAAACTAAAAAGTTTGGAAAATTTTAAGTTTAAACTCCATGTTAATGGACATACTTTTATTGTCAAGTCCAATTAGCTTGTTAACATAATCATTGGCTGAATTTTATATAGCCAAAATACTACTAATGGGTTTTTACTAATGATAAGGGGGTTCCTTTCCAAAGCTGAGCCATCATGAGTGTCTCTGATAATATCGTAGAAGTTTTACATGGCTGATAAATAAAAAATGCACACGGAACATCGAGGTTGACATCTGTGTCGCGCTCATTGCTGTCACGAGCTGTGAGCTACCGGACGCGTCCACAGGTTCGCCACCTCCGCATGAAAATCTGGCTACAACAATGATATAAAATAACTGCAAGGGCTATGTTTGACCGACATGTAAGTTTCTCCACTATGTATCTGCTACTTCTAAAGCCCACACCATATCAGCATAATTCACCATCTATCGACCAAGCTTTATACGTTGAAAGCCCGCCACAGGATAACTATGAATATCACATAAGCATGAACTTAAAGCTCCGGCCTTTGAAGTGTTCATCTCTATCATGAAAAGCTCAACTGAGAAATACCGGGTACGTCCGCACCGGTGAAACGAACTAGTCTAACTGCAGTCGCTGTACACCATACCAATTTAAGCAGCCAGATTTCTGGGGCTTGATCTGGCAAGCATAATCATTTCGGAATGAGCTCAGAATTAATCAATCTGTACGCCAACAGCGATTATGGGTTAAAAAACAACAACGAACGGTGACAGGCTGTCACTTTAGTTCTCATGTGAACTCGGAGCGAAGACAGGTTTTTATCGCACCACTTTTGAAAATCACCATCTTGTAGATAAGCAAATACAGCCTAGAGACCTTGGTTAGGATCTTTATAATTTAGACTGGGTTCAGCGCTTTAAGAGAAAGGATACCAAGGATACCGAGGATATGATAGCGGGAGCGGTAAACAGCTATCAAGTGATTACTGTTCTTGTAATCATCCGTCGTAGCACCTGATTAAGTTAACCTCCTTCGGTAAACCAATTTTTTTATTCAATTATGTTCCGGCAAATTGGGCCAACAAGCCACATGATGAAATGCCACATGAATTAAATATGCCATTGTGCTATATGTCTATCCCACTTATGAACAGGGACGACACGTCACCTACAAAGCCTTTCCTATTCTACAACCAAATCACTTTTTGTTGTAACAAAATCTCAGGAGGTATTTATTCAGAGGTCGGTGAAACCTAGACTACTGTTACTTGAATTTAGCCTTTTGTCTTGTTTTTCCTACTTTAGTTTATTGTTGGTAGACTGATTTTTTATATTACATATGTACTTACACTGTCATTCTCAGCATCACTTATATCCACTATCTCATAGACCACGAAACCTTCGCATCCCTCATCGGCATCATCTGTACTTGATCCTCCCTCTGGCGTAACAGATACATTCCCACTATCCTCTACCATAACGATTTCCTCATACTCAATGTCTTTGATAGGTTCGTTCTTTACCATGACCGAAGCATCCTAAAACAAATTAAAATAAAGAGCAAGTTTTTCATCCCTAGTATCTTTCCTTGAGAGCTTACATCACATTCTTCAATATTTTCAATATCTTCCTTTGGCTCTTGCTGTTCATCTATGACAACAGTGACTGCATCATTTTGTTGGTCTGCATTGCAATAATCCTCGATATGAAATATGAACGACTCCAGCAATAGGAATATGTCAGCACACTGATAGCATTTTAAAATATATGGAGTTTTATTCGAATGCGAGGGAGATTTGTATATCTCCCCACATCTCAAATAGTCCGCATATTTTTCCATTGCTATTTTCTATCCTATAAAATTGATAAACTTGGATCTTTTACTTGAAAATAAAATTAAAATTTGTTTTCAATCTTCTTCTTTTTTCCTTTTTTTTTTGAGAAAGTCCGAGTTAGGGCTGTTCACATTGTACCATGTTATGTCCAGAAAGTATTAGGTGTGTTTGCGTACTATGCCTGTAAACATTTGCAAGAGAGTCTCTTCCGTTATATATTTTACCAAAACAGCTGATTTGTATGAACCATGTGTACGAGGCTGCAAATTGCTGCTTTTAAAAACCTCCAGTAAAATCGTAAGCAAAATTTTTAAATATTTTTGAGTAATGGTTGGTACTCTATTTGGCTTTTCACGTGAACAACTGTCAAACTCGATAAAAAAAAAAAAACTGTAGTATAAAAACATGTGAAATAAATAAATGGCTTTTTATGCTAATGGCTTATAAGGAGCACTTAAAAACAACTAATCCTGGTGTGATATGAATGCAAGGTTGCGTTAGTACCACAAAATTCATGTAATTTTGTATGAAAAAGTTATATTTTGTTAAATTTTTTCGCAAAAATTCTGAAAACTGAACAGAATACTCAGCTTAAGCGAACTCGCCCATCTTTTTTGTGCAACAATAATGGCCAAAACAGAATGAGCGCGATGTGTTTTGTTTTTGAGCGTTGCGTTGAAAAATTCAACTCTGCAAACAATTCCCACAAAAGCAACCAAGGCGGATTTAAAAAGATCGTCTCACGCGAACAGCTGTTAACAGCCGACCAGGTTTGACGGTATTAAGATGGCAGATTTTTGTTTGCATTCTCTTTTTTGTTATCTTCTTTCTCGCATTTTCTCTGCTCATGTACGCACACGATACACACTCGCACACGAATTTCTTTGTGTGTGTTGGGAAAAAGTCGATCAGCTTGATAGCAAGATGGCGGATTGCACCACATGATGTGTGGTTGTTGTACAAATGAGATGACCTTTAATTGTTTCGCCATGAGCATACTCCTAGTTTTGACCGCATAAACACGGATCTGAAACCCGAGATCTTAGACGAAGCAAACGGATTTTTACGGCAAACAATTCTACATCTTTTTCTCTAGATTAATTTTGTAGCCTTCAAGTTTTTAAAGGCTTGTACCACAATCATATTTCCTGAATATTGAATTATATTTTTATTCAGTTCTCAGTAAAATCTAAAATCATAGATTCATTTCGCTCCACTGATGAAGGGTGGGATATTAAAAAGTTGGCTTCGTCCAACTTATGTCCATAATATCTTCCAATTTAAAATACAAAAATATCTTTTTAATTTTATATTTATTTTTGTTTTTTAGTTTCTGGAAATGTATTCTAATCAATAAACGGATTAAATTTAGTTCCTGCAACGTCACGATGTGCTGTTCTCATATGTTGAGATACACCTATTGTATTCTTATACATGTTACCGCACATTGGACATGGATAATTACGACCTTCTTCGTGAGTAGTTTCATGATTTTTCATAGTTTTTCTAGTTTTAAAGGATTTACCGCAAATTTTGCAAGGATAATTCCTTACATCTGTATGCGAAATAGAGTGTTTCTTCAAATTCTTTTTACTGTAAAAGCCTTTAAAACAAACCGGACAATGGAATTTTATTTCTTTGATATGTCTCTCTCTATGCTCTCGTATAGCAGTCGGATTCGAAAATGTAGCACCACATATTTCACAGGAATAAGGCCGATCTCCGGTGTGGGTTCGCAAATGTATTCTCATATCTGCTTTTCTTAAAAACATTTTATCACATTGAGGACATTCCACATTCAAGTCGTTCATGTGCCGCCTGGCATGCGTTATATACGGTTCCAACTGCTCATATTGCTTGCCACATTGGGGACATGACAAACGATCACCGTTATGCTTTTGTGTTTTATGCACTTTTAATAGCAGTGGGCCTCGATATTTACTAGGGCATTGAGGACATTTAAATGGTCCCACGTGGTCATACAGGAAGAACATTTCCTTATAGTAAATAGATGAATTGATTTGTGAGTCCACTTTTCTTCGCAACATTTTAGCCTTTTCGTTGTAGAAGCATTTTTGTAATTCATTTAAGTATCGTTGTAAAGAAAATTCACTGACCTCTAAACCAGTCTCTGAATGTATCACAGCCGCCAGCTGCTTTAAAGATTCATCTCGTTTATTTTTGCAAACATTCTCCAATAGGTTTGTGTTCCATAAATTCGGAAACATTTCGTACATATGAATTAATTCTATCACTTGCTCCTGTGTCATATTTGGAAGTTTTGGATCCAATTTAAAGATTGACTCCTTGCTTAGGAAGGGCTCTAAAAATTGCAATTTTTGAAAATACCATGTAGGTACGGTTGCTAACTTTGGACTCCCTCCTTCTCGTTCTTTGCGGTCTGCTAATTTTTTCGATTTTTCCCGGTACTTAGTTCGAATACGATAAATTATAGCACGAACGTAATCTTCCGACATTTGTATATTCAGTCGATTATGTATTTCTTCTGCAATTTCGGCGAAATATACAGCTCGATCTTGTTTTGTACATAAAACGGGATAGAGTTTATAGTTCCATAAGCGGGGTTGATTTTCATAGGCGTCTATAAAAGCAAGATAGTTTTCTTCGGAATCTAGAAATTCGGAAACGAATTTTCTGCATTTAATGTCCTCGTCTTTGAACTAAAAATTTAAAAAAGAATTAAATTGTTATTCTTGGCCTACATATTAAAAGATTCTTACTCACCCCATCTTCATCAGATTCAAAATATTCAGCACTATCGTTCTCCTTGGCTTTTTCATCTTCCATAAAAGGCATGGGCTCAATATTCACGAACTCCTATAAAATATAAAACCAATCGGTGGTACTAAGGACAAATTGTTTTTTTTTTTTATTAATTCAGACTGATGGATAAAATGATCTTCCCCCGAACATTACATAAAGAATATGTTTCCCTCTATGAAATAATCTCCAATGAAATAACCTCCAAAGCAAAAAAAAAAATAAATAACCCCCAAAAGTAATTTGGGAAATATTGTGAATATTGTGTGGATATTATTTCATTATGAAACAATTCCCAAATAAAAAAATGAAACATGCTCAAACAAATTGGTTAAAAATTGAATGTTTATCGAGTTTTTAAAAAATTATTGCTAGGAATACCGGTTCAATTTCGAATAATTGTATTAATATTTCTGTCCATTATTATCAGATCAGAGTTAAACCTCCAGCAGAGTTAAACCTCAAATCAGAACAGCTGATTATGAAAATTGAAATTATTGCCGTTAGACGTAGAAGTGAAGCTTACGGGCCCCTCGCCAAATGAGGTAATTTTTTTCGGGAAATAGAGTTCAATATGCTGATTGAAACAGTACAAAAATATTGTTGGGGAAGCACCTAGTCCATGAGATATAGGTCTTCAAAGTTCAAAAGCTAAATGCTTATAAATTTTTTAACCGATTTGGAGGTAACAAAAACACTCTTTTCAGACAATATGTAACATTTTTTTTTAAACTTTCTTAGTTTTAATGAAAATGGTAAAATTTTGAATAAATTTTTTCAAAAAACGACAATTTATTCAAAATTACACAAGATCAAAATTGCCACTCCGCTAAGCTTTCATTTGATGTATAATTTAACTTACTAATAACAAAACAAAAAATACACCAACAAATTTTAATTTTCTCTTTCTGCATATGTCCAACAGTGGGAAAAGGTCGAAAGTTTTTTAATTAAAACTCTCATGTCATCCAAAGTTTGACAAATTTGACGGACTTAGGCCGGATTTAAGACGTTCTCCTACTCCATATGTCCAACAATGGAATAAAAGCCAAAATTATTTAATTAAACTCTCTTTGCCATTCAGATGTCAAATTTGCAAAAATCGGATGGAAAACGTAAGAGTTATTTTATAGGTTTGACTGAGCCTTTCGAGGCCTATTTCTCAAAACCCAGGTCCGCCCCCGGGGACCTGGAATCGCTGGAATCAGCTCCCCAAGCTGTACAGTATATGTAATTTTCATAGAAATCGATGAGGGGCCAGTAAACTGCACTTGGACCAACATCTCTTGTAAAAAAAAAACAATTCGGAAATTCAGCGGTTAAATTAAGTTTTCATCGCCAATGTTTTAGTTTAAAGACGATGAAATAAGATGGCATATTAGATTTTGCAAAAAAAAAAAAAAATCTTACCTCGTCATGAATGCTTTCGCCGTCGGCAATTTCTTGAAAAATGTCTTTGGTGCATTGTTGTTTCATTCTATGACGGCTTTGAGTACCAATCATTTCATCTGCATCATGTTCAGGAATGTCATTCAGTTCACTGCAGTATTCGATCTCACATTCATCCAAATAGTCTTCGGCATCATCTTCGTCTGGACTATCAACGTCCTTATCCTGCAAACAATGGAGCTTGGAATGATGTGTTATAAAGTCCCCAAAGATATAGAAATCTTCATTGCAATCGCCACATCGCAGAAGATATTGGGTTGGAGTTCTTAATATTTTTCCACAATTTCTCAGGTCCAAATTGTAGTCCATGGCTTTATAAGAGGTTGTTGCTGTTAAAAAAGGGTATGTTCAATTAGAGTTTGTTTACTTTCATCCTCCATGGCAAAATAACAAAAGGTATTGGCAGTTGCCCAAAAGGAGAATACAATGCGCAAGACGTACGTTCAGTGAGTTTGTTTACAAAATTGTGTTTATAGGAAACAGCTGTATGCACCTCAAACAGGCATTGGATATTAAATTTGGTTTCATGGCACATCTTCAACGCATAAAAAAAAACAGCGATTGAGTTGTCTTGGTCGTGTTGTCAGATTGTATGAAAAGCTTCACTGAAGCAGTGCTTTGTGATACACGCAGAAGAGAAGACCACAACTCCCGTGGAAGCATCAAGTGGAGAGACATTTCAAAACTGTGTCAGAAATTAAAAGAGCACAGAAGATCGAGGCGCCTGGATATCTATTTCCAGCACGGCTAGTGAAACAAATGTTTGGCCTAGCCAGTTAAAGTAAGTCAAGGTCTACAAAACCTTTCAACTTTTTCCTCTTTTTATTTGAATGGATATAAAATAATCTAATGGGCGGATTTTGTATTGCAACCCATCTTAACTGGTGGCAACGCAACTGAAATTTCACTTTATTTTTAAAATTTACTTAAGCTGCCATTAGACGATAAGACATGTTATATGTTATTTCAAAAACAGCAACACATGGTGTGATACGCACCAAAAATTGTATATGTCTAGTGGATTTTGGAATAAATATGCAACTATTTCGATTAAATCGAGCTTTTATTTCATCGAACATGCATGAAGATACATGTCTATACAAAAAAAGTACTACACATATGAGAATACATGCCGATTAGAGCGCGCTCTATTCGTATTCGACGTACATAAGACAAGTATTATGAATACAGAAAGTGACTGCTCATATGACATGTCTTATCGTCTAATAGCAGCTTTAATATCTGAACGTTCAAGATATTAAATTCTTTAGCTACACCAAATTTTATTTCATTTTATTTCTCGGCAAAGCAATTACAGCTGAGTGGCAAACCAAAATCAAACCATAAATCGGAAAAGAATGATTAAATTTTTGCTTCTGCCTCTTCTACATGGTCATTGATAAACGGATTAGTTTTAACAAGTTCTCGATGTGATTTTCTTATGTGCTGAGCTACACTGTTTTCATTCTTGTACATATTACCACACTTTGGACATGGATATTTACGACCTTTTTCGTGACTGGTTTCATGACTCCTCATAGCAATTCTGGTTCTAAAGGCTTTTCCGCAAATATTGCAAGGATATTTCTTTACATCTGAGTGTATAAGGATGTGTTTTTTCATATTTTTCTTGCTGTAAAAGCCTTTGGAGCAAATCGGACAAAAAAATTGAAATTCTTTGCTATGTCTCTCTCTATGCTCGCGTATGGCAGTCGCATTCGAAAATGAAGCACCACATATTTCACAGGAATAAGGTCGATCTCCGGTATGGGTTCGCAAATGTACCTTCATATATCCTTGCCTTAAAAACATTTTATCGCATTGAGGACATTTTACACTCATGTCGTTCATATGACGCCTGGCATGCGTTATGTATGGTACTAACAGTTCATACTCCTTGCCACATTCAGGACACGACAAGCGTTTACCGTTATGCTTTTGAAATGTATGTACTTTCAATTGAAGCGGACCTCGATATTTACAAGCGCACTGAGAGCATTTAAAAGGTCCCACATGGTCATCAAGGAAAGCCATTTCTTTATAGTAAACAGATTGTGTTGTTTGGGGGTCCGCTTTATTTCGAAGCACTTCAGCCTTTTCGTTGTAGAAACTTTTTTGCAATTCATTTAAATATCTTTGCAAAGAAAATTCACTGACTTCCAAACCGACTTCCGCGTGTATCTCCTTCGCCAATTGCTTTAAGCATTCTTCTCGTTTATTTTTGCAATATATCTCTAATAGGTTTGTGTTCCACAAATTCGGTAACTTTTTGTACATATGAATTATTTTTATTACTTGCTCTTGCGTCATATCTGGCAGTTCTGGATCTAGTTTAAAAATGGATTCCTTGCTTAGAAAGGGTTCTAAAAATTGCAATTTTTCAAAATACCATGTAGGTACAGATTTTAACACTGAGCTCTCCCCTTTCTTCTCTTTGCGGGCTGCCAATTTTTTCGATTTTTCTCGGTACCTAATTCGAATACTACTAATTGTTGCACGAACATATTCGTGTGACATTTGTACATTTAATCGTTCCTGTATTTCCTTTTCAATTTCAATGAAATAAATTGCCCGATCTTTTTGGGTACATAAAACGGGATAGAGTTTATAGTTCCATAACTGAGGTTGTTTTTTGTACGCCTCTATAAAAGTAATATAGTTTTCTTCAGACGCTAGAAATTCGGAAACAAATTTTTTGCATTTTATGTCCTCGCCTTTAAACTAAAAAAAAATGGAAAAGAAAATACGGAAAAAATGATAAGATAATTACAACAGACATATGCCCTGCATCATTCCTCTTTACAAACAATGCGAACTTACCTCATTTTCATCATCTTCATTTTCATCTTCATCCGATTCATCACTTTCGTCCTCTTTTGCTTGTTCAACTTCTACAAACATCATCGGTTCAATCTTCAAGAACTCCTGCAAAAACGTTACATTATGAGACAGACTATTACGTTCGTTATTTTCACAAACCATCCATTAAGAACGGAGGGCATAGTAAGGCCTGCTTTTGACAAATGTAGACAAATATTTCAGCAGTTTTGTTTTGTCTTAAGAATTAAACTGCTAACTATTACCAAGCATCTTTTGAACGTTAACGAAATATTACATTTGAGACTTCTAGGGTCTCATTAGGGAGCTACATTCAAACCTTTTAACCGATATGGCCCCACGAACTACATCAATATCAACTATATACGCAATATTTCTACTTGGAACAACTTGGTGCAGAGGTTAGCATAACATAAAAAATTTATCAGACAAGTAAAGACTTCTCCACAAAGAGAATTTGCCGGGCGAATCAACGTTCGGAAATTGGCTTTAAAAGGGAGGGGCATATTATTGAGCTTAAGCATAAAATGGACATGACTATTAAAATATGAGAAGTTTAACAAACGGATAATTTTATTAGGACAATATTGTGATTTATAGTGCTAAGACGACCAAACTGATCAATTATACAAGAGATTCTTGAATGGGATGTTAGTAAGAGAAGAATCTTTGTTGCAAATCTTTCTTACCTTATCATCGTTACTTTTAGTATCATCAATCCCTTTAAAGACATCCTCGGTACATTGTTGTTTCGTCATCTGACGAGTACGCATAGTAATCACCTCTTCTTCATTATGTTGTGGAATGAAATGCTCCTGCTTGGAATATTTGATCTCACATTCGTCATCGTCTTTGCCTGGCCTTTCATCGTTCTTATCTTGCAACGAATGCCGCTCAGAGTGATGAATTACAAAATCCTCGAAGTTATAGAAATCACCATTACAATCACCACATCTCAGAAGATATTGTGTTTGGTTTTTTAATATTTTGCCACAATCTTTTAAATCTATGTTGTAGTCCATGTTTTTACAAGTTAAAGTGTCTATTTGAATGGAGTATGTTCAATTAGCGTTTGTGTACTTTCTTCTTACAAAACTTGCGTTCAGTGAATATGTTTATACCTTAGGTGAGTTCGTGTACATTTCCCAGTAAACAGTCGAAAGCATGAAAACTTAACAGCTGCTCATGGCGAAACAATTAACGGTGGTCTCATTTGTACAACACTTACAAATCATATGGTTCCATCCGCCATTGTGCCATCAAGCTGATCTACTTTTTGCCAACACACACAAAGAAATTTGCGTGAGTGTGTGTATATGTGCAAAGAGTATGCGCGAAAAAAGACAACAAAGAGAATGCAAACAAAAATCGGACATCTTAATACCGTCAAACCTGGAAGGACTTTAAACAAACGCGCACATTGATCATCTTTGGGATTACCCACTGAAACTATTGAACGACGCATATCGAAGTTATTAGGAAAAATTTTTCGACTGCGTAAATCGAAACGACGTTAACCGAGACGACTTAAAGCGAGGTATTACTGTAATAAGATTATCTGACTCGAAAAACAGGCACATAAACCCTTATTTGTTGGTACTGTTGTTTTTTCACAATTGAAAACATATGTTTTTCGCGATTAAGGTAGGTATTAATATGCTTCACTGTGGAATATTTTAGAAATCCTCAAAAAACGTGTTTTGTATTAAAAAGATATAAGCAACCCTCCCATCAGGATTCACTGAATAAGGCAAGCCAAGCCATCAGCCGACAACTTGGATGTCAATTACAATTTTAATCAAAGTATTATATTATAGAGTTAAGCCCCGTTTACATTGCTCATTAAATCGGGATTTGAGGCTCTCCTCAGCTGTTTTTATAAAGAGAAAACAGATGATAGAGCCATTAAATCCGGATTTAAAAAGCAGGGTAAACGGGGTTTAACTCTATAATATAATACTTTGATTAAAATTGTTTCATAAGTTATGGCAAACTTTCGCACTGAATGAAATCAACAATTTTTTGCTTAAAAATCTATTATATGAAAATAGTTATCACTTCTCCTTATTAAAAATCAATCTCGAACGGTGTGCCGCAGGACGAAACCTCTTTAAGGGTAAGTTTTTTATACAAATACCACAATTTTTATTTGATTGTATTAAGCTTAATGACTGCTAATAAAGCATATAGAATTATAGCTTTTTTATTCAAAGGTTTTATCACTTTTTTGGTAACATCATCAGGGGAGTAGGTCTATTTAAATAAATAAAAACATTACATCTTAACATCCCATCCTAAACACAAATGCCCATATTCACAAAACTTAAAGTAGTGTTAAAATAGGGTTATTTGGCAGACTTCTTTTATAGATCTGTCAAATAAACCTACGGTTTTAAGTTTTGTGAATACCGATGAAAAAGGCGAACAAACGTAGGACTTACAATATTATTTTTTTTATTGAAATAAAAGAAACTCCTGTTTCATTTTCTATAAACCAATTATTTTCTACACTCACACATAATTTTTGATAGTTTTTATTCATTACTATACAACAAATCAATAAAGTTAATGTATTAAGATTGGTACTCTTCGTGTTTTCACATAAACTGTCAAACTCAAAAAAGATGAAGATGAAAAATGTTTAAAATAAAAATACTCGTTTCTTATGTAAAAAAATAAGCTTAAGGGCTGGTATTCTATTCATCGTTTCACGTGAACAACTGTCAACTCCATAGAAAAAAATTAGAAATGAAAAGTGTGTGAAAAATGTAAAGGCTTTTTTTAGTCAAAGTATTAAAAAAAAACAATAAGACACAATTTATCCTAGTGTAGTATGATGACATTGTTTTAAATAAGTTTAATTAAATTACGATATATTGTTGAAGTTGTTCACAACTATTCCGAAAGTTGGAAAGAAAGCCCTGCTTAAAAGAACAGAGTACCATGCTTAAATCGTAAACTTGTTGCTTATAGTATTTATTTGGTTAAAAGAATAAACAATGTATCAATCAGAGGCCCTATTTACAATACATATGAAAGTTATTATATGGAAATGTACGCTTAGTGCTTGTTTTAGCTCATAATGACATGAAGAAACACAAAACCATAATAAGCAAATAAAGAAACATTTGTATTCTATAAATTATATTCATTGCTTTATAAATGGATTCGATTTTGTTACACCAGTGCTGCGGTGTGTCCTTAGATGCTGTAATACCCCTATTCGATTCTTATACATTTTGCCACACTGTGGACATGGGTAGTTTCGACCCTCTTCGTGTGTGTGTATATGAGCCTGCAAGGTTTTCTTGCTCTTGTAAGCCTTTCCACAGGTTTTACAAGCAAAATTTCGTTCATCGGAATGTGTGACCATGTGAGCTGCTAATCTTGTACTGGTAGAAAATCCTTTGGAGCAGATCTCACAAAATACATTTTTTATATTTTCATGGCGCATTCTATGCAATTTAAGAGAATTTGGCATGGTAAATGAAGAACCACATATTTCACAAATGTAAGGTTTGGCGCCGGTGTGGCTGCGCATGTGAATTCTTAGATCTGCAGCTCTTATGAACATTTTTCCGCATAACTTACACTTATCACTCATATCATTCATATGTCTTCTAATATGAGCAATATAAGGCTCTAACTTTTCATATTCTTTTTTGCATTCGGGACATTTTAAGGGTGAGGCTCCATGATTGTGATATTTATGAAGTTTGAATTGCAAGGGATTCCTTTGTTTTCGGCCACACTTGGAACAGCAAAAAGGTCCGACATGATCATGAAGAAAACTCATATGAGGAAAATATATACTTTTCGTGCTGCCTTTTTTGGACATATGATTTTGTTTTTCTTTGAAGAAGTGATTGTGTACACCCAAAAGATAATTTTTTAAAGCATCTTCATCAAGGTTCAAGCCAACTTCCGTTCGTACAGCTTCAGTCATTTCTTTCAAGGCTTCGGTTCTTTTGTTTGTGCACACATATTCCATTAATGATGTGTCCCAAAGAGAGGGAAATCTTTTATATATACGCAGGATGTCCAAAATTTGATCCTTCTTCAAGTTTCCACGTTGTGTGTCTAGTTTAACCATAGAATTGTTGTCTAGGAATGGATCAAGGAAACTAAGCCTTGAAGTAGTAGAGCTTGGAGCTCCATTACGTTCATTACTTTCATGAGGTCTAGAGCATTTAAGTTCTGCTTTATAATCATGCCTTATGCGCTCTATTACGTCAGAAACATTGTCGCATGTCATATGTATGTTTAGGTGGCTTTTGATTTCATTGGCCACTTTTTGCAAGAAACTATCGCGTTCTGTTTTTGATTTAAATTTTGGATATGCTTCAAGATTCCACAAACGAGGCTGATTTTTGTAGGCAGCCACAAATGCTATGAAGTTTCGCTCTATCTTAAGAAAATTGTTTACAAACTGCCTTGATTTTCTATCTACAGTGGCTTCAAACTGTAATAATTTATAACAAAAAATGGGGAAACCATATAATAACCATTTTTAAGATAATCGGAAAATGGAAAATTTAATTTTCAGAAAATACATGTAATAATCTATGTTTAATACCTCTACATCAGAGTCCGAATTCTCAGCGTTGTCGTCAGGCTCGTAGTTTTGACTTGAGTTATCATCGCCGTCATCATATTCATCATCCGCTTTGTCATCATCAGCATCACCTACCATTGGTTCCTCTAGTGGATCCTGCTCAAAGAAAGAGATAGAAAATTTCTATAAATATCTGGTAAAGGATTCAGCGCACTGCAGACTATCGGACCTATGCTGGGAAAACCAAAACTTCAATTGAATACCATTAACCAAACGTTCAATGTATTAATTTTTTATCCAACAAAAGCAACTAGCCAATCTATATATAACAAGAATAAAAACTGGAACCAAGCTCACGAAAGTAGCTCGCAAATGATCTGAAATACTCGAATGTCCATAAATTGGTGCCAATATTGAAATATCGACAAAAGACATATATTGACAATCCCATGGTAGCCGGTTGTATGTATCAGATTGACCCTATGAAGTCCTTTCATCGACAAGGGCTGCCGCCTCAATGTACAACTACAACTACAACCACGGCACATATTGCAATTAACAAATTTGCCAAGACTATTTTATTAACCCATTAACGCCTGACCCTCGATTCCCTTGTCCGATTTTGATAAAATTTCGTATTTTCATTATTTAAAGCATGTATATTGAAGTAGCAAAGGCCACCGCAGCGTAGAGGTTAGTATGTCCGCCTTAACGCTGAACGCCTGGGTTCAAATCCTGGCAAGACCATCAGAAAAAATTTTCAGCGGCGGTTTTCCCCTCCTAATCCTGGCAACATTTGTGAGGTAAAACATCTCTCCAAAGAGGTGTCGCACTGTGGCACGCCCCTTATCATTGAGTTTAAACTTGAATCGGACTCCACTCATTGATATGTGAGAAGTTTGTTCATGGGCAAAATTTGCATTTTTATATTGAAGTAGTAATTTTTTAAATTTAATTAATTTTTTTTAATTTTTTAAATTAAAAAAAAAAAAATAAAATAAAATAAAAAATTTAAATTTTAAAAAAACATTTAAATTTAAAAAAATTAAAAAATTAAAAAAAAATCTTTTAATAACCTTTGCCACTATGGTTTACAACAAAAAACTATTTTTACATTTTATAACAATTTAGCGAAGAAAATTTAATTCTAATGACTTTGAATAAAATCGCACCTGCTGTCAAAAGTAGTAGGCTTATCGCTATAAATTTATTTTTATTAAAAAAAAACATCAAATGCAATTAGACACTAAAACGCTTTCCAGAAATTTTACTATTAAGAATTTTCAGAAAAATTTTTGTTTGATTTTTTGAGCTTTTTAAAATTACCGACTTTTGGCAGGCCAATTTTCCCCCAAAACATGACCTTATATGACGGTATATTCTTTTTTTAATTTGCTTCATTCGTCCACTTTACGCCAATCCAAATTTCATTAGGATACATTTTTTAACTTGGGCTAGAATTTTTCTTAGACAGCTGTTTTCTTGCGTATTTTTCTTTCCATTCGGCGTTAACGGATTAAAAAACTGGGGGCAAACTTCACACATATCAATCATTGCTGTCCGATTCGAGTTCGAGCTCAATAATAAGAGATCACCTTTTTATAGTCGAGTCTGCACGGCATGCCTCGGAGCGGCAACTCTCCGGGGAGAAGTTTTTACATGGCTGCTATACTATTCTTTTCCCGGCACGGGATAGCTGTGAGCACCACACAGGCTGGAGCAATGAGGTCCGATCTGTGTGGTGTATATTGCTGTTACAAGAAGCTTAGCTGCAAGCTACCACCTACAGCTTGCATACGGAGTAGCGGCAACGGCAGAAGCGAACACTCAGCGGTATCGAGCGGAGCGTCTCAGTGAGGGGCCGTGTGGAACCGGCTCTTCTATAAATACTGAGTGCCAATGATGCTCGATATGACATATGGCGGGTTATTGGCGCCTTTAAATAATCAATGGCCATCCCGTTCCCGCGGCGATCGGTGCTTTGGACAGGAACGAATTTACTCATCTACACTCATTCTTTTCAAATGCCTCAATATCTCACAAATAACGTCCGCATTGGAAGAAGATAGCCAACGAACAAAATTTTTATTGCGCATGTTCCCTCCAGGACTCGAAATTATACGTAAGGTGTCATAGGAGGACATTCTATCCTCTTATTCACGGAGTTCACAAAAGACAAACATAGTTCGCAGTAATTTCTGCAAACAAATGTCTAAATTTTATTGGCTATTTATTATATATTTATATGTTTTTACATGAGCCATATTTAGTATTCATTATTGTAATATAATGATTTGAACGAAAAATTTGCACTTACCTCTTCTTCAACAAATTCCAAATCGTCGGTATTCTCGTCCTCTCTATCATCAGGAATGCTATCAGCAACATCTATAATTGACCTTGTTTCTAAAAGTTGGTCCTGCAAAAGATTTAAATCATTCTAGTAGTTTTTCGTTTAATTGTTAATAAATTAACAAAAATATAATAAATAAGTACAATAATATCTCGAATTACGTCGTTTCAATTGTTTCAAAGCCATATTCGTTAGATGTGCTTTTTTGGTTGGTCTTGTTGTTTATTTGTTTTGTAAGTACTGGGAATCCCAAACCGGAGATCACAACATACATACAAAACCGGAGATCACAACATACATCAACCACTATGGGAAGCGTTATTCGGTTAAAAGACTTATCCCCCATATTAGGTGTGGAGGCTTCAAGGATAATAAATAAATTGGTTGTTCTTATATATTATATATAATTTTTATGTTTTGGGACGCTCAAATAAATATACACATCGTTAAACTCAACCAATAAAATTGATATTTTAATAAATGACTTATTTCAATTTCGATTTAGGTGCTATTTTTTGGAACCAACAACGACGTAAATCGAGTTACTACTGTAAAACAAATAAGGCTTAAATCTATTATCTAGCAAAAGAAACTACGGTTTATGCGATTCGGGCAAAAAGTCAAATATAAGAAAGTAATCTGAGTAGGATGAGAATAGATTTATGGTGGTGCAGCAGCAGCACTATGACACTAATACTATCTATGCTCTTCTACGAAATGCTTGGGGATTCCGATTTGTATAGAAGTCAACATTTGATGGTGAGACATTGACAAAGAAGCCCAACTCAGAAAGTCTTTAAAAAATCTTTGGAAATTTTGAAGGCAGAACTACTTTGTTCAGCTATGAAATCACATTATTTGTCTCTAGCTACATAATGAACAATAGATATGATCAAAGAGTTATAAAAGAATGACGAGATTTGTATGTCTGATGTCTTAAAACCTTACCTTTTCTTCTTCCACACATGTACTTTCTTCTATTTCCTCAAACAAATCTTCACTATATTGTTGTTCATTTGTTTTATGAGAAGTTGCAATCGAATCCTCATTATTTAATTCTAGTAAGCTATTGTCCTTTTCACAATAAACAAATTCACTCCCATCTAAATAGTCCTCTTCATTATCTTCTCCAGGGTTCTCAACGTTCTTATCTTGTGGTGTGTGTAAATCAATATGATGTATTATGAAATCCTCGAGGAGAATGAAGTCTTCATCGCAATCGTTACATTTCAGAATATATTCTGTTTTATTTTTTAATATTTCGCCACAAATAGTAAATGTTTCCAAATTGTAGTCCATGGTATTGCAATTTTTCGTAAATATAAACAATGATTAGAATGGGGTATGTTCAATTCATATAAACAATATGATTTGAAGGGGTATGTTTACTTAAAGGTGGTTTACATTCTCCGTGAAAGTACATTCGATAATAGGCCTTTTCAAGTAAATGAACTGCAAGACGTTGACGGCGAATAGGGATTGAAATTTTTTAATTATAGATTAGTCCACAAAAAGATTAGCAAACATTGACCTGTGTTTTGGTACTTCATCTAAATAACCGAATTTGCCATTGTACAACTAAACAAGGTAGCGTCACTTGCCAACCAACAACGAATTCAACGATTCAACCCTGTGGTGATGGAAGTAGAAATGCCCACTCTTCTGTCAAACTTCTGCACAATTTGACATTCTAGTTTTTATTTGCATTGTACCGTACAGCAGCTTCAAAAAAATTATAGATTTGTGATTACAAACGAATACATTATTAAAAATGTGACTTAACCTTCTTTAGTGAACACTGGAATTTGCTCAAATTTTTTAATTGTTTTTTGGAAAATTATATTTATAAATTTGTGGAATAAGAGTGTATTTGGATACAACTCTAAAATTGCAATATTTCATCAGCTGGGTAAGTGACTTAACCTTCTTTAGCGAACACGGGAATTTGCTCAAATTTTTTAATAGTTTTTTTTTAATATATAGCCCTATAATCATTTGCTTAAAAACCTTGAATCGAACAGCTCCCTTAATGGAATGTTAGCTTGCAAATTTGCATATTCATGATCAGGTCCTTCTGGATAAATTCTGAAATTTTTCATTTGCATTATCTCTCCCTCCCATAAAATGAAGAAGTTTTGCCTAACACTAACATAACTCCAACAATGACTTTTTACTGATCCAAGACCCCTTCACGGGATAGCTGTGAGCACCACACCATAAACATGGTGTACTTCCATTTCAAAATTTGAAGGGTGCCATGAGTTATTGAAACTTATTAATGGTTGTTAGATTTCTTTTTGTAATGTAAATTTTTATGGTCTCTTAAATCGTGTCGATATTTAAAGGTCAGCGGACATCACACAGGCTGGAACTTTGAGCTCCGAACTGTGTTGTGTTCATTGTTATCACGACAAGCTTAGCTATGAGCTTCTGGGCGCGTCCACAGGTTGCGGATAGTGGAATGCTCGATACGGAGTAGCTGCAATCAGCGGTATGGAGCGGAGAGTCTCAGTGAGAGGTCAGGTGGCGCTGGCTCTTGCATAAATAGTGAGTGCTTATGATGCTCGATATGACAAGGCGAGTTGTTGGCGCCACTAAATAACCAATGACCATAATGTTCCTGAGACGGTCTGTCCTTTGGACCGGAACGAGCTTGCTCATCTATAGGAGCTAGATGAGGATCGCCAACTTCACACATAGACATATGGCTACAACAACAACAGCGACAAAAGTATGTTTGTATGAGTTCTCAAATGTATGACTGCTGGCTGCATGTCTCGCATCGTATGTACTGGAGAAACATACAAGTAAAATCTTTCGAAATCTGTCTATTATGAATTAAGTGTTTCTTGATGAACGAGAAGTTTTGAAATTTAAGAACGCAAATGTTTAAATCGATCACTATTTAAAAAAAAGAATTACATTAAATGTGTATTAAAGTGGTATAACATCCACTAAGTACAAGATGAAATTTCATTCGATACGTAAACGCACTCGACCTGTATGCGGTAATTAGGCCCGATCTATTATTCGAAAAAAGTAATTTTCTGAAACCACATACTAATAATTTTTGCAAGTTTTTATTTATTATTATACAACAAATCTATAAAATAAATTTTTTAATCATATACACGATGCTAATAGCACTTAGTTCGACAAAAGAATAATCATTGTATTAATCAGAGGCCACATTCCACATATTTTATATGAAAATTCTTATATGGGAATGTACGCATAGTGCTTGGTTTAACTCATAGTAAAAAAAAAACTCCGGATCAAATTACTTAATACAACTTACTATCGTACTATTAAGATAAGATAAAACCATAATTAATTAGCAAATAAACATTTTACATGTGTGTTGTGTAAATGAATATTATTAAGATAATAGCTTAATTATACTCAATTACTTAAGAATGGATTGGATTTTGTAATGGCTGTGCTTCGGTGTGTTCTCAGATGCTGAGAAACGCCTATTCTATTCTTATACATTTTACCACACTGTGGACATGGATAGTTTCGACCCTCTTCGTGTGTGTGTATATGAGCTCTCAGAGTTTTCTTGGTCTTGAAAGCCTTTCCACAAGTATTACAAGCAAAATTTCGCTCATCGGAATGTGTGCCCATGTGGGCAACTAATTTGTCATTGCTATAAAAACCTCTGGAACATACCTCACAAAACACTTTATACAATTTGTCGTGGCGTCTTTTATGTTCCTTGAGAGACGAGGGCATGGTAAATGAAGAACCACATATTTCACAGAAATAAGGTTTAGCACCGGTGTGAGTACGCATATGAATTCGTACATCTGCAGCTCTCATAAACATTTTCCCGCAAACCTTACATTTATCACTCAGGTCATTCATATGTCTTCTAATATGAGCAACGTAAGGTTCCAACTGTTCATATTCTTTATTACATTCCGCACATTTCAAGGGTGGGGGTCCACCGTGATTGTGATATTGATGAACTTTGAATTGTAAGGGGTTCCTATGTTTTCGCCCACACTTGGAACAGCAAAAAGGTCCTACGTGTTCATGAAGAAATCTCATATGAGGAAAATATATACTTTTCGTGCCGCCCTTTTTAAGCATATGATTTTGTTTTTCTTTGGAGTAGTGACTGTGCACACCCATAAGGTACTTCTTTAAAGCACTTTCATTAACTTCTATTCCAACTTCCGTTCGTATGGCTTCAGTCATTTGCTTCAAGGCTTCCGTTCTTTTGTTTGTGCAAACATATTCCATTAATGTTGAGTTCCAAAGTGCGGGGTATCTTTTATATATACAAAGAATGTCCAAAATTTGATCGTTCTTCAAATAACCGCGATGAGTGTCTAGTTTAACGATAGAATAGTAATCAATGAATGGATCAAGGAAACTAAGCCTTGAATTAGTGGTCCTTGGGGCTTTATGGTCATGATCTTCTGGTCTAGAGCGTTTAAGTTTTTCTCTATAATCTTGCCGTATGCGCTTTATTATGCCAGAAACATTGTCGCATGTCATATGTATGTTGAGACGGCTTTTGATTTCATTGGCAACTTTTTGTAGAAAACTATCGCGTTCCTTTTTGGATTTAAATTTTTTGGAGTAGATTTTATGATTCCACAAACGAGGTTGGTTTTTGTAGGCAGCCACAAATGCTATAAAGTTTCGCTCCGATTTTAGAAACTCGCTAACAAACTGTCTTGATTTGCTATCTTCAGGTGGTTCAAACTGTAATAATTGAGATAGGCGGAAAATGAAAATTCCATTTTCAGGAAAAATATGAAATCATTTTATGATTATTACCTCTCCATCAGAATCCGAATATCCAGCGTTGTCATCGAGCGCGTAAGTTTGACTTGTGTTATCTTCGCCATCATCAAGACCATCATCGGCTTTGTCATCTTCACCATCATGCAGCATAGGTTCGTCTAATGGATCCTGCATATAGAAAAAAGGTAGGGTGTATAAATAAATATTCGACAAAGGATTTAGCATTCCCTTGACGTTACGGCTCCGAAAAACAATAGTTCACTTTGGTCAATGATCATTAACCAAGCCCGGCACGTGATGGCTATGCGCACCACACGCGTTGGAACTCTGGGCTTTGATTTGTGTGGTGTTCGTCGTCATCACTTGAAGCTAAACTGAAAGCTAACTGGGGGCACCAAAAGTTGCGGATAGTGGAAAACTCCGTACACGGAATAGCTGTAACAACAGTCGCGAACAATCTGCGGTATCGAGAGTCTCAGTGGGAGGCCGGGTGGCAACGGCTCTTGGTTAAACACTGAGTGCTTGTGATATTCGATATGGCAAGCGAGCTATTGGGACGTTTTCATAACCTATGTGACGATAGGTCCGATAGACCGAAACCAGCTTGATCGCTTATCACTACCTCTCTATACAAATGTGGCAACAACAACAAAAACTTCACTTTCATAGACATAAGGAAGAAAATAGGCCACAGGATGGGTGAAGCGTACATAGGCGGAGAACTTAGGTCATTATGTCTCTAAAGCAGGCATAGCTGCCCGATTCGACTATAGGATGTTTTTGTTTTAGCAGCGTGTTGTATACCGAGGCAGCAGCGCTTGCCGATAAAGGACTTTATCGGGTCAATACGGTACGTACGACCGGCTGCCACGGGTTAATATGATATACGTAGTTAGGTAGAGATTTGTAGGAGGAAATTAGATTTATTTTTGTTTGTTTCCACATACAACAAGATAACAATGATCCTATCATTACAGCATGTGAGACATCAATGAAATTTAACGCATTTTAGCTCAGTCTTACATATATATATATATAATAAAAAGTAACGTAAAATATAATCGACTTACATTTTTGTGACGTTAACAGGCAGATTATTAAAAAAAACTCAGGCCTAAGGCAAAAAAAGGATATAAAATTAAAATTGCTATTGCATAAATATTAAGTTTTTCTTTTCTAATGATCTACATAAATCTAATTAGGACTGTTTCTTTCACAGTTTATCGCCTTCACGTATACGTTGTGCTAACTTGCATTGAATTTTCTAACGTACTGGACTAGTAATTTGAAGGATCAAAGGATTTCCCAAGACGTATATAGCTTCCAATTTGGGTTTAGTCTTGCATGTCTCACTGTGACTATGGAAGACTGGTTTCAGACGATATCGACTGATGGCATTCTCGCTGCCATAAATGGCTTTGAATAATTTTGTTATGTTTTGATTGTGGTAAATCAGCATCGATGCTAAACACTTGCAAAATATCAGCTTGTGACGCATTTTGCCATGTATTTTGGGAACACGTGAAGCCCCCAAAGGTAAATAACAATTTTCTATAGGCCCTAAGGGATTTCTCAAGCTTTGAAATGTTGGCATACTTTTCAAATTTAATTGTAACGTATTTTTTACGTTATATTGGATAAATTTTTCTCTAGTACAGTCTGAAGCACTGCAATGAAATCAACGCGCCAAAATCAATACATTAAATATTCTTACCTCATCGTCATCAGCGGCAGTATCAATGTCGTCCTCCTGTGGTTCATTTTTTTCTTCATCGCTTTCTTTGTGGACATCATCTTGATATTCACTGTGTTCGAAATCGAACTTTTCATCATCACTTACTTCGCCTATATTATCTTCACAAATCTCGATGTCTTCCTCTTTGCATTGTTCCTTAATCTGACAGGCATCTGGTTTATAATCCACATCTTGTTCGCCGAACTCGCTGTCTTGGTCGTCTAGATATTCTACCTTTTCATGAACTATATCCTCTTCTTTATCCACCTTTATAATGTCTCCATCGTAAATCTCAATTTGGGGAATATTTCCCATATCATCTTCGTCGAGTTCAGATTTGACATCGCTATGATAATACTGATGATGCGTAATGAAATCTTCTAACAGTGAAAATCCTTCATCGCAATTGTTGCATTTTAGAAAATATTCCTCCTTGTTACTTAAAGAGTGGGCTACCAAGATCTCGCCACAACTAATGTAGCTTACAGTGTCTAAATCGTCTTCCATAGTTTTACTTATATTTCAGAAGATGAATAAAAATGCCCTTTTTGCGGCCAAATTCACAATTCCTCCCGAGAGGGTATGTTAAGTTTAGTTTTGTTTATGTTCTTTACACCTGGTGTCTACCTAATTCAGTCATTAAAACGCAGAAGTTGAACTCAAAGACTGTCAAAATAAAATGTGTGACTCACAACGGTGTTGCCAAGAATCTCTTTAAACGAATGCAAACGGATAGGAATAGTCCGGATTTAAGGCTCTCGTCAGCTGATTTTATAAAGGGAAAACAGATGATCGAGCCATTAAATGCGGATTTAAAAAGCAGTGTAAACGGGATTTAATGGAACTATCGACAATGATCTTGAGATAGATCCTTCTAAAGGTTAAGAAATTGACTTCGATTAAATTTTGTACTGAAATTTCACTTAATTTTCATTAAATTTTCTAAAGAATGCAATTTATAACATGTTAAGAAATTAAATAAAGACAAAATATTCCATAAAAATCAATACTCGACGAATAAAAATGTAAAAATCTATAGAAATGATATTTCAATGAAATTTCCTATAGAAATCAAATGAGGAAAAAATCAAATCTTTAAGTACATTTATAATGAAAAAAATTGTTCTTTATACAAAATTTCTTTAAAATTGAATTAAAGTTAGGTAAAATATCGTTTACATTAAGCTGATTATTCTGTTCAACTTATCAGGCAGAATGCTGTCAAACTCCATAAAAAAACGGCGGAAAATAGGCTAAAAAGGTATACTCTGTTGATAGTGAGGGAAATGGCAAATCGAAATTTTAGTGGCAACGCTTGAAACCATTGTCGGCAACATCATTTTTGTTTTATTGGTTTCAGTTGTTAGTTTTTTCATTTTCCTTTTGTTATTTTATTTAATTGCGAAAAAAATATAAAAACGTCTTTGGTATGAAAATATTGGGTTGCCCAAAAAGTAATTGCGGATTTTTTAAAAGAAAGTAAATGCATTTTCAATTAAACTTAGAATGAACTTTAATCAAATATACTTTTTTACACTTTTTTTTTAAAGCAAGCTAAAAGTAACAGCTGATAACTGACAGAAGAAAGAATGCAATTACGGAGTCACAAGCTGTGAAAAAATTCGTCAACGCCGACTATATGAAAAATTCGCAATTACTTTTTGGGCAACCCAATAAAAACAAATAATTACTGTCAAATTTCGGCGACTATTTCAAAAGAAGAATAAAATACCATCCCCTAGTTGTTTTAGATGCTTTATTGATCCCATTATGAAAGCTTTTGGCGAAATATATGGCAACACTGTTGTGAATTACACATTTGATATTGACAGTCGTAGAATGAAATTTTAGCGTTCTAATTTCTAAATTAGGTAGACACCTTGTATTAAGAACATAAACAAAGATAAACTGAACATACCCTTTGGAATGAAAATGTGAATTTGGTCGCAAAAAGGATATTTATTAATCTCATCAAAAGCATAGAGAAAAAGTAGGCAACACTGAATCTAAACAGACGTATATTTTTTTTTAACATAAACAAAAAATTAAGAATTCATAAATTATTTACCGAATCATCAAAAAAAAACAGGCATCACACCTGCAAGGTTTTGCAAATATGATGCCTGGTTTTTCTCCCAACGAGATGGACTCTGATGCAGTGGAGGAGGAGGCATCAACTTCACAGCAAGCAACGACTGCAATATTTACCAACAATGCAACAGCGACAACAAGCATAAATGCCACCAAGAGACAACGGCTCGAAACCACCGTAGATTTGAAGGACTTGGAGTCCTCTGAATTAAGGGAAAGATTAAAAAAACACAAGCAGATGGACGACAATCAATTTGGTATACTTGGGGTTCTTACCCAGGTTGATTTTGCCTCCGTATCTGCTCCATCAACTCAAGCCACACAGGCTGCCAAAGGCAACAACAACAATAGCAACAATGACAATGCACCAAAATTAAAATGGTGCCCACCAATATTCCTTTTTAATGTGAATGTCAAAGCTCTAGTTGACTCCTTAAGAGATACAATTGGGACATCTGCTTTTAAGGTAAAAAATATTAATAAAAATAAAAGTAAAATCTACTTTATGGACCCGTCCGTCCATTTATCAATGATGGCCATTTTACGTCAGAAAGGTGTACATTCGTACTCATTTACCCCAAAGGAGATGAAACAACCGTCATTTGTATTACGAGGCCTTACCTCAAGCACCGAAATCAGCGATGTAAAAGCTGAATTGGAGGAGAAAGTACCGAACACAGTTGCAAATATAGCAAAATACAAAACAAAGAAGAATGCTGACACTGGTCTTTTTTTAGTTTCGCTATTACCCGGTAAGAAGCTTACTGATATATCTGATATCAGGGGCATACAGAATCAAGTGGTTTCTTGGGAGAAGCCGAAAAAGAAGGAATCCGACATACAATGTCATAGGTGTCAACGCTGGGGGCACATATCTCGGAATTGTAATTCCGCGTATAAATGTGTGAAATGTGACCAGAATCATGGTCCAGGTGAATGTCTGCGCAAAAGAGAAGACTCCTCAGATCCGTTTTGCAATAATTGCAATGAGGTGGGTCATCCAGCTAATTGGCGGGGGTGCCCAACATACAAAAAGTATGCTGTCGCCCGACAGCAAAGGATTTCAAAGGCCATCGAAGAGAGGTCTATGGTAAGGGCCAATGTCAACCAGGCTGTGGGGTCGTCGATGAGAACTCCTGGCCAGACATTTTCTAATCTTTTTCATCCGCGTTCTTCTGTACAAGAAAATACAATGCAACGTAAATCCCCAATAATTGACCAATTCCTTAAATTAGCTTCTATTTTTCTGGAACCAGAAGAACTGTCACTGGAACAAGAAATACACATATTTCTCTCTGAATATGCAAGTATGACAAAGTCAGATGCCAAGATAGAATTTTTGCGCCTGCTTAATAAAGTAAAAAGTAATTATGAACCATAGAGTTATAAAATTTTTAACATACAACGTGAGGTCACTGGTAGATGTCAGTCGACAAATAGAGCTAAAGGACACCTTGCATCGTGACAAAATAGATATAGGATTTATTCAAGAATGCCATCTAAAACGAAACAGGAAAATTAAATTAAATGGATACAACTTTATTTATGACAATTCGCCTATTGGGGTTGGCATTGTTGTCAGAAATTCTATACAATTCAACCGAATTGTCTTAAATGATGTCGGAATAAATACTTGCCTTGCTCAAATAGAGCTATTAGACAACAGTGTCCGCAGAAAATATCTAATTGGTTCAATTTACGTCCAGTGTAACTATCAGACTCATAAGTTTGAGTCTGATTTATTAAAACTCATTCAACTTTGTAGGAATTTTGATGGATTTATCCTTGGAGGTGATCTAAACTCAAAAAGTCCTGTCTGGGGTGATACACTGGAAAATATGAATGGTAAAACAATGAGAAAATGGCTTGAAGACAACATGCTTGATGTCACCCGAATTTGTGATTCTTCTCCATCATTTCCAAACGGTTCTTCATTCTTGGACCATTTCCTCATCAGTCCGCACCTGTTAAATGATACTCTTCCAAATTTTGAAGTTGCATCCTTGTCATCCTTCTCAGACCATTTTCCAATTAAATTGTCCCTGCGTATGGATCAAACAGAGCTTCTTATGAGAACCCCTCGCATCTTTACATCATATAAGGATACAAATTGGAGCAATTTTAAGCAAGACATGGATTCAGCGTCTTGCCGCATCATGCCCTCGTCTATTATGAACCTGGAAAACACACAAATAGACGCGTTAATAAAGGATTTTAACTCATCATTTAATACTATTCACGATAATCACACAAAACGGATACAAATCCAGGACAATAAGTTTCTTCTCTCAGAAAGAACAAAAAAACTATATAAAATCAAGCACCTCTGGCAAAAGGAACTTAAAAAGATATTCCACCGGAAAGGCAATAGAACATCTAGTGAGTACAAGCTTTTATCTAACCAGTTACAATTGCTTAAAACAATTATAAAAGAAAGCATCAACATTGAGCAAGCAGATTACTTCAATAAAAGGCTGCAAGATATTAAACCTAGTCCATCCGCTTTTAAAAAAATTTATCAAATCACAGGGAAAACTAAGTCTCCATTTTGCCAGCAAATTGTCCGAAATAACGATATAATTACCAATAGCTCTGATATAGCTCACCAGTTCCACGAGTTTTACTCAAATACTTTCCGCGAAAGCTTGCCTCCACGTCCGATTGAAGATTTCCACTCAAGAATATCAAACACCATAAATGTCATCCCTCGTTCTATTTTCACACTTGATGCTGAATTTAATGCCTTTCAGAATGCAGATAGCCTCCATTTCGTCGACCCTGCAAAAGTTAAATCCATTATAAAGCTAATGAATAATAAAAAATCCAGTGGCTTAGATGGAATCTCCAACTTTGTTGTAAAAAAGTTCCCTGATTCCACCGTGAATTTACTTACTTGCATATTTAATCACTGCATAAATAATGGGTACTTTCCGGCTGAGTGGAAGGTAGCAAAAATACTTCCAATAAAAAAAAACACCGAATCCATTAGCCCATCCGATTTTCGTCCAATATCCTTATTGTCTAACATCGGGAAGATATTTGAGCAAGTCCTGAAACAGAAGATAGAAAATGGATTCCTTATTGAACCAATAACAAGTTACCAGTTTGGATTCAGAAAAGCGCACTCCACGCAGCATGCATTGTTAAAATTCCATAACGACATTACCACTAATTTACGGAATCAAGTATGTACTGTAGCGATTTCCCTTGACATTGCAAAGGCATTTGATTCAGTTTGCCATAAAGGAATATTATATAAGTTGATTGATTTGGAGGTGGATCCTTATCTTGTAAAAACTATAAAAAGCTTTTTAACAGATCGGAAATTTTGTGTTGACATTCAGGGTACCTTATCCGATTCTGGTTCCGTTTGTAGTGGGGTGCCACAAGGAAGTGTGTTGGCACCGCATCTTTTTAATTACTTCCTGCATGACTTTCCCCATGTTGCACAAAATTCCCAAGCAATTTTATATGCCGATGATTGTTTAATATATGCACATGACACCTCACCAGAAATTGCTCTCAGGAAAGCAGCGCAGCACCTTAATATCATAAATAATTACTATAACACTTGGGGCATACAAATTAATGCAGGGAAATCAAAGGCAATCTGCATAAGAAACGCATCTGGGAAATGCCCAAAATACGTGGTTCCTCAAAGCAAATCTCTGGAACTTATACTCAACGGCGTTAACATCCCAATTGAATCCAGCATCAAATATCTTGGCATCACGTTTGACAAGCTGATGAAATTCAACTCCCACGCACGGACAACTCTGAAGAAGTCAAAAAGAATTCTAGGAGCATTTTCTTACATTTTAAACAACAAACACTTACCCCAATCCACAAAGTTGTTGCTATACAAGGTGGCCATCAGACCAGTGCTTATCTACGGCTTTCCCATCTGGTTTACTGTCTCCCCGACAGTAGCCAAAGAACTGGAAATTTTTGAGCGCAAAATTCTTCGCAGATGCATAAACAAAAATTATCAAAATCGCACAAAAAAATATTCTAATAACTTCATCTACGACAATTCTGGAATTGAACCCCTGTGTTCTTACGCGTTCAAGCTCCAGAAAACATTTGTGCAAAAGTTGGCCACTCATGATAACGAATTGATTAAAGAAATCTTTGAATTGCAAGAACATACATCTTGGGCTGATTCTGTTTATCTATCCCCTGTTGCCATCATAAATGAAGCCACCGACAATGGATCAATCCGCAATAACACACCAATTTTTTTCCAAACAACAACATCAGGCTCTCATAGAGGATGAGGATGTATATATATATTTACATATTAATTTATTAAATCATAGGAATTTATTATTATTACAATTTTACTCACCCTGCAATATATTCTAATAGCAAAACGAAAATGTGATATATCTTGCCTTATATATGTATTTGAACGTTCGATAGTTCATACACACGATCTGTGATACTTTACTACATTTATTATTTGGTTTAACCATTCCGATCTGTTCGATATAGTGATTAACAGACTTATTGTTATTTCGTTTTAGATGTTTTTTTAATTGTAAGATTATTTATTATTTAACAGACAATCAAGCTCTGTTAGAGACAGCGAGGACCGGGAGCAAGTCTTCTATTTACAAAATTCATTTGTTATGATTTTTCATTCATATACACAACTTCATGTTAAGCAAGTAGCAAATAAGACAAATAATCGTGTATTAGAACCAAACAACAATAGTTCTTAGTATATTATATTGTTATCGATAAGTACATTCCAGTATTCCAATGTAATCGAAAAAGAAAAGACTCAATAAATACTACTACTACTTGTCAAAAGCATAGAAGACAATGTAACACATGCAGGCGTATTTTATTTAATGCAACTGTTAATTTTACATATCCATAGGTTATACGTTCTTGTGCTATTTACAGTAACTTAAAAGATTCATCTCGCCCAAAAATGGAATTAAATCGTAAACATTTTCCTGCGATTATTTTTGCAACATTCGACGTGCATTAACTCAACAACAGTGCATCGATAAACTTAATTCAATTTTTGGCGATGAAATGGTGAATTCAATCGAGGTCGTAGTTCAATCCAAGACGAATTCGTGAATGTCGTTTAAAATCAGTTGTTCCAAAAACCATTGATGCTGTGCACCAACTGATATTGCAAGATCGTCATGTTACCTACCGTGAGATTGAGACATCCTTAGGCACTAGTGGGACCAGCATACATTCAATATTGCATGAACATTTGATCGTTAAAATTTGTTCACAAAATTTGTCAATCGCTCAAAAAGGCTCGTGTCCATTAGTCGAAATAAATGTTAAAAAAATACAAAAGCAGTGCTTCAAAATAGGCCTATGACATCGTGACAGGTGATGAATCGTGGATTTACGCGTATGAGCCCGAAAGTAAACAGCAGTGTTGTTGTTATTTTTGCTCGCGCACGAAGCACTTCCAAGCAAATGATCGCCAACGCAGAACAATCAATTCTAAGTGGTACACAACCATTCGTTTGCCAGTTGTCTTCCAATAAATCAGGAAAACCAACCGAAGATGGATCACTCTTCATCACGACAATGCTGACATTCACTCATTGGCTCAAACAACTGCATTTTTGAGCACTCAAAACATGGATTTGATGATTCATGCGCCGTTTAGTCCTGACTTGGCACCGAATGACTTTTTTTTTATTCCCGTACGTAAAAAATAAAGTGAGGATTCCAGAACTATTCTCGTTTGCTTAAGATTAACTTTATCTGATGCTATGAGCGACGGACGGTCTCCAAGAACGTTATTCATTGGGAAGCTACTTCCGATACTGCAAACAGCATATAATTATGTTTTCAGATTTCTAAAAATGTCTATAGAAATCCAACTTTTACGAAATTATTCGCAGAAATCAAGATTTGTCAAAAATTTCTATAAAAATCAATTTTTAAAAAATGTTGGCGTATACATTTTCTAAAATAAAATTTCGACGAAATTTTGTCTAGGAAAATTTTTTCCAAAAATGTTTTCAAACCTTCAAAGAAAATCAAATAAGGATAAGATTTAAAATAAATTTTGTATCTTTTGTGAAATAAAGTGTTGCATTCGAATACATTAATGCATTACATATTTAAAATTTTTTATATACAATACATACACTAAATGTAACATTATGATTATATTGTGTTACCATTTAGAAAGAATGAAAGACTCATCTCATTTTAACTCAGTTCCATGTCAAGTAGATCATGTTTGCGGTGTATTTTAATGTGTTGGCTTAATCCTAGCTTGTTTTTGAATGTTTTGCCACATTGATCGCAGGGATGTTTTCGTCCTTCTTCGTGTGTGAAAAGATGTTGGCGCATTGTTTTCTTTGTCTTGAATCCTTTGCCGCAGATTTTACAATTGATATCCCGTATGTCAGTGTGCGTTTTTACATGATTGTTCATTTGGTCTTTTTTATAAAATCCTTTTAGGCAGACGGGACAATGATGCATGTATTGTTTCTTATGACGTCTTTTGTGGGTTGTAAAAGCTTGACTGTGACGAAATGAGACACCACAAACTTCACAACAGTAAGGCTTGGCTCCAGTGTGACATCTCTGATGAATTTCTAGGTCGGCGGGTCTTGAGAACTTCTTACCACATTCTTTGCACTCGTTTTTCAGATCGTTCATGTGTCTCCTGGCATGGGCCATGTAAGCATCGGTTGTTCTATATTCCTTGTCACATAGCGAACACTTTAGAGGCATTGTACCATTATGTTCCGACAAATGTACTTTAAGATTTAGTGGATTTTGGAAAGCTCGCCGACACTGGAAGCATTTAAATGGACCAACATGATTAGAGAGAAATTTCATTTGTCTGTATAGTTCAGTGCTTTCCGCATTGGAAGTCACTCCCGTCAAATGTTTTCGTTTTTCTCTTGAGAAAAACAAATGAATGCAATTTGTGTATTTTTTCAGTGTGCTTACAGTAACTGCTAAACCCAGTTCCGATTTCATAAGTTTTTGCATTTGGGTTAGCGATTCAAGCCGCTTGTTGGTGCAAACATTCTCTATTAGATCAG
This sequence comes from Stomoxys calcitrans, assembly GCF_963082655.1. NCBI lineage: Eukaryota > Metazoa > Arthropoda > Insecta > Diptera > Muscidae > Stomoxys > Stomoxys calcitrans. The sequence continues at coordinate 29,360,858 of NC_081555.1, read as the reverse complement.
TATTCCAAAGTACTGGTAATTGCTCATAAATATCAAGAATTTGTAAAATTTCATCTGTCGTCAATGGAGGGAGGCATGGATCCAGATTATAGATGGATCTGTTTTCCATAAACGGTTCTAAGAAATCCATACTTTCTAGTATTGTTGAACGCGCTACCTTTGTTTTGCCATCTGGGCCACAGTCGGCTAAACGCTTTTGTCTTTCTCTGTAGTCATGCCTGAGACGTGCAATAACAGCTGCCACTTCTTTTCGGGACATGGACAAATTTAATTTCGATTTCATTTCATCGGCAATTTTTTGCAAACACTTGGGTCTCTCTTTTGCTCTGATTTCGGAAGGATTGTTGCTGTTCCATAGAAATGGTTGCATTTTATAGGCTTGTATGATTGTCTTAACATATATCTCGGTGTTCATAAAGTCGCGTAAGTATCTAGATGTCTTACTATCTACCGAACCGTCCATGGCCTAAAAGAATGTTGTAATTAGTAAGCATTACTAAGCATTAATAAGAAATATTTTTTATACCTCTTCGTCTGACTCTGGCATTTCAGAAAAGTTGGTTTCATCCCTTTGAGTTTCGCTTTCCAATGTTAAGCTTTTGTTTTGTGTGTCATCACTTTCATCCAGCACCAACTCCCCAATGTCAACGAATGAAACCTGATCCTTAGAGAAATAACATATTAACCAACATTTATGCTTGTGATGCCAATATGCTAGCATTACATACCATTTCTTCCTCAAGCTCCGCCTCCGATAAATATTCATACTTAATTGTAACAGATTCATCCTGTCCACTTACTAAGTCAATTTCATGCTCTTCGACTTCATCATTCTCGAACATATCAATTATATCAGGTATAGAGTGATTGTCTTCGGATTCTGTGCCCTGTGTGTAATGGCCCATGCAATGGGCGACATGTTCCGAGATGTCGGAAAAGCATTCATTACATTCTATGCACTTTAAGATATACTGATCATTCTTATCCAAGGATGGCGCTATAAGGACCTCTCCGCACTTAATATAATCGATATAACTGTCCATATTTCAGGAGCTCCTGAAAGGTTTCTGCGTCTATTTGTTTATGGTTCTTCTTCTTCTTTGCTATTCAACAGCAATGATAAATACAATGTAAAGCTGCTATTACACGATAAGACTTGTCATAATTGTAATAGCAAAAAATACCAACTCTGAAGGCCGAAGCAGAATGAGTGCGTTGGGCTTTGTTTTTGAGCGTCGAGTTGAAAAAATGCAACTCTGCACAGAAATCCCACATAAGTCTTTCGAAAAATTTAAAAACTTTCATCTTTGACGCTTGAGGCGGATTTAATAAGGTGTTCTCACGCGAACAGTTGTTAATAGCCGGCCAGGTTTGACGGTATTAAGATGACAGATTTTTGTTTGTATTCTCTTTTTTGTTATCTTCTTTCTCGCCTATTCTCTGCTCATGTACGCACATGTATACTCCTACGCTCACAAATTTCTTTGTGTGTGATGGCACAAGGTCGATCAGTTTGATGACAACATGGCGGATTGCACCATATGATTTGTGTTTGTTGTACAAATGAGACCACTTTTAATTGTTTCGCCATGGCCACAAGTAAGTAGTGTTTTTAGTCGTCAAAGTTAAAAACTGATTGTTGTTGTTGTAGCAGTGTGTTGTACACTAAGGCGGCAGCCAATGCCGATACAGGACTCCATCGGATCGATCCGGTACGTACAACCGCCTGCCATGGGTGTCCATAGTCATAACGAGAAGCTCAGCTGGCAGCTGGTCTCCCATCATCTAAACTTGTCTCTCATCATTATTTTTATCGATTATTCAGCCATGAAATTGGATTTATTTCGGATTTAAAAATAAATCCTGCGAAAATGGGATTTATTTTCGAATGGTAAAATCTGCAAAAAACAGGATTTAGCACTTAAATCTCGAAAAGGCCATAAATCCGGATTTAGTTGCCAATGTAAACGTACTTTTAGTGTGGATATTAGATTAGGTTTTTCCCTAGACGAAAAAACAAGTTATGGCGAAACGAACACTTTTCATCAATATTTTCCAAACAATTAAAGGTGGTCTCATTTTTACAATAACCACAAATCATATGGTGTAATCCGCCATGTTGTCATCAAGCTGATCGACGTTTTGCCAACACACAAAAAGAAGTTTATGTGCGTGTGTGCATACACAGCGTACATGAGCAGAGAATATGCGAGAAAGAATATAACAACAAAGAGAATGCAAACAAAAATTTGACATCTTATTACCGTCAAACCTGACCGGTTGTTACAGCTGTTCGCGTGAGACCACCTTTTTAAATCCGCCTCGGTACCAACCTTATGTCTGTATTAATCGATATTTACAATTTTATCGAGTTATTCTGACGGATATAGTGGTCTTATGTCTTAGTTCAGAGCGACCTCATAATTACCGCAAATCAGCTGAGGGGGAAATGTAAACAAACAAAATAAAGGAGCTAAATTTCATTAAATTTAAATAAAATAAAGGAGTTTTTGCAAGTTAAATATGAATGTGTATTCGAACTATATTAGTTGTGGGGAAATACTCTTCGATAGAAAAGATCAATATATACTAAAATGTTCTCAGTGCAAGGAGTGTTTTTCATTTTTGGAAGAGTTTATGGTACATCATCAGTTACTTCACGGCACTGAAGATCTTTCACAAGAACAGGAGCAAGAACTAGAAAATGAGGAGGAAGTTGATTCACCTTTAGAAGACGAAAGTACAAATCAACAATTTGATATTCAGGAAAGATTTTCAGATTTTCCGGAAATAAGTAGAGGAGAACTAACGCCGACTACGGAAATGGTAAGTGGTGAATGCCCTTATACTTTAATAACCAATCTTATTGAGCAAACAATTGTAGGATCCTTTGGAGGAACCAATGCTGAAGCAAAAGAAATTTGACATACCAGAAAATAATGATATCTATGAAATTGCGGTAGATCACTTCAAAAACGAGGATGGTGAATCAGGCGATGAGGTAAAAGAGCATAGGGGGTTTTCAATTTTGGCTATATGAAGTGGATATGAACTAAAATATTACTCATTCCAACTACATAGTTTCATATCTGTGTAACCTATAAGGATAATAACTAGTTTACAATGAAAACGTAATCTTTTCATTGATCCTAAAATTATTCTTGAATATTTTTTTCCAAAACTATTCTAAAATTAATGTATTATACATTTTCCGTTCCAGTGGTATGCAGAAGACAACAACACCAGAACGTTTGTTCGCCAATTTCTAAGATCTGAAAGTAATTTTATAACTTTCATAGCCTCATATAAAAATCAACCCGTTTTGTGGAATAGAAAACTCTATCCCAAAAGAAATATAACCAACGATGTAAGAGAAAAGTGTTTAAGCACAATTGCTGCAGAATTAAATCAGCAATTAAACCTAGATATGACTAGTTGTTATGCTGCTGCTCTAATCAAGCGTATACGAAATGGCTATGCCATGAAATTAAATCGCTTGAGGTCCAATGAATTGCGTGGAGGTACACTTAAAAGTCGAACTATGCCCGATTGGTATTTTGAAAAGTTGCAATTCCTTGAGCCTTTTCTGGACAACTATTCCATTGATAAGTTGAGTGGAGCAAACTTGGAGTCCCAACAAATTATGCAGATATTGGAGATATATAAAAATCTTCCACATTTATGGAACACCAGTTGTTTGGAATACCTATGCACAAATAAAAGGCAGGAAGCAATTGCCGAAATGAGGAGAACTTTAGATTCAGAAATGGGCTTAAAGGTCGAAGAAAATATACTAAAAACATACCTTTACTGTATTCATGGGCATTTTGCCACAGAAAAAGGCTACACCCAAAGTAAAAAATCCACGACAAGAACCATTTCCGAATATTATGACCACATGAGGTTTCTTGATGATCACATCGGTCCCTTCTATTGTACTCTATGTGAACGAAAACACAGGAATCCTTTACAACTAAAAGTCCATAGAAATCAGGCGCATGACTGTGAGCCCCTAACCTGTCCTCTTTGCAATAAAGCCTTTTACAATGTGCAGGCCTATACTTTCCATGCCAAACGTCACATGAATGATGCAACGGAGATATGCAAAGAATGTGGCAAAGCATTTGTTAAAATTGTAGATCTTAAAGCCCATATGCGTTCTCATACTGGTGCCAAGCCTTATTGCTGTGAAAAATGTGGTGCATCTTATACTATGCCATCCTCATTGATTGAACATCGAAAACAAGTGCATGAGGTTCAAAACGAAGCAAATTGTCCTATATGTGGCAAAGTATTTCCCAATAAGAAACGGCTAGTTTTGCACTTGCGCACTCACACGAATGAAAGAAGCTTTAGATGTAAAACCTGTGGCAAAGCCTTTAAGACCAAAAAGACAATGCGCCAGCATGAATTCACCCATGAGGAAGGTCGCAACCATCCATGTCCAGTGTGCGGTAAAATGTATAAGAATAAAATAGGTGTTGCTCAGCATCTAAGGACACATCGCACTAATGTGGAAACCAATTCAAATCCTTTTATTGAAAGTTGACAGAGACAGGCGTTGTTAAACAACTCTAAAAGTGTGAATAAATAAAATAAATTACTAATAAGGAATTACAAAGGAAAATATTGAAAGGAAAAAACTGAAAAATTAAAAGGAATCGGTGCCCTGGAATGATGAGAGACGTTGTGTGGAAGATGTAAGTCTAATAATAGAATTTTTTTAAAATCTTCAATACAAAAAAATCAATCATCTACAAAAATAACACTTTCTATAAAATTAGCTTCAAAGTAATATTCTCCTGTGAAAAAAATTCGACAAAATTTGTATAAAACTCAAAATTTGACCACATAAATTTTATACAAAATTTTGGCAAATCATGAAATTTCAAAAATATATATTTTTCTATTCTCTGTAGCAATAAAACTTCGAAAGTTTCTATAAAATTAAAATTTCAACGAAATTTTCTATAAAAATACAATTTGACGTAGTTTTCTAAGTAATAAAAATTAAATTTCGACTAAGTTTGAAATAAAATAAATGTGTCAAATCGTTGGCTATTTCTGCCGTTATTATATGGTCGGGTTTGTCCTCCTCCTCCTCTTGCGAATTCCTTGGAAGGATAAAGGTTTTTAAAGACGATCAAGCTAAAGCGGTCTCATGGCAGCCGGTTCTGTATATCGGATTGACCTGATGGAACCCTTCATCGGCCAGGTAGGTGCTGCAGCCTCAGTGTACATGTTCGTCCTTTTTTCATCGTGGGAGAGACAGAGTGCCTTCTCCGCACGCTTCTGGTCCGTGCCGGGATGAAATACAACCCCGGACACTGGTGCTGTTCGGTTTGCCAGAACCGCCTCCATATTCGGTCGGTGTCGGTGAGGTGTAGCCGGTGCAAGAGTGGGCGCATTTTGGACCTCTGGCCTTATGTCAAAAGCGACGTCGTCGTCGTCTTCGGCTGTGGAATATGTGACCCCTCCGACCTCTACCGTACGGCCCAGGCCCGAAATTCCTGGGCCAGTGCCAAGAAGTGTATTTTTCTTGTAATTTAATTGCATGGATCTCCCAGGCAAGATCGACAAAATAGTCCGAAGAACATATTGGTTGACACGATTCAGGAGACAAAGCTAACCAACGGTACGCGATGGTTATGAATATCACACGGGTTGGAACTGTGAACTCCGATTTGTGTGGTGTTGTTGTAGCAATTTGTTGCACACCGAGGCGGCAGCCCTTGCCGATGAAGTATTCTATCGGATCAATCCGAAACGTACAACTGGCTGCCAAGGGTGTTCGTCTTCAGAACGAGAAGCTCAGCTGGGAGCTACCGTCCACAAGTGTCGGATAGTAGGAAGCTTCATACATGGAGTAGCTAAGTGAGAAGTCGGGCGGCACTGGCTCTTGCTTTAATAGTGAGTGCCTATGATACTGGATATGACAAGTTATTGGCGCCTTTAAATAACCAATAGCAGTAAAGACCCATCTCGTATGGGCCTGGCGCTGGCGACCTCTACATGGAATGTCTGTGTATAGACGACAGGTTCGGTACTGCCGAGATAAAGCTATACAATGTGTACATACCGCCGATTGCCTGTTTTGACCAATTAATGGCCGAGTTAGCAGGCCCAACATTGGTGGCCTACTGTCTGTCCATAATCGCTCTAGAAGACTTCAATGCGCATCACATGTCATGGCATTCTCCCCTAGTTAACGACCAGCGGGGTGTAGCTTTGGCAGAGCAGATGGAAGGCTCCACGTTTTGCACGGTAAATGAGGATGTCCCCACTAGGATGACGAGGAGGTGTAGCACTTGACCAGAATTTTCCATCGCATCCTTGCAAGCCTTTATTTCTTTGGGATTAGACCAACTCCCCATTGTATTCACCATCGACCGGTTATCCTTATTCATAACTTTTGAAAGCTGGACGTTTATTAATCAGAAGAATTGGTCGACTTCGCAGAGTGCACCATTCACCGCTTCAGAAGCTGTTGTTTGCAACACCCAGAAGGAAGAGAGATAGACCCATTTATAAGTATACCGACTCAGAATCACTTTCTGATTCGATTTAGCTATGTCCGTCTGTCCATGTTGATTTGTATACAAAGTACAGGTCGCAATTTTCATCCGATCGTCTTTTAATTTGCCACAAGCATTTTCTTGGGCCTAGAGACGAAGCTTATTGAAATTTGGAAAAATCGGTTCAAATTTGGATTTATCGCCTCTATATATATGTTCATCTGATTTGGACTAAAATTGCAAAATTTTGCACAAGGGCTTCTCTTATAAGTCCAATATTATCGATGAATGTCATAGAAATGGGTTCAGATTTAGATATATGTAGCTCCCATACATATGTTCGTCCGATTTGGACTAGTATTGCAATAATTTGGTCATTTGTTAACCGATTCACACGAAATTTTGCATGAGTTTCTATTATAAGTCTTGACATTATTGGAAATGAAATTGGAAATTTCATGGAAATCGGTCCAGATTTAGATATAGCTTCCATACATATGTTCGTCCGATTTGGACTAAAATTGAATTATACCGTCATTTGTAAACCGATTCTCACGATTCTGTTAGATATAGCTCCCATATATATGTATGTTCGTCCGATTTGGACTAGTATTGCAATAATTTGGTTTCTCACGAAACTTTGCACGAGAGATTCTGTTAGATATGGCTTCCATATAAATGTTCGTCCAATTTGGTCTAGTATTGCAATAATTTGGTCATTTGTTAATGGATTCACACGTAAATGGGCACAAAGGATACCTTTATGACTCCCGGTATTTCTATTGAATTTAATAGGAATCGGTTCAGATTTAGATAAATCTCCCATATATATTTTTGTCCGATTTTGACAAACTTGATCTTCACAACATTTGGAACGAAAGTTTCTCATAATCGATTTTCTCAAAAATGTGTACAACGATTTACACTATGGCTCCCACAATATGTATTGATTTTGATCGAAATTCTACATTTCAAATTTAAGTAAATTTTTAATTTGACGGCTGCAGCAAGTGATAGCATGCGTAGGGCTTGCGGCTTTTTCATTGCCCGGTTTTCGCGTCTAACAGATACCGGCACTTAGGTGGGGACACAATACAAGACATGAGCCAACTTAGGAGCGTGGCATGGAAAACAATTAAGGATTTTGTAAGTAGCATGGAATTCCTAACATAGATTTCCTTTTTCGAGTTTACTTTTTAGTTTTTAGAGCTCACAACAAGCCGATTACTAGCTTAGGTGTGTGCCTATAGTGGCATGGGGCAGATTAATATTTTCACCCTCTTTTCAACCTAATCTCACTTAGCCTGCATATCCAATGTGGTGTCAGGTATTAAAAGGTCGGCTTTGCCCGACTTTAGCCCTTCCTTACTTGTTTCAAATGGCATAGTTCCTCAAAAACTTCGCATTAGCATTAGGAGTGCATAACCGCTGCTGATAATTTTTTTATGATGATCTCTCCAGGATTCGAACCCTGGCGTTCAGCGTCATAGGCGAACATGCTAGCCTCGCCGCTAATATGGCTGAAGTGGCTGGATCCTTTTTTAGTATCTTTGTCACGTGCATTGGAATCCCCTTCAAGTTTTCTTCTACTGTTTCGCACTGTACTAGGGGGAGCTCTATCTGTATTCATTTTCGTTTCTTCTAGAGCGTTCTCTTAAACCTAAACTATCTTCTTTAGCACATTCACTGTACCTTTTACCAAATTACCACCTCTATATTTACTTGAGACATTGCCCGTATTTATTTGCCTATATTTACTTGAGAGATCAGTCATCAAACTGATGTTTTATTCAATGATAAAATTTGCGGAGGTTATTCCTCGACTTGGACCCTATGCATATTTCCATGGAATAGACGTTTCTTCTCTATCTCTTTTGCCTGATATCTCTGCATTATACTACGTTTTGGAAATGACTGCAGGGCTTTTCCTGTAAGTCGCATTTTTAGCCCAGTATGGGCTTTAATTTGTGAAATTTTTAAAAAAGCATTGAACTCAAATTGTATTGAATAACGGTACATTTCCAAAGAAAATATTTAAGTACTTATTTACCATTTGATTTATTACCAATAAATCATTAAAAAACTTACCGTGCCATAATTCCCTCCATTGAATAGGTTTAGGTTAATTTTTTATTATTTTAAATAGTTTTTTTTATTGTTTTCCTCTCTTTCGTCTTTATTTCAATATCAATCTCCAAAGAAAACAAAGTTGTTGGTTTGAAACGCGACTTAAATGTCAGGCAATACAACTCTGTGCCCAAAGGAGATTAAAAAAGTGTTGTCAATCTTCAATCTTATGTTTGTATCGCATTTTTGATGAATTGTTTGGTTTGGTTTGTATTTTTATTGCTCATTGTACAGCATTTCTTTTTAATGTTTATGAATTTATTTATGCATGTTCTTGTTGTTTTCATTTTTAATTTATTTATTATAATATAATTGTAATAACAACTTAAGCTAGGGAAATTTAATAAATTAAAACTTAATTACATGTACATTTGTATGACAAGGTATGAGGGGGAAGGGACAAATTATCGTAATTATTGTAAATGAAGATGCGTTTACACTTAAAAATAAATAATTTCGAAGATTGCGAAATGATGAAGCATTTTTTTCTCAAAAGAGAAAAGCTAAATAATTGGTGTTGCTATATTTTCGCAATAAAATGAAATATCTGTTTCTTTTTGTCTTAAATGACTATTTAAAAAAATGTGGGGAGATTTCAAGTTTTGTAAAAACACGATTTCAGGCTTCAATAAGCCAGCTGCAATGACCAGTTGCAGATGGCAATATTAAAGGAGAAAATCGCATTATTAGAAAACTCTAAGTGGCTAACTTAAAATTTATACTTTTTTATTCAATATAAACTGTCTTATATTTTTGTCTGATATTGTTGCCTTTTCCGCTGCTATTTCATATGATTATAACGGTTTCATGTTTTGGAAAATATTTTTTTTTCATAAGATTATCATAAAATTATATTTTTAAAGCCGTTTTAAACTATTGCGCTTGTTTTTGTTTTATTTTTCTGTTGTTGTTGCATTTTATAATTTATAAACTTAAATTAGAAATTATTTTAGCTTTTGTTTTGAATTTTCTGGTATTGTTTTTGTTTTAGCTTCGTTGATCATGTTGAGTCGTAAGTGTTTGCGGGATTTTGGTTTTGTTTGTTATTTTTTTTTCTTTTTTTTCGCTAATTATGAGTATTATATAGGTTTTCATATTATTCTTTAGTTTTTCTTTTCATATATGTTTTATTCATTATATTATTATTATTTTTTAATATTTTTTACTTTTTAAATAAAGTATTCACAGCCAATTTTTTTATAAAAATTATATTATTGTGTTAAGTATTCTTTTTTCTTCATAAAAAAAGTCAATATTATTTTTGCATAAATGACCAGTTTATGCAAAATAATATTTCAATTAATAAAAAAAAATAAAACTAAAACATATTGTTATACACAGTTTAATAAAAATAACATGTGTGATGAGTTAAGGGTGGAACTATATTCGCTTGTAGCGAAATTTTTTATGATAACTTTTTCTAGATAGAAGCAAAAAAACTTGCTGATTTCATACAGTAGGACATTCCTTCATTACTTTTGAAAAAAATTCCATAAAAGTATTATGTTATCATTGAGATTTTTGTGGTGTTTCAAAGAACTAACCGTGAAAAATATGTGTTTTTCACCTTTACCAGACTTTAAGGAAAAAAACTGATATCAAAAGTGAAAATAATATTCCATATTTTTTCAATTATGATTAGAATTTAAAAATTAGGTTAAAGACCTTTTTCCCAATTTTCTATTATAAATGATTATGCTTTCGTGTATGAATATCTTTGTGTATCGATACAATGGCAAAATATAGGCAGATACTCCTTAAAATAACCGATTGCAAAAATTAATCGATAACATGTAAAAATCTTTTTATGCCAATGGCTTACTACTTTGAAAAAAAAAAACGCATAACAATGACCAGTTGAAATGGTTTTTTAAAAAAACTTTAAACTAGTGAACTTGGAAAGGTTAGATATGAATTTGAATTGCATTGCTTATATCAAGCGATTACTGAAAATGTCCGATAACATGTAGAAATCTGTTTAGGCTAAAGTCTTGCTACTTTGCAAAAAGCATATCAATGACCAGTGAAATGGTTCTGTTAAAGAAAACTTTAAGCTGCTGTATTTAGAACAGGATTCAATGAATAATATTAAGCCAAGCGATCGCCGACATACAATTTTTTTTTTAATTTTTGGCAGTACTTGGCATTGAGGATTTCAACTTGATCTCTTTTTACATTCATTCTTTGTTTATACCACAAAATTTGGCTTGTGAAAATATGAATTCCTTGAACACAGAATTATCATATCGATACTATGGAAAAATATAGGCAGATAATGTTTAAAATAAACGATAACAGAAATTTATCGATAACATCTAAAAATCTTTTATGCCAATGGCTTACTACTTTTAAAAAACGCATAACAATGACCAGTTGAAATGGTTTTATCAAAAAACTTTAAACTACTGAATTTGGAAAGGTTAGATATCAATTTGAATTGCTTTTATCAAACGATTACAGAAATTTATCGATAACATGTAGAAATCTATTTATGCTAAAGCCTTGCTACTTTGAGAAAACGCATATCAATGACCAGTTGAAATGGTTTGGCCAAAGAAAACTTTAAACTGCTGAATTTAGAATTTGATATTTATTTCTGTAATCTTGGAATTTATGTACTTCGGCATGGAAAGTCGACATTCATGTCTAGAACTTTTATTTGTAATTTTGTTTCTTACAGACCCTTAGAATATCACTTAATTGGGTGTTGGTATACCACATAATTTGACTTGTGGAAATATGAGGTGGTAGCTTTCCTATTATTTTGAACGCAGCTGTAAATTATCAGGATATCGAGAACGACTATTTTTGTATATCGAAACAATGGCAAAATAGAGATTACAGAAATTTATCGATAACATGTAGAAATCTTTTTATGCTAAAGCCTTGCTACTTTGAGAAAACGCATATCAATGACCAGTTGAAATGGTTTTGTCAAAGCGACATCTAAGCTATGTTTTCAGTATCATGCCCGAAGGACAACGAATGATAAATGGTCACAAAGAGCGGTCTGCCGCTTTGCTGTCACTGGCAAGATCAGATGTCTTAGTAATTGTGTCCGTCATAACAGGTCACTGTCTAATCGGAAAACATGCTGACAGACTGAAGGTTGTTAGTAACGACTTTTGCAGAAGCTGTGAGGACATCGAAGAAGAAGAGACTATAGAACACCTTCTGTGTGTGTGTCCCGCACTGTAAGTCAGAATAAGTTCCACTTTAGGTTCTCATTTCTGATTTAGCCGTGATGTGATCATTCGCAAATTGTTGGGCGTTTTAAAGCGATTTGGACAGTTAAGCGGTAGGAACTAGACGGCATCTTCCTTCTTTTGTTCCTGTGGTCTGACAATGGAGGAAAACATCTAAGTGAGTCTAATGGCAGACTGCGACTTAAACCTAACCTAACCTAACGAGCTCACTTATTCAAAATTGTTGCGGCAAGTGATAGCATGTGTAGTGCATGTGGGGGGATAATAAGACTTTGGGGAATTTCCTATGTCATTGCCCGGCTAACAGACACTGATACTTAGGTGGGGACACAATACCAGACATAAACCAACAAAGGGGCATGGTATGGAAAACAATTAGGGATTTTGTAAGCAGCACCGAATTGCTGACTTACATTTTTTTTCGAGGTTAGTTTTTAGTATTTAGAGCGCACAATAAGCCGACTACTGGCTTAGGTGTATGTCCATTGTGGCGTGGACATACACCTCTTTTCAACCTAACCTAACACTTTCAAGTAGTGCCACACCTTTATCAACTAACTGCAAAAAGGTTTTACATCCTAGCTTTAAACCTGTGAGAAACAGATAGGTTACTTAAAAGGCTAATTTTTCCAAGTTTTGTACCTTAAGGCCTAGTTATGCTCCCGTAATTGTACCGTAAATGTATCGTAAAGGTAAAGAGGCAATTATGCTTATTAAACAATTGTATTAATAACAAAGAAATAAAGTGAGGGAGGGTCTGACGTCGGAAAACTTCAGGCATACCTCAAGGGCAGGTCGAAGGAACCGGCCTTTTACGAAGTGGTGCGAGAAGTTGAGACGTCTGTCCTACTGAAGGAATACGCGATGGCGGCTTTCCTGAATATTGAGAGGACATTTAATAACGAGGAGATGGATGGATAGACACCGCCCAGAATTACACGGGGCCCAACTGAGTTTCTCCCTGTGTGACTGTATGCTACGTGACAGGGCTATCGGAGATAATGTAGCCAGAAAGCGGGAGATAAGAGGAACGCTTCAAGGGAGGGGTGTTCTCGGAATTCAATTTCCCGGTAGGGAGGAATGGGAAGCGAATCCTGTGTTTGAAGAGAATGATACCTTGGTCTTTATAGATAGCTCCAAGATGGAGACAGGGATTGGATTGGGGTCATACTCCGGCACACAAAATATCGGTTCGTGGGTGAGACTGCCGGACGAGTGTATGTTCTTTCGGTCAAAGCTCTGTGCCATAAGGATAACCGTTAAGGAAATTCTGGGAAGGGATTTACAGTTTTTCAAATCAGTATACATATATGGCGTCCCTCAAGGCCGTGGGTTCTAGGACAGTGAGGTCGTAGTTCTTGGCGGAATGTGTGGTATCCCTGAATAGACTCCAGTTTCACGACATAGTGCTAACATGCATTAGTGCATACGATGGCGCCGTATTGGCGCTTACCCCCTAGTCTGTTCTTGTAATTTCTTTTCATTACATATTTTCAATGTTTTCATTTTCTTATCACCACAGGTCAGACTGGCCACCGAGTGAACTCTCATTTTCATGGTGGGATACCCATTCAACCTCAACCTAAACTATTGACAATAAATTGTGAAAAAATTTCACAGAGAATTCATTAAATAGGAGAAAAGCTGTTTTTTGTTCAAACTTCAAATTTTGTCAGTTGACACAAAAACGGAACGTCAAATTTTGTTTTTACTGAATTCTACTTTCCGGTTACGGTTGACAGACGTTCGGTAATCATTTGTATGTGTATTCATAAGCCAAAACAAAACAGCTGACACGTTTTCCTACATTTACGGTATGCTTACGATAGCATAACCAGGCTTTTATTTTGGTCATTTTGTGACATATTGGTACATTTCTTATTTTTTTATTTATCCATATACCGTGCAAAAATCATGATAATATCTTTATTCGTTCCGATTTTGTTGCACCTGAAAGTTACACGCCATTTAAAAGAAAAATAAATAACTTAAATTTTTTTTCGTTTTTGCCCCAAATATTTAATTAATTTTTAGAATTTTTCCGCGTACTTTTTTTTTGCATAGTCTTCTGAAATACCTTTCCAAATTGTGTATAATACATATAAAAAAGGTGTATCGTTGTCATCCTAGTTATATTTGCAAATTGCTAACCTCAGGTGAAAAATTCCTCCTTGGAAATCACCTCAACATTGACTATGTTAAGTTTCGTGTCCATATCTCTAACCGTTCAAAAGTTCCAGAATTATAGCCAAGATTTTTCGATTTGGCAACACTGTGTATCATTTTTGTAGAGAAAGAGGCTGAGAAAGGTAAAAATAGCTACTAGTAAGTACGATAGAGACTATCTAACCTACATTGTCATCGATAATGAGCTGCAAGTTCAGAGGCGATATCTTAGTGCTAAGAATCGTATCAGCATAATGTTTTGACACCCTGAAAAAAGTTTGTGTATAGCATCCATTTTCATGAAAAATTCCTCCTTGGAAAACACCTCAACATTGACTATGTTAAGTTTGCGTGTCCATATCTCTAACCGTTCAAAAGTTCCAGAATTATAGCCAAGATTTTTCGAATTGGCAACACTGTGTGTCTTCTCCGCAGAGAAAGAGGCTGAGAAAGGCCAAAATATTGTAGCTACTAGTTAGCACAGTAGAGACTATCTAACCTACATTGTCATCAATAATGAGCTGCAAGTTCAGAGGCGATATCTTAGTGCTAAGAAAAGTCCCAGAACTATAGCCAAGATTTTTCGATTTGGCAACACTGTGTATCATATTTGTAGAGAAAGAGGCTGAGAAAGGTCAAAATAGCTACTAGTAAGCACGATAGAGACTATCTAACCTACATTGTCATCGATAATGAGCTGCAAGTTCAGAGGCGATATCTTAGTGCTTAGAATCGTATCAGCAGAATGTTTTGACACCCTGAAAAAAGTTTGTAGATAGCATCCATTTTTCTTGGGAAGGAACAAGGTTCATCGGTTTTAGGTTTTTTTTCATATTTTGCCATAATAAAAACTATAATGTGTATACAAATTATATATGCCATTAAAATGTTGTTTGTGTTTTTTAGATTTTGTTTTCTTGTTTTGCTTCTCTTCATAATATGAAAAACTATATTATCGTATTTCGTTAAAAATTCTACTTTTTCCAGTTTCTTTTACTCTACGCAATTGCAGTTTGTTTCTCAGTTGGTGTTTTTTCTAATTAATGTCATATTCTTTGTCGTTATTCAGTTGATAGTTTATGTTTTTTGTTTTCTTCATTTTTTCTTCTCTGGTTTAGTTTAATATGTATGTGTATAATTTATGTTTCTTGTATTTTTTGTTCATTGTTGTTGTTTTTGTTCATATTTTCTGTTTTGTTTTTCGTTTTTAAAACTTAGGCACATTAACACCCTAACAATATATTTGTTCAATTATAATTTAGTATATATATATATATGTATATTTTACTTTTAGCTTAGTTTTAAATTTGATCGTTATTTAGTTGGAGTTTGTTAAAAAAAAATAAAAAAATAAAAAATAATAAAAAAAGTAAAAAGCAGGGTATGGTGGAGAAAAATTTAAAAACTCTAAATTTAGTTGTTTAACGGAAAACAAGTAACAAATCTAAAGGGATATGACGTTGCCTTTACCAATTTTCGAGTGTTCTGCACGACTATATATTGGTTTGAGTGAAGACCTAACCTTTATATGTCTTATTTCAATACAAGTTAGGTTAGGTTAGGTTAAAAGAGGGTGCATATATTAATCCGCCCCATGCCACTATGGACATACACTTATACCAGCAATAGGCTTGTTGTGAACTCTTATTACTAAAAAAGTAACCTCGACAAAAAAAATCTAAGTTAGGAATTCCGAACTTCTTACATTATATCTCATTTTCCAATATAAGTTTTTAATAGTTTTCAAGCGTAAATATAAGTAAATGTTCTTTCTTATACCACTTAAGATTTGTGGCCTTTGGGTGGTTCAAAAATTGTAAGAGATAAACAACCTGCCATAATAGATCCCTTTTGGAGTGAGAGGCTCAAAACGTCAAACTAGGAGATTGGTTTATATGGCGGCTATATTAGGATATGGAATGATTTAGACCATACTTGACACAGTTGTTGGAAGTCAAAATAAAACACTTCATGCAAAATTTCGGCCAAATCGGATAAGAATTGCGTCCTCTAGAAGCTCAAGAAGTCAAGACCCAAGATTGGTTTATATGACAGCTATATCAGGTTATGGGACGATTTTACCCATACTTAGCACTGTTGTTGGAAGTTGAAACGAAACGAAATCGGATAGAAAATGCGCCCTACAGAGGCTCAAAAAGTCTAATCGGGAGATCGGTTTATATGGCGGCTATATCAGGTTGTGGACTGATTTAGACTATACTTGGCACAGTTGTTGGGAGTCATACCAGAACACTTCACGCAAATTTTTAGAATTGCGCCCCCCAGAAGACCTAGAAGTCAAAACCCAAAGTCGGTTTATATGGCAGCTATATCAGGTTATGAACCGAATTAGACCTATTTGGCACAGTTGTTGGAAGTACCATCAAAATACCACGTGCAAAATTTCAGCCAAATCGGATAACAATTGCGCCCTCTAGAAGCTCTAGAAGTCAAAACTCAAGATCGGTTTATATGGCAGCTATATCAAAACATAGAGCGATTTGGTCCATTTACAATCCCAACTGATCTACTATAATACCTAAGAAGTATTTGTGCAAATTTTCAAGCGCCTAGCTTTACTCCTTCGGAAGTCAGCGTGCTTTCGGCAGACGGACGGACATGGCTAAATCAACTTTAAATGTCATGGCGATCAAGAATACTTTATGGGCTCTAAGACGCTTATTTCGAGGTGTAACAAACGGAATAGCGAAATTAGTCTTATGGTGAAGGGTATAAAAATTTTGTATAAATGTATTTTGAATGTTTTAGTATAGAAGCAGAAGAACCGAAGCGAGTAATAAGTTCCTATGGGACCCATACCCTTGTTGTGTGTTGTATATCGATGGACAGATATTTCTTTCAAAGGCTTTCACCATCAAATTTTTTGATAGTTACCTAATCGTGTCAAACGAACAGATTTGCACTGAATAGCCCTTTTGAGATTTTGTTTAGTGTTCCTTGGCTTGCGTATAGGTAAGGTTAGGCTGACAATAGGGCGCCGAATTGAATCCGTTCCTTGCCACTATGGACATACATCTATGCTAGTAACCGGCTGGTTGTGCGCTTTAAGTAATGAAAAGTAACATCGAAAAAATCTATTTCAGAAAATCTGTGCTACTCGTATAATTCCTAATCGTTTTCCATTCTATGGCCATAAATCGGTTCTAGTCTGGTATCGTAACAACGCCTAAGTGCTAGTACTACTTTTACCATGAATGGCGGTGGATAAATTGCGGGTCTCATGCCATAAATATTAGGCCACTCCTTTGGTGACCACCATAAAAAACCTATTACGGATGTTGACTGAGGAGGGATTTGAACCCGTCTGCTATGCAGACGATGTTACTTCTTAGGGTTAAGGATCCGAACCAGTTATGCAGAAGGGCTGAAAGGGTCTTGAATATGGCATATGACTGGGCTAGACCCAGGGATCTCAATGTTAACTCAGAGAAGACAGAAATATGCCTTTTCACGAGGAAGATGAAGGTGGGCCAATTTGATGCACTGCGTTTCCTCAATAAAACGATTTTGATATCTGACAAGTTTAAATACTTAGGAGTGATCTTGGATAGGAAATTTAATTGGTCACATTCAGGAGCGTACTGAGAATGCTAACAGATGTTGGAGACTATATAGACGGGCTGTAGGCTCGAAATAGGGCCAGAATCCGAGGATAGTCCAGTGGCTCTATAGGAGCGTAATTAGACCAATAATTAATATCTGAACCCTCTTTTTCGACCTTACCTAACCTAATCGGTGAAAAAGTTCATTGATGTCAAGAATATAAAGGGCGATTTTTTAGCTATTATCTTTTTGGCAACACTGGTTTAAAAAGCTCACGTTCGTTTCGTGTTTTGTTTCACTGTCCAACATCTACAGTTTGGTCTATAATTTAACTATGAATCGTCTTACAAAAGAACAACCCTTGCAAATTCTTGAATTTTATTAACAAAATGCGTGCTCTGTTAAGAAAGTTCATCGCGCTCTTCTTCCATTTTACGACGAAGCTCATTTTTGGCTCCATGGGTACCTACATAAGCAGAATTGTCCATTTTGGAGTGAAGATCAGCCAGAAGCATTGCAAGAGCTACCAATGCATCCAGAAAAAGTCACAGTTTGGTGCGGTTTATGAGCTCATTGGACCGTACTTCTTCAAAGATGATACAAATCGTAACGTAACTGTGAATGGTGAATGCTATCGGGAGATTATATTCAACTTCTTTTTTGCCCAAAATGCAAGAGTTTGACTTGCATGGCATGTGGTTTCAACAAGACGTTGTCACATGCCACACAGCACGCGTAACAATGGACCGATTGAGAGGGGAGTTTTATGAACATTTTATTTCAGGTTCGGGGCCGGTCAATTGGCTGCCTAGATCGTGCGATTTAATGCCTTTAGACTATTTTTTGTGGGAATATGTTAAAGCTCATATACAGGCCCACTTCAATTAACGCATTTTAAGACAACATTAAAGCATTTATTTGTGAGATACCATCTGAAAAGTTGGAAAGAGTATGCCAAAATTGAACTAAGCAGTTGGACCATTTGAGACGCAGTTACGGTCAACATTTGCATGAAATAATATTCAAACATTCAAATAAAGATTTCATGCATTTTTCTGGATTTTATGTGTTTTTTTTTGAAAAATTTTTCTTTAGCTCTTTAAAAAATTACCCTTTATGTATAGTTTATAAGTTCTTAGGGCAATATTTCAAAGCAAACCAACTTGCTAAGCGATTTAGACCACTGTCAATAACCCAAAGATTCACGAAGACCAAGAATATATCTAGCATGAAATTGCCGTACGAATATTCTGATAAGGGATTTCAAAACTGCAAATAATTATGAATAAGTTCTAAAATATACAGTTATGGGAAAAAATAGTTTTACATAAAGGTAGAAATGATAGAAAGAAAACATAATGATTTAAGCTTAAAAGAAAAAATATAAGCCAGGGTTAACTTTTACTTTTCTGCATCGAATGACCTGTAGTTTCATTTGTATATTTTTTATGAGACATATCTCATGCTACGTATGTACTTAGGTTTGTATTTAAGTTTTTATGAAATTTTGAGTTTGTTTTGCCTACTCTCTGCTGTTTGTTTATAAATTGTGTATAATTATGTTTGTTTCCATTTTTTTAATATTTTAATTTTAATTTAGTATTTGTTTTTTTTAATGTTTTATAATATAATCATGTAAAAATTACATGCCTGTTTTCATTTGTTTTTTTTTTCGATTTATGTTATACATAAGTTCTATATGGTATCTGTATATAGGTATATATACTATATAATATAGGTATGCATGTATGTCTGTATATATTCAATATAAATATATTTGTATTGTTTTTTTTAGGTTTATGTATGGTAGTATGTATGTATGCTTTATAGTAGTTATGTATGTATACATATAATAATATATATATATATCTATATATTTATATAAATAGTAACTAAGTGTTTTTGTTGTTTGTTTCTTATCGTTTTTATTTTATTTTGTTTTTTTTTGTTATTGTTAAAATCTACTATTGTCTGTTTACTATCTTTTAGGGATTTTTTATTTTTGACTTTTTTCCACTTCCGCGTTTCTTGCTTGTCGGTAATCTAAGTTTTATGGTTGTTCGGTTTTTATTTTTAAATAGCTATTGTTTTATTTTTTGTTTGTTTTATTATTAGTTTTTTATGGTTTTATCTGTTTAACACAATTTACAATTTCCTTTGCAGTTTAGTAACCATTTTATCATAATTTTTTTTAAATTATTAATTAAACTCATTGTATATGAGTTGGCATACAAAAAAGCATTTGTTCTGCAGGGTGTTTTTTTGTTGATTTTTTCAAATTTTCTTGCCTCGATTTTAGTTTTTAGCATAAAAGGAACCTGTTTCTTCAATGAATTGTTATGTAATTGCAAATTTTGTTTTTTGTTTTTTTTTGGTTTTAAAATCTAAAAATGAGCGTTTTTGCTTTCTCTGCTGTTTTTAACCTTTTTTTGTAATGTTTTTTTTTTCATTAAATTCTATTTATAATATAAAGCACCAATATAATAATATATTTTATATAAATTATATTTTTTTAATTTATTTTTGTTTTCTATAAATTTTTGTTCAGATCTCTCTCTTTTTTTGTATTAAATGGCCGCAGGAGTTACTTTTCTTTGCTAATATAAAAATCTAATAATAAATTCTAGTATCAATTATAGTCTATTATTTTTTTAATGTATGTATATATATCGTGTATATATAACCGCATCGTTGCTATGGTAAATATATAATTGGGCATAACTTAGATGATAATGTCTAGCTTTTATTTTTTTATTAATTTGTTTTTTTTTTGTTTTAATTCATAATTGCAGTTCTAGTTTTTTAAACTTTTCTGATTTTTTTCCTTATAGTTTTGGTTCTTTTCGTTTTTTAAAAAATGTTGTACATTTTTGTTGTCATTAAGTGTTTTTGAGTTTGAGCCTTAGGTTTATGCTTTTTGTTTAGTGAAATAAAAAATTTTGGAAGCCTCTTTTTGTTTGGGCAAAGAAAATTATTTTTTTGTTATTTAGTTAGCCCCCAGGAAGAGCAGTTAAAGATCATCAAAAAAGAATGGAGTTGAGAAAACAGATAAAACTAAAAAATGTTAATAATTTACTGTACACAGGAAAAAAAATCAGTTTCAATCACGAAATAAATTGATCCAATTAATTTTTTTAATTGAAACTGCTTCAATCAAAGTCGATAGTAATTGACAAAATTTTCAATAAAATAATTGCATGTTTAATTAAAAACAATCAGTAAGGTTAGGCAAATTTCGGCCGGAGCCGACTATATAATACCCTGCACCACCGAGTCAATATACATAATACTTTTGATATATGAAACCTACCTAGTGAAAAACTGAATAGAACCTTGTAAGATTTTTTCCCGAAAGGACTTAAATGATCGCTTATACAGACTTTATGGGCCATATCGGATGAAAGATATATCGGAGATATATCTAAATCTGGATCGACTTTAATGAACTTTAGCACACGTGCTAGGATGTTAAATAAAATACCTCACGCTAAGTTTTACAAAGACCCAATCAAAATTGTGACCGAACAGCTTTAAAGGCCTCATCGGATAAAAGATATATTTAGAAGCTATGTATATCCAAATCTGAACCGATTTTCATAAAATTTCGCAAACGTATTAAGACGTCATATAAAATATCTCATGCAAACTTGTGTAAAGATTGGAACAATATTGTAGTTTATTCAGCTCTAAAAGGCCTTATCAGCTGAAAGATATATATGGTAGCTATATCTAAATCTGCTCCGATTTTGATGAAATTTTGCACAGGTATTGAGACGTCAAATAAAACATCACTTGTTAAATTTTGTAAGGATTGGACCAAAATTATGGCTACTACAGCCTTAAAAGGCCATATCGAATGAAAGATATATATGGGAGCTATATTTAAATCTGATCCGATTTTAATGAAATTTTGCACATGTATTGAAACATCAAATAAAATATACCGTGCTAAATTTTGTAAGGATCGGGCAAAAATTGTGGCTACCACAGCCTTAAAAGTCCATATCGGATGAAAGATATATACGGGAGCTATATCTAAATCTGATCAGATTCTGATAAAATATTGCACACATATTGGGACGTCAAAAAAGCCATTCGTGTCAAATTTTGTAAGGATCGGACTAAAATTGTGCCTTCTCCAGCTTTCAAATGGCATATCGGATAAAAGATATATATGAGGGCTATATCTAAATCTGGTCCGATTTTGATAAAACTTTGCACGCCCAATAAAACATCTCGTGCAAAATTTTGTAGAGATTGGACAAAAATTGTAGCTTCTACAGCCTTAATA
The DNA here is from genome assembly GCF_963082655.1 of Stomoxys calcitrans. Classification (NCBI taxonomy): domain Eukaryota; kingdom Metazoa; phylum Arthropoda; class Insecta; order Diptera; family Muscidae; genus Stomoxys; species Stomoxys calcitrans. The sequence continues at coordinate 29,338,989 of NC_081555.1, read as the reverse complement.
GGTCAAATCGAATCCAAAATATATATAGGAGCTATTTCTAAATCTGACCCGATTTCGACGATACTTTGCACACGTATGAAAATGTCAAACGAAACCTCATACCAAATTTGATAAAGATCGGACCAAAATTGTGGCTTCTACAGCTTTAAAAGGGCATATCGGAAGAAAGATATTTATATGGGAGCTATATCAAATCTGGACCGATTTCTACCAAAACCAAAAGCGTTTTTCCTTGGACCCAAAAAGTGACTTGTGCAAAATTTTATGAAAATCAGACAACAAATGCGACTTTTACCACATTAAAAAAAAACAAGGACCGACATACAAACGTATAGGCAGACATAGCTACATCGAATCGGGAAGTTATTCTAAGCCGACCGATATACTTATCGATGGGTCTAGCTCTTCTCCTTCTTAGCGTTGCAAACAAATGCACAAAGTTGTAATACCCACAGTGCGTGTGTAGGGTACAATTTTTGAAATTTTCAATTAACTTTTTAATTGATCCAATTAAAAAATGATTGCAATTTTTTTGAAAATTCCAATTATTTTCTATATTTGGTACACAGATCTTAACCTCTTGGAACATGAACTTTAACTCTAAATTGGTTTTACATAGAAAATGTATTTATATACCAGGAAACAGCTGACATTTAAAGCTATGAGTATAATACATTTTTTTTTCCAAAATTAACGAAAAATTTCTCTTTAAACAAGTTTTTCATGCGAATTTTATGCTTTTCAGGACATCAATTCTATTACTGACAGTTGTATACTCACAGTAAACTTTAGACAAATAATTTACTTGCATTCCAGAAACTGTTTGGATAACATATCCACAGGGAAATAATTTCAAACTGAAGCTGGGTAATTTTTTTAGGATAATTATTGATTTTGGTTTAAAAAAATTATTACAGCTTAATCCTAAAGAGTTTGACCATAACTCTAACGGATGTATTGTAACTTGAAATGATAGATATTGGGGGCTATAGATTTTTTTGATAAAATTAATAAAGATAAGAACCGTAAACGACAATTCATTGTAATTGATATGAGGTATTTAGGAAAATTCATTTGAGGATCAGGTAGCGTATGATTTATATAAATTTTAGTATTATCTCAATATTTCTGCTTAATAACTTTTAAAAGTTTTCACCTAGAAATATCTGGAAACATCTGGAAACAGTTGAAATCTACATCTTATTATCTTTTAATATGAATGGTACAAAAAATGTAGCCAAAATGAAATAAAATTGTTTCTTTAAATGAGTTTTTTATATATATTTTAGGATTTTCTTTGATTAACATATGAATTTTATTGCTTAAGGTTATATTCTCACAGTAAAAAACTCAAGAAAAATAATTTCATAGCATTTCAAAAACAATTAGGAAAACGCATCATCAGGGAATAATTTAAATGTGAAACTGGGTGATCTTTTTCGAATTGATGTGGGAGTTTGAATTGATATTATTTATAACAGTTTAGTCCTAAAGAGTTTGACCATAACTCTAAAGGAGATAGAAGTAGGTGGCTATAAAATATTTATTGGCATTGATATGGGCTATTTAAGAAAATTAATTTGGGGACTAGGGATCGTATGGTGTATATAAATTAATGTATAATCACAGTTTCTTCTTTATAACTTTTCACAGGTTTTATCTAAAAAAATTATTTAAATATCTGGTAGCAGTTGACGTCTGGAGCTACAAATCTCTCATTGTGAGTAGTACAAAAATACTTTCTCAAAATTAACTAAATTGTGTCTTTAAATGAGTTTTTCATTTGAATTGTATGCTTTTCTTTGATAAAGGCATGAATTTCGCTATAATGTTTGTATACTTACAGTAAACAATTTTAGACAATTAATTTCATAGCATCCCATAAACAATATGGGAAACACTTCGTCGGGTAAATAATTTCAAACTGAAGGTGAGGGATATTCTTAGGAACTGATTTTGCTTTTGTTTTGGTTTTTAAATAAAAACAGTTTCGTCCTATAGAGTTTGACCATAACTCTGAAGGATTTAACTTTAAATAGGTGGTTAAATTTTTTTTGGTAAAATGAAGAACAATTAAAACCAGTAACCACAATTCATGTTAATTGTTATGAGATACTAGAAAATTAATTTCTGGACCGGGGAGCGTATGATTTATATAAATTATTGTATAATCCCAGTATTTTATTTATAAATACTTTCCCAAAATGAACTAAATTGTCTCTTTTAATGAGTTTTTCTTATGAATCTTATGATTTTCTTTGACAACAACATGAATTTCACTACGAATGTTTGTGTACTTTCGGTAAACAATTTAAGACAAATAATTTCATAGCATCCCTGAAAAAATATGGAAAACACTTCATCGGGTAAATAATTTCAGGCTGAAAGTGGGGGATATTCTCAAGAATGGATTTTGGTTTTGTTTTTTAAATAAAAACAATTTCGTCCTTAAGAGTTTGACCATAACTCCGAAGGATTTAACTTGAAATAGGCGGTTCAAAGTATTTATTTAGTAAAGGGAATAAAAATTAAAACCGGTAACCACAATTCATGATAATTGTTATGAGCTATTGGAAAATTCATTTGGGGACCAGGGAGCGTATGATTTATATAAATTATTGTGTTATCTCAGTTTTTTCTTTATAACAGTTGACACCTGGAGCTACATATCTCTCATTATGAGTAGTACAAAAATACTTTCCCAAAATTAACTAAATTGTCTCTTTAAATGAGTTTTTCATATGCATTTTATACTTTTCTTTGATAACGACATGAATTCCATTGCTGATATTTGTATTCACACAGCAAACAATTGCATAGCATCTTGGAAGCAATATGGAACACTTTTATCGGGTTAATAATTTCAAACTGAAAGTGGGGGATATTCTTAAGAATGGATTTTGATTTTAGTTTGGTTTTGGGTTTTAAATAAAAACAGTTTCGTCCTAAAGAGTTTGACCATAACTCTGAAGGATTTAACTTAAAATAGGTGGTTTAATTTTTTTTTAGTAAAAAGAATAAAAACTCATACCGGTAACCACAATTCATGATAATTGTTATGAAATACTAGAAAATTAATTTCTGGACCAAGGAGTGTATAATTTATATAAATTTTTTTATAATCCCAGTTTTTTCTTTGGCAGGATTTACCAAAAAAATATATTTAAATACCCAAAAGTAGTTAACAACTGGAGCCGCTTATCTCTCATAATGAATGGTATAAAAATACTTTCCCAAAATTAACTAAATTGTCTCTTTCAATGAGTTTTTCATATGAATGTTATGATTTTCTTTGATAGCGACATGAATTCCTCTATTAATGGTTGGTTGTATACTTACTTATACAAACAATTTTAGATAAATAATTTCCTAGCACATAGCACACAACGATGTGGAAAACACTTAATGGGGTAAATAATTTCAAACTGAAGGTGGGCGATTTTCTTGAAAACAGTTTCGACCCTAAGAGTTTGACCATAACTCTAAAGAACTTAACTCGAACTAGGTGTTTTATAATATTTATTTAGTAAAGGTCAATGAAATTAAAATCGCGAACCACATTTAATTTTATATAAGTTATTGTTTTATATAAATTATTGTATAATCCCAGTATTTTCTTTGCAACTTTTCAAAGCCTTTACCTAGAAAATGTATTTAAATACCGGAAAACAGTTGACATCTAGCGCTACATACCTTTCATTTTGAATAGTACAAAAGTTTTTTTTTCCAAAGTTAAAGAAATTTGTCTCTTAAAATCAGTTTTTCATAAGATTTATGTTTTTTTGACAATGATGTGAATTGAATTTATCACGGTTTGACGACTTATAGTGAAGAAGCAAAGAGCATAAATACATTAACTTAATAAAAAAGCTTTGAAATAGAGGGTCCCGAACAAAGTCACACGAAGTTGTTTACATTGTACGTGTGCTTCTATTCGTTTTTCCCTGCATAGGAATTTATGTGCGGATGTGTATGATGCCCATCTATGCTCTAAAGATTGTCACCAGGATAATAAAATCAAACTGATGTTGTCTGAAATTGATTTTTGAGCTTAAACAAAAAACGAATTTTAATTTAAAAGTTTTTGCTCAAAGATTACCCAAAGTTTCCGTATATATTGGCCTTATTCCATACCTGTTTGACCAAAACCGATAAGGAGAAGCTATGGCATACAAGAATAAATAAAATAATAACAAAAAATAATAAGAATCAAATCTAGCTGAAGCACATTTTTCATTGATCATACGCATAAGGGAATTTAAAAAAGTTTGTAAGGTAATTTAAGTTGACATAGCACTTTTTGGATATCCTCCAAAGTGTTCTCCAAAATTTTCACAAATTGTCCTAAAAATTTAAATTAATCTAAAAATAATCACCGTTTCTTCCAAATTTCTGCTAAGTCGTACAATTTTCTGAGTTTTCATATACCCAAGGTAAAATTTTGCTCCTGCTTCTTTTTATTCGATCAAATTCCATTCTATTTCAGTTTTTTATACATGTTATAGTGTTATCATAAACCCTTAATAAGACTTCGCCCCTGTCCTTGGTAAGACTTCGCTTTTTGTCCTATGGTATGGTGTAAATTCGCTCAATGTTACTTTTTGATCAAGGTTTTTTTTATGTTGTATATCTTATGGAAAAAACTCTCCATATGATTTGTTAAACACATTTAATTGTTCAAATAGCTTGCCCCCAAAATTAAAAAATTAATTAATTTTATAAAACAAAGAAAAACCATACAAAAATCCGTTTAAAATAAGATATTAATTAAAAACTGATTTTTTGCCCAGGTTGCGTATGATTTATATAAATTTTGTTAATAAATCAGTTTTTTCCCTAAAACTTTTGATTTAATTAACTTAGGAAATAGATTCAAATTGTTAAAAACAGCTAAGACCTTGAGCTATATTATCTTCTTCAAGCATTAAATAAAAACAATACCAAAAACAATGAAATCTTAGCTTCAAATTGAATTTTCATTTGAACTTTATACTTTCTCTTCATTGGTGTATCCAATTGCCTCGAACTCCGACTTTTTTCATGATCTATAACTGCTTAGGGATTTGCCTTGAGCTATATATGTGTATATAATATTTCCTCTCAAACATTTCAACATGTTTGCTTGCAAATAAATTTCCTAAAACAAGTGTTTTTGTTTTTTCTCTCTTCTCTTAATTATATAAAAATAATAAATAATAATAATAATTTTTTTATATATAAATATTCTAGTTGTATCTATAGTTACAGTATAGAATAGATGTATGTATATATATATATGTATGTATAGAATAGTAGTGTTATTATTTCTTACAGTTTTGGTTTGTTTGTTATTATTGTTGCTGTCTGTTGCTGTGATTGCAGTTCTAGTAGGGCATATAAAACGATTGATGCATTTATAATCATGTAACATAATCACGACTTGTGACATATTCATCACTGTAACGACCAGCTGTTGAAAGTCAAAAGGAAAATATTAGTTGTGTGCTATTGAAGTACTAAAGCACAAGGCAACGCACAGTGGACGAAAATCGAAAAAAAAAACTAGCAAAAATATGCCGTGTGAGAACGGGTAGATATATCTCTGTCATGGAGATTGTGTGCGAAAATCAAAATCAAGGCCTTAGGTTATCTGGATGCCTTTTGGCAGGCCCCCAAAGTAGGTCACATTGGCATTTCGAAAATTTGTTGGGGCCTGCCAAATCTCCGGTTGTGGTCCGATTTTCAAATGTTGGATAGTGCTCAAAAATCCCTGCAAAAAGTCTGCCTGAGGCTTACAATATCTTCACTGGTTTTTGGGGATGTTCGTCTTTTAATTTTTTATACCCACCACCAATATACCAATTTTTTATACCAACCATTCCGTTTGTAACACATCGAAATATCCATTTGCGACCCTATAAAGTATATATATTCTTGATCGTCGTAAAAATCTAAGACGATCTAGCCATGTCCGTCCGTCTGTCCGCCTGACCGTCTGTCTGTTGAAATCAGGCTTGTCTTTAAAATTTGAGATATTGAGCTGAAACTTTGCACAGATTCTTTTTTTGTTCATAGGCAGGTCCAGTTCGAAGATGGCTATAACGGATTATATCTTGATATAGTTTCCATATAGACCAATCCGCCGATTTAAGGTCTTAGGCCCATAAAAGACACATTTATTATCCGATTTTGCTGAAATTTGGGACAGAGAGTTGCGAGTGGCTAACTCGACATCATTCTTTAATTTGGCCCCGATCTGTAGACCGATCTCTCTATTATAGACCGCTCTCTTGATTTAAAGTTTTGGGCCCATAAAAAGCGCATTTATTGTCCGATTTTGTCAATATTTGCGACAGTGAGTTGTGTTAGGCCCTTCAACACCCTTCTTTAATTTGGCCCAGATCGGTTCAGATTTGGCTATAGCTGCCATATAGACCGATCTTTCGATTTAAGGTTTTGGGCCCATAAAAGGCGTATTTATTGTCCAATGTCGCTGAAATTTGGGACAGTGAGTTGTGTTAGGCCCTTTGACATCCTTCCTAAATTTGGTCTAGATCGGTTCAGATTTAGCTATAGCTGTCATATCCTTCTTTAATTTGGCCCAGATCGGTTCAGATTTGGATATAGCTGCCATATGGACCGGTTTTGGCCCCATAAAAGGCGCATTTATTGTCCGATGTCGACGAATTTTGGGAAAGTGAGTTGCGTCAGGCTCTTCAAAATTTTTCTGCAATTTGGCGCAGATCGGCCCTGATTTGGATATGGCCGCCATAGACTGATCTCTCGATTTAAGGTCTTGGGCCCATAAAAGGCGTATTTATTGTCCGATTTCACCAAATTCGGGACAGTGAGTTGTGTTAGGCTCTTCGCCATCTTTATGCAATTTGGCTCAGATCGGTCCAGATTTGGTTTTTGCTGCCATATAGACCGATCTCTCGATTTAAGGTCTTCGACCCTAAGACGCATTTATTGTCCGATTAAAATCGGATTATGACGAGAGGTGGTTTACATATATACTCGATGTGGTGGGTATCCAAAGTTCTACCCGCCTGAACTTAACGCCTTTTTACTTGTTTTTTTTTTTTTGCATTTTCGACCAAGACCTGCTTCGTATTTTGCAGTTTACGAAGATATATCAAAAAGATGTCTCTAACTGTTTTCAGACTGCATATTTTTATTAGATTTTTTCGATTTTCTTCCACTGGGCAACGTTTTGTTATGCAAAATAAAATTTAGAATCCGTGTTTTGGTGAAAGCGGGGAACTCTGATTCATTATGCTTATATTTCTAATATTTGGTTTTTACGTATGGCAAAATGTATGCCGATTGTATTATTTTGCATAAAATTCCGTTGCCTACCTATAAATAGAAAACGGAATATGTCTCTACTTCTTTTACTTCACTTACAATCTTCCATAAGTATGACTGGAGTGGCTTCTGGATTTGTGCTTGTCAGTGTGTGGGACATCATGTTGAAATCATCTTCCATGGAAAGAAAAGAGGAATTCCAGCGTGACCTGGGGGTGGTGCGATGCGATGTAACACCCGTTGTAGATGAATAGAGGCTAAGATTTGTAGGACTGATGACCCCCGACATGGTGGTATAACCCAAGAGCTGTAAGCAAAAATCAAAAAATGATTAAACCACCTAAAACCACCATTCCTAATGAACAACTTACCGGTGTGGTTTGTGTATGGAAATGATTAAAGTATTCACGCCCATTCGTATTGGGATACGGTTGGGCCGATATACGCGTCAACGCCGATGTGGGTGTGGACACCGCAACTGCTGCCGCCGCCGATGAAGTGGGCGATGTCTTACATCTTGCCACATCTATGATGTGTGCATGCGGCGATTGTGTGGGTGCTGGAGGCGGTGATGCCGACGCTGTAGAGGCCACCACCAAATCGGAAGAATTATTATTGCTGCCCACAGTTATGGTGCTGGTTGTAGACTCTTGGGCGGAACTGGTGGAGGCGGTTGTGTTGGTTAGTTTCGAAGTCATTGAGCTTAGGCCACTGCTGGAATTCGAGGTGTGATCGATAGTGGTGTGTTGCTGCTGTGCCTGATGATGTTGCTGTTGCTGCTGCTGATGTCCATGATGATGGTGGTGATGATGATGATGTGAGGAAGGATGATGATGCTGCAAACTCTGGTGATGATGTCGTGGCGAATCACCAGCCGAGGATACACTCGTCAGAGGGGGCGGTGATATGGCGGCAGATGAGGGTGGTGACGCCACCATGGTTAAATCCCCCGTCGAACGTATTATGGCCACCGGCCGGGCCATAGGCGGTAGCGGTGGTGGTGGCAACATGGTGCTGTATTGCTGGTAATGTGCCGCAGCTGCGGCAGCCGAGACTGCTGAAATCTTGGGACCCCGACCCACAGCAGCGGCGGCAGCAGCATGCTGCAATTGAAAATGGGAAGACGTTTGGTGATGATGCACATGTAAGTCGGAAGGATCGCCCGCATTGGCGGCATGTATACCCCCAGTATCCTGGCAGACATAAGCCACAAATTCCGACATATCCTGACCGTGGTTGACCAACTCGGTGGCATATTTGGGTGTAGCGGATGCCTGATGCAGTTGATGTTGATGATGATGATGCTGGTGGTGTTGTTGCTGCTGATGATGGTGTTGCTGATGATGGGCTTCTTCGGCGGCCTCATTAGCATTGGAGTTGGGACTGTTCTGCTGGGGATAATACAAAGCAGGGCTAACCGAGTTTGGCACCAAGGAAGAGCTGACATTGTGTTGCATAAGCACTAAGAAAGAACCAACAATAATTATAAGGGCCAGAGTTACACAGTGGAATAGAAACGAAAAAAACTTGCAAAAATCTGCCTTTTATGAAATTTCAAAAAATATGTATCAAAATTTTTTGAAATTTGTAATGTTTAGAGCTGAGGTTTCAAATAGTTTTCGGTAACCGTTCTCAATCAGCAGATTTTTTACTATTTATTTTTTGACTCCATCCCATTAGAGTCAAAGGCAATATAGCAGTACTCACCTTCTCCTGGCCTCATTTGCCCCATACTCAACAACACTCTATTGCTGGTGGGCGTGTACCTCTGTAGAGCAGGATCATCGGCATTATTGCTGGCAGCGGCTCCGCCATTGCTGCCATTGTCTTCATTTTGCCTCAATATCACAGAGAAACTGCTGCCATCCTGTGGCGAGCCATTGGGATCACTTTTGCAGGTGGTAGCCGAAGAGGCCCTCAGCAGAGAGGAGTTTGAGAGATGCATGCTGCTGCGTGGATCCACAAAGTCAACTAAGTGCCACATAGACATTTCATAGGTTAGTCTTCATTTACTTTACTGGTTACCTTCAATACTTACTGCTGTAACCCGAGGGCAATACCATGGAAGCACTAACCGAGGCCCTGCCATCACTTGCTGTCACCATACCCGCACTGTTAACTCCTCCCACCACCGAACCCAGTGGAGCTCCTGAGGCTGACATTTGATATGTATTGCACTCATAGGCAGCCGCCGGATGCTCCAATTTGATCGAGCTAGCCTGGATGAGATCATTGGCGGTTTCTTCCAATATGGAAGCTAAAATGAAAGAGTTGTTCCTCTCTTAATTCCAACCATACACATGCATTTCGTGGTCTAAACGTAGTGAGTAGAAATTTGCATATGCTTGCATTTGCAAAAATTACCTTTTGACAGCTTCCAAAGCTCCTTGGAAGAGAAAACACCAGTGGCCAAAATTATATCATTGCACACAACACCATTGTAGGGATTGTGGCTGTAGCCTGCAAATGGTGTGTTGTCTACGTCTGAATTGTTATTGTCCTTGATACAAGAAAACTTCAAATGAGCCTCTTCTTCCTGCCGATACATACCTTTGTTCTTGCGCTCTTCTTCTATGTGTTTCTTATTGTCTGAGCTATTGGTGTTGTTGTTGTTGGTGCTGGCATTATGCTCATTGCTATAGAGCATGAGCGAAGGCGTTGAGGGTGTGCCCGGAGGCGGTGTTGTGGGCGTAGGACTACTCAATGGATCGTGGGTATTGATGAAATTGGCCAAATACAAATCGAGTTCACGCACTGAGACATTGATGTGATAGGGATTGACACACAAAGCCGGGTGTATGCATTCGGGAGATTTTTCCAGACGTTCGCCATCGGTGCTCTCCAAAGGTATGGCCTTGAAGAGTATGACCATGACTAGATCGAGCCGCCAAACCTTGTCCGCCTGCCGCAAACAATCGATGCGACGCATTTTGCCTTTCTGATCGGGATTGGAGAGAACACATATCGATTTGCGTTTGCCCGTTATGGACTGTACAAAGTCTTCGCGGCATTCTTGGGTTATGTCTTTGCGTAATTTTCCCAGCAAACGGGAAGCCCATTTCTGTTTAACCTCAGCCTTTTCGTTCTGCAAGGAGTTAAGTAGAAATAAGAAAATTGAGTAAAATTTTTTAAAATCATTAGGTGAACGAGAAAAATCTTCTGTCTGTCTTTCTGTCACGTTCTTCTGGTGTCTGCAATAGGCATTACGTTTCAGGGTCTAACTATAACTGTATGTGACTCAATTTCCCCTCGTTAGAATCTCCCCAGCAGCTTTAGTGATATTTATACCATACACCACTGTAGCACAGGGTATTAGAACTTAGTGTATTTGTTTCTTACTTCCGAAGGAAGAGAGATGGACGGACCCATTGATATGTATACGGATCGACTTATATTCACTTTCTTAGTCCATTAAGCAAGGTATGGTTAGGTTAGGTTGAAAAGAGGGGGCGGATTTTAATGCTCCCCCATGCCACTATAGACATTAGAGTGTCCCAAAAAAAATAATTTTTTTGAAATGCACAACAAACCGATTAGTGGCTTAGGTATTTGTCCATTAGACCGTTCCATCCCATTAGGGCGAAACATTTTTTTGCAAATAGAGAAACGCAAACCCTCATTTATCTTTTTTGATCCTAATGAGCGAAATATGACACATTATGACGATCGGTTAACGATAACCCGTGCCGCCATGACGTCCAAAGTTTTATGTAGTGTCTTCTAAGCAATCCAGTTGAGTATTTTAGATCCTAGCATGACATTGCTAAACTTAGTATACATCTATATGGAATTTATTACAAACCCACAAACTGTACCCAACACCAATACTGTGGCTATGGTGAAATTTGTAATTCGACGCAAAAACTGTACCCTACACTACTACTGGTAAAATGTGTAGTTTGACTCGGATATTCCTGCTGATTCGGCTAAGCCATGTCCGTCTGTCCGCATATCCTTTCTGTGCTGATAGTCCGTCCGTCGTTTTATTGAATTTATCACGAAATTTTGTACATATCGCTTTTTGGCCCAAAAACAAGACACTGTGAGTTTTGATAGAAATCGGTTCAGATTAAGATATAGCTCCCATATATATAATTCGACCGATTTACACTTATAAGGGCCTACTTACTACAATTTTCAACGGATTTGCATAAAATTTGGTATGGAATGTTGTGTTTCTCATCTGAAAGCCAGAGAGTCTGTAAGCCATCTCAATATGCTCCTGAATGGGACACTTCCAATTAAGTTTCCTATCCAAGATCGCTCCTAAGTATTTGACCTTGTCAGTTAACGAAATCGTTTTACTGAGGAAACATGGTGCGCAAAATTGGCCCACCTTCGCCTTTCTCGTGAACAGGCATATTTCTGCCTTCTCTGGGTTAACAATGAGACCTCTGGCTTTAACCCAGTCGTTTGCCATCTCCAAGACCCTTTCGCCACTTCTTCATAGCTGATTAGGATTCTTACCCCTAAGAAGTATCGTCTGCGGGTTCAAATCCAGTCTCAGTCAGCATCCATAATAAAATGCCCCCCTGTGGCGTGCCCTGTGCCACTTTCTTCCTTATATTCGCCCTTGTCTCCTGCCAGGCTTTCGGGGTATATGTAAGTCTTAGGCACACTGTGAAAATACAGGCCAAAGGGGGCGCCATGTAGTCCGCCTCATTCTGTATTAACGCCGGAAATATTCCATCAGGTTAGGATGACTTAAATGGATTGAAGTTCCTGAAGGCTTTCTTGACCATAAAATCCGTTATGATAAGCCTTCGATCAAGAGCATTATTTCAACAATCCCGTGTCTCCGTAAGTTCCGTCGTATCCTGTGGAAAATGCTTTTTCTTCAAAAGCCTCAACATGTCCTCCATTGTTTCTGCTCTCACTCCCATGTCCTCTACTAACGTTTCAGTTTGGACATGGGTTTTTGAGAGAAACTTTTTCATCTTGGTGGCGTCATTAACGCTAAAGACCTGTTCGCAAAAAAGCTTCCAGGAGGCACGTTTTGCCGCTCATACACAACTTCCGCGTTTTTACGACGTGCTTAGTTAAAAAGTCTGCGGACCTCTTTCCCAATATTGCGAATCTCTCCGGTCATTCAGGGTTTTTCTTGGGCTGATTTCCTTTCCCGAAGAGGGCAACTATCTTCGAAGGACCCCATCAGAGCAGTCGCAATCCCGTTGACATTTTCGTCAATGTATTCTATGCTTGGACAATTTAAATTATCTTGCCCAAGGTTTCTTCTGAGTAGTCTTCCGAATTTTGTCCAGTTGGGTTTCAACTTATTCCGGAAGCGTATCGGATTCGGCGCTGGCCGTGCTGTTCTAAACCTAATGTAGCGATGATCAGAAAAAGAGTGTTCCATGGAGACCTTCCAATCCTCAATCTCATCGATTAGAATTCCCGAACATATTGCCGCATCTAATACCTGCTCCCTAATCCTATTACAAAAGTTAGAGCCGTTAACAATATTAAGTGCTATTAGGTCGTTAGTGTTGGTACTACCCCACGAAATTTGGTGAGAGTTCGCATTGCACCCTATTAGTACCTCGTTTCCTGTCTGTTTCGCTTTTCTCTCAAGCCGTTGAAGCTCCGACGTGGGTTGCGGTGTCGGAGAGTCGAAAGCCAGATAAAGTGAAGCCAGGTATGCCCCACCGTCTCCCCGTCTCAATACTGTTGCATCCGACTTTGACAACTCTGGGGAAAATATATAAATCAAATTTGTATGACAAATAACGCAGGTCCTAGGCCGAGTAAGAGTGTTAACATAGAATATGGTTCAGTCCAGAAACTTTGTTCTGGGTCGTCCATGACTCCTGAATTAAGGCAATATAAATCTTGCCCTTGCTGAGAACGTGTGTAGCTGTTTCGGTCCGGTGGAGGTTTATTTGGATGACCGCAATCATTGGTCGTCCATTAAATGATCTTCTTGGGAGTGGGTGATGGTCTCATCGTCCGCTCCCCGTTTTTTAGGCTGCGAAACCTGATAATGTCGGCAATGGTTCCATTGTCGGGTCCCCGTTTTTTAGGATTTGCTAAGTTTCCCGTCCCTGTACTGCCTGATACTAGGATCTTTGCCTATCTTAGTCTTCCAAATCCAAATCTGACCTCAATCATTGGTCCTCCATTAAATGGGCTTCTTGGGAGTAGGAATGGTAGAACTTGGTTCCATCGTCGGCTCCCTGTTCATTAGGCTGCATTGAGACTCCTGTTGCTGCGCTGCCTAAGGTTTCAATATTTGCATCTTTATATATTCTAGTCTTCCGAATCTTGAGACAATCGTTGGGTCCCTGTTCGTTAGGCTGTGTTGGGTCTCTAGCCCCTGCACTGCTTGTCGTTTGAGAATTAGGATCTTTGCTTACCTAGTCTTCCCAATATTGAGAGGGATGGTGATTGTTTTGTCGTCAGCCCCCTGTTCGTTGGGCGGTATTGAGTCACCTGCCACTGCACGGTCTGATGTCTCAATATGAGGATTTCAGCCTATCTTAGTCTTCCTAATCTTGAAAAAGGCATCTTTGCTTCCGTAGTGCGCCATGCCTTTAGTTATAGCCAAGCTTGTCACGGAGACTTGATCAAAGCCAATCACAAGGAGAGTTCCTTCGTCCATCTCCTCCCTGTGGAAGACCTCCTATTTCTCTGCGACCAAACCTTGGGTTTGCTTGCCCAAGAATTCCAAAATGCAACAACTATGTTAAGTAAGGTCTAAATCGGTTCAAACCTGATATGGTCCCGATTATACTTCTTGAACCTTTAGGGGCCACAATTTTTATCCGATTCAGCTGAAATTTTGCACAACGGCTTCTCCTATTAATATCAACATACGTGCCAATCCAATTCCAACAACTATGTTGAGTTAGGTCTGGCGTTCGATTAAGAGGTCGATGAGTACCTTAACAGGGGTCATAAACTATTAAGCACTTGTTTTGCTCCTGTCCGGGTCTGTGATCAGGGTGAACTTGCGAACGTACCTCTGGTATCTCTCCTGAGGTTTGTTAAGGGAGCAGGTTGGTTCCGAAGGGGGAGTGACACAGGCTCCGGCGTAGATAGGTCCGTACTTGCGTAGCGAAGGGCGGTTCTTCACCTCCCACTCGGGGTTCTCCACTTCTCCTGTCTTTTTCTTATTATTCGTTTATAACTTCTAGTACGAGGTCTCTCATTTTCCTTTTTTTTCCCTTTCTCTCTCTAGGGTACCACAATGGGCCAAACTGGCCTCCGAGTGAACTCACGTTTGGTGGGCGACCCATTCAACCTAACCTAACCTAAGGTCTAAATCGGTTCAAACCTGATATAGCTCCCGATTATACTTCTTGAACCACTAGGAAACGCAATTTTTATCCGATTCAGCTGAAACTTTGCACAACGGTTTCTCCTATGATCTTCAACATATGTGCCAACCCAATTATGGTCTTTATCGAGCCATAACCTAATGTCACTCCCATACAAGCCGATCTCCCAATTTTACTACTTGAGTCCCTATAGGGAGCAATTTTTATCCGATTTTGCTGACATTTTGCACTGACTTGGTTGATATAAAGCTCCAATAGCATAGTAATATTAATCCATTATGCTATGTTTGCATATAAAGAGATACCGGACAATGAACTTGACAAGTGCGATCCATGGTGAAGCGTACTTAGCGCGCTTTACTTGTTTAATCTAGGGGCGTTCAGATTTGTACACTAGCTCCCATATAGAAATACGGGATTCTCATGAAATTTGGCATGAAGGATTCTCTTTTGGCTCTCGAAATTACTGGTGAATTTCATAGAAATCGGTGTAGATTTAGATATGTATGTTTTATTACCGATCTAAACCACTCTGCTGAAGCCCATAAAACTGAACTACATATAGCGTCCATATGGTGGTTTTGTCCAATACCCACATCTGGATAGGTGTAGGGTATTATGTAGTCTGCACTGTCCGGCGTTTGTCTTTCCTTAATTGTTTTTTTTTCTGGCTTACCTGTAGTTCATCCTTGCAATGTCGCTCCTCCTCCAATGACATGCGTTTCTCATGTTTCTTGTAGTATTTACGCTTGGCTGCTTGTAAGTTGAACCACGAGTACGAAAATGATTTGACATATGGCAACAGGGCTTCAATGAACGGATGAAACTCATCCTGTATAAATAGGCAGGAAAAGGAAAAACAAATCATAAATTAATATCGGTTTCAAGTCAAACTCAATTAGACATAGAAAAAAAGAGTAAACACCGATAGATGAAGGAAACCACTAAATACGTTACGGCAGGATATATAAACATACATACATACGAGTACATATAAATACGATTAGATTGGATAAGTAGATTTATAAATACATATGAGTATTAGTAGATTTATGCTATTGTATATATAGACACACATACACAGAGATAAGTACAACGAATAAACGAATCAAAGTTAGTAATCAAATGCATGTCATATTATCTTGCTTAGAGGGTTGCAGGTTTAGATTTCTGTTTTATTTTTTATTTTTGTTAAAGTTTTTCGATTTCCGTTTCCTTAAAAATTGAAGTGGAATCTCCAATAGAACTAATAAACATAGAGAGAGAGCTATAAATGAAGGATAACAATAAGTAACACACACACATTGTCTTTGAAAGTTCCAGACCACAGATCGATAAGATTAATGAAGTTTTATAAAGAGAGAAAGAGAGAGAGAGAGCAACACACATTTAGAAAACACACCGATTTATATAAAAACATTTACATTTAAAAGAAAAATACACATATACACTGATTAATATGAACTTGAGTTATATTAGCTAAAACACAATCGAATTTGTTTGTTGTTTATTATTGTTTAGATGTTTTTTCTAATGCATAATAGGGTGGGGTGGATCGGATTTTAAATAAAGAAAATATGTTGTGCTCGATAGGAAAAAGAAAAATGAATAGTTAAAAAATTGGTTTGCTTTATCGTTTGTTTGCGAGCAAAATTAGTTAAAAGGGGATTTTTGCTGAGAGGCTGTAATTTAAAAATATATGCTGTTTGGCAATGCAATCAGAACGATCCTGATACAAACCTCGTTAAGGTAGACATAACTAAACAAAAAATTAAATGTTTTAAAGCCTTGCGTAAATTTAGGGCAAACCGAGGCCAGTCAACTCAACAGAGAAACAGAATACCTGAAGATTCTTTTAGGCGATCTGATGATCTCTTTAGGAGATCTGATGATCTCTTTAGGAGATCTGATGATCTCTTTAGGAGATCTGATGATCTCTTTAGGTGATCTGATGATCTCTTTAGGAGATCTGATGATCTCTTTAGGAGATCTGATGATCTCTTTAGGAGATCTGATGATATCTTTAGGAGATCTGATGATCTCTTTAGGAGATCTGATGATCTTTTTAGGAGATTTGATGATCTCTTTAGGAGATCTGATGATCTTTTTAGGAGACTTGATGATCTCTTTAGGAGTTCTGACGATCTCTTTAGGAGACCTGATGATCTCTTTAGAAGAACTGATGACCTCTTTAGGAAATCTGATGATCTCTTTAGGAGATCTGACGATTTCTTTAGGAGATCTCGTAATCTCTGTAGGAGAATCGAATGATAGTTTTATATGGGAGCAATATCAGGATATGCACCGATTTGAGGCTATCGTGGCGCAGGGGTTAGCATGTCCGCCTATGACGCCTGGCTTCAAACCCCGGCGAGATCAACAGAAAATTTTTCAGCGGTGGTTATACCATTACTTAGGCTAGCTCCATTTGTGAAGTATCCTGCCATGTTAAAACTCTTCTATCAAGTGGAATTTGGAAAAAGGACGTCCGTTAACATTGAGCTTAAACTTTAATCGGATTGCACTCATTGATATGAGAGAAGTATCCCCGGTCCCTTATGAAATGAAATAATTGGCACATGTATAGGGCGTCATAACAAAAACAATATTTAAATCAAATCAGATACGTATTGGGCTCGGATAGGGCTAGATGTGTTATAAAGGAGCAGTTTTTTTCCTATTCCGGCCCGGGATGAGTATGAGTATCATCATTATCATATAAAGCACAGCTGAGAGCTATAAGGCGTATCCAGAGATAGTGGACGGCTTCGTGGGTATGCAGAGTAGTTGCAACTTCAGTTGCGGACAATCAGCTGTTTCAGAGTAGAGTTTCAATGAGAGGGCGGGCGGCTCCGTCTCTTACTTAAATACTGGGTGCCTTTAATGCTCGAAACTACAGAGTGAGTTATTGGTGGGATAAGAGGGGATAGCCACCGCTGAAAACTTTTTCTGATGAGAATTTGAACCCAGGCGTTCAGCATCATAGGCGGACATGCTAACATCTAGGCCATGGAGGTCTCCTCTGTGTCGAAATGCTACTGAAGCCAATAATGCGTTATAAAGAAAAGCCCTGAAATCTGTAGCAACATACCGGGCGAAGGGGCGGTATCGGGAAAAGAGAGAGAGAGAGGAGAAAAGTCTATTCTACAGGGAAATGTAAAGACATGAATTTGAGCGAATGGAAATGTACAGCATATAGAATGAAGTTCGGAAACTTTACCAAACCGATGGTACAAGAACATCTCTCTGCAGAGACAAAGAATGAAATCTGTAACCAGATACAGATAGTGTACTTAGAACATGAAAAAAGGAGGTCCCTTATCATTGAGCTTAAAATTGAATCGGACAGCACTCCGAGAGAAGTTTGCCCCAGTTCCTTAATGGAATGTTCATGGGCAAATTTGCATTTGCAATGAGGCTTTAGGCTACGTTTAGGTTAGGTTTAAGCGGCTATCTGCAATCAGATAAACTAAGAAATGTTCGTCAATTTCTTAGCCACAGGAAGTGCAAAACGAAGATTCCTTCTAGTTCCTACCTTTGGCCATCCAGATCGTTTAAAAAAGTCAAACAAATTGCGAATGTTCACATTCGATAATTCAGACTGGCCTCAAAAATATGAGGATTAGTCTGACGTCTTTCTCGACGACCTCACACCTTATACAAAAAGATAGATAAAAGTAAACTAAACAAGTAAAAACGAGTTAAGGTCGGCCGGACCGAATCTGGGTACCCACCACCATGTATTCCGTTAAAAATTTTTTCTTAACAACTCAGTTTGTATTTGAATTATTTTGTAACAATCAAATCGGGAATTGAATTCGGCTTTTGTGGCCTCAATAATGTATATCGGGATATATTATTAAGTGGGCCTGTATCAGTTATAGGCCGATTCAGATCATACTTGGCAAGGATGCTGAAAGTAGTTACAGAAGTCTTTGTGCCAAATTTCTGCCAAATCGGATGAAAATTGACGCATTTAGGCGTTTGAAGTAAAATTGGGGATCGGTTTATATGGGGTCTATATCAGTTTGTAAACCGATTCGAATCATACTTACCATGGATGTTGAAAGTCAGAACATTATTTTTTGGCCAAATTTCAGCTAAATCGGATAAAAATTGAGGCTGCTGGGGGCCCAAGAAGTCAAATCCTGGGATCGGTTTATATGGGGACTGTATCAGTTCTACTTGGATGTTGGAAGTCAGAGCAGAAATTCTTTCCCCAAATTTTAACCAAATCGGATGAAAATTGAGGCCTCTAGGGGTTCAAGAAGCCAAAGCTGGGAATCGATTTATATTGGGGAAGTCAGAGCAGAAATTCTTTACCCAAATTTTAACCAAATCGGATGAAAATTGAGGCCTCTAGGGGTTCAAGAAGCCAAAACTGGGAATCGATTTATATTCGGGGAAGTCGGAACAGAAATTCTTTGCCCAAATTTTAACCAAATCGGATGAAAATTTGGCCTCTAGGGGTTTAAGAAGCCAAAACTGGGAATCGGTTTATATTGGGGCTATATCAGTTTATAGACCGATTTGGATCGTACTCGCCATGGGTTTTGGAAGTTAGAACAAAAGTCTTTGTGCCAAATTTCAGCCGAATCTGGTAAAAATTTAGAATTCTTGGAGCTTAGGAAATCAAAACTAGAGATCAGTTTATACGGGGGCTATATCCAAATCTAAACCGATATGACCAATTTGATATTTCCAAGGTTGTTGGAATGATTGAGATCGAAAAGAAATCTCTGTGCAAAATTTCGGATATATTTAATTGTTCTACCGCTGTCGCGATTTCCACAGACGGAGGGACTGGCCTGGCTAGATCGACTTAATTTTATAGGGTCACGGATCAATATTTCGAGGTGTTGCAAACGGAATGACTAGATAAGCGGTCATTGCCATCCTGTGGTAGTGGGTATAAAAATAATACAGTTTTTATTAAGAAACAAGTAAGAGCGTGCTAAGTTCGGCCGGACCGAATCTTATATACCCTCCACCATGGATGGCATTTGTCGAGTTCTATGCGCAGTATCTCTTTTTAGGCAAACAAAGAATATTGAATAAGAATATGCTATTGTGTAATATTTCAGTTCATTCGGATAAGCATTGCGCCTTGTAGGGGCTTAAGAAGCAAAATCGGGAGATCGGTTTATATCGGAGCTGTATCAAGCTATTGATCGATTCAGACCATATTAGACACGTATAAGGCAGCTATATGAAAACATGGACCGATTTGGCCCATTTACAATCCCAACAGACCTACACTAATACAAGCTTAACTAGTTTAACTCCTTCGAAAGTTAGCGTGCTTTCGACAGACCGACAGACGGACGGACGGACATAGATCGATTGAAAATGACATGACGATCAAGAATATATATACTTTATGGGGTCTCAGACGCATATTTCGAGGTGTTACAAACATAATGACGAAATTAGTATACCCCCATCTTAAGGTGGAGGGTATAAAAAGAATGTAGATAAAAATGTGCTTTGTGTTGACGAATGAAGAGAAATGAGAAAAATTAAAAGAGTTTTAAAACAAGAATATAGACCTCAAATATACCGTCACACCGGTAAAGGTAAAAGAGTTTTAAAACAGGAATATGGACTTCAAATATACCTTCACATCGGTAAAGGCACAATAATAATAATCAATCTAAAAAAATCAAATTAGGTGATAAGTCTTCTTATAATTTGGCATAATTTAATGGGGGCTAATATATTCGTGAACTTTTCTCGATCATATTTGGTGTAGATGGCCCTAAGTGAATTTCACATATCCAATACGTGCAAATCTTCGCCAGCTGATCGCATTCTTCTCAAAGCTTTTCAGTTCATATGACCCTGTTTGGTTCTAGACTAAGCTGTCACTCATTGCGACAGCTGAACCATTAACTGGCGCACCGAATTATTTTCTTAATCGATTGGGACATTGATCGATCAATCGATGACAGCAAGACATTTGTCATGCCTAACGAAACTTTCCAAATGCAAAATCTGCTGGTCTCTGCCTATCTAGGCAAAATTCAATCTATGAAATTTTAGTCTATGTTGTTTTGTGTTTTCTTATTTGTTTATTTGTAATTTTTTAAGTAATTTTAAGCACTTAGTATGCATTGTTTCACCTACTTTGGTGAAATCATGTGGCTTGGAAAATACCACTACCAAAAACAAAAACGAACATGAAAACATTAAAATAGCAAAGGTACCTGCACGGCTGCTTATGGATTATTTTTGCATTACAACTCTATTGGCAGTGTGAGTGTAAAACTGACCTACCAAAATATTCCAAGTGAACGCTTGTTAGTCTGCATGCACCAGGCGGCGTTGGACAACACAGTCGCTGGAACGCATCCTAATTGGTATGCAAAACTTGTAAATGTGATGACTACGCATTGAGAATAGAAAAAAATACCACATGAGCTATAAAGTGCATAAGAAGCTCACTATGATGATGAAGAAGAAGCAGCAGAAAAGAAGTCAAATAGGCTATTAAATAAAATGGGCCTGCATAAGGCAAGGCTTAGAAAGACGACTTTAACATTAGGTCAATGTACGGATATGTTTATTATTTGTGTTAGAAATTAAGTGAAAATGTTTGCAAACTCCAACTACGAAACCCATTTCGTTAGGTATTTTAGAATATTTGTAAATATGTATGTGTGAAGGGTCTTATTTTAAGAGTGACAGAAGTTTCAATTGATATAAATCGTAATATGTAAAATGCAACTAAAAAGTATATTTGGAGGTCAAAAGTATAAATAATTTTAATAGCCGCCACCACCATAGAATGGGGGATATACTAATCTAGTCATTGCGTTTGTAACAACTTGAAATATTGACCTGAGACCCTATAAATAAATATATATTCTTGACCATCGTGACATTCTGAGCCAATCTAGCCAGGTCCATTTGTTTGTCTGTCTGTCGATCGATGTAAGTCGTTGGGGTTTGCCAATTTGGCATATCGGTATAGATTTGTATATAGTCCCCATATATAGTCCAAGCAGCCTCAATTTTCATGCGATTTGGCTGGAATTTTGCACAAGGACTTGAGTTTTGACTTCCAATATCAGCGCCGAGTATAATCCCAATCGGTCTATAAACTGAAATTTTGCATAAGGTCTTCTGTTCTGACTTCTTACCATTCCATTGCCGAGTATGATCCGAATCGGTCTGTAAACAAGTATAGCCCCATATAATCGATCCCAAGATTTGACTTCTTGAGCCCCTAGCAGCCTCAATTTTCATCCGATTTGACTGAAATTCGGCACAATGACTTGGGTTCTGACTTCCAATATCAATGCCGAGTATAATCCGAATCGATCTATAAGCTGATATAGCCGCCATATAAACCGATCCCCGGATTTGTCTTCTTGAGCTTCTTAAAGCTTCAGGTTTCATCTGATTTGGCTGAAATTGGCACAAGGACTTCCGTCCTGACTTCTAACCATTCCATTACCGAGTATGATGCGAATCGAAATATAAACTGATATAGCCTCCAGACGCGGTTTTCATCCGATTTGGCTTAAACTTGGCACAAAAACTTCTGCCATAGTTTCCAACATCCATCCCAAGCATGATCCGAATCGGCTCCAATATAAACCGATTCCTGGATTTGACTTCTTGAGCCTTTAGAAGCGCCCCCATTTTCATCTAATTTGGTTGAAATATGGAACAAAAACTTATGACTTCCAACATCTATGCCATCTATGATTCGAAAAGGTCTATATATATCAAGTATATTTTCTATAAGCACCTAGAGAGAGAATATGACCGCTGCCCCGCCCATGATATTAAATCGTTCTGGGAGATTTTAATGCAGTAGGAAAGTTTATATTGAAGAAGCCATAGAGTAAATCGTTGAGCAAATAGTTGAGAAGATCGATTGATTAATGCCTTAGCAAAGGCCTTAAAAGTTGAAATTGGGAGATGCATATATATGAAAGCTATATCTAAAACTGATCAAATGTCTATGAAATTCATCAGTCATTAGATGAGTTATAAGAGAAACCTTCGTGCCAAATTTTGTGAAGATCGGTAAACAAATAACTAATTATTGAGTATTATTTAAAATCGGTCGAAAATATTTATGAGAGCTATATCTAACTATGAACCGACTTCAATTAAATTCAATAGCAATTCCGGGAATCATAAGGGACTCCGTTGCGCCAATTTTCGTGTGAATCGGTTAACAAATGGCAAAATAATTGTAATACTAGTCCAAATCGGACGTACATATATATTTCAGCTATATCTCTCGTGAAAAATTTCGTGGGAATCAGTTTACAAATGACAATATAATTGCAATTTTAGTCCAAATCGGACGAACGGATCTATATCTAAATCTGAGCAGATTTCTATGAAATTCACCAATAATATCGAGACTTCAAAGGAAATCCTTCGAGCAAAATTTCGTGAATCGGTATACAAATGTGGATATATTTGCAATTTTAGTCCTAATCGGACGAACATATGTATGGGAGCTATATCCAAATCTGAAGCGATTTTTTCCAATTCCAACTGCTTGATGAAAGCACCCCTTTTCCCTATGCGCAGTGGCAAACCATTGCCCACTTTATGGAAAATGCCGCGAAATCCGTACTTGGGTACCGGAATCCTCCCCCAAGAAACCCATGGTACGACCAAGAGTGTTGAGATGCTACTGAAGCCAAGAATGCGTCATACAGAGCAACCCTGACATCAGTAGCAACGCGCCAGATGGAGGAGAGGTATTGGGAGAAAAGGAGAGAGGAGAAACGCCTATTCCGCAGAAAGAAGAAGGAAATGGAAAGTGCGGACACAATATACCAAAGGTCTTCGAGTAAAGCGGCTTGTAAACGAGGTTGCTATACGAATGCCTTTCAAACTAGCTGACTCAAACAATGGGACTTCAATACCAATCTTAAAGACCCAATAGAAGAATGGACGAGATTGTTGGAAACCGCTGTAAACTTCGGTTGCCTCAAAGAGTCTAAACAAATTGTGACCCACCGATTCAACAAGATGTAGGTAAATTGAAGCGCTGGGATTGACGATCCAAAAGGCATTGTTCCTGAAGAATTATTTGACAGTTAATCATCCACACCACTAATGTCTTGCTGATTGCTGGTAGCAAGAGGACATTTGCGTAAAGCTTCATTCGTTCGAAGGGTCAATGATTTCGACTGACAGACGGACATGGTAATCTAGAGTAACAATAAAATAGTCATCGCAGCCGAATCGAGAGGTGAGGACAGCGGGCTGACGGCAGCAGTGAGCGAGGGCTTTGCAAAGCTCACAAGAAGACCGGGAAGGCAACTCGGGCACCGGCAGCGTAATCGAGCGAAGGTGCAGGATGATGTAAGAGATAGAACTGATATTCCAGGCATTTCTAATTAAGCTGGAAAGAGAACCAGATCTCCCGCAGAGCATAATACTGCTAAAATGCTGAATAAGAAAATAGCTCCCCGATTTAAAGTACTCTGTAGCTCCCCGATTTAAAGTACTCTGGGAAAACCAAGCCAGCCCTCCCGCAATGGAGACTCCAGACAGTGTCTTTCGGAGGGAGACAACGTCGGAATAGGAACGAAAGAAGCGCTCACGGCCCCTGAGTCTTCATAGAGGAGGCCACAGCCATTCCAAAAGGAGGCCACAGCCATCACAGAACGGGAAGATGGTCGCTGAGAATGGTAAGGAGCCGCCCTATTACGCCAGAGTGGCAAGGAAGCACAACAGATATGAACTGACTTATGCAGTCATCAATATCGGCAGTGCATCAGGTAGGATTCCACCAGATCATCGGTCGCAAGTGAAGGATCTGGTTAACGAGCGGGTTTTCGAACATATGTGGAACTCTGTAGAGGGTCCACCCATACAAATGATGAGCTGCGAGTATAGAGGGGACATGTTTAAGCTGCGTTTTGTGTCGGCGGAGTGAATTTAAACCGTCAAACAGCTCGTCAGAGGTATCCACGCTCCCTGGGAGGGCCCAAAGCTCGACCTTGTGAGGAAGATGGACATCTCCCAGCTCAAAAAGGCGACGGATGCGGCAGTAAATTTGCGACGGAACGCATGGGCAAGCCAAACCAAGGTTTGGTCGCAGAGAAGTGGGAGGTCTTCCACAGGGAAGAGATGGAGGATAGAACTCTCCTTGTGGTTGGCATTGATCAAGTCTCTGTGACAAGTTTGGCTAAGACTAAAGGCATAGAGCACTACAGGAGTAAGGCTGTATTTTTCAAGATTGGGAAGACTAGGATAGGCAAAAACCCTCATATTGAGACATCAGGCGGTGTAGTGGCAGGTGATACAATACCGCCTAACAAACGGGGGGCTGACGACGAAACTCACAGATATTGCGCATTAAGTGGACCTCAATCCGAGGATAGTCCACTGGCTCTAAAGGAGCGTGATAAGACCGATACTGACTTACGCCTCAGTAGTTTGGTGAACTGCAATGAATAAAAAGTGCATAGGCGGAACGATGAGGATCACGCCCACTAGGGCACTGGAAACTAGTCTAGATATCCGACCCAAGGACATACAGATTAAGTGCGAGGCAGCCACAGCGGCTATGAGACTTAAGGTTATAGGAGAATGGATTGGGGATAGGAGCAGTACATACCATCGCGGTATAATAGAGGCCACGATAGGAAACGTAGAAGGAATGAAAGAGGTTTCTGATCGGATACCTGAGACGACACTTGAGGTCGAGTGCGAGGCACTGCTGCCAGCGGCACAGACTTGGATTGAAGGAACGCATCTGCAAGATCATGTTACCCGGATGGATCAACGCTAGAAGACAGAGTCAGCTTGGGGATCTTCATTGGGATTCTTCATTCACCCAGGGACTGAGATCTGTTTTAGACTGAAGGCGGAGATCCGGGCGATCACGGAATGTGTGAGGTGGTGTGGTGTTAACGCGAGGATGTCGAGTATGAAGATCTTTACGGAAAGTAAAATTATCATAAGGGCAATAACAATCAGGACGGTAAGATCACGACCCGTCTTGGAGTATAAAAAGGAGATTAACGCCTTCTCTGAGGATGGCACGATGCGCATCGTTCGGGTCTCGGGCCATAGCGGAGTAACTGGGAATAAAAAAGCAGGCGATTTAGCAGTGGAGGCCAGAGAATTGCCGTCAATAAATTTGGTTAACCAGAAGCCTTTTGGGTCTTCGAATGTGCTTGTAACCATGTGGAATAGATATCGGTCGGTAGGACGTCGATCGTGTGAAGACGAGGCTACGAGTATTACTGAAAGGAAGTAAGAAGGAGGTTAATATAGCTTTCGGTATCATAACGAGACACATAGGACTACGAGCTCACTTATGTAAAATCGGTGCAGCAAGTGATAGCATGTGTAGGGTATGCGGGGAAGATGATGAGATGCTGGAGCATTTCCTATGCCATTGTCTCGCTTTCGCGTCTAACAGATACCGGCACTAAGATAGGGACACAATATCAGACATGAACCAACTTAGGGGAGTGGCATGGAAAACAATTAAAGATTTTGTAGGTAGCACGGAATTCCTAACTTAGATTTTTTTTCGAGGTTACCTTTTTAGTATTTAGAGCGTAAAACAAGCCGATTACTGGCTTAGGTGTATGTCCATAGTGGAATAGTGCGGATTAATTTTCGCACACTCTTTTCAACCTAACCTAAGTACCAAAGATCGGCAAGTTTCAGAATTTTTTCCCATTATTGCACGACAAAAGATTGTGAAATTTAAGAATTATTCCAAACTTTTTTAATTTTTTGAAAATTTGATATGTCATTGCAAAATCTGATCTTAAATTTTGTTTGTTATTTTTTGGTAATTATGCCCACTGTTCTTGTATATATCCTAACTTTTCAAAAATTCACTATGAAAGTGTTGAAGTTTTTCGCCCATTATGTGGTTTAAAAAAAAAAACCTTCCCAAAAAATAACTCAAATGAATCTCCCATAAGCTGTGTAAAAACGGTGTTGAAATACATCAAGTCTTGCAAAACGGAAAAAACACACGACGAGGGCTAAACAACAACAGAACAGAAGAAAACTGAAGGGAAAAAATCAAAACAAACCAATATCATTTGATGGATAGGCATCAGACAACAAAAAAGGGGGTCACACCGATACAAATAAACCTCGACTAGACATATACACAACCATATGGATATAACAAACCAAACACATCAAATGAATAGAGGGCCCAAAAAATAGGGAAAGAACGAAAACATAACGGTTTATTAAGGACATTATGTATGAATGAACAACACACACCAATATAAAAACGAAAAAACGAACGAAACCAAAACTGAAACCAAACACAGATTGAAAGAGAGGTAGAAAAGTGAAGAGTATGGGTAAGTGAGTGAGTGTACGCCAGTGTGTTGGTGCAGTTGTATGAGTGCAAGAGTAAAAAAAACGAGACAGGAAACGGAAATAACAAAATATGATGAAAACAAGTACACCAAAAGACAAACTTGGTATCATTTTTTATGAGGAGAAGTAAGACGACACACACACAGCAAATAATCAAAATAGGATACAAACATACAGACAAACAGACGACGACCAAACGAAATCAACCATCGACAAACAAACAAACCTTACAAAATTTTTGTGGAAAATCAAAAACAACAAAAAACAAAGAGAAGGTATAATAACAATAAAAAACAACAACAACACACACACACACACAAAGAGAGAGATTTGTTAGTAACTTTGGTTGTTGTTGATGATGATGTTGGCTTTTTGGTAATTACTTAGTTAACGAATTCGAGTTGGTTTTGTCAGATAGGCTTTCTATTTTGAAATTCTTTTTTTTTCACTTCGATAGGAATAACAAGAGAAGGAGTAAAAGGAAACTTGAAAAATAACCGTTGAATATGGAGGGGGGAGCTTTCATTTGTTTCGTTCTGTGGCTAAATGGAAATGTTGATCCTTCACTTTTTTCATTTCAGCCGAAATGTAAAATATTTTCATTTCAGTTCATTCGATGCATTATGGGTTTGGGCTTCGTTTGTTTTGATAATCCTTGTCTTACAAAGTTATGAGGTAAAAATATGGCAAAAACGTAACTTTCAAACTAGGCTGTTAGTCTTGTTAGCAAATTAGTCACTTGGTTTATAAATGTGTGGTTAGTTTTTGTTTCTGTTAGACTGTTAGACCACTTTAACTTAGTTCACTTCAAAGAAAGTTTGGTAATTTTTTGTTTGTTTGTTTAGTTTTAAAAACTGATACCACGTATAAGTTCAGCACCTGTCCTGAGGATGATGTTTGCAGATAAGAGTTAACGTCCGTCTCGATCATACAGCTACGCAGTGAATCAGGTATAAACATGCCTTGTGAAAAAGGCTTTTGTATGTTACTCCGTTGTTCGTTGTTGTTATTATTGATGAGAATGGTGTTTCTCTGTTTGCCTTTTGCAATTGTTGTTAGTCGTTGTGGTTTGCCTTGGTTTTTTGTTGTTTTTGTTTTTTTTTTATTGAGTTTTACAGGATGTTGTTTCTAGTTTTTGTTATACTTGGAAGACCTTTGGTTTTATTTTTGAATTTGAGCTTTTCTTTTCATGTCTTGGATGGCTGTGTCTAGTTGAAGTGATGAAATTGGGTCTGGAAAAATATAAAAAAAAAATATTTTATTTATTAGCGTGTTGTACTCTTTTATATACGGTTTTCAGTTTTTTAAATACTAGCTGAACCTAGCCCGCCCGCTGCGCCTTCCTTTACAATATATGGAATAAAATTTCCTTTGAATACTTATATTCGATAATTTAAGAGATTTTAATGAAATACCATGCTGCGAAAATGATGATTTGAAGACAATATGATCTTTATTGGTCTCTGAGATCGCTCAGAGGGTTTTGGGTCATTTCAGTTTGGATGTTTGATGTAATCATTCCTACAATCCTTTATTTGGGCCCAATATTCCCATTGGGAATTTGGGGGTGGGGTGGTCTTGCAAACATAACGACCCGAATGGGGATATATATAACTTCGTTCTATACTCCTATCCCTTTCATTTGTGTCCCATATTGACATGGTAGGTTAATTCGTTTGGTGGTTTGAATTCGTTGCTGGATTGGAGCACTATCAGACCCTTTGCCCCGGAATTGTATATCAGATTTATACGCTACTCCCAAATACCTTTCATTTGGGGGAGTTAAAAGGGTGGGCCCTGAAAAAATATAAGCACCGTACACTACTCTTAAATCAGTAAATATATCCAATTTGGGGGTGTTATAAGGGTGGAATGGCCGGGTGGGTGGCCCCTGTATAGGTGCATACATCCCTTTGGGCGGATTTTTGGGTGGGGCGGTCCCCTCAGGTATCTCGCCCCAAATTTGGATAGCAAATTTTAAATTTTAGGTTACTATAAGTGTGCAGCCAAAATTTCGCTTGAATCGGTTAAACCAGTTGTGAAATCTGTCGTTTTAAAAAATTAAGGTAAGGGGGAGGGCCCGCCTGCCCATCAGATATCAAAAAATGAAAAGTAGCCTATTTTCACCATAGGATCATTCTTCACCATCCTAGAACACTTCAAGAAAATCTGTTCAGCCGTTTTGAGTCTATACGGTACACATAAACAAACCAACCAATAGACACAAAATTGAAGCTTCTTGGGGGCGCAGAAGACTTATCGGGAGATCGGTTTATATGGGAGCTATATCAAGTTATAGACTGATTTGGACCACTAATAGGAAGTCATAACAGAACACTACGTGAAAAATTTCAATCAAATCGGACATCGATTGCGGCTTCTGGTGGATCAAGATATCAAATCGGGAGATACGTTTACACCTGCTAAATTTTAGGTCTTTAATCTTTCTTTTTAGTCGAATCGAATAATAATTGCACCTTCCTGAGGTCAAAGAAGTCAAGTCGAAGGACCATTTTATATGGGAGCCATATTTAAATTTGAACTGATATAGCCCATTTACATTCCCCAACGACCTACATCAATAAGAAGAACCTGTACAAAATTTCATGCAGATATCTTTATTCTCAACCCCATCCTATGGTGGCGGGTATAAAAACGCTGGCTTAGGAGTGAAGCGTATCGCAGGGGTTAGTATGCCAGCCTGTGACTATTAAAGCCTGAATTCAAATCCTGGCGAGAACATCAGAAACATTTTCAGCGGAGGTTATAACCTCCTAATGATGGCGACATTTGTGAGACTTACATGGCATAGTAGCTATGTAAACACCTCTCCTGGCTTTCTTTTTATACCCTCCATCATAGAATGGGGGTATACTAATTTTGCAATTCCGTTTGTAATGCCTCAAAATATTAGTCTCAGATCCCATAAAGTATTTATATTTTTGATCGTCTAGACATTTTAAGTCGTCGGTCTGCGAAAAGCACTCTAACTTTCGAAGAAGTAGAGCTAGGCGCTTGAAATTTTGCACTAATACTTCCTGTTAGTGTTGGTCGGTTGAGATTGTAAATGGGCCATATCGTTCCATATTTAGATATAGCTCCCATATAAACCGATCTTCTGATTTTACTTCTTGAGCCTCTAGAGTGCGCAATTATTGTCCGATCCTGCTGAAATTTCGTACAATGACTTCTACAATGACCTTCAACTTACGTGCCAAGTATGGTTCAAATTGGCCCAAAACCCATTTTAGTTCTTGAGCCTCTAGAGGGCGTAATTCTTATCAGATTTGGCTGAAATTTTGTTATATGCCGTCTTCTATGACATTTATTGGATGTACAAAGAGTATGTTCCGAATCGGTCTAAAACCTGATATAGCTCCCATATAAACCGATCTCCCGATTTTGCTTCTTAAGCCTCTAGAGGGCGTAATTCTTATCCAGTTTAGCTGAACTTTTGCCCAGTGACTTCTATGGCCTCCTATGAATCGGTCCATAACCTGATATAGCTCCCATGCAAACCAATCTCCCGATTTTACTTCTCAAGTCCCTTTAGGGCGCAATTCGTATCTGATTTGGTTGAAATTATGCACAATGGGATATACTTTTGTCTTAAACTTCCAAGCTAAGTATGGCCCGAATCGGTTTATAGCCTGACATAGCTCCAATAGCATTATCCTTTGATTGCCTATAAAGAGATACCAGGCAAAGAACTTAACAAATACGATCCATGGTTGAGGGTATATAAGATTCGGCCCTGCTAAACTAAGAACGGTTTTAGTTGTTATTGCTGAGTCCGAACAGCGTGCCGAAGATATGAAATAAAACTTTTCTTATCTGCTGGTAACCGATGTTGGTTACCATAAGTATACCACAGAGCCAATTCTTGATGATGGTATCGAATGTGTACCAACTAGTCAAAGCAAGGTTCACGTAGCATTATGTCGGCTGAAAAACAATAATGCAGCAGGAGCCGATGGGTTGCCGGCTCCTCCCAACTGCGTATAAGATACTATCGAGCTTACTGTGTGAAAGATTAAAGTCTAAAATCAACGAAATATTTGGGTCTTATAGACCAGATATTTACACTGTGCCAAATCCTGAAAAAGATCCGAAAAGGTCAAATCAAACCTACCATCTTTCCGTTGACTCAAAGCCGCCTTCGACAGCTCTGTACGATCAATGGTATTTTAAGTATACGGTACCCCAGCAAAACAGATACGATGTCTGCCGATACACGCTATTCAGATAAAATTTGCAAGAACCTCTCCAAAACGTTCAATACCAAACGAGGTTTCAGGTAGGATGACATCCTATTGTGTGATCTCTTTAATATCCTGCTGGAGAAGATTATACGCGATGCAGGTGTAAATAGGCATGACACACTACTCATAAGAGAACGCCTATGCCGACCACATCGATATTATGGGTCGGTCAGCGGAAACGGAATCAATGAAAAAGGATTTGGCATTAAATGGACATAAGACAAAGTGGATGATATCAACTCCCACAAAGCCCCGTAAACCCTATCAGATAAAGAAAATGTAATAAGTTGGGAACCACAACTTTGAGATAGTAAGCAACTTTATCTACCTCTGCACCGCCGTAACCTTAACAAGTGACACCAGTTTTGAAACAAAACGAAGGATAATACTGGCTAATAGATGCTACTTTGGATTGAGCAAGCAGCTGAGCTGCAAAGCCATCTCTCGGCCGACGAAAATTACGCTATACATGACACTGATATTACCCTTGCTATTGTATGGCTCGAAAGCATGGGTACTTGCGAAAGGGGATGTGGCAGTACTTGTAGTGTTTGAGAGAAAAATCCTTCGTAAAATATTTGGACCAGTTTGCATTAATGGAGAATATAGGCGTCGTATGAACCACGAGCTGTATGAAAACGATAACATAGTTAAACGCATCAAAATACAACGGTTGGGTTGGCTAGGTCGCATTGTCCGAATGGATTAACAAGCCCCGAGCAAGGAAGTCTTTTGAAGACGACCACGTTGGTACACGCAAAGTGCGCAAAATGGGACGACCAAGAGCCCGATGGAAAGATTAAGTGGTGGGAGACACCTCCAAACCTGGTGTCAGAGATTGTAGAAGGAGCGTAGGAGATTGAGGTACTTGGAACGCTCATAGCCAATTGAAGTAAGTAAGTATAGGTGTGCACACTCATGCCACATCAAGCAGTGAGGCAGTCGGAAACAAATTTCAGTCTCTGCGTCTTTTATGTATACACCAAGGCCCAATCTGTCCTTTAGCTTTGATCCATTTGTGCAGCAAGATCTTCCAGATGGCAATACGAGAGTTCCGTCAATCCAAGACTATACCGCTGGCAGCAGGGCCTCGCCCTCAACTTCAAGTGTCACCTTAGGCTCCTATCCTTTAAAAATTCTCCGTTGGGCTAAAGTCTCATACTGTCCGTAAAGATGTTCACACTCGACGTCCACGCGTTAGTACCACAACACTTCACACATTCCGTGATCGGCCGGATTTCTGCCTATGGTCAGGTAGTCTAAAACATATCTCTGTCCCTGTATTCTCAATTAAGACTCCCAGGCCCACACTTTCCCCTAACTTTAATCCATCCGTATAACATAATCTTCCAGAAGGCAATACTACGGTTCCGCCAATCAAACACTGTGCCGCTGGCAGCAGTGCCTCGCACTCGACCTCAAGTGTCGTCTCAGGTATCCGATCGGAAACCTCTTCCCTTCCTTCCAGGTTCCCTATCGTCGCCTCGATTATGCCGCGATGTTATGAGCTGCTCCCATTCTCAACACGTTCTCACATCGCCTTAAGTCTCATAGCCGCAGTGGCTGCCTCACATTTAATTTGTATCTCAATGGGTCGGATATCTAGAATAGTCTCCAGTGCCCTAGTGGACGTGGTCCTCATCGCTCCGCCTATGGCAAAACAACATGTTCTCTGAACTTGTTGTATGGTCCTTACGTTGCACTTTTTCTCCATAGCGGTCCACCAAACTACTGTGGCGTAAGTAAGTATTGGTCCAATCGCGCTTCTGTAGAGACAGTGGACTATCCTCGGATTCAGGCTCCATTTCGAGCCTACGGACGGTCTACATAGTGCCCAATATCTGTGAGCCTTCTCAGTACGCTTCTCAATGTGACACTTCCAATTAAGTTTCCTATCCAAGATCACACCAAAGTATTTGAACTTTTCAGATATCGAAATTGTTTTATTAAGGAAACGTGGTGCGTCAAATTGGTCCACCTTCATCTTCCTCTTGAGCAGGCATATGTCAGTCTTCTCTGGATCAACATTGACACCCCTGGGTCTAGCCGCAGTCATATGCCATATGCAAGACCCTTTCGGCCATTCTGCATAGCTGGCTCAGATCCTTAACCTTTAGAAGTATTATAACATCGTCTGCATAGCAGACGGGTTGAAATTCCTCCTCAGTCAGCATCCGTAATAGGTTATTTATGGTGGTCATCCAAAGGAGTGGCGATAAATTGCCCTCTGTGGCGTGCCCTGTGCCACTTTCTCCCTTATATTTATGACATGGTATCCGCAATTTATCCACCTGTTCCTTAGCATATGGTTTATCCAGTCTCTAAGGAGCCGTTCTACCCCGTACTGGTCTAACGATTGGATCAATGCGTCATTCCGCACATTATTAAACACCCCCTCAATGTCAATGCAAACCGCCAGGGTGTACGTCTTGACATCGAAGGATTCTTTTATTTTATGCCCAACCTCGTGTAGGGCAATCTACACCGACCTTCCCTTGACATAGGCATGCTGTTTGCATTTAAGCAGTTCGCTGAATGTCCTACTCTTTATCATAGTATCCACAATGCGTTCCATGATTTTGTGTAGAAAGGATGTAAGGTTTATAAGCCTGTAGGCCTTTGTTGTCGCATAACTTACTTTGCCGGGCTTGGGTGTAAACATCACCCTTGCCTACTGCCAGACTTTCGGAGTATATGCAAGTCCTAGGCACGTTGTGAAAATAGTTGCCAGATGAGGCGCCAGATAGTCGGCGTCCTTTTGTAGTAACGCCGGAAATATTCCATTAGGTCCTGTTGACTTAAATGGTTTGAAGCTCCTCAAGGCTTCCTTGACCATAAATTCCGTTACGATAAACCTTCGATAAACCTCTTTATTCCAAGATTCCGGTGTTTCCGTGAGTCCCGGCGTATCCTGTGGAAAATGGGTTTTCATCAAAAGTCTCAACATGCCCTCCGTTGTTTCTGCTCTCACTCTCATGTCGTCTACTAACGTTTCAGTTTGGACATGGGTTTTTGAGAGAAACTTTTTCATCTTGGCGACATCATTTATGCTATCGACCTGGCCACAGAAAAGCTTCCAGGAGGCACGTCTTGTCGTTTTGGTAATCTTAATGTTTTCCTTGAGCCATGTGTAATACACATCCCATATATTTCAGATTTTTTACGAAGTGCTCTCTGTTAAAAGTTTGCGGACCTCTTTCTCAATGTTGCGAATCTCCCCGGTTATCCGGGGCTTTTCTTGGGCTGATTTCCTTTCTTAAAGAGGACAACTATCTACGAAAGCCTCCACTAGTGCAGTCGTAATCCTACTGGCATTGTCGTCAATATCTTCTATGCTTGGACAATCTAAATTATCTTGCCCAAGTTTTCTTGTGAGTAGTCTTCCGAATCTTGGCCAGTTGGTTCTCAACTTATTCCGTAAGCTTATCAGATTTGGCACTGGCCGTGCTATTCTAACCTAATATAGTGATGGTCTGAGAAGGAATGCTCCATAGAGATCCTGCAATCCTGAACCAGGGATAACCACCGATGAACATTTTTTCTGATGTTCTCAACAGGATTCCGAAAAAAATAGTAGATAAGTGAGTTAACAGTGAATATACTAATTCCCCATACTGGTTGTACCTTGGAGTGTATGATAAACCACTCGTTTAATAAATAAATTCACCAAGGCGTATGAGTTACATCCTTCTTGTAATACGAGCAGCACAAATGTATGTATTTATATAACTTTTACCACTATTAAAAACACGAGTAATGTGATTTGAAAGCAGTGATGCGCTCTTGTTGACATTATTTCCAAGTCTATGGGTTTATGTTCTTGCACACGTACACAAAAATGTGAAATTGTGTGAGTGTATATTTTCCCACCACAATTTTGAAGTATCTACAACTAATCAAAAATGTTAACAATGGTCACCACGTGTTTTACGCCGAATAATAAAAACTTAATGAAGCCCTAAAATGGGGTTTTTGACAGTTCTATAAAGGAAATCTGTCAAATAAACCTATTTAATCGGCAAATAACTAAATAAAAATATACTTAGGAAAAAAATATTTGTAAAACTTACCAACACAACCGCACGCAATGTTGGGCCAACAGGAAATCTGTCCATAAAACAGGATAAGAGATTGAGATGCGAAGAAGTCTTTTAAAGCAGAGTAAGAAAATTTCTGTTGAAAATATTAAATCCCACCAACATTTGTTTATCAGCCTTGCCTTTGGCATAGAAGTGAGCGAGAGTGTATGGTTTGTGCGAAAGACTGAATATGGGAAAGATAAAGAAAGAAGAAGACGAAGAAGTCGAAGTAGACAGATGACAACTGCTGCGCTGCTGTTTGTTTTTTTTTTTGAGGATATCCCTTTAGGCTCGTAACAACATTGGCAATGTTTTGTAGACAGTATCTTTAAAGGTGGCAGGTGGCAACATTATCAACGACATTATCATTGTCTGGTGGCCTATGGATGCGGCTGCTTTTTCTTTTGTTGTTGTCAGAGAGACTGCT
Source organism: Stomoxys calcitrans (assembly GCF_963082655.1). Lineage (NCBI taxonomy): Eukaryota > Metazoa > Arthropoda > Insecta > Diptera > Muscidae > Stomoxys > Stomoxys calcitrans. Next base: position 29,303,315 of record NC_081555.1, on the reverse strand, counting down.
TTTGTAGTTGTTGTTTTATTTATTTATTTTGCTTTGCAGAGTTTTCTTTTGTTGATTTGATTTTTTTGGTGTTGCTATGAGAGTGTGTTGAGCGAGAGAGACAGAGAGAGAGAGAGAGAGAGAGATGTTGTTGGTTGTACGTGCTGTAGTTGTTATTTTATTTATGTTGTGGTATGTTGTTGTCGTTGTTGTTTATCAGCCATTTGTTATAGGAACTCAACGGATATCGAACATTTTGCTATTTGCTATTATTTTATTTTAGTTGTTGTTGTTTCTTTTTATTTCCAAATTTCTTATTGTCTTTTTTTGCTGTTGCTTACATTTTTTTATAAAAAATTAAAATTTATTTTTGTGCATACAGTTGTTTTATTGTTGCTATTGTCTGATTTTTAAATTAAACAGAGATTTTTTAGGGAAAATAAATCACACAATCGTGACGAGGACTCACTAAATGACGTTGAGTGATAAACCAAAAATAATTAACCAAAACAATTTCTATATTATTATTGCCGTTGACGTTTTTGTTTATTTTCTTATTTTTTTTTTTTATAAATTTTCTTTGTTTATTTATGTAGGCTTTTTAGAAGAACAACTTGTTGTCAGTCCATATGTAATGAACATTTGATATACTATTATATATATGTTTATATTGTTGGTATTGTAATATTGCACTTCTTTTCGTGGATTGATGGGATAGGAGGAAGGCCAGCGAAATACGTTAACGATTACACATCTTTTTATATGCCATTGTATTGAAATGAAAATGTCGATGAGTTTTTGTGGTTTTAGTCACACAAATTTTAAGAGTTATTGTTTTTAAATAATCAAGACTTTATTATTAGGTTTTAAAGTCATCCTCTATGTTGTTATCAAAGAGGGAAATTATTGAATTTTTCTTTTTGCCAATGTGTACATCTGTAGGGAAGGCTTCATGATCTTTTTTCACTTGGAAATGTCCAAAAGCTACAAAAGCTCTTAGAGTCGTTTGCGAAATTGCCTCTGGAATTACCAGACTACCTATAAATATTCTATACGTAGAACAATTTCCATTGGGAAAGGGTGGTTTCAGCACCCCTTCCTTTGGAAAAGGGTAGGTTTAGAATTCCGATGGAATGGCGAAGACGACGATATATATGAAAAGTTTTAAACTAAACGTTGAGTGGAGCGGACGTATTTATCTAGGAATAGTATTACCTTTAAAAGTAATACCTATTCAGAAGGCGGCTCTAAATAAAATGGACTCTGAGGGCCCAACAGGGGTGTGGCATCAGACAGTAGCATATTGTCCGCACCTCACATAGGTGTGGGTGCCTTGGTACCTGTAATGCAATGCAAATTGGCCCATGAACATTCCACTAAGGAACAGGGGAAACTTCTCATATATCAATGAGTAATGTCCGACTCAAGTTTAAACTCAATGATAAGGGACCTGCTTTTTATAGCCGAGTCCGAATGGCGTGCCGCAGTGCGACACCTGTTTGGGGAGAAGTTCTTACAAGGCTGTCATACCAAATGGTACAAAAATTCCAAAAATGTCGCCTGCATTGGGAGGGAAGAACATCGCTTTTAATTTTTTTCTGATGTTATCGCCAGGATTCGAACCCAAGCTGTCAGTGTCATAGGCGAACATGCTAACCCCTACGGTGCCCTTGGCACCTGTAGTCAAGAGTAATGCTTCAAACGCAATACCAGTCGTCAGACTAACAAATGAGGAAGATACGGATAAGCAAGAGGGATGCGCAGTTCTTCCTTAGCATTTAGTAAAGGTGGTGTTTCCGATTCAGGTTCAAATAACGACAGTGTCAATGAAACAGTCATCACAGCCGATTCGGGAAATGGGGACAGCGGGATGACAGCAGCAGTGAGGACTTCTACGGAAGCTGGAAAGAAAATCAAAACTCACGAAGAGCATGACACTGCTAAAACGCTGAAAAAGACCTTCCCGCTTTCAAATACTCTGGAAATACCAAGCCAGCCCTATCTCAATTGAGACTCCAGACAGTGGAGTTAAAGTCGGAATATGATCGAAAGAAGTGCATACGACCCCTGAATCTTTACGGAGAACTGCGACGTCCAAAAGGACGCCACAGCAATCACGGAAGGGGAAGATGTTCGCTAAAAAGGGTAGGTAGCCGCCCTCTTATGCCAGAGTGGTAAGGAAGCACAAAAGAGACGAACTGGTATGCAGCTACCGCTATCAACAGTGCATGCGGTAAGATTTCACCAGCTCATTGGCCCGAGGATAGGATATGCTAAGATCCTAATACTGCATCATCAGGGAGTGCAGTGGCAGGAATCTCAATGCAGCCTTAAGGACAGGGATCCAACGATGAGATCATCATCTACTCTCAAGAAGACTTGGATAGACAGAGATCCTCATATTTAGACATTAGACAGTGCAGTGGCAGGAGACTCCATAATGTCTCAAGATTCGGAAGACTAGAATAGGCAAAGATCCTAATATTAGAACATCAGACATTGCAAGGAACGACGACTTAATGCAGCCTAACGTATAGGCAGCCGACGATGATACCATCACCAACTTCCAAGGAGCCCATTTATTGAAGGGTTTATCCGTATGATTGATGTACAGATAAACCTTCACCGTAGCGAGACGGCAACATGCACTTTGATGGCGAAAATCAGCAAGGGCAAGATTTATTTTGCCATAATTCAGGAGCCATGGACAACCCGGAACAAAGTTTCTGAACTGAACCATATTATCTACCAACACTGGAACTCGGTCGAGGATCTGCGCTATTGTCAGAAAAGTTAAAACTATATATTTTCCCTAGAGTTGTCGATGTCGGATGTAACAGTGCTGAGACAGAGAAATGGTGAAGCATACCTGGCATCACTTTATCTGCCTTCCACTCTCCGACACCGCCAGCCATTTCGGAGCTGCATCGGCTGGTAAGGAAGGCAAAACAGACAGGAAATGAGATATTAATAGCATGCTATGGGAACTCTCGCCACATTTCGTGGGGTAGTACCAACATTAATAAGCGGGGCCAAGCCCTGTCGGAATTCTTGAATACTAACGACCTAATAACATTTGTTACATTACATTTGTTATTAGGATTAGGCAGGAGGTTTTAATTGTGACAATATATTCCGAAAATCGAATCGATTAGGTTTAGTTTTGAACGTTTCCATGGAGCATTCCTTCTCGGACCATAGCTACAATAGGTTTAGAATAGCACGGCTAGCGGCAAACTGGAACTGGACAAAATTCGGAAGACTATTTACAGAGTAAAACGTGGATATGTTACTTTGATTTGTCTAAGCTTGGAAGACATTGACGACAATGTCAACAGCATGGGGTCTTTCGAAGATAGTTGTTCTCTTCGAGAGAGGAATTCAGTCCCAAGAAACCACTAGATGTCAGCGAAGATTCGCTACATTGTGAAAGAACTCCGCAGATTTTATAACAGAGCAAAAATGCAAATTTACCATGAATATTCCAATAAGGAACAGGGGCAAACTTCTCACTATATCAATGAGTGCTGTCCGTTTCAAGTTTAAGCTAAATGGCAAGGAATATTCTTTTTATGGTCAAGTCCGAACGACATGCCATAGTGTGACACCTATTTGGGGAAAAGTTTTTACATGGGTTCTATGCATGGCACAGTACCGCACAAATGTCGCCAGGATTCGAACCCAGGCGTTCACCATCATAGGGCGACATGCTAAACTCTGCGCTACTCTGAGCTCCATTAGAAAAAAATTAACATCACAAAAAAATATTTCAGCGGTGGTTATCCCCTCTTAATGCTGGCGACATTTGTGAGGTACTATGCCACGTAAAAACTTCTCCCAAAGTGGTGTAGTTCTGCGGCACGCCGTTCGAAATCGGCTTTAAGTAGGAGGTCCCTTATCATTGAGCTTAAAACTTGAATCGGACAGCACTCATTAATATGTGAGAAGTAAAAAGTTTTTCTCTAAAGCCCATGTCCAAACTGAAACGTTAATAGAACATGGGAATGAGAGCAGAGACAACGGAGAATATATTGATGTTTTTGATTAAAACGCGGGATACGACGGGACTTACGGAGACATAGGAATCCTGGAATAATGAGGTTGATCGAAGGCTTACCATTACGGAATTTATTGTAAAGGAAGCCTTAAGGAGCTCCACCCGGACCTGATGGAATATTTCCGTAGTCACAACAGAAGAAGGCCTACTATCTGGTGCCCGATCTACTCACTATTTTCACAGCGCGTTTAGGAAGCCTGGCAGGAGGCAAGTGTGGTATTTATACCCAAGCCCGGCAAGGCAAGTTATGCGACTCCAAAGGCCTAAAAACCTACAAGCCTTTCTACTCGAAACCATGGAGCGTATAGTGAATACCATGATAAAGAGTTGGATATACAGCGAGCTTAAATACAAACAGCATGCCTATGTCAAGGGTCGGTGGAGTCTGACCTCCACGAGGTGGTGCATAAAATAGAAGAGTTCTTCGATGCCTTTGACAATGACCGGATCGACACACTGATAGAATTCTTAGACCAGTACCGGGTGGCTCGGGTTCTTATGGAATTTGACTGTTCATGAGGAAGACGAAGGTGGGCCAATTTGACGCATTACGTTTCCTCAACAGAAGGATTTCTTTATACGGCATGAGTGTTCTTGGACCGGAAACTGAACTGGAAGTGTCACATTCGGGAGCGTTCCGAGAAGGCTCATAGATATTAGACATTATGTAGAAGGGCCTTAGACTCGGAGTTGAACCTGAATACGAAGAAAGTTCACTGGCTCTACAGGAGAGTGATTAGGCCAATACATATTTAAGCCTCAGTATTTTGGTAGATTGGAATGGTTCAGAGAACAGGTCGTCTTGGCATAAGCGATGTGTATCATGCCCATCAGGGCTCTGGAGACTTTCCCATAGATAGATAAGTGTGAGCCAGCCACTGCAGCTGGCTGCAGGAGCAGGTCAACGAGGTCATCATGAAGCGAAGAGAGGAAACCTAAATGGAATGGAAGAGGTTTCCGATTGGATACCTGAGACGGCACTTGCAGTCGTATGCGAATTACCGCTACCAGCTCCACGGTCTTTGATGGTTGACACAACTCTGGTAGTGCCATGTGGATTTCATGCTACACGGATGGATCAAGGCTTAAGGACAGAGTGCGCATGTGGTCTACATTGAGAACCCAGGGACTGAGATCAGGTTTCGACTGCGTTACCATAATAGATCCTGCAGGCTGATATCCGGGTGATCACGGAATGCGTGAGGTGGTATGGAGTCGAGCATGAACATCTTTACGGACAGTAAACTGGACATCAGGGCTATAACAAGCAAGGTGAATCACCAACATCCATGGAGTGCAAGAAGGAAATTAACGCCTTCTCTAAATATGGCAAGATCCGCCAAAGCGGAATAAGGTGGAAAGAAAGATGAGACGATTTGTCAGTGAACATCAGAGTACTGTCTGTCGAAAACAACCTAACTTTCGAAGCGATAAAGCTAAAAATTTCGCACAGATACTTTCTATTAGTGTAGGTCGGTTGGGATTGTAAATGGGCCATATCGGTCCATGTTTTGTTATAGCTGTCATATGAACCCTTCTCGGATCTTGATCTAGCGAGCGCAATTCTAATCCGATTTGCCTGAAGTTTTGTGTGAAAGGTTTTGTTATGACTTCTAACAACTGTGCTAAGTTCGGTTAGTATGGTTCAAATAGGTTTATAACCTGATACAGCTCCCATATAAAACGATCTCCCGATTATATTTCTTGAGCCTCTAGAGCGCTTAATCTTATTCGATTTGGCTGAAACAAACGCGACAAATATGGTCTGAATCCGTACATAACCTGGAGTAGCTCCCATATAAACTGAGATCCCGATTTCACTTCTTGAGCCTCTAGAGGGCGTAATTCTTATCGGATTTGGCTGCAATTTTGCATATTGACTTTTTCTATAACCACTTCCATACGTACTTAGTATGGTCTGAATCGGTTCATAAACTGATATGGCTCCCATATAAACCGATCTCCCGACTATACTTCTTGAGCCTCTAGAGGGTGGAATTCTTAGCCGATGTCGCTGAAATTTTGCACAGTGACTTTTTATATGACCTCTGACATACGTGTCATGAATGGTCTGAATCAGTTTTGAACCTGATATAGCTCCTATATAAACCGATCTTCCGATTTTACTTATTTAGCCACTAATAGGCCCAAATATTTTCCTATTTGACTGAAATTTTGCACAGAGACTTTTGTTTTCTATGACCTCTAACATATGGGCCAATAATGTTCCGAATCGGTCTAAAACATGATACAGCTCCCATATAAACCAATGTCCTGATTATACTTATTGAGCCTCTGGAGGGCGGAATTCTTATCCGATGTGGCCGAAATTGTGCACAGTGACTTTTTTATGACCATTTACATACGTGCCAAGTATGGCTTGAATCGGTAAAAAACCTTATATAGCTCTCAGGTAAACCAATCTCCTGAATATACTTCTTGAGGCCCTTACAGGTCGCAGTTCTTGTCTGATTTGGTTTAAATTTTGTGTAACGACTTTTTCTATGATCTTCAACATACGCGCCAAAAATGGTCTGAATCGGTTTAAAACCTGATATAGATCCCATATAAATCGATCTCCCAATTTTACTTCTTGTGCCTGTAGAGGACGTAATTCTAATCCGATGTGGCGGAAATTTTCTATGACCACTAACATATGGCTTCGACCGGTTCAAAACCTGATATAGCTCCTGATTATACTTCTTGAGCATCTTCTTTTCTTTAATTGGGTTTGACAGAACATTTGTTCCACTATCCGAACGTAGAATAGCGTTCTAAGCGCCACGATCTTCTGCGCTCATTCTAAAATCTCTGATACCAAGTTTCGAAGTGTCTCCCACCACCTGATCTTTCCATCGGGCTTTTTTTCTTTCCGGTTTGCATGTACCACCGTGTTTGCCTTCAAAGGACTTCTTTTCTGGAGCTTCTTCATCCCATTTGACAACATGACCTAGCCACCGCAGCCGTTGTCGCTATCGTCGTCATACAGCTCGTGGTTCATACGTCGCCATCTAGAGGGCGTAATTCTTATCCGATTTGGCTGAAACTTTGCACAGTGATTTTTCATATTCAAATATGGTCTAAATCGGATAAGAACATTGCCCTAGAGGTTGAAGTTCTTATCAGATTCGGCTGAAATTTTCTACAATGACCTTCAGCCTACGCACCAAAAACGGTCTGAATCGGCTCGAAATCTGCTATAGTTCCCATGTAAACCGATTTCGTGATTATACTTCTTAACCCTCTATAGTGCTACCCTGAAATTTTGCACAACGACTTCTACTATGGTCGCCATCATCCAAATCATGTGTAGCCCGAATTGATCCATAACCTGATATAGCTCCAATAGTATAGTAAGATACTGGGCAAAGAACTTGACAAATGAGATCTATGGTGGATGGTATATAAGATTCGGCCCAGCCGAACTTTGCACGCTTTTACTTGTTTCAACCTAACCTAGCCTTCCCATTCAATCTAATCCTATGTTTTTTGTATTATTTTATTGTACTTTCAGATTCCCAGGATAACCTAGTCGTATGTCATCTTAAAGACGTCCTTGGTAAATAACAGCAGCAGGCTGTTTATAGTGGTCAGCCATAGGTGAGATACGAATGACAATTTGCCCATGAACATAATCTAACCTTCCCAATTAACCCAATCCTTAGTTTTTACTGAGTTGACTGACAGACCTCTAGGTGTAACCTAGCCGTATGTCATCTCCAAGACGTCCTAGGTTAATAACTTTAGCAGGCTGTTTTTAGTGGTCAGCCATGGGTGAGATACAAATGACAATTGACCTATAAACATTCCATAATGGAGCAGGGGCAAACTTCTCATATTTCAATGAGTGCTGTCCGATTCAAGTTTAAGCTCAATGATAAGGATCCTCCTTTTTATAGTCGACTCCAAATGGTGTGCTGCAGCGCGAAACCTCTTTGGGGAGAAGTTATTACATGGCAAAGTACCTCACAAATGTTTCCGGCCTAAGGACCCCTTTTTATCGCTGAAAAATTTGTTCATAGGCGGCCATGGTAACGTTCGCCTCTTGGGTGTAGCCTAGTCGTGTGCCATATCCAAGACGTTCTTGGTTAATAATTTTAGCAGGCTGTTTATAGTGGTCGGCCATAGGTAAGATTCTCAATTCCAGAGACGATTCCACATGGATAGAATCCATAAGTCAGTCTCGACATTGTTTAAAGCTTTCTTCTAGTTGTATTCAATGCCAGGATATTGAATGGCACTTCTTCCGTACTTTTGTTCCCAGCTACAAAATGCCGTGAAGAACCACTATTTTTTTCTTTTTCTCTTTTTAACTCAAAAAATCCAAAGCCCTGAATGCCCCCCCCCCACGATATGCATGGACAAAGCTGTTCTGTATGCGAGCTCCATTCGGTTATTGTCTGGGGGACAATCTCCAGAAATATCAACTACTTCGAAACATGGAGGACATTTTCACCACGTTTTTTTTTTGTATTTTAAACAGACTAGCAACCAATAACTCTTAAGGCTAGACAATCATGCTGTCCATGCAGTTTGATAACTCAGTTAAATTTATGCGCTTGCATTGATTTATGTTTGCGGGCGTTTGGATATGTCATTGAGTATTCAAGGATGCTGCAAAATAATTGCTGACTTTTCTGGATCCACCTTTAGAGGGAGAGACAACAAACAAAAAAACGATAACTTGCTATGCACATCATTGTGTCACCACCCACTGTTTGGTATCGCTTTATTTGGGTGTTGCAGTAATGCCAACATGGTTTAAGGTAGACAACTGGGTGCATGGATCGAAAGGGTGAAAAACTGCAAGGTGAAAGAAAAGTCTAGATGATAATTTTTTTTAACGTTTTTTTTTTTGTTTTTTTTACAACGTAGTTATTTTTTGCCTTTGTTTAAAAACTTTTTACACTTCTATTCATTATTTAATTCAAAAAAGTTAATTTTTCGTACACTTGGTTGGGCCGCTTGCTTTGCCCATTATCGATTTCTTGCACCGACATTTGCCAATCACTGTCAACTCCATTTGCTTTTCACATTTCACATTTCCTGGCTAAGAAGCCCTTTTTTGCACAAATTTTCCTTTTACAGTGGATTTTTTTCGTTTTAAAATTCGTTGAAAGGGATATGGGTTTTGGTGAAAAAATTTATTTTGAATTTTTGTTACACAATTTTTTTGTTCAAACGCAAAAGAAGAGACGACAGACAGACAGACGACGACAGGCAGGCAGGCAAGCAGGCAGTCGAGCACTCAGAAAAAGAAGGAAAAAAGAAAATTCGTTCTGCTTCTTGTTGTTTTTGTTTTTGTTTTATTTTTTTCGAATCGTGTGCGACTTATTTTTGTTTTCGTTTTGTGATTTTTTTCCCGTTCCGTACGTTTTTCGCCTTTGACATGCGAGCGAGCAGCCTAGTGAGTGAGCGAGTGAATGAGTGAGTATTTTTCTCGGCAATGTTTTCGTTTCCTCTACATTATATAAAAATAACTTTTTGGCCTATACTGTGCATGGCTAGGTGAGAGTGTGCATGTGTGTGGCGTACATATGTATATGCCATACCTAGCCACACATATGTATTTTAACGAGACATTTCTATGTGGCTGTGAGTTTTAAGTAAACTTTTTCATAATACTTTTTTTCAATTTCTTAATATTAGAAAAATCATAACTTTCACTTTTTCGTTAAACAAAAAAATAATTGATTTAGTTTGTTAAACTACCAAACATCATTTTTATTTTTGATTTTTCTTCAATTTTCTTTTAAGCATGTTACACAGGAAAAACTACAATTCTGTTTTAAACTTTTCACCACCTCCTTCTGTTACTCCACTTAATAAATAAAGGCTTTTAATTTTTTTTTTGTTTTTTTATAATTATTTTTTTTTTATTTTTCCGTTTAAGCAGTTTTCACATTTTCCCCTTTTAGTCTGAGCAAACGAAACGTACGATACCAGACCAGAGCCAGACCAGACAAGACAAGACGAAACGTTTTTCCTCACTCACCATTTAATGTGTTATGATGGGCTCTTGCTTGTTGGCTGTTTTGCTGTCACTATTGGCTTTACCGTATGGCGCTCTGCTCAAATTCTATGTCGTCCACTTGGTTGAGGGAAAATGGCTAAATCGTTTTGCTTTCTTTTGTTGTGTTCTTTTTTACAATTCTGCACTACTGTTCGCCGAGGCTGGTGATGCCACCTGAAGATAAAAATTTTCACGGGGGAAATTTTTAGAAGAAATTGTATTGCATCACAGGGAAAAAGTTTTTTAAAAACATTATAAAAAAAGTATTTTTGGTTAACCTGGGAGCTTTTGGTGTCAGTGTCATGGGGCTGAAGTGTAATTTAAATAACAAATATAAGCCAATTTGAATGAAAATTGATGTTTTTTTTTGGGCTTATGAAGCTAAATCGGAGGATCGATTTAGTATAGGTTAGGTTAAGGGACAGGCGCCTTTCAGTCAGCTGTTAAGGGGGCTAGAAAAAAATAATACATTTTCTCATGAACATTCCATTAAAAACAGGATATTTTTTTTGATGTTTTCTCAGGGATGACGCCGGGATGAGAAACCAGTAAGGAAAGGCAAAAGTCGGGCGGTGCCGACTTTATAATACCCTACACCTACACTTTAAATACAAAAGGGGGTCCATATTTTATTCTGAACCAATGCTGATGGACCTCAGGGGATGTATTCAGATGGGTTAGATAAATTCCTATATCAAATTTCGAGCAAAGCAAATATGTCCAAAATGTAATAACAACGGTTGACATATGACAACAAATTACCCAGAATCTGACGATAATATAAATGGAAGCTACATCAAAATCTAACTCGATTTCGATCAAATTTCTTAGATATTGTGGTAGTCATTGAGGACAATTTTGGTAAGATTGGTCATAAATGCGTTTGCAATGGCTTTAGAAGTGAAAATCGGGCGATACACATAAATGACAGCTATATCTAAATCTGATACAATTTCTATGAAATACACCAGTAATGTTAAGAGTCATAAGAAAACCTTCGTGCCAAATTTCGAGAGAATCGGTTAACAAATGAGAACTTTGTTGCAATATTTCTCAAAATCGGACGAACATATACATGGGAGCTCTATCCAAATCAGAAAGGATTTCAACCAAACTTTATGGATATTGTGGAAGTCATCGAGGAAAGCGTTGTACAAAATGTTGGGAAGATTGGTCAATCAATGCGCTTGCAGTGGGTCTAGGAGTGAAAATCAGGCGATATGAGAGCTATATCTAAATCTGAACCGATTTCTATGAAATTCACCAGTTCTATCGAGAGTCATAAGAAAATACTTCCTGCCAAATTTCGAGAGAATCGGTTTACAAATGATCATTTTATTGCTGTATTACTGCAAATCGGGCGAACATATATATGAGAGCTATATCTAAATCTGAACCGATTTCTATGAAATTCACCAGTTCTATTGAGAGTCATAAGAAAATCCGTCCTGGCAAATTTCGAGAGAAACGGGTAACAAATGACAATTTTATTACTGTATTACTGAAAATCGGACGAACATATATATGGGAGCTATATCTAAATCTGAACCGATTTCTATGAAATTCACCAGTTCCATCGAGAGTCATAAGAAATTTCTTTCTGCCAAATTTCGAGACAATCGGTTAACAAATGACCATTTATTGCTGTATTACTGCAAATCGAAGGAACATATATATGGGAGCTATATCCAAATCTGAACCGATTTCTATGAAATTCACCAGTCTTAAGAAAATCCTTCCTGCCAAATTTCGAGAGAAACTGGTAACAAATGACAATTTTATTACTGTGTTACTGCAAATCGGACGAACATATATATGGGAGCTTTATCCGAAGTTGAACCGATTTTTTCCAATTTCAATAGGCTTTGTCTCTAGGCCGAAAAAATTTGACCGGATGAAAATTGCGACCTGTAGTTTGTACACAAATTAACATGGGCAGACAAACGGACAGACTGACAGACGGGCATAGCTAAATCGAATTAGAAAGTGATTCTGAGTCGATCGGTATACATATCAATTGGTCCATCTCTCTTCCTTTTGGGTGTTACAAACAAATGCACAAAGTTATAATACCCTGTAGTGTAGAAATGTATAACCGTAACCGTATACTTCCACCTGCTCGATGCAATCCCATGATTGTACGCGCCGGATTGAGGCGATAGAATCCTCTATCGGCAAGAGCTGCCTCCTCCGTGTACATGTTCGCCCTTTTTTCGTCATGGGAGAGGCACATCCGGAGTGCCTTCTCCGCACGCTTCTGGTCCGTGCGGGAATTGAAAAACACCTCGGACCTAGGTGCTGTTCGGTTGGCCAGAACCGCCTCCACCATCGGTCGGTGTTGGTGAGGTGTAACCGTTGCATGGAGTAGGTACATTTCCGATCTCCCTCTGGACTTACATCACCACGGAAGTATAGTTAGACTGAATATGTTGCAAGGTTCTGTGCGAACATAGACATCAGTGGGTGACAAACGTCGTCGTCAACGCCTTCTGCCTACACGTCGTCGGATATGGGACCCCCCGACCTCTCCCGTGCGGAAATATACGCAACTGCAGCAACCCAGCCTCAATATTGCCAGGCCAGTGCCCGGAAGTGTATCATTTTTTGCAATTGGCAAGATCGACAAGATTGTGGATTTTATGAGCCGGAAGAAGATATTGGTTGCAGTGATCCAGAAGACAAAGATGACCAACACCTGTAGCTTGCACAGTTGTCACGAATACAATGTGCTACGTAAGGATCGCTCAAGGAATGGAGGTGGGGGATTGGGGTTAGTGATACACAATTCCGTGCAGTATAGACCTATCTCGCCTGCGCCTGGTGCTAGTGATCCCTACATGGAGTGTATGGGGATAACAGTCAGGTCCGGTACAGCCGAGATAGAGCTATACATCCTGTATATACCGCCGGTTGGAAGTTGTGTCTCAATTAACGGCCAGGCTTACAAGCCCGACATAAGTGGGCTACTATCTGGCCATAATCGTCTTGTTCTAGGAGACTTTAACGAGCAGTGGGGCTTAGCTTTGGCAGAGCAGATTGAAGGCTCCACGTTTTGCACGGTGAATGGGGATTCCCCTACTAGGATTGTGAGGAGGTGCTGCAGCTCGCCAGACATTTCCGTTATTTCTTTGGGATCAGACCACCTCCCCATAATACTCACCATCGAACGACCACCCGAATTCAGTACCTTTGGAGGAGGAGAGCTATTCGGCGTATCCGTGGTCTCCGAGCCGAAGAGCAGCCATCACAATTTACCTTGGACGAAGAAACCTTGTTGACAACGTACAAAGCAATTGGCCGGTCTGTGGTAAGTGTGGTCCCGTCAGCTATAATATACAGATCCTGAAGAAATTGACCTCCCCCGGCAAACCAGAGTAGTTCTAGCTTAATTACGATCCGGCAAATACAGCCGCCTCCTACAGAGAAAGGATTGATGCCAACGTGGAGAATGTATGTCCCGATTGTGACCAGGGACCACACGACTCAGACCCAGATACCTCAGGACGCACCTTATCTTAGTCGCAGAGTTCCTTTATCTGGACACCAACAGAATCAAGCAGACGAAAAATAGAACACAACACACTGCTATAACAACAACCTGCCCGTCCTCTCCTGTAAAAGGATGCTGATAGGAAGAGGGAGCTTACCCCAAGATGGTTAATTGGAAGTATACGGCCATTTTGAAAACTGTACTGACGTATGGGACACTGGTATGGTGGAAGACCTTGGATAAGACGACTCGAATAAGGATAATCGAGAGATCAGTTTATATGGGTGCTACACAGGTTAAAGATTGATTTGCACTGTACTTGGTATAGTTGTTGGAGGTCGTAACAGAACAGAACCACGTGCAAAATTTTAGCCAAACTGGACAAAAATTGTGCCTTTCAGGGGATCCAGACGTGAAATCGAGACCCCGGTTTATATGGGAGCTATATAGGTTATAGATCGATTTCAACAGTACTTGGCACAGTTTTTGGAAGTCGTAACAGAGCACTAATACCAAATCGGACAAAAATTGCAGACGGAAGGGGCTCAATGTTTCAAATTAAGATATCGGGTTATATGGTGGCTATATCAGGTTATGGACCGATTTCAACCGTACTTGGCACGGTTATTGGACTCGTAACAGAACCGTACATGCAAAATTTTAGCCAAATCGGATATAAATTGCGGCTTCCAGAGGCCCAAAATGTCAAATCGGGAGATCGGGTTATGTGGGAGCTATATCCAAATCTGAACGGATATGGTTGATTTGCAATCCCCAACGACCTACATCAATAAGAAGTATCTATGCAAAATTTTGTGCAGCTGTACGCGTTCGAACACTATCGTGATTTCCACAGACGGACGGACGGACATAGCTAAATCACCAGTTTGGACCAGTTTGTGTTAATAGCATAGATAAACGCATCAAAATACAAAGGTTGCCTTGGCTAGGTAATTTTGTCAGAATGGATGAAGAAGCCCCAGCAAAGAAGTCTTTCTAAGGCGATCACGGTGGTACACTCAAACCGGGACGACCCGATGGAAAGATCAACTGATGTGAGATACCTCGAAACTTGGTGTCGGAGATTTCAGAAGGAATTCGGCTAATGAGACAAATCTGTCCAAGCCGATTCAAAAAAAAAAAAAGAAAAAAAATATTGTCCGTACCTAATGCTTGACCGAAGATAAAGCTTCTTTAACCTCAAAGCAGAGGTCGCAGAAGATTGTCAAAAGTCCATAGACATTAAGTGTACCATTAGACTCAGTGCATCGGATGGTGTAGTCCTTAGTATGTCTATAATGCACAGACAAGTCATCTTTTGTACCTGATAAAGTTTTAAAGAGTTGGTAGATTTTTAGAATATCATCCACCAGACCCCAACATCATATGAAATTAAAGATCTGACAATTGCGGTCTATTGTCAATGCGTGACACACACCTTTGAAACTCCGAACAATTTAAAGTAGGCTTCACGCAGGTGTAAGTGCAAGAGTTGCCTTTTCCTCTATGTTAAATTTGAGGTACAATTTCCTGTAGACAGGGGCCACCGTGAGTATCTTATAGACTAACAAGAACCTCATTCATTTAAAAGTTATTTACGCCTAAGATATTTTTGGGGGCTCGGGCCCAATGTCCACCCACTATCTGCGTCCCTGATGGCATCTACGCGATCCTCATTATATTCGGTGCATGTCAACGGGTCTAAAAAAATCGATTAATAAATTCACTTTATATGGACCTATTGGCCGCATTAAGCGGGGATGTCGAGGGTCCTAACATAACTAACTGTCCCAAGTTTCAGCACAATCAAACAATAAATGCGATTTTATTAAACAGGGATGTCGAGGGGCCTAACACCACTCACTGCCCCAAATTTTACCGAAATCAGATAATAAATGTGGCTATAATAGGCCTAAGACCTTAAATCGGCCGATCGGTCTAATGGCAGCTACATCAAGATATAGTCCAATAGAGCTCATATTCGAACTTAACTTGCCTATGGACAAAAAAGAATCTGTGCAAATTTTCAGCTCAATATCTCTATTATTAAACATTTTAACATGATTTCAACGGACAGACGGGCACATTTGCTGGTGTGCGTAATATTTCCAAGCCGATTGGCTTATGCTCTTGTACACGTACACAAAAATGTGCAATAGTGTGTGTGTATTTGCCCGCCTCTGTTTTTGAATTTTACGACGATCTAGCCTATAAAGTATATGTACTCTGGAATGGCAATAAGAATATACCCCCTTCATTCGGTGGTGGATATAAAAAAAATTTAAATACAGGGTAGCCCATCTATATGTCGCACAACATTTCTTAGGACACCATACAAAAGTCTTAAGAAACTTTTCGTTTTGTGAAGTCTAAGGACGTCATTATTGCAATATCTTGTGCTTTACAGATGTTCCATAAAAGTTGATCGAACCTGGTTATTTAGAGCAAGTAATACCAAACAACTTTCATGTGGGCCTTCCCATTCCTGGAGGTTTTTGTGATTTTTTCCCATCTTAAAGAAATTATACAACTTGTTCTGCTTTTGGAGGCCACCGTAGCGCAGAGGTTAGCATATCCGCCTATGACGCTGAACGCCTGGGTTCCAATCCTGGCGAGACCATCAGCAAAAATTTTCAGCGGTGGTTTTTCCTTCCTAATGCTGGCAACATTCGCGAGGTACTATGCCATGTAAAACTTCTCTCCAAAGAGGTGTCACACTGCGGCACACCGTGCGGACTCGGCTATAAAAAGGAGGCCCCTTATCATTGAGCTTAAACTTGAATCGGACTGCACTCATTGATATATGAGAAGTTTCGTGGCCAAAATTTGCAATTTTGTTTTGCTTTTGGTCTTTTTTATACAGTCGGTTACAGTTAGAATGTTACAGTAGACAAAAATAAATTAATTTTCGTCGAAATTAATTCAGTTGCTGTCCTTGCTCTCTGAACGGCTGATTAACGTACGATAAAGACGTTTTTTTCCAAAGTTGTCTTCTATGCATGTTTTCTGATAGTACAGAGCAAAGCAACTGTAGTCACTGTTGTTGTTGTTGCTGTCACTTCATCAGCTGCCCATTTTAATGGGCTGCCATCGCACGTTTAATAGCAAAATTTTGTACAATTTCCCCAATATATTTTCCATGGCTGCTAGAGAGTCATCCTTGTGTGTTCTCCTCCTCCAAATCCCACCATACCCGCCGACACCATACAACATTAACAGTGTTGTCTATTTGTCTATGACTTTTTGTTTTGTCTGACTTTTGTGTTGTAGGCTTATTGCTGTTGTTATTGTTGTCATTTGAAAGGGTCTGACACTGCCACCGCTATGCGATGAGCGCCAGCAAGAGTGCATAGGTGTCATTGTGTGTGTGTGTGCCTGTGTTGGCGAGAGTTTGTTTGCAACTCTTTTACAAAAATCATTTAATTATAAATGCTGCGCGCGCATAATTTGAGTGTTTGTGATTTGTTTTTTGTTTTTGTTTTCATTATTGCTCTTCTCATTTTGCATTTGGCCATAACAAATCAAATGGAAAAAGAGGAAAACCTGTAAAGAATATTTGGCCTCCTCGTTCATGCAAACATTGGCGGCGTAGTAGCCACATTCAAGCGAGCAGCAGCTAAAGGAAAACAGATGCAAATTCCATTGCACATGCAGCGCTATGAACAATGTGTAGAAAAGAGCGGTAAATTCGGAAAATGTGGCAAATAACATATAAAGTTGCCAGATTGTTTAAATGCTCGAAGCAAAAGGAATTTTGTTTTTAACACACACTATGGGGGTATATTAACATAGAATGGGGTTTTATTAATTTCGTCATTCATTGTACACATAATTGTTGAAAAAATCCGAGGCGATGTGTATGTCTTATCATCTGTCTGTTTTTTTATTATAAAGTGTTCGCGTACTCAAAAATTTGTGCAAATTTGTATAAATTTTAGTGAAAATCATAGTCGGTTTTTTCTTAGCCGCAATTTGCAGCAACAGGTGTTTTTTGAAAGCCAGCTGTTTATACCCTACACCACCACTGTAGTACAGGGTATTATAGATTTGTGCATTTGTTTGCAACGCTAAGAAGGAAAAGAGCTAGACCCATGGAAAAGTATACGGATCGGCTTAGAATCACTTCCTGATTCGTTTAAGCTATGTCCGTCTGTCTGTCCATGTGTTTTTGTAATCAAGGTACAGGTCGCATTTGTTGTCCGATTTTCACAAAATTTTGCACAAGTCTCTTTTTTGGTCCAAGGACGAACGCATTTGATTTTGAAAAAATCGGTCCAGATTTATATATAGCTCCCATGTATATCTTTTACCCGGTATGCACTTTTAAAGCTGTAGTAGCCACAATTTTGGTCTGATCTTTACCAAACAGAATGTTTTCTTTGACGTCACGATATGTATGCAAAATGTCATTGAAATCGGTTTAGATTTAGATATAGCTCACTTATTTATCTTTCATTCGATGTGGCTGCACAATTCTGGTTCGTTCTTTATAAAATTTGTCATGGGGTGTTTTTTTCAACGTCCTCATATGTGTGCAAAATTTCATAAAAATCGGTTCATATATAGATATAGCTCCCATATATAACTTTCATCCGATTTGATCTATTAAGGTTGTAGAAGGCACAATTTTGGTCCGATCTTTACCGAATTTTTTTTGACGTCCTAGTATGTGTGCTAAATTTCATCAGAATTGTATCAAATTTATATATAGCTCCCATGTATATCTTTCATCCGATATGGTCTGTTAAGGCTGTAGAAGGCACAATTTTGGTCCGATCTTTACCACATTTGGCACGAACAGTTTTTTTTAACGTCCTAGTATGTGTGCTAAATTTCATCAGAATCGTATCAAATTTATATATAGCTCCTATGTATTTCTTTAATTAATATTGGTCACATCCTTACAAAATTTTGCAGGAGATGTTTTATTTGACGTCGCACTACATGCAAAAAAATGTCATCAAAATCGATTATCAGATTAAGATAAAACTCCCATATATATCTGTTATGCGTTTCGACTTTTAAGGCTGTAGACATTTCACTAGGCATGTAAAAATTAAAGTCTGGATATAAGTGCTATATATTAAAAGTAATAAGTAGACTCGGTGGTGTAGAGTATTATATAGTCGGCTCCACTCGACTTTTGTCTTTCCTTACTGGTTTATTGTAATAAATTGCCAAAGAGACTAAGGGATGTTCTAACTCTACAGAAAATTTTTACTGGCAAATTTCTACTTTATTTTATTGAGTAAAAGTTGGCAGATATTTTTATACCCTTCTCCATAAGATGGGGGGTATACTAATTTCGTCATTCTGATTGTAACTACTCGAAATATTCGTCTTAGACCCCATAAAGTATATATATTCTTGATCGTCGTGAAATTTTATGTCGATCTAGCCATGTCCGTCCGTCTGTCTGTCCGTCCGTCCGTCTGTCTGTCGAAAGCACGCTAACTTCCGAAGGAGTAAAGCTAGCCGCTTGAAATTTTGCACAAATACTTCTTATTAGTGTAGGTCGGTTGGTATTGTAAATGGGCCATATCGGTCCAAGTTTTGATATAGCTGCCATATAAACCGATCTTGGGTCTTGACTTCTTGAGCCTCTAGAGTGCGCAATTCTTATCCGATTGGGATGAAATTTTGAACTACGTGTTTTGTTATGATATCCAACAACTGTGTTAAGTATGGTTCAAATCGGTCCATAACCTTATATAGCTGTCATATAAACCGATCTTGGGTCTTGACTTCTTGAGCCTCTAGACGGCGCAATTCTTATCCAATTTGAATGAATTTTGAACTACGTGTTTTGTTATGATATCCAACAACTGTGTTAAGTATGGTTCAAATCGGTCCATAACCTTATATAGCTGTCATATAAACCGATCTTGGGTCTTGACTTCTTGAGCCTCTAGAAGGCGCATTTCTTATCCGATTGGAATGAAATTTTGTACGACGTGTTTCGTTATTATTTCCAACAACTGTGCCAAGTATGGTTCAAATCGGTCCATAACCTGATATAACTGCCATATAAACCGATCTGGGATCTTGACTTCTTGAGCCTCCAGAGGTCGCAATTATTATCCGATTTGCCTGAAATTTTGTACGACGGATTCTCTCATGACCATTAACATACGTGTTTATTATGGTCTGAATCGGTCTATAGCCCGATACAGCTCCCATATAAATCGATCTCTCTATTTTACTTCTTGAGCCCACAAAGAGCGCAATTCTTATTCGAATTGGCTGACATTTTACACAGGTCTGCAACACAAATATAATTTAATTGTGGTCCAAACCGGACCATATCTTAATATCTTTTCTTATATCCTTTTTTTTGCCTAAGAAGAGATGCCGGGAAAAGAACTCGACAAATGCGATCCACGGTGGAGGGTATATAAGATTCGGCCCGGCCGAACTTAGCACGCTTTTACTTGTTTTTTCTTATTTTTAGTATTTTTGATTTACAATACTAGGTTAGGTTGGGTAACGTTTAAGTAGCAGTCTATACGTAGACTTTGTTATGGTTTGTTTGTTGATCTGGAAGTCAAACTTTCGTTAAACTTAAGAGTTTCTTTTAATGGCAATTCGAGTAAAACAGGAAGTACTTCGAAAAAGATTTCTCAATGTCAAAAGAGCTCAAAACCAATCGAAAATGAATACTAAAAATCGTCTAAATAGAAGAATCTGGACCAAAGCCCAGATCCCCCAATTAGGCACATATTTATTCTACTTCATATGTCCCCTAATCCCATGCAACAACTTTTTTCAACTAAACATGTTTTTAGCCTCCCCAGCAAATTTAATGAAATGGCGATTTCAAAACCATCTTTGCCAGAAAGGGGTATTTTGGGGAATTTTGTAAAAAAATTCGGGCAGAATTCTTTGGTTTTTCTTTAAAGGACACTTTTATCTGCAAAATTTGAAACGAATTGCTAAGATATCTCTATTCGCTTTTTATTAGAAGTTTTTTAATCTTATGTTAAATGGCCTTGAAATTTTGTACACAATCTCGATTACACCTCAGCTCTAATGCAATTTTACAGAGGCATCCCTACCCGTTCTCACACGGCGTGTTTTGTACTTGCTTTTTTCGATTTTCTCCCATTGGTCGTCTTATGGTTTTTCTATTTTTTTAAATTTTTGATCGGTTATAGGCATACAAAGATATGTTCCATTGTAACACTCCAGAACGGAGATACAGTAACCCTGTTGTAGATAAGGCCGTAGAAGCCGATGGATTACCAGCTAAGTTATTCAAGAAAACATGTGCCTGGCTGGCTTACCCATGATTGAAAACTTCTCATTGCACACACAATTTCATTAACCCTATTGTGTTGAAATTTGATAAGTTGGCTAGATATTTGGCCTCTATAAGTCTGACCATATACGTATTAAATTCAGCATCGTCCGAACACTTACAAGAAAAACTGGAAGACCGGTCGTTGTATGTTATTTTTAGCATCCTGCTATGACAAGTTATTTACTTAAATTATTGATCTATACTTCTATTTAAAATTCTACGAAATCAAATTGTTTAACATTTTTTGTTCTTTGAATGTGGCTGCTCTTTAAACTTTGGTTTTGATTTTCCTCTTTCGTCCCGCCTCCCTAACTTTTGTAGTGTTGCCTGTGAACACAATAAACACGAAAGCAATGAAGTGAAAATAGCGTGAAAGCATAAATAACTTTATGACAAAAAGAAAACGTTTTTAGAGATTATAAAACGAAGATGTGGGAGAATATATTTGGTATTTTTTATTAGCCAGCTTCATTGCATAGCAAGTCCTAGCTCTACTTCGATGCACATTTTGCGGATAAATTAAGGAATTCATCCTTAAAATGTGTTTAATTCAAATGCAATGGCTTGGAAAAAATGTGAAATAAAAAGAAATACATTTTGAAAATGGCTTTTTAATATAATTGAGCATAATATATATAAATAAATATAACGAATGTTTTGGCAACTTATTTTTGAAATTGAAAATAAAGAATAATATACAGTCCCACCAGGACGAATTGGGTCATAGAAAGATAAACTCTGCTTGCATTAGCATGTCGTATATTTAAGATACTTGCACAAAAGAGGATCACAAGGATCCAAAAGCAAGTAACGGTTCTACACGCATACAAACGATTTTCGTCTATTTAGTCTCTCATCCTTTATGCCAACAAAATAGAAAGGTTGATAGAAACATACATTTGTTATCGGATGGTTCCAAACTAGACGTTCAGGTGGCCTTTAGGGTGTACTCTAAAGATCCAGAACTGGTCATATCGAAAAGGTTACCCAACCGCTGCAGTGCGTATCAAGCGGAGATCCTTGCAATTAAGGAAGTGGTGGAATGGCTAAGAGAAGATGTCATAACGACAAGTGGCATAAGTATCTTTTCAGACAGCCAGGCAGACATTACATCCCTGGAGAACGTATTTCTGAACACAAAAATCGCCCTCGACTGTCGCAGATCTTTCAACGAGATAGCTGAACAGTTCAAAATTCACTTTTTCTGGGTGCCGGTCCGCAAAGATATCCCAGGGAATTGTAAAGCGGTCGAGCTTGCGAGACTAGGACTACCCTACACTTTCCAGGGGTGCTGGAATCTGTGGATATGCCTCTACCGACATGTAAGCTAAGTTTTCAGGACCAGGCCCGAAGGACAACGAATGATAGATGGTCACAAAGAGGGATCTGTGAGCATTCCAAAACTATATGGCCTAATCTTGACTGGAAGAGGTCTACCGCTTTGCTGTCATTGGCTAGAACAGATGTCTCAGTCATTGTGTCCATCAGGACAAATCTCTGTTAAATCGGAAATCGTGCCCACAACGACTTTTGCAGAAGCTGTGAGGACATCAGGACAAATCTTTGTTAAATCGAAAATCGTGCCCCCAACGACTTTTGCAGAAGCTGTGAGGACATCGAAGAAGAAGAAACCATAGAACACCTTCTGTATGTGTGTCCTGCACTGGCAGTCAGAAGGAGTTCCATTTTAGGTTCTCATTTCTTTAAGAATGTGTATGATTTAACGAATGTGAACATTCGCAAGATGTTGGGCTTTTTAAAGCGATGTGGAAGGTTCAACGGTAGGAACTAGAAGGCATCTTCCTTCCTCTGTTTTTGTGGTACAATGGACGAAAACGTATAAGTAAGTTTGATGCAGACTGCCACTTAAATCTAACTTAACCTAACCTAAACCGTTGGCTCCTCCTGCTTTGTTGTTATTCAGTCGGGTCACTGTTACTTGGACTTCATTCTGACTAGAAGGTTAACATTCTATACCATCACCAGGGATTGGTTCTGTGATATCCTCTTCGCCGCTATCGTCGGACACCAGCAGTTGGGTAAAGTGTTCTTTCCATATCCTAAGCACGCTATCCGTATCTGTTACCTTATTTTCTTGTTTGTCTATGCAGGAGGATGAGCTTGTACCAAAGTCATTGGTTTGAAGCATGATTCTTTGATAAAATTCCCGGATTTCATTCTGACTTCTGTACATCTCAATTCGCTCACACTCTGTTCTTCATATTTCCTTTTCCTTTATGTGTAATAGACGTTTCTTTACTCTCCTCTATACATCTTCTATGCCTGGTGCATTGCTACTGATTGCAGCAGGTTTGCTCTCTATGCGGCATTTTTGGCTACAGTGGCATTTCGAAACTGTTGACCGTACCATGACATTCTTGATAGTGGTGTCTTCTGGTACCCAAGTAGAGGGTTCGCGGGAATTTCCATGGCGAGGGCAATGGTTTGCCATTGCGCCGTTATATCATCGTGACAAGGACTGATTTCATCAAGTAGTTGGGCCAGTCCAATGAAGTATGCCTTTGCAGCATTTCCAAGTCAGTGTTTCATCACACCATTCATACCACGCTTAGACGGGTGCGAAGCTTTGCTGCCAAAAGGTAATGATGCGGTTCTATGTTCGCTCCTCAGATCAATCGTACATCTAACACGCTTAATGAATGTCTTTTCTGTATTACAACGTGTTCAATTTGGTTCATAACTTCTTGACTTCGCGATCGCGGGATGAGAGAGGTGGTGTGGTTTAAAGCAAGGACGACGAGTGTGAACATCTTTGGCCATCATGGCAAAAATAACCAGGACGATAAGGTCACGAAAAGTCTCGGAGTGTAAGAAGGAGATTAACGCCTTTCCTGAGGATGGCACGATCAGCATTGTATTGTAAGTTGATGAGACGTTGCACAGTGGGAGAAAATCGAAAAAACTAGTAAAAAATATGCCGGTAGAGATATCTCCTTGAAATTTGAAATGGTTAGAGCTGTGGTATTAGCGAGGCCATTGGTGATCCGGGCGCCTTTTGGTAGGCCCCTAAAGTTAGTCATCTCGGTATTTCGAAATGTAGTTGGGGCTGCTAAATCTTCATTTGCGATCCGATTTTTAAAATTCTTTTTTTCTGGGTACTGCTCAAAAATCCCTACAGTCTTTAAAAATAGAGTTATTGAGCTGAAACTTTGTACAGATTATTTTTTCGTCCATAAGCAGGTTAAGTTCGAAGATGGGCTATATCGGACTATATCTTGATAAAGCCCCCAAATAGACCCATCCGCCGATTCGGGGTCTTAGGTCCATAAAAGCCACATTTATTATCCGATTTTGCTGAAATTCGGGACAGTGAGTTGTGTTAGGCCACTCGACATCCATCTTTAATTTGGCCCAGGTCGGTCTAGATTTGTATATAGCTGCCATAATGACCGATCTCTCGATTAAAGGTTTTAGGCCCATAAAAGGCGCATTTATTATCCGATTTCGTCGAAATTGTGTTAGGCCCTTCGACATCCTTCTTCTATTTGGCCCATATCGGTTCAGATTTGGATTTATCTGCCGTATAGACCAATCTCTCGATTTAAAGTCTTGGCAACACAAAATGTGCATTTATAATCCGATTTCGTTGAAATTTGACACAGTGACTTATGTTAGGCTTTCCGACATCCGTATTGTATATGGTTCAGATCGGTCTATATTTGGATATAGCTATCAAAAAAAAAAACCAATAAATTGTTTTTTTGTGTGTTTTTTAAGGAAACTTCAAAGAATTACTAAGATATATTTATTCGTTTTAGTTTAGAATTTTTTAGTTTTTTTCATGTGAAAAAGGGTAGAGATATATCTGCTACCTGTTCTCGCCTCGGCATGTACTTTACTAGATTTTTTTCGATTTTCTCTTACTGTGCGTTGCACAGTGGTGCCGTTGATCTTTTTTGTTGCAAAAATCTAATCTTCTGAACCGAAGAAGATAATTTGAATAATTGAATCGAATTGAATAATGCCTCGAAGAAACCTGTTATATAAAATAGAAATGTGGATTTTTAGTGCCAAACAAAAATCGGCAACAGTTCTCTGAATCCAAGATACATATATATATATGTATTGATAATTGTTATTGTCTTATAATAATACGATATACATATAAATACCAAGGATATGACATGCATGCTTAAAGAGAATACGGTGTTATCGGCTTGCAACAACTTGTAATTTGTTGGCGATAAAGTCTAGTAAACATGTTTCAAATGTAAACCAAAACAAAAAAATTTAAGAAAATGGATGCTGATTGAAACAATTCACATTGTTCTTCAAATAGTCTTTTGCGGGAATCCAAACTAACGACTACAGCATACGGAAAAGTATTCAATTGCAAAATGTTTTATCTAAGATTTCTTTTCTTCGTAATACTGTTGACAGTTTTCAATGTGTGTGTAAAGTGTGATATTTCGATTACCGGCTAACAAAAAATTCAAATTAGTGGAAGACTAAAGGAAACGGAAATGTTGTGAATAGCATCTGCATTAGGACATTAATTAAGTGAATAACTAAATAAATGATAGTAATGAGTTCTCAAAGCGAGTGAATAAGTAAATGACGGTGAAAATAAATCTTCAAGAGTTTATAAGCTGAGGGAAACTAAATAAAATCTTAACTAGCTATTAAGAGAATACCGATATTCGATGTAAAAGTTTGCCCCTGTTCATGGACAAGTTTGATATTCGATATATGAGGTGGCATAAAACTAGAGGAAAGTCTACATGAAGAATGAAAAAAAAATATTAGCAGCTTGAATTGGCAAAACGATTCCACAGCCTGAAGTTCGATTCAAAAAGCCACAACTTCAATTGACCAGTGTAATATTTAATTGCTTCCTGAAATACAAAAGGATTATTTAAGCCTCATAGGTAAGCGAAATGTTAAAAGGGTCCCCAGTGAAGGACATAATTAATTTTTAACCAAGCAATTTAAAAATGCCTGACCAAGTGGCATCGCAAGTTTTTTTTTTTTAATCAGCCATTTCCTAATTATCTTTTAATTGGATCATAAAACATTTTGCGAATAATTAAAAAACCCATATAATTTGATAACGATAAACTGGGTGACAAGATTATGAATTATATTTTAATTGCTTTAGGGCGAAGCATAGTAAACAAGATTTTCATTTAAAATAAATTAAGGATAATAAGGGGAAGTAAGAGATATAGTAAAATAATGTTTAAAACAAAGATGGAAAATTTATTCAGCAAAGCTGAATTGAAGATCTGCTATAAAAAACCATATTCGGCCAGGCTGAATTGAAGGTTTCCAATAGAAAACCTTATTCAGCCAGGCTGAATTGAAGGTTTCCTATAGAAAACCTTATTCAGCCAGGCTGAATTGAAGGTTTCCTATAGAAAACCTTATTCAGCCAGGCTGAATTGAAGGTTTCCTATAGAAAACCTTATTCAGCCAGGCTGAATTGAAGGTTTCCTATAGAAAACCTTATTCAGCCAGGCTGAATTGAAGGTTTCCTATAGAAAACCTTATTCAGCCAGGCTGAATTGAAGGTTTCCTATAGAAAACCTTATTCAGCCAGGCTGAATTGAAGGTTTCCTATAGAAAACCTTATTCAGCCAGGCTGAATTGAAGGTTTCCTATAGAAAACCTTATTCAGCCAGGCTGAATTGAAGGTTTCCTACAGAAAACCTTATTCAGCCAGGCTGAATTGAAGGTTTCCTATAGAAAACCTTATTCAGCCAGGCTGAATTGAAGGTTTCCTATAGAAAACCTTATTCAGCCAGGCTGAATTGAAGGTTTCCTATAGAAAACCTTATTCAGCCAGGCTGAATTGAAGGTTTCCTATAGAAAACCTTATTCAGCCAGGCTGAATTGAAGGTTTCCTATAGAAAACCTTATTCAGCCAGGCTGAATTGAAGGTTTCCTATAGAAAACCTTATTCAGCCAGGCTGAATTGAAGGTTTCCTATAGAAAACCTTATTCAGCCAGGCTGAATTGAAGGTTTCCTATAGAAAACCTTATTCAGCCAGGCTGAATTGAAGGTTTCCTATAGAAAACCTTATTCAGCCAGGCTGAATTGAAGGTTTCCTATAGAAAACCTTATTCAGCCATGCTGAATTGAAGGTTTCCTATAGAAAACCTTATTTAGCCAGGCTGAATGAAAGATTATTTTATCTTTTTTGCTACATTATTCTCTGAATATATGCAATTACCTGATGTTCAAAAGTTGGACAAAATTCCTAAAAGTTTTTATTTCAATGTCGCTCGATTTAGTTGGGATTTCAAGTAAGAAATAGAGAGGCAAGTTCTCCTGCCTTATGAAAAAATAATTGAGTGATCCTTAACACAAACTCCACTATTTTATTAAGCAAAGTCGTGTATGTTATGGCCGAACTCCTATGGCAGTTATGTTTCTTTGCGTGACCCCATAAAAACAACTACACAATTTAGGACTATAGTTTATGTTGTCCCACAGGCAAACATAACCATCCCCTTTTAGTTGATAATATGTGAAACTAAATAAACTAAGGACGTGTAAACTTGCAATAATACCAAATTGACTAACTCCTGTGAAGCACATGATGCCTATGCCAATTAAAATAGTTCTCCATGGTGCCAGTTAAACTTATTCAAACTGAAGCTACCGGAAATGTAGGTATCATCATATGGTTAACTTGAGGAAATTTCATAAAAATATGAAAAAGTTTGTTAGTTTTTAGTTTCCTACCCATTGAAATGAAATACTGATAATTTATTATGCTTTACGCATTTGCATGGGATTATGCAGTATCCTAAGTGTTGCAATATAAACAAGCTCAAGCTTATGTTCAGGTATTAAAGTTGAAACTAAAATCCCTACGTAATGTTTAAGCGTCTACATCAACAGGTTGTGAATGAATTTCAAACAGATTTGCATTAAACTTCTTTAATCAAAAAGCATATCACAGCAGTATGCAAAAGTTTTCTTTCTTATTAAACGCCTTGAGGAAGACGCCAAATGGATAGAAGCAATTTTTTCAGAAACCAATTATAAAGTTTTGCGTTGGTGTATGTAAGCAATATAGAATTTGAATAAAAAAAAATTGTGTTTAGTATCAAATATGCAACAGGTTGATGATATTGGTTTGGCAAATATGCGAGTGGAAAAATTGTTGTTAAGAATTTTTTGTGGAACTGTTACCAATCAGAGAAAAAGATGTCATTTCCTTTGGGAAATCCGGGGAAGGGACAAATTTAAATGTATATAAAATATTTTTGAAATTTTCAATGTTAAAGTAAGTGGAGATATAGACATTCGATGTTATCATAAAAGTGGGTAAATACGAACACATGAAACAAGTGGATACTCGCTGTTGATGAAAGCTACTATCGAAGATAAGGTTGGCTACAAGGTAATTTTTGAAGACTGGCATAAAGTACATTGTGATATCACAGCATCAAGTGAAGTATACCAACATGCCGTGCGAATTCGTAATAATACTATTCCCATAATGATCAGTAGTTGTCACCTTTCCGTGGAGGAACCATAATCAGTGCATCACGTGGAAAAATTTTAAATTTGATATTGAGTTGCGAAGTTATCGCTAAT
This sequence comes from Stomoxys calcitrans, assembly GCF_963082655.1. Taxonomy (NCBI): domain Eukaryota; kingdom Metazoa; phylum Arthropoda; class Insecta; order Diptera; family Muscidae; genus Stomoxys; species Stomoxys calcitrans. The sequence continues at coordinate 29,274,906 of NC_081555.1, read as the reverse complement.
CAGTAGTTTTTTATACCCACCACCGAAGGATGGGGGTATATTCATTTTGTCATTCCGTTTGCAACACATCGAAATATCCATATCCGACCCTATAATATTCTTGATCAGCGTAAAAATCTATTTAAAACGATCTAGCCATGTCCGTCCGTCTGTCTGTTGAAATCACGCTACAGTCTTTAGAAATAGAGATATTGAGCTGAAACTATGCACAGATTCTTTTTTTGTCCATAAGCAGGTTATGTTCGAAGATGGGCTATATCGGACTATATCTTGATATAGCCCCCATATAGACCGATCCGCTGATTTTAGGTCTTAGGCCCATAAAGGCCACATTTATTATCCGATTTTGCTGAAATTTGGGACAGTGAGTTATGTTAGGCCATTCGACACCCTTCTTCAATGTGGCCCAGATCTGTCCAGATTTGGATATAGCTGCCATATAGACCGATCTCTTGATTTAAGGTTTTAAGCCCATAAAAGGCGCATTTATTGTCCGATTTTGCCAAAATTTGGGACAGTGAGTTGTTTTAGGCTCGTCGACATTTTTCTGTATCTTGGCCCATATCGGTCCAGATTTGGATATAGCTGCCGTATAGACCGATATCTCGATTTAAAGTCTTGGCCCCATAAATAGCGCATTTATAATCTGATTTCATTGAAGTTTGACACAGTGACTTATGTTAGGCTTTCCAAAAGTCCATATGGTTCAGCTCGATTTATTTTTAGATATAGCTACTAAAAAAAACAATAGTTTGTAATTGGCAATTGAGCAAAGACTTATTAGTATTTGGTTCAAATCGGAACACATTTGGTTACAGCTGCTATAGGGCCTAAGTTATGCATTTTTCGCCGGTTTTTGACAAAAGGTGGTTTACATATATACCCTTTATATATAACGCCATTTTACTTGTTAATTGTTCGGATACAAACTTTAGGAAAAGCGTTAAAGTTGATAAGTTAATCTTATATATAAAAGATTAATATAAATATAAATTTTTTTCCAATTTCAATAGGCTTCGTCTCTAGGCCGAAAAACGTGTCTATTCCAAATTTGAAGACGATCGGATGAAAATTGCGACCTGTAGATTGTACACAAATTAACATGGACAGACAGACATAGCGAAATTGAATCAGAAAGTGATTCTGTGTCGATCGGTATACTTATCAATGGGTCTATCTCTCTTCCTTTTTACAAACAAATGCACTAAGTTATAATACCCTGTACCACAGCAGTGGTGTAGGGTATAAATATGTTTTTGTAACGTAATGTTATTGCTGATCGTTTATCTTCGAATAACGGATGGGCTAATAAAAGAACAATAATAGATAAATTCCTTAGAGATTGTAAATATTATTTTCATTTTCAACGTTATAGAAAATTTAATTTTCAAAATTTAATTTTCAAATTCTCCATAACAGTTTTTCATTACAAATAAATATTTTTCAGAGTTTGCAATTGTAATTTAGTTTATAATCTAAGCAATTTTAGCTTACTATAAGCATTCGGCAAGCCCCTTAGCAATTATTTTTCTCCATACCAAAAAATCGATAAAACCCACTTATTGGGGAAATAAACCAAACCCATAATTTCCTCTTCGTGTGTGTTTACTTTTTCCTATTAACACATTTCTATAGCTGTCAATTTTTTGGGACTCAAGAAACCCAGCAATTGGTTCTGTCCATACCATGTTACCACTTACATCAACTATCACTTCGAGTTTTCATTTCAATCGAAATAAATTGAAACTTATAGGAAGTGGTTGTTGAAGTATTTGGAAAACTTTTCGATTTTTCACCATACATAGGTTTTTTTCTCATTTTTATTGTCATTATATCTCAATTCTGTTCTTACCACATCCTTTTCATGTCCATCACTTCACTTGCATCGTAGCAAGAAAAAGGAAAGTTTTAAAATAGCATACATCATATGTGGATTTGAAAATTTAATATAAGAGTTGGTAGAAATGATGGTAGATGGTAAAGAAAGTCATATATCATAACAATTCCAAAATGGAAGGGTGGAGAAAATTCATAATTTTTACATGAGTTTTAATTTTTGTGTATTTCGAAATTTGTGTATTTGTACTGATCTACTTGATGTACATAATTTTGAAAAATAAACTTAAAATGTTTGTATCTCCAACACAATTGGTGCATTGGTTTGGTCATGTATGAGATGGTAAAAATATGATGATGTTCCAGCCAGAAAGTTAGTTGTAGAATCCATGGTGATGCGTTTGATGGATGGTGGACTCAAACTTTGTGAAAATTAGGAGATTCAGTAGGATTAGTGGCGGTTTGGTTACGTTAGGTTTAAGTGTCAGTCTGCCATCAGACTTATTTAGACGTTTTCATCCATTGTGATACCACAGGAACAGAAGAAGGAAGTAGCCTTCTAGTTCCTACCGTTGAACCATCTAGATCGCTTTAAAAAGCCCAATAACTTGCGAACGTTTACATCCGCTAAATCAGATATTTTCTCAAAGAAATGAGAACCTAAAGTGGAACTCCTTCTGACTGCTAGTGCTAGACACACACACAGAAAGTGTTCGATATCTCTTCTTCTTCGATTTCTTCACAGCTTCTGCAAAAGTCGTTGCTGGGAACTTTCAGTCTGTCAGCATGTTTTCCCATCAGACACTGACCTGTCATGACGGACACAATGACTGAGACGTCTGTTGTAGCCAATGAAAGCAAGGCAGTAGACCTCTTCAAGTCTAGATTAGGCCACATAGTTTTGAAATGCTCACAGCTTCTTTTTTGTGACCATCTATCATTTGTTGTTTTTCGGGCCTCGTCCTGAAAACTTAGCTTACATGTCGTTAGAGGCATACCCACAGATTCCAGTATCCCTGGTATGTCTAGGGTAGTTCCTGGTCTCGCAAGCTCGTTCGCTTTAGAATTTCCTGGAATATCTCTGTGGTTCGGCACCCAGAACAGGTGAATTTTTAACTGTTCAGCCATCTCGTTGAGAGAGGGCGGTTTTTGTGTTCAGAAATACGTTCTCCAGCTGTCTGAGAAGATATTTATGCCAATCGTCGCAATGACATTATATCTTAGCCATTCCATCACTTCCTTAATTGCAAGGATCTCCGCTTGTTAAACACTGCAGTGGTCAGGTAACCTTTTCTGTATGACCAGTTCTAGATCTTTAGAGTACACCCCAAAGCCTACCTGGTCGTTAAGTGTGGAACATTCATATAGAAGTCTATGTAACTTCTGTTACCTGGGATATCGTAGTTCCAATTGGTTCTATCACGAATAGTACAGTACTTTTTATCAAAAAGCGACTCAGGTAGGGTGTAATCCACACTGCCTGGAACATCGAATATTGTATCAAGGATAAAACAGTGTCCGTAGCCACCACATGGCCAATGAGGAAGCACCCTTAACTTCACGGCAGTGGTCGCTGCAATTTGGGTAGCCACGATGTACAGAGGCTGAAGATGTAGCATTAAACTCAGAGCATCAGATGGTGTCGTCGTCAGTGCAGCTGTGATGCACATACAAGCTATCCTTTGGATCCGGTTAAGTATTGAGTCCTATATAGCACTATAGGTCTGAGAATTGCAGTATATGACGCAATGCATGTCGAGCGGTCTAAACCCCAAATTTTGCCAATGGCTCTCTTGCAGGTGTATATGGCAAGAGTTGCCTTCTTTGACTTTTCCAAAATGTTGGATTTGAAGTTCAATTTCCTGTCCAGCAAAACACCTAGGAATTTTGCGCTTTCTGTATATGGAACATTCTCTCCAAACAAGGAGACAGCTTCCATATAGGCAACTTGTATCTCCTTCTGAAAAGAACTACTTCTGTCTTGCTCGGATTTATTCCTAGACCATTTTCGGTAGCCCGGAGGCCACCGTAGCGCAGAGGTGAGCATGTCCGCCTATGACGATGAACGTCTGGGTTCGAATCCTAGCGAGACCACAAGAAAATAAATTTCAGCGGAGGTTTTCCCCTCCTAATGCTGGCAACATTTGTGAGGTACTATGCCATGTAAAACTTCTCTCCAAAGAGGTGTCGCATTGCGGCACGCCGTTCGGACTCGGCGATAAAAAGGAGGCCCCTTATCATTGAGCTTTAACTTGAATCGGACTGTACTCATTGGTATGTGAGAAGTTTGCTCTGTTCCTTAGTGGAATGTTTATGGGCAAAATATGCAATATATGCCCTTTCGGTAGCCCACTTTGCTGTTGCACGTAGAGCTTCCTGAAGTATATCTCTTAGAGTGCTGGGAAACTTTCCTCTAACCGCAATTGCCACGTCATCAGCATACGCGACCACTTTTACACCTTTTCCTTGCAGAGAACTATATATTGTTAATGGCTATATTCCAAAGTAGAGGAGACAGCACACCTCCTTGAGGTATTCCTCTGCTGACCAATCTTTTTAGATCCACAGATCCCAAGCCTGCCGTAATGCATCTTTTAGTAAGCAAGTTATTAATAAACTCTCTTACGGTAGAGTTGATGCCTAGAAACTCCAACTCCTCCATGATTGACGTTGGTTTAACATTATTGAAAGTACCTTAAATGTGAAGAAATGCTACCATTGTTTATTCCTTGACAGCGATAGAACCCTCTATGTAGCCGACTAGGGCTATGGGCTGAAGGGCTATTTCAGTGAATTTGTCTTTACTATAAGCATGCTGCTATTGCCGAAACAGTCGATCTCCAATGATCTTTGCCCTAAGAGATAACGTCTCAAGAGTTTTCAGCATAACGGATGACAGACTTATAGGGCGAAAATCTTTAGCTTTCGTATAGTAGGGTTTTCCTGCTTTCGAAATAAAAATGACCTTCGTGTTCCACCATCCCACAAGCAGAGTATTTCTTCCTAAGCCAGGGAGCCAGTCTATCAGACGCATCTTGTAATTCAGCCGGTGATACATCATAAGGGCCTTCCGACTTAAAGTAGTCGAAACTTCTAATCGCCCCAGGGATTTCGGCTTAGACACAAAAAAAAAGCCTCCGATGAATGCATACCAGTGACAACATCTTCTGGCGCTACGTTGTCCGTCGGATAACTTCCCGGGAAATGTGTATCAATGAGTGGTTCTAGTGTTTCCTCACTAGACATTGCCCATATATTCGGTGGGGTATATTCTGAAGTCATATACCCCACCGTAATGGGTCTCGAGTACAGAATCTTCCTTAGCCTAGAGGCCTTAGCTGTATCCTTCATGGAGCTGCAGAATTCTTTCCAGGATTTGTTCTAAGCCTTTCTCAGCCTGCCCCTATATTTTCTTAGCTCAGCCGTATAGATGTCCCAATCGTGTGGTGCTCTTGTGGCTTTTGCTCTGTTGAAGAGTTTTCTGCAGCCCTTCCTTAGACCCACCAGCTCTGGGGTCCACCATATTTAGCCGAGGTACCACTTCTGCAGTATTTTCTCCACGGCTGAAACTAATATAACGATGATCAGAGAAGCTGTGGTCATCCAATACAACCCAGTCGCATATTCTTCCTCTCATATAATTCCGTTACAAGGGTAATATCCAGTACCTTCTGCCTGTTCGTGGTAATAAAGTTCGGTTTATCCCCTTTATTACAAATAACAAGATTGCAACTTATAATATATTCGATAAGCAGCTCACCCCATTCGTTGACATCCGAACTTCCCCATATCTAGTGATGTGCCTTAGCATCACTTCCTCCAATGGGGCGACTTAAGGTTTGAAGGTTTTCTATTTATTCCTGGCCGTTGTGGTTAGCAACGAATGTTTGTTTGTGAGTTAAAAGTTTGGAACCATCCTTCTGCTATAGAAATACCATGTTTCAGGTACAAGTCCGAGTTTATAAAATACTTCGATGCCTCAATTACTTTTGCCGGTCTAATGGTTTTAGTCATATAGTCATGACAATACTTCATACGACGTTTAAGATGTAACTGGACTACGTGAGCTTGAGCGAATGTTTTGCTAGGGCTCTGACAGTCTCACTGACAGAAATTGGCACATGCACCACAGCTCCCCATATAGCACTTTGTCTTTCAAAGCCAAGTGCCACAATTGTCATGAATGATAATCTGGCCATTACCAATTTTTCCTCTACAGATGTTAATTTTTTAAGAGCATTTGGGATCTCTGGGAAATATTTTTGGCTTCGTCCTTTTTTAACAGATCTAATACATGTCTTACAGACAGTGTTATTATCGTCAGGCGAACGAAATTTGTCAGAAAGATAAAATATTTCATTAATATTATTTAAGTTTGACGTTTTAATGAAAACCCTTTCTTGTGCTAAAAATAATTGTCTCTGAAATCAGTAAGGTGGCCGCTATTATTTGAAGGTCACCGTGGGACATGTCGCCTATGACACCGAACGCCCGGGATGACCATCAACAAATTTTCAGCAGTGAATATTGATACTGATTATTTGTAAAATATCCTGCCATGTTAAAACTTCTCTACCAAGTGGTGTCGCTATGCGGCACGCCGTTCGGACTCGGCATAAACGTAGGCCCCTTATCATTGAGCTTAAACTTTAATCGGATTGCACTCATTGACATGAGAGAAGTATCCCTTGTTCCTTAGTGGAATGTTCATGAGAAATTTAGTTAGTAGACCGTTGTTTTAATTGGTCCTAATTTATTTTTTGGAACTTTTTCTAAGTTCAAATTTTAAATTCATTGTAGGGGAAAATAGTTTGCCTTACGTTCACTGATAATGCTCAACCATATGTAACACTTAAAGTTTAACGCAAATAATTCATCTTCATCATCAGAACTTTAGGCAAAATGTGTGGGATGTGGTTGTTACTTTGCCTTGCATGTATGGAAATATGCATGTGTGATTATTTTAAAATTGCTTTTCTTGTGTGGGCATCATTTTGCACATCCTCTATGAACCACAACAACAAATAGATTGGGACGAAGAACTAATAATAACTATCGATTATGTAAGTAAATTGGCAACTGGTTATATTTAGCAGTGTAAAATATTTAGAATATGATAATTAAATGGAAAAGTACCATGTAATTTTTTTAATCGCTACATATTAAAAATTAATTTTGTTTAAAGAATGTTGTCAACTTTGTGGTTATAAAATTAATGGAAAAGTTTTTATGTAAGCCCACTTTTCCATTCATTCCATTTGTTTAAAGGTAATGTGTTCCTTCAAGGAGGCAGAATTGAACGTTCTTTCACCAAGAATACTTTAATGTTTCAACCCCAAAGTTGTTATAAAGTTAACTATATTCCACTAAATACCAAACTCCATAAAACTGCTTCCATAGGCTTTCAATAATATTTTTCTTTCGGTATCTGTTCCGAACTCATTCAAGCAGTCGATTCCAAGAAAGGTGATCCAAATGTGGTTACGAACTATAGAGGACTTTCCCTTATAGGTTCCGCTTGTAAGATTTTTAACAGTTTATTGCTGAACTATGTGGTTGAATGGATTTCGAAGAATAGTATAATGAATGAGTTTCAGTCTGGTTTTCGCAAGGATTATTCGACGATTGATAATATATTCATTCTCGTTAATATTATCAGTATTAGAAAATTTGGTAATAAACGGAGCTACGTTTTTTTTGTAGATTTTTCTTGTGCTTTCGACTTAATACCAAGGAACAGTTTTTTTACAAACTTTCCTGTATTGGTCTGCAAAGATAATACGACTTTTTATGCATCACGATGATGACAGTGAGAGCAAAACATGGGATGGAACTTCATTCTCTGAAACGTTCCCAGTGGAAACTGAAGTGAATCAGGGATGTTCTATGTTGTTCTCTCTGTATGTTAATGATCTTTCAGATGTCCTTTCATGTGGAGTGAATGTAGCTTATACTAATATTAAAGTCCTGCTTTATGCAGATGATATTTTTTTTGTTGTCTGACTGTCCTGAGGATCTTCAGAAATTGATCGATGCGTTGTATAGGTATTGCTTACTGTGGGACTTGAAGGTGAAAGTCCAAGATTGTGATCTTGGGGTTGAACTATCATTCAATCTCTCCTTTATGAAACATATTCATAAGAAACTGTATGCCTCAAAAATGGCTATAAATTCTTATTAGGGGCAGTTTTTTAATCATCCTGGAATTTCGAAGAAAATAAGATAAGGATATTTGACGCTTGTTCTCGATCCATTATGTGCTACGCTAGCTAGATCTGGGGATATGAGAGGTATGAAGATGCTGAAAGGTAATTGCGGTTTTTTGTCAAAAGAATACTCCAAACTACGTTTTACATCTAGAAATGGGCTACGGTACGATGTACTCATCGACTTTAAAGTCACACTTTAGATATATCGATAGAGCACTGAAGCTTGGCTCACCACCACATGTTCTTGCCGAGAGAGATTTTAAATTTAATATTTATAAGGCTAGAGAGTGGTCTAGTATTTGTCAGTCAGTTGTCAGTTCCGAATCCTGCAGTTTTAACATGTGTGTGCTGGGGGGATATAATTACGTCATTGAAGTCTTAAGACTTTCAAAACTTCTGTGTCGATGCCTTTCTTGCTCAATTTCATGATCTCTGTTTACAATTGAGTTACAGTATCTCATCAACAACTTTCACATTTTTTCATGTCGAGCTACTGGGTTAATAGTTTGTGCAAGACGTGGTCTGTTGGACCTTAAAGCAAAATGTTTCAAAAACAATACTGAAGGAATTTGTACCTTATGTAAAACGCATGCGTCTGAAAACACGGTCCATTTTATCGGTGCATGTCCAATATATCGTCATTTTAGAACACAATATTTCGGTCAAACTATACTTAGTGTGAATGAGGTTTTTACTATATTAAATGACACAAATTTTAATTCCCTCATAGATTTTTAGAACCAAGAACTAAGTACAGAAAACTAATTATAAATGAATTCAATGTATAAATCTCTCTGCTATTGAATAACAACAATGTACAATAACAAATATTAGAATTTAAAATTGCCAATATGGCATACAGCAATCTTGCAACGCAAGTTATAACAAAAACTTACGTCCAAAGAATTAAATCTATTAATAAATTTTTTTTTGTCATTATATCATCATGAACTATGTCCGTCCGTCTGACCGACCTACAGTTCACAGACTGTTGTTCGTAGTACTTATAGTTGAGATCATAAGTACAAATCCTATGTGAAATCTACTACTACTACCTACCGGACTGTTCGCTGTAAGCTTTTTCACTGAGCAATATCTCTTCAAACAAACTCCAACTCCGCTCTATGGCTTTTGCATTCATTTTATTCCCTTGTCAACGTGGCAACCTGCCGACGTCAACATGACCACCACACATGTGGTGGATTTTGTTTTGTTGACGAGTTTTTCATCTTCCATTTAGAAACAACAACATTGAAAGCTGTTTTTCTAAGATCTCCGTGCTCAGGGTGTAGCATCATCTTTTTCCATCTGTTTGGCTTTTAACGGTCGGTCATGCGAGTCAATTTTGTTTTTGTTTTATTGTCTTTCAAGTCGAGCTTAATGACCAAGCGAATGCAACATCCAAAGGAGAGATTGATAATTGAGTCTTGAAGAAAAGAAATTGCCAGTTCCTCAGACAAGGCAGGACACATGTCACCCCTCTGGTGGACGCGTTTCGATAATTGGGTCTCATTGTCTCATCGGTACCATCGTGAACTATGTTCGTCCGTCTGACCGGCCTACAGTTCACAGACTGTTGTTCGTAGTACTTATAGTTGAGATCATAAGCACAAATCCTATGTGAAATCTCAACTACTACTACCAGACTGTTCGCTGTAAGCTTTTTCACTGAGCAATATCTTTTCAAACAAACTCCAACTCCCCTCTATGGCTTTTGAATTCATTTTATTCCCTTGGCAAGCTCCACCTGCCGATTAATAAATAATATAATAGTTTTCCACTAAATACCCATTTATTATAATCTTCTTAATGCTTCAAATTGAAGCCTTTAACATACCTCTAAAATATAATAATAATTTTAAATTTTGCCTAAATTTAGTTTAGTTTAGACTCTTCACCATTTTAAACTCTATGTTACAATTACCTCTATTTTCTTGCTTAAAAATGAATTTTTTAATCCACTCATTGCAAGCACGTAAATAAACAATCATTAAAAACTCGTAAAAATAGTTGACCTTAAGTTCTCTTAGCTTTTTTAGGTCACTTTTGAAAAGGGTTTAACTAGGTGTGCTTCCTTAATAAGCTGAATATTTTAATCCTTTCACTGACGTTTTATATGGTTTAAGAGTCTTAATTTTGTTGGGGGCCATTTTCGAAGGCCAAAGAATAAGCCTTTACCTAAACACGTGTAAAAAGATAGTAAAATAAAGAAGACATTTAGCCCAAAAATCATTGAGAAGGATGGTAATAAATCATAAAGTACACTCAGAGAAATTTGTTAGTAAAAACAGCAGAAAGTCCGCCACTAAAAATGGGACTGCAGTAATTTTTTGCTAAAACAGCTAATATTTTCTGTTGTTTTCATATGGTAACAAAGAAAACAAAAACTGAAAAATTTCATAAATTGACTTCTTTAGCCTCTAGAGGGCGCAATTCTAATCTGATTCGGCTACAATTTTGCACTATGTGTTTTGTTATAACTTGCAACAACTGTGCAGTATAAGGGTCAATAGGTTCACAACCTGATATAGCTGCCATATAAACTGATCTGGGATCTTGATTTCTTGATCCTCTAGAGGGCATAATTATTATCCGATTTTTGTGAAATTTTGTACAAAGACTTCTCCCATGTCCTTTAACATATGTGTCAAATATGGTCTGAATTTGTCTATAACCATATACAGCTCCCATTTATCCGATCTCCTGATTTTGCTTTTTGAGCCCCTAATTCGAATTAGCTGACAATTTACAAAATTAATTCTTCTAGTTCTCCAACATTCATTTTAATTATGATATAGATCTAACAGCATAGCAATATCGGTAAAAAAAACTCGACATATGCGATCCATGGTGGAGGGTATATAAGATTCGGGGTCCTCATTGCCTATGCCAATACAATATGTATCCTTCTATTGTAAGGATAAAACAATCTCAGTCCACCAAACTACTGAGAGGTAAGTAAGTACTCGTATAATCACGATTCTGTAGAGTCAGTGAGCTATTCTCGGATTCAGGCCCCATTTCGAACCTACGGCCCGTCTACATAGCGCCCAACATCTGTGAGCCTTATCAGTACGCTCCTGAATGTGACACTTCTAATCCACTTTCATGTCCAAGATCACTCCTAAATATTTGGCCTTGTCAAACATATATCAATATCGTCTTCTTCGTGAACAGGCAGATTTCAGTCTTCTCTAGGTTAATATTGAGATCCCTAGGTCTTGGCCATTCCATGCCACCCTACCGGCCCTTCTGCATAGCTGGTTAAAATCCTTACCTCTTAGAAGTTTTATAACATCATGTGGTACGCAAACGGGTTCAAATCCCTCCTCAGTCAGCATCTGTAATTTATGGTGGTCGCCCATAAAAGTGGCGATAAAATTTCCCCCTGTGGCATGCCTTGTGCCACTTTCTGCCTTTTCTTATATCATGGGACCCACAATATATCCACCGGTCAGCACATTGTTAAAAGACCCCTCGATGTCAATGCTTAACGCCAATGTGTGAGTCTTGGCATCGAAGGGCTTATAGGCCTGTAGGCCTTTGGTATTACATATTTTGCCTTGCCGGGCTTGGTTATAAAAACCGCCCTTGCCTCATGCCAGGCTTTCGGAGTATATGCAAATCCCAGGCGCGCTGTGAAAATAGTGGCCAGATGAGGCGCCAGATAATCGGCCTCCTTTCTTAGTAACGCCGGATATATTCCATCAGATCCGTGTGACCTTAATGGTTCCTTGACCATGAATTCCGTTATGATAAACCTTCGATCAACCTCATTATTCCAAGATTCCGGTGTCTCCGGAAGTCTCAACATGCCCTTCGTTGTCTCTGCTCCCAACCCCATGTCGTCGAATAACGTTTCAGTTTGGACATGGTTTTTTGTCAATGGCGCCCCAAAGATGAAAAATTTGGGGCGCCATTGACGCTTTTGGTGTGTTCGCAGAAAAGCTCCAGGAGTCACGTTTTGCCGTTCTAATCATCTTATTGTATACCTTGAGCCGTGTGCAATACATTTCAAAAGTCCAACTATTTTTCAGTACTCAGCCCTATTCAAAGGACGGGTTATTTGTGCATCACAGCCGCACCATCTGAGGCCAATTTGCTGCGACCTCTGCTGTGAGACTAAGGGAACTTTCTCTTTGGCTATGTGGCGGTGGTGATACAATGCCCGATGTTCAAGGCAGTGTGGATTATACATCGCTTTTTGACAACAAGTTTGTGCCACTAATCCTGACTGTACCGATAGGAAGTATGATATCTCTGGTAGTGGAAGTTATATAGACTTTTGTACAGATAGTTTACTATGAAGAACTGGGACTGGTCACATCGAGAAGCTTAACCGAGCACTGTAGAAATTGTGGAAAGACTAAGATGTAATGTCATTACTAAATGGCATAGCAGCTATTAAATCTCTGGGGAACATATTCCCGAATCTGAACTGTTAAGTCATTTCTCCAGAATGTATCTGTTCTGGTTGCCAGGCCACACAGATACTCAAGGTAATTGTAAAACAGACGAGCTTGCTAGACTAGGAACCATCTTAAAAAAATTCCAGGGGACTCAATTTAAGCTTGAAGAGGTTTAACTCTTTGTTGTGGTATCACAATGGACGTAAACGTTAGTTTACGTCACTTAAGCGTAACCTTACCTACCTAACCATGCTAACGTTATCATACAGTTGATTTGTCAGATTTGTCAAATTTTACATAGAATCTGCCTATAAAACACGTCAAAGATCTTTCTTCATCTATGCGGATTGAGGGTCTTAAAGGTCCAAATTTGGATATATATTTGTCCCCTAATAAAGTACACCAATTATTTCAACGTTTTGGAATAATATTTGTTTATTATTAATTTTTAATTATTTCTTGTACACATACATGTATTATTGTTTACATCTCAACAATGTATACAAACATCTTAGCCACATCATCAAATTCATGTGTTTGTAACTCAGCATCATGTTCCTAATCCAACCAACAGGCACAATAAACTCTAACATGTTCTCTCATGCATAGTCTCATGGGGAACATGAAGTCATTTGCCACACACACGTCCATTGTGGCAGATGTTAAAGACGGTGCTTTGGCAAAGTCCATACTAAATTAATAAGTCCCTTGCGACGGTGAAAGACGGTTGTGAATCAACAGGAAACGGAAATACGGTCTAACCATTCATTTCATTTAAGCGAAGCAATAAAGTAAACAAGCGCATAGTGAAAGTGTTTTCCAGCAACTTTAAGCAAGAGATACAAAAGTATCAGTTTGAAGTTGTCTTCAAGTGTTTTACCAAGATTTAAAGTGGTTTTTGCATGACAAGCAAATGTATCTGGGTTATGTGAAAAATTCTGAAAATTGGTGCGAAGCTAAGAAACAAGTGCTCAATTAAAAAAGATTTTGGCATAGGTTCTTTAGAAATTCTAAAAGGAACACCCAAGGACATTTATGCTTGTTGGTAAACGTTTTGGAGAAATGAAAAAAAGTCAATGTGTTTGAAAGAGTATAGAGGATGTAAATGAATCTTCTAGTTCCTAAGTGGATTGTGCATAGCATAAACGTAAACACTACAAATGAGTCAACTTTTTTAATTAGTGGATGTTTGTTTTCTTTTTCAAAGAGGTAAACATTGCTGAATAAAGATTGCTGCTACTATTGATAGGTGAATTGTGAACTGTAATCAGGTAATTTATTATTGGCAACAAAAATAAAAATTGAAACATGTAAGGAAAGTGGAGGACAGTCGAGCACTTAAAACCCTGTACTAGTGGCACAGAGATTATCATGTCTACGTTTGCCACGCTGAAATTCTGGGTTCGAATCCTGGTGAGAGCATCAGAAAAATCTGTCAGCGGTGGTTGCTACTTCCTAATTCTGGTGATATTTGTGAGCTATTAAGGCATGCAAAAACAATCTAACAGCACTCAAACATTACTTTTAAAAAGGAAGCCTTTTATCACTAGAGTCCGTATTTTTATGCAAAATCGAAATTTTGTATTCATTTATTTGTGATATGCGTTGGTATTTGGCATATATACACGCAGAATCGAAGTTCAGAAGCCATTATATGTTTACAAAATTAAATTTTATTACAAAATACCACCGCATTTGGAAAATAATGGATATCAAAATTTCGATTTGCATAAAAATCCGGACTCTTATCACTGAGCTTAAATCGGACACACATCATTGATATGTGAGAAGTTTGCCCCGTCTGCTTAATTGAATGTTCGAGGTCAAATTTGCAGTTTAAACCACATGTATTAAGTCGTAATTAAGACTTAATACATGTATGAGGGGTGTTTGTTAAGTTTCTGGCTTAATAATGAAAATGCAATTTTTTTATTAAAAAGGCCGAATCTTGGGAATCATGGATTCTGCTAAAAATTTCTACCAAATTAGGTATTTGTCGCGATTGTTGGAAGTCGTAACGAAACACTCCAGAAAAGAAAGTGGGAACTACGGAGGATATAGACATAGTGGTAAAGCGGAGATCCTGAATGACTCGCGTGTGTCAGCATGTCCTAGTGCATGTATGGACAATGTCTAGTGACGAAACACTAGAACTTCTCGTTGATACACATTTCTCGGGAAATTCTCCAACGGACAACGTGGCGCCAGAAGAGGTTGCCACTGGTGTGCATCGTCGGAAGCTATTAATTGTGTCTGAGCCGAAAATTCTTTGAGCGACTTATTGACTCCTTTAAATCGCCTGGCCCTGAAGATGTATCACCGGTTGAATTACAAGCTGTGTCTGATAGACTGGTTCCTTGGTTTAGGGAGATATACTCTGCTTGTATCAGAATATCATATATACCTGTGGGATGGAGGGACACGAAGGTCATTTTCATTTCTAGACATCAACTCTACCGTAAGAAAGTTTATTAATAACTTACTTACTAAAAGATGCATTACGGCAGGCTTGGAATCTGTGGATCTAAAAAGATGGGAGAGCAGAGGAACACCTCAGGGAGGTGTACTGTCTCCTCTACTTTGGAATATGGTCATTAATAAAAAAAGTGTCGCGTATTCCGATGACGTGGCAATTGCGGTTAGGGGAAAGTTTCCCAACACTCTAAGCTATATACTTCAGGATGCTCTACGTGCAACAGCAAAGTGGGCTACCGAAAGTGGTCTAGATATAAATCTGTGCACAACAGAAGGAGTTCTTTTTAGCAGGAGATTCAAGTTGCCTACAGTGGAAACCTTCTCCTTGGGAAGAGAGAATGTTCCATTAACAGAAAAAACAAAATACCTGGGTGTTTTGCTGGGCAGGAAATTGAACTTCAAATTCATGCATTGGATGTATACTGGAGTTGTCAGACCTATAATGCTATATGGTGTTGTGCTGCTCAATATTTAACCGGATCCAAAGCATGCTTGGTTGTACATCGCGACATTAACTGACGCTATGAATTTAATGCTACTTCTTGTGCCTCTGGACATTATGGCTACCCAAATTGCAGCGACCACTGCCGTGAGGTCAAGGGAGCTTTCTCTATGGTCATGAAGCGGGGACTGTTTGTGGGTATGCCTCTAGCGACATGTAAGCAAAGTTTTCAGGACCAGGTCCGAAGGACAACGAATGATAGATGGTCATAAAGAGGGGGCTGTGAGTATTCCAAAACTAAGTGGCCTAAGCTGGACTTGAAGCTGTCTACCGCTTTGCTATCATTGGCTAGAACAGACGTCTCGGGCATTGTGTCCATCATGAGAGACCACTGTCTAATCGAAAACATGTTGATAAACTGAAGGGTGCCAGTAACAACTTTTGCCCAAGCTGTGAGGACATCGAAGAAGAAGAGACTACAGAACACCTTCTGTGTCTGTGTCCCGGATTAGCAGTCAGAAGGAGTTCCCTTTTAGATGTTTTGCTGCCCATCTCTTAATGAAGACTGTCGGCTTTTTG
This sequence comes from Stomoxys calcitrans, assembly GCF_963082655.1. Lineage (NCBI taxonomy): Eukaryota > Metazoa > Arthropoda > Insecta > Diptera > Muscidae > Stomoxys > Stomoxys calcitrans. The sequence goes on along the minus strand of NC_081555.1, from coordinate 29,258,956 downwards.
AGCTGGCGACCCATATTTCTCACCAGGTCGACCTTTGTGCCCACCCAGGTAGTATGGATACTTCCAACGAGCTTTTTGACGGTATAAATGTTGTATATTCTGCTGTTCAAAGGGCCGTGTATCTGTCCGTCTGACGGTTGTCTGTTGTAATCACTCTACTGCCTTAAAAAATTGAGAGACTATGCTGAAATCAGGTACAGATACGTCTTTTTGCCGCACGCAGGTAAATTTTTTGAACGGACTAAATTGGACCATATTTGGATATAGCTCCCATATAGACCGATCTGCCGATAAAGGATCTAAAGTAAATAAAAGCTGCATATATTATCCGATTTCGCTGAAATTTAAAACATTGAGTTTCATTAAGACTGCCGACGTCAGATCCAAATATGCTTCAGATTGGACTATGTCTATGTACAGCTGCCATATAGATAGGTCTACCGATTAAGGGTCTGAAGCCCTTAATCGGTACATTGAAATTTAAAACATTGAGTTTCATTAAGACTGCCGACGTCAGATCCAAATATGCTTCAGATTGGACTATGTCCATGTACAGCTGCCATATAGATAGGTCTACCGATTAAGGGTCTGAAGCCAATAAAAGCTTTATTAATTACCCAATTTCGCTGAAATTTGAGATAGTGCGTTGTTTTAAACCTCCCGACATCCGATCCAAAAATGGTTCAGATTGGACTATATCTAGGTATAGCTGCCATAAAGAGCGTTACACCAATTAAGGGTCCGAATCCTTTAAAAACTTTATTTATTATTCGATTTATGTTCTCCGAACCTGTTGTATGGTCCTTTCGCTTCACTTTTTCTCCATCGCCGTCCTCCAAACTAATTAGGCGTAAGTAAGTATGGGTCTAATCACGCTCCTATAGAGCCAGTGAACTATCCTCGGATTCCATATCTGTGAGCCTTTTCAGTATACTCCTAAATGTGACACTTCCTATTAAGCTTCCTACCCAATCCACCGGTGGGCTAGTTCCTGCACCCAGTAGCGACCACTATTTTCAAAAAAGTTTGAGGGATCTTACCAATTTCACAGTAAGAGAAGAATTTTGATAATTTTAGATTTTAAAAAAATGTGGGGTGGGCCCGCCAAAATAAAATCCTGGCTACGTCCCTGGTGACTCGTATTATGCCTCCTGTCATCCGACCAATATACGATCCAGATCAGACTTAATTTAGATATAGCTGTCTTAAAGACCGATCTTCTACTCTAGGGTCTTAATCGCATAAAAAGCGGATTTATTGCCTGATTTCGCTTAAACTGTGACTTGTATAAGATTTCTCGGGACCTGAATCAAATATGATTTAGATCAGCCCCTATTTAGATTTAACTACGGATATGGTGGTGGAGTTATAATAAAATAGGATGATAAATATATTCATGGTGGCGGGTATCCAAAGTTCGGCACGGCCGAACTTAACACATTTTTATGCCATCCACCATAGGATGGGGGTATACTAATTTCGTCATTCTGTTTATAACACCTCAAAATATGCGTCTAAGACCCCATAAAGTATATATATTCTTGATCGTCCTGATATTTTAAGTAGAACTAGCCATATCCGTTCGTCCGTCTGTCTTTCGAAAGCACGCTAACTTTGGAAGGAGTAAAGCTAGCCACTTGAAATTTTGCACAAATACTTCTTACTAGTGTAGGTCAGTTGGGATTGTAAAGGGGGCCAAATCGGTCCATATTTTGATATAGCTGCTATATAAACCAATCTTGGGTCTTGACTTCTTGAGCCTCCAGAGGGCGCAATTCTCGTCCGATTTTACTGCAATTTTGCACGTAGTGTTTTGATATCACTTCCAACAACTGTGCTAAGTATGGTTAAAATCAGCTCATAACCTGATATAGCTGCCATATAAACCGATCTTGGATCTTGACTTCTTGAGCTTTTAGAAGGCGCAATTCTTATCCGATTTGGCTGTAATTTTGCACGTGATGTTTTGGTATCACTGCCAACATTTGTGCGAAGTATGGTCTAAATCGGTCCATAACCTGATATAGGTGCCATGTAAACCGATCTTAACTTATTGAGCCGATAGAGAGCGCAATTCTCATCCGATTTGGCTAAATTTTTGCACGAGGTTTTTTGATATGACTTCCAAAAACTGTGATAAGTATGGCGCAAATCGGTACATAACCTGATATAGCTGCCATATAAACTGATCTGGGATCTTGACTTCTTGAGTCTTTAGAGATCGCAATTATCATCCGATTTGGCATAAATTTTGTGCAACGGCTTCTCTCATGGCCTTCAACATTCGTGTGCATTATGGTCTGAATCGATCTATAGCTTGATATAGCTCTCCTATAAACCGATCTCTCGATTTTCTTCTTGAGCCCCGAATCGGTCTATAACTTGATATATTGGGTTGCCTAAAAAGTAATTGCGGATTATTTAAAAGAAAGTAGATGCATTTTTAATTAAACTTAGAATGAACTTTAATCAAATATATAATTGCCATTTTGTTCGATAACCTTTTGCCATATTCCTGGCAAATTGAGTATTCCACGCTCATAGAACTTCTGGCCTTTATCTGCAAAAAACTGAACCAAGTGCTATTTTATAACCTCATCATTGCCGAAAGTTTTTCCATTTAAGGAGTTCTACAAAGATCGAAATAAATGGTAGTCTGATGATGCAAGGTCAGGGCTATATGGTGGATGCATCAAAAGTTCCCAGCCAAGCTCACTCAGTTTTTGACGAGTGACCAAAGATGTGTGCGGTCTAGCGTTGTCCTGGTGGAATATGACACCTTTACGATTGACCAATTCTGGTCGCTTCTCCTTGATGACCATGCTTGGACCATGATCGTTTTCGACTTACGTTGTTGTAAACAATCCATTTTTCATCTCCAGTTATGATTCGTTTTAAAAACGGATCGAATTCATTGCGTTTAAGGAGCATATCACAAGCGTTGATTCGGTTTGTTAAATTAATTTCTTTCAATACATGTGGTACCCATATTAAAATTGACGCCAAACAAACAAATGTAAACAAAATTTCGCGCACTTTTTTTCTAAAGCAAGCTAAAAGTAACAGCTGATAACTGACAGAAGAACGAATGCAATTACAGAGTTTACTACTATATTACCGACAATTACTTTTTGGGCAACCCAATAGGTCCTCCTTCTTCATCCTTATTCATTATTTTTGTTTGCCTAAAAAGAGATACTGCGCAAAGAACTAGACATACCCTCAACAGATGTATTTGTGGAGGGTATATAAGATTCGGCCCGGCCGAACTTAGTACGCTCTTACTTGTCTACTTTTTGTTTCTGCAAGAGGATATGCCTGTGCCAATGCCAATTATTAATGCCTACTGAATATTTCGATTTTTTCAGTCTCACATCTTAAATTTCTCTTTTTGTTCGTTAAGAATAGCCGCTTCTCCTATTCCCCCATACCTCTTTTCGCCTTAAGCCCTTAGAAACATAATCCGTACGCCGATTTGATTTCTTCATATAATCAACGTTCATAATGGAGAATTTGTGAAAACTTTTAAAAGTATCCATAGTGGAGGTTACCCAAGGTACATCAAGTTTGAATTTTTTTCTTTAAAATACCACATGTTTCAATGCTTCAAAGGATTTCTACGCACTGACAACTACAATTGACTAGCCTACTGGTACATATCACGCATTTGGGTGGCTTTTTGTAGCCTTCTTTGTTTTGGAAATCATTCACAAGTGATTTTTTTCTGATAAATTGAAACGAATTGAAAATTTTATGTAAACAAACTATTTTGCAAAACGATGGCTTTTATCATGTGTTGCTGATGAGCATCGATATAATCAAAGACCATTTCCTTTATGATGTTGATGATGTGCACCTGCCGTTTTAGGTGCTAATTCACTGATTTCAGACTACATGATACGGCGAAAAACATATTGATAACGAACAATCAATTACGTATTTTATTACATATTTAGTATGAGTATTTTTGTTTTTTTTTTTTTTGTTATTGTTCTGTTTTTTTGTTTTGCTTGAATTTGGGAAAGTTTTAATAATTGTATTTTGTTTACTAGATAGGCTTTCTTTGGCAGCGTAATCAAAAAATAATTGAGTTGGTCAAATGATGGAAATGTGATTCATTTGATAGGAAAATTAAAAATTCGTAGGCAATGCAAGGAGAAATTGTATTTGTGGCCAAAAAGTTAGGGTATGGTGGAGAATTTTCGTTACCTTGGCCAGCTACGCCCCAATTTAATGACTTTTTCATTTTTTTTGTGAACTTTTAATATAAACAACTTAATAACAACATATTGCCCACAAAATTGAAGCTTGCATTTTTTTTTGCTTTTAGTATTTCATGCATGAATGGATTTGATTTTAATTAGTTTTTCATTCTTGAAGTGAACACTGCTCAGATTAACCACCGGATTAACCGAATAGTAAAATTAGTTTTTCAGCCATTTCAATTAATATCAGCTCACATTCTTGTTTAATCTTTATGGGTAAAGGCTTCGCTTTAATTAATTTTTTTATGCGGGTTTTTTTCCCAATCCTAGCACCACAGTTTCCATGCCCCTTTTTCGATTGGCTGCTTTGCTCTTTAATTTTTAATAGAGCGTAAACACAGAGATACAACTTTTTTTTATGAATTATGTTTTATTTGGATAAACTTCTCGTGAAGCTTTTCTAGTGTCCTAGAAAAAAAGAGGTAAGCGAGAACATGTCATTTGCATATGCGATATAATCTCCGGTGAAACTTTGATGATTGTTGTATGACGGAGAAAAATCTTCTTTTGCTTTAGAAAATAAGAAGGACAAGTGGATTGCTCGAGGGCATGCAATGCAGTATGCAATATCAAGGCTAAAGTAAATGTGAGATAAGAAAATTAAGGGGCAAGCGAAATTTAAATTTAAAGTAGCAAAAAAGGCATTGCTTTTGCACTGAGGTCTGAAGTAAATGCGAGTTACGGAAGAAATAGAGGTCAGGACTTAGTATCGATGAGTGGAGTAGACGTCTTTTAATTTGGCTCCTCAAAAATATCTGTACCTCGGACTAGGTACTACCTATTGCGCAAAAGTTTTAAAGCCTTTAAAGAGTAGGCTCAAATTCGACTCCAAAAATGCAAAAGCTGCAGTGGTGGTTTCAGGCCGTAGCATGTCATTTGTCCCTCCTATAGATGGCACCTGTAGTTAAGAGTAATGTTTCAAGTGCACAACCTGTCGTCAGACTGACAAATGAGGAAGAGACAAATAAACCGAGGGATCTTCAGTTGGCAGAATGAATTCCATAAATAATAGTAAAGAATTTGACATCAAACTGTTAGCTTTGGTGCAGGAAAGTCCTCCTGCAGAAACAAACAAGTAAAAAGGCGTTGAGTTCGGCCGGGCCGAACTTTGGATACCCATCACCTCGGCTATATATGTAAACCACCTTTCGTCAAAATCCGGTGCAAAACTCATAACTTATGTCCTAAAGCAGAAAGATGTGGAGGGGCTTAACTTAACTCTTTGTCCCAAATTTCGGCAACATCGGACAATAAATGCGCTTTTTATAGCCCCAAAACCTAAAACCGAGAGATCGGTCTATATGGCAGCTATATCCAAATCTGGACCGATCAGTGCGATAATGCAGAAGTATGTCAAGGGGTTTAACTTTATTCACTGTCCCAAATTTCGGCGACATCGGACAATAAATGCGTGTTTTATGGGCCTAAGACCCCAAATCGGAGGATCGGTCTATATGGCAGCTATATCCAAATCTGGACCGATCTGAGCCAAATTCACAGAGGACGTCGGAGGGCCTAAGACAACGCACTGTCCCAAATTTAAGCAAAATCGGATAATTAATGTAGCTTTTATGGGCATATAACCCTAAATCGGAGGATCGGTCTATATGGCAGCTATATCCAAATGTGAACCGATCTGAGCCAAATTGACGAAGAACGTTGTAGGGCCTAACACAACTTTCTGTCTCAAATCATAGCAAAATCGGCTAATAAATGTGGCTTTTATGGGCCTAAGACCTTAAATCGGAGGATCGGTCTATATGGCAGCTATATCCAAATCTGAATTGATCTAATTGACGAAAAATGTCGAAGGGCCTAACACAGCTCACTGTCCCAAATTTCAGCAAAATCGGATAATAAATGTGGCTTTTAGGGGCCTAAGACCTTAAATCGGAGGATCGGTCTATATGGCAGCTATATCCAAATCTGAATTGATCTAATTGACGAAAAATGTCGAAGGGCCTAACACAGCTCACTGTCCCAAATTTCAGCAAAATCGGATAATAAATGTGGCTTTTAGGGGCGTAAGACCCTAAATCGGAGGATCGGTCTATATGGCAGCTATATCCAAATCTAAATCGATCAGGGCCAAATTGAAGAAAGAAGTCGATGGGCCTAAGACAACCCAATGTCCCAAATTTCAGCAAAATCGGATAATAAATGTGGCTTTTATGGGCCTAAGACCCTAAATCGGCCGATCGGTCTATATGGGGGCTATATCAAGATATAGTCCGATATAGCCCATCTTCGAACTTAACCTGCTTATGGACAAAAAAATAGTCTGTACATAATTTCAGCTCAATATCTCTAGTTTTGAAGACTGTAGCGTGATTTCAACAGACAGACGGGCAGACGGACGGACATGCCTAGATCGTCTTAGATTTTTACGCTGATCAAGAATATATATATTTTATAGGGTCGGAAATGGATATTTCGATGTGTTGCAAAAGGAATGACAAAATGAATATACCCCCATCTTTCGGTGGTGTGTATTCAAATTAAGGGGCAAGCGAAATTTAAATTGAAAGCAGCAAAAAAGGCATTGCTTTTGCACTGAGGTCTGAAGTAAATGCGAGCTACTGAAGAAACAGAGGGCAGGACTTAGTATCGATGAGTGGAGTGGACGTCTTTTAATTTGACTCCTTAAAAATATCTGTATCTCGGAATAGGTACTATCTATTGCGCAAAAATGTTAAAGCCTTTCAAGTGTAGCCTCAAACTAGCCTCTAAAAATGCAAAAGTTGCGGTGGTGGTTTCAGGCCGTTGCATGTTGCTCGCCCCTCCTATAGATGGCACCGGTAGTCAAGAGTAATGTTTCAAGTGCACAACCATCCGTCAGACTGACAAATGAGGAAGAGACGTATAAACCGAGGGATCTTCAGTTGGCAGAATGAATTCCATAAATAATATCATAGAATTTGGCATCAAACCGTTCGCTTTGGTACAAGCAAGTCCTCCTCCAGAAACAAAATATAAATCTAGAAATGGATACAGAAAGTGTGTTCAGGATGTGAGAAGACCATGTTTCCCAACTGCCACAGAACCAATCTTTTAAAGCGGTATAGAGTGTATAAAACATTGTCCAAATGGGGTTAGCGCCGCCGCAGTATCCTGCATAAGGTACCTCAAGGCGCCAGGTACCCATGAGTTACCAGCTGAACTATTTAATATGGGAGGCAACACATTGATCCTTGGACCAGTATAGTGTGGGCCCTTGGGGACTGGATAAACTGTGTTAAGGAATTGATGGATAAATTGTGCACAGGGGACATTTTATCGCCGCACCTTCATTCATACCATACGTAACAGTTGAGTGGAGCAGACGTGTTTTAGTTTGGCTCCTCAAGAAATATCTGTATCTCAGAATAGGTATTACCTATTACGCAAAGATCTTCAGGATTAGGCTCAAAATGAATTAAAATAAACCCAAAGACCCAAAAGCTACGGTGGTGGCATCAGCCCGCAGCATGTTGTTCGTCCCCAGCCTTTAAGTAAAATGATGTGTTTCCGATTCAGATTCAGACAGCGACAGTGTCAATAAACAGATATCTCAGCCTCATAGAGAGATGAGGGATGTAAGCAATAGTGAACGAGAGCTTTGCTAAGCCCTCAAGAAGACCGAGAAAACAAACTGGAACACGACCAAGGAGACTGTGGAGTATGCACCGGCAGCGTATTCGGGCGAAGGTACAGGATGCTGGAAGGTATAGAACTGACCAGGCTCTTTTACGAAATCTGGCGAGAGTATCAGATCTCCCAAAGAGCAAAAAACTGCTAAAACACTGAAAAAGAAAAAAATAGCTCTCCGCTTTCAAGTATTCTGGGGAGCCCAAGCCAGGCTTCCTTCAATGGAGACTCCAGACAGTGTCCTGCGGAGGGAGACAAAGTCGGAACAGGAACAAAAGAAGCGCGTCTTCATGGAGGAATATGACTTCCAAACGGAGGCCAAAGTCATCACGGAAGGGGGAATATGTTCCCTGAAAAAGATAAGTAGCCGCCCGCTTACACCAGAGTGGCAAGGAAGTACAAAAGAGAAGAGCTGGCGTATGTAGTCAACGATATCAGCAGTGCATGCGGTAGGATTTCATCAGATCATCGGTCCCGAGTGAAGGATCTGGTTAACGAGTGGATTTTCAAATATATGTGGAACTCTGAATAGGGTCCACTCATACAAACTATGAGCTGCGAGTATAGAGGGGATATATTGGTGCTGCGTTTTGCGTCAATTTTATTTTTTTTTTTTGAGAATGTATTAATGACGTCAAAAAGCTTCTTGGAAGTACCCACATTTTCGGAGAGGACGCAAAGCTCGATCTGATGAGAAAGATGGACATCCTTCAGCCCACAAAGGCAACGGTTTTCATGAAGGGATGGTCTTCATTAAGGAAAGGTGATGGTCTTCATCATTTTGCGACGGAACGTTATAACGACGATTTTACCTCTAGTTGCTGTTGGGTACAGCTCACCGGGGGCAGGGTCAGTCAAAGAAATTTGTTTGTGTCAATGATAGAGGGCGAAATGGCGATTTATATTTGTTTTAATAGGATTTATTTTGTTAGTAGTACTTAATCTAGGCGTTATCAGACCAGACATAAATTCTAGTCGTAGATCTGCATAGCCAGCCCTATGCGAATCCCGAAGAAGTGATTTACTTGCGGCGTGAATATAGTCCTAAGTCACAGTGTGGTGGTCGCAGGCCGATAGCATGAGTGTATGTTCGTGGGCCCAGCGGGTCTTATGTCTGAAGGACAAAGGCGCAGTGCTGGCTACGGGTATCTCGGGGACGTGGGGGTCACGCTCAGTCACGGGATAGGGGCTAGTAATCTGATGTCACCAGTGCGTGTTCGCGGGCTCAACGGCTCTTATGTTGGGAGGACGAAAGCGAGGTGCTGGCTTCAGGTATCTCTGTATCTCACTCAATCACGGGGTAGGGGTCGTAAACAGATGTCAGCAGTGGCTCTAATGTCAGATGTCAGCAGTGGCTCGTGTTCAGTGGCTCTAATGTCGGGAGACCAAAGAAACGTGGTTCACTCACAGCGTGGATATGACATTAAATCACTGGATGCTGGTCGTGGCCAAATATCATTTGGGTGTATTCGCGGGACTACGCGGTTTTTATGTCAGAAGGATAAAGGCCTTCGCCTACGTTGGTCTCTGTGTCATGGTTCACTAACGGCGTGGATACGGCACTAAACCACAAGTTGATGGTCGTGGACAAATGGCACATGGTTGTATTTGCGGGCTCAGCGGCTCGTATATCTGCAGAAAAACGGCGAGGTACTAGGTACGTTGGTCTTGGGAACGTGTGCGTCGGCTCGGCGGCTCCTATGTCTAGTGAACACCGGGCAAAATGCTGGAGACTATGTTACTTTAAAGGCTCTGACACTCAGGTTCAGCACACTAAAGTTATTAACTCCACTTAACTAGCCATCAGGGCAATAACAACCAGGACGGTAAGGTCACAAACAGTCTTAGAATGTAAGAAGGAGTTTAACGCCTTCTTTGAAAATCGCACGATCCGCATCGTTTAGGTGCCGGCCCATAGCGGAGTAAAGGCAAATGAAAAAGCAGACGATTTGGCAGTGGAGGTCAGAGGACTGCCGCCAATAAACTTAATTAACCCGAGTTAAGGGCATGGGCGACGAATGTGCATGTAACTCTGTAGAACAGCGAAACGGTTGGTAGGATGGCGAAACCCCTATGGGGGATCCAGATCGTGAAAAGACGAGGCTATTACTCAAAGGAAGTAAGTAGGTCAGTAAAGCTTTCGGTATCATAACAGGACACATAGGACTACGAGCTCACTTATGCAAAATCGGTGCTGCAAGTGACAGCATTTGAAGGGCATGTGAGGAAGGTGATGAGACGTTGGGGCATTTCCTTTTTCATTGCCCGGCTTTCACGGCTAACAGACACCGGCACTTAGTTGGGGACACAAAACCAGACATGAACCAAATTAGTTGCGTGGTATGGGAAAAAAATATAGGATTTTGTAAGTAGCACGGGATTCCTGACTTATATTTTCTTTTCCGAGGTTACTTTTTGTAAGTTTGAGCGCACAACAAGCCAATTTCTGGCTTAGGTGTATGTCCATAGTGGCATGGGGCGGATAATTATCCACAACTTCTTTTCAACCTAACCTAACCTTGCATTGAGCTTAAACTTGAATTGGACAGAACTCATTGATATGTGAGAATTCTTAAGGGAACGTTCATGGGCAAATTTCCATTTGAAATTCATTAAAAACAGACAAGAGAATCATGGTTTCAGATGTTACTGTGTTAAGAGATATGGGGCTCCAATTGGAATCCAGTATGTTTTCAATTCAATAAAATTCAGATTGTTCTGCTATACCAGCATCACCAAAATACAAAGCGAATACTATGCCCATATTTATGACCTACTGATGATTTGACCGCCATATAAACCAATCCCTGATTTATTGTCAACATAAGGTGCCAGGGTGAACTACGTTGTGTGTAATACAGAAATATCGCATGCCTAAATTCATGCCATTTTTATTTGTTCTTTTCATTGAACTTTTTGTTTTGATTAAATTTAACAAAAAATAGACTATAAACTATGATTCAATACGAACTACGTAGATACAAGAACAAGTTCTAGTTTTCCAAAGAAAACATCTACCATAAACATTTGTTAATAAACAATAACCACTGATTATTGGCGAATTACACAAACCAGAGGGTATCTAAACTAAATCGACTGTGATATCAAACCAAAATTATAGATGCTATGCACTAACACTTTTTTACTCATAGAATATGCAAATCAATAGTCTGTAAACGCACAATTCGTGAATATTAGCTTTTGATTGGGATTTCATAGAAACTCATTTTTGAATTTGATGAAATCCATAGACATACTTGTTAAATATGTTGTTGTTTATATTGATTTTAATTTGATGGATTCATGTGTGAATGAAAATTCACTTTAGATAACCAAATAAAAATGGTATTCAATTCGATTGGGCAGTTGTTTGTTTAGCAAGCAAAACAACAGGGGTTTGATGAATAAGGGTTTTTGCTAGATCGGAGTGGTTTTTATTGAGTACTAGCTGAACCGGGCCCGCTCCGCTGCTCCTTCTTTTGGTTTATATGGAAGAAAATTATTCTTGAACATTTATTTTCGACAATTAAAGAGATTTTAGTGAAAACCATGCTACGAAAATAGTAAATGTATATCGCTTGACTAACAGTATAGCGATATAAATGCTTTCATTTGACTATGAATTCGCTCGGAAGGTTTAGGGTCATTTAAGCTTTAGTGTAAGATGTACTCTATTCTTAAAAGACTTTATTTGAGCCGAATATTCTCATGAGTCGGATTTAGAAGTGTTTTCAGGGGTGAGATGGTCCTCCAGACACTTGGCCCTAAAAAAAATATCGGCATCATGTTATTCTCTCAAATGCCATATTTCCATTGATTTAAGGAGAGTTTATGGGATGAGCCATCCTCCAAGCTCTTGTGCCCAAAATTGGTTATCACATTCGCCACATATTGCCATGGTCGGTAAATTGGTGCTCTTTGGGGGATGTTTTGGGGAAGGGGCGAGGCGCCAAATACATGGTCCCATATTTGTATGTCAGATTCGCATTCGTATTGCATTGGTCAGTAAATAATTGCTGTTCATAGGGTGTTTTGGGGAAGGGTTGGATTAAATTTCGTGTTCTACTCCCCAGGGGAAGGGGCGATGCGCCAAATACATGGTCCCATATTTGTATGTCAGATTCGCATTCGTATTGCATTGTAAGTAAATAATTGCTGTTCGTAGGGTGTTTTGGGAAGGGTTAGATTAAAATTTCGTGTTCTACTCCCCTATATCTTTCATTTGAGCCCCACATGGTCGGTAAATATGCCCGATTTAGGTGTGATTGGAGAGTGGGGTGGTCCCCAAGCACTTAACCATAAAACCAATAAGGAAGGGCAAAAGTCTGGCGGTGGCGACTGTATAATGCCCTACACCTACCCTATATGTACAATGTGGGAGCTATATCCAATTCGGAACAAATTTTTATTGATCTCGGGATATGTTTTCATATGGGTTATTAAACAATCCGTATCAAATATCGAGCAAATATGTTCAAACTGTAAAAACTACGGTTGGCAAAAGACAACATTATCGCAAATTACCCAAAATCTTAATAATACGTTCTTTTATGGGAGCTATATCTAAATCTTAACCATATATATGTTCGTCCGATTTGCAGGAAAAATGGTCATGTGTTAACCGATTCTCTTGAAATTTAGTAAGAAGGATTTTCTCTTGACTTTCGACATCACTGGTGAATTTCATAGAAATCGGTTCAGATTTAGATATATATGAAAAATTGGTCGATATGCATATATGACAGCTATATCTAAATCTGAACCAATATCTATGAAATTCACCAGTAATATTAACAGTCAGAAGAAAATTCCATCTGCCAAATTTCAAAAGAATCTGTTAGCAAGTGAAAGTGTCCATTTGCAATATTTCTCGAAATCGGACGAACACATATATGGGAGCTATATTCAAATCTAAACCGATTTCGACTAAATTTTGTAGATATCGTAGAAGTTGTCAAAGAAAGCTTTGTACAAAGTTTTGGCAAGATCGGTCTATAAATGCGCTTGCAGTGGCTCTAGGAGTGAAAATCGGGAGATGTATATATATGAGAGCTATATCTTAATTTGAACCAATTTCGATCGAACTTTATGGATATTGTGGAAATCATCGAGGAAGGTTAGGTTAGGTTAGGTAAGAGTGGCAGTACTTTACAGACTCACTTAGACAATTTTAAGTCCTGCGTGATACCACAGTAGCGACAGACCAAGGCTTCTAGCGGGAATCGAAAGCGTTGAACAAAGTTTTGGGAAGATTAGTCAATAAATACGCTTGCAGTGGCACTAGGAGTGAAAAAAAAAGTGGCGCTATATCTAAATCTGAACCGATTTCCTCGAAATTCACCAGTATTGTCAACAGAATCGGTTAACAAATGACCATTTAATTGCATTATTACTGCAAATCAGACGTACATATATATGGAAGCTATATCCAACTCTGAAACGATTTCTATGAAATTCCCCAGTATGTCGAGAGTCACAAGAAAATCCTTCTTGCCAAATTTCAAGAGAATCGGTTAGCAAATGAACATTTTATTGCAGTTTTACTGCAAATCGGACGAGCATATATATGTGAGCTATATCTAAATTTGAATCGATTTTTTCCAATTTCAATAGGCTTCGTCTCTAGGCCGAAAAACATGCCCATACCAAATTTGAAGATGATCGAATGAAAAGTACGACCTGTAGTTTGTACACAAATTGACATGGATTGACGGACAGACAGACAGACGGACACAGCTAAATCTAATCAGAATCAGTGATTCTGAGTCGATCGGTATACTTATCAATGGGTCTATCTCTCTTCCTTCTGGGTGTTACAAACAAATTCACTAATTTATAATACCCTGTACCACAGTAGTTGTGTAGGGTATAAAGATATCAGTATCCTGCTCTACTCTCAATTATCATTTAGTTAAACCCCATATTGCCATTGGCCTCAAAATTGAGTATAAAATTCGTCTTCTAATCTCAAATACCTTTCATTTAAACCTCTTATTGCAAAAGTCAGCAAATATATCCTGTTTGGGGTATGGGCCCTAAAAACTAAATATCAATATCGAGCTCCACTCTCTTTAAGACCCAAATTGTCATGGAGAACAAATATGTCCTATTTGGTGGTTGTTGGGAGGGACGTCCCCTATACAGTTGGTCCCGAATGTTGATATTAGATTCGTTGTCTACTCCCAAATACCTTTCATTGGAGCTCCATATTTCTATAGTCGCCAAACATGACAGGTTTGTGGGTTGTTTTCGGGGATGGGTCGCCCACTCAGATTCGTGTTCTTCTCTTAAATTCTTCTTATTTGAACCCCATATTGCAATGGTCAGCAAATACGTTCTATTTGGGTGGTGTTATGGGGGTGAGGTGGCCCCATAGACACTTTTTCCCAAAAATTTATATCAGATTAATTCATTTGAGCCCCATATTGCTGTGGTCGCAAACTTGTTCTCTTTAGGGTTTTTTGGGGAGGTGCGGCTCTCCCAACACTTGGTCCCACATTTGGATATCAGATTTGTATTATACACTCAAATACCTTTTATTTGAGCCCCATGTTGATATGGTCGTAAAGTTGTTCTCATTTGGGCATGCTTTTGCGGAGGTGTGGTCCCCCAAAAACTTGGTCCCACATTTGGATATCAAATTCTACACTCAAATACCTTTTATTTGAGCCTCATATTGCTATGGTCAGTAAATTTGTCCTGTTTGGAGGGTGTTTTGGGGAAAGGAATGGGCCCCCAGAAACTTCGTCCCACATTTAGATACCAGATTCGTATTCTTATCGCAAATACCTTTCCTTGTAGTCCCATATTGTCATGGTCGGTAAATATGTCCGATTTAGGGGTGTTTTGGGGGTAGGGGTGGTCCCCCGACAAATGGATGTCAGATTCGGTTTCTAATCTTAAAAACCTTTCATTTGAGTCCCTTATTGTCGTGATTGGTCTATTTATATATTTGGTAGGTTTTGGGAGTGGGGCGGCCTCTTTAGATACTCCATCATTTTAGGTTTCTATAAGAGAGCACACAAAATTCGCTTGAATCGCACCGGCCATCTCCGAGATCTGGCGTTTCTGAAAATTAGGGTAAGGGAGTGGGTCCGCCCCCTTCAGATATCAAAAAATTTAGTACCCTATTTTGACCACGAGATCATTATGCACCATCTGTGAAAATTTTAAGAAAATCGGTTCAGCCGAACATACATACAAACAAATGAACACAAATATATATATAACATATATATTATAAGATGAAATATAAATAGGGAATGTTGTATGTGTAGAAGGAAAGAGTTTTTGTAGGTGATTCGAAAATTATTTTTCGTTTAAAATTATTTGCAAATTGTTTCCAAGAAATATTTACGTATTGGGTAACACTAAAGGCTTAAGACATACAAAGGCTTTTAAAAATTCTTAACTAAGAAATTTCAAGACAGCAAAATATATCTTTTTAAGTTAGAAGACCTTATCTGTAGAAAATCTTGAGATATTTTGAATTTTAGACTAATGTTAGCCTCGGAGGATGTAAAGATTGATGAGCTGAAAAGCTAAATTAAAACAAATGACTCTCCTATTAACAAAATGTTGTTCAAATTTCCTTATCTCCCTCTCAATTTATCGCACACAATTAAAAGAACAGCCCGGTCATTTGTTAAACTTTCAACTTTCTTTTAAATTACAATATTATGTTTTCTTCAAATATGTACTGTAGTAATTTGTTCCACTTTGTTCTTTTTTGTATATCTTGCCTAAATAAATCGCAAATAACCTTAATATAAAATTTAAATTTTATTTTAGAATAGACAGGGGACAAATGAACGAGTATTTGTCTAGCACACACGACTATTTGCAATTTGTCAAGGCCGAAATGACACGACGTTTCGTTTTTTGTCATTGCTTCGCTCTTTTGAAAAAAAAAAAATCACTTGACCCTTTTCAAATGCAACCCAAAATACCTAAACAAACACAACGATAAATGTCCGTAACGAGTTCCTAATGATGATTGTAGACGGTTTCTCACTTGGCCAAATGTTGAGTTTCAAAGATTAATTGTCGATTTTGGTTGAAGAATTTGTAAACATTTTTATATACCAACCATTATGGAGGAAACAAACAAATAAAATTGATCTATGGTAAGAAAGAAATTTAAACCATTAAGAGCATGCCATGCTCTTATCGCATGGATCGCATTTGTCGCTCTGTTTGCTCGATATCTCTTTTTAGACAAACAAAGAATAATGGATAGGAATAGTTATGCTATTGGATCTATATCAATTTATAGTCCGATTCGGACCATAAATGGAATGAATGTTGAAGACCATAGCAGAAGTGATTGGGTAATATTTCAGTCCATTCGGATAAGAATTGTGCCTTGTAGGGGCTTAAAAAGCACAATCGGGAGATCATTTTATATGGGAGCTGTATCAGCCTATAGATCGATTTAGACCAAATTGAACACGTATGTTGAAGGTCATGGGAGAACCCGTTGTACAAAATTTCAGCCAGATCGAGTAAGAATTGCGCCCCCATAACAAAACGCTTCATGCACAATTTCCACCAAATCGGATAAGAATTGCGCCCCTTAGTGGCTCTAGAAGTCAAGATCCAAGATCGGTTTTTATGGCAGTTATATCAGGCGATGTACCGATTTGAACCATGCTTAATACAGTTATTGGAGGTCAGAAATAAAAAAAAACACTTTATGCACAATTTCAGCTACATCGGATGAAAATTGCGCCCTCTAGCGGCTTAAGAAGTCAAGACTCATGATCGGTTTATATGGCAGCTATATCAGGTTATAATCTGATAGAAACCAAACTTAGCATAGATGTTTGAAGTTATGACAAAACATCTTGTGCCAAATTTCAGCCAAACTGTATAAGAATTACTCAATTTACAGGCTTAATAAGTCAAGATCCCAAATCGGTATATTTGGCAGCTATATCAGGTTATGGACCGATTTGAACCATACTTCGAACAATTATCAAGATCCAAGATCGGTTTAAATGGCAGGTATACCAGGTTATGAACCGATTTGAACCATACTTAGTATAGTTGTTGGAAGTCATAACAAAACACCTTGTTCCAAATTTCAGCCCAGTCGGATAAAAATTGCGCCCTCTAGTGGTTCAAGAAGTCAAGATCTAAGATCGGTTTATATGGCAGCTATATCAAGTTATAGACCGATTTGAACCATACTTAGCAGGGCCTTGAAAGTTATAATAAAACACTTCGTGCAAAATTTCAGCGAAATCGGATAAGAATTGCGGCATCTAGTGGCTCAAGAAGTCAAGATTCAAGATAGATTTATATGGCACTTATATCAAAACATGGACCTATATGGCCCATTTACAATTCCAACTGACCTACACTTATAAGAAGTAGTTTTACTCCTTCGAAAGTTAGCGTGCTTTCGACTAACAGACGGACGGACAGGCGGACGGACAGACTGACGGTCAGACGGACGGACAGACGGACGGACAGACGGACGGACATGTCTAGATCGACTTAAAATGTCATTATGATCAAGTGTATATATAGGTTATGACAGAATTAGTATACCGCCATCCTGTGGGGGATGGTATACAAATTAAAAGTCACCTATTTTCCGATGATCGTGCCGCTGCCTACTTTCCAGAGTTATGAAAGAAACAAAAGCTGGTACTCATAAGCAAGGGCATGGAACCATTCCTCTAGGCCGATTATCCTTTTTGTTTTTTTTTTGTCCACACTGTATGTCAAGAACGCATTCAATAACCTCGAGCAGGCGCAGACTAGAGCAGAGACGCTCCTCTATGGAAGATAAATGTGGGTCGAGACATTGCAGGCAGCATGCCGAGCGAAAAATCTGCTCTTGGTGCAGATGACGGCGGCTCATAGGGTCATATCATGTTGTTGTTGTAGCAGTGTGCTGTTTTCCATCTTTCATCTGATTAATTCTGTTGAAAATGCCGATCCAGAAATTCCGCGACTAAGGTGGGGATCGTCCAGAGGGATCTGTGTCTGAGTCGAGTGAATCTGGCTGGCCAGTTAAACCGGTGACGTATGTCGTGTGGTTCGAGGCCACAATTAGAACACAGATTCTACACGTTGCTATCAATCCAGTTGGAGTTGAGGCGGCTGCATCTATTGGATCTAAATCTAGCCAAAATCACTCTGGTTCGCCGGAGGAAGTCAATCTCTTCAGGTGCAATGGGAGGCGGTCGTTCTCCAAGAACCACATTCAACCGATAGCTTTTGACCGCATCTGCTACCGTGCCTGCATGATTGTTGTCTAGGTCCGCTTGATATACCGCTTAATCCAGAGGTTCTCTCTTGTATTGATAAATCTCACAGAAGCAGTTTTTTCCGCAGGAGATACAAGTTACCTACAGTGGCACCTGTTTCCTTGGGAGGAGAGAAAGTTCCAAGAAAGGCAACTCTTGCCCTATACACCTGCAAGAGAGCAATTGGCACAAGTAGGGGGTTTAAACAGTGCGTCACGCACTGGGTATACTCTGCAGTTGCCAGGCATATAATGGTATATGGTGTTGTGGTCTGCTGGACGCCGCTTCAAAAGTCCATCTACTGTTCAACAGTCAACCGGATTCAAAGGATGGCTTGCTTGTGCATCACAGCCGTACTGAGGTGCATTTAAAGCCATACAAAGTGCACAGCCATATAAAGTGCATTTTTTCCCTTGTAAAAGTTGGAATTACTCAGGCCATGAAGGGGGCCAGGTTCTGCACTGCGAGGCTACTAAGGAATGGCAACAAAGGTGGACGAATGAGAGTCGGGGTGATGCGATAACTTAGGTGATGCGATGACTTATCCCCGTTGTATAGATGTGGAGAGATGGAAACACGGCGACGGGAAATATTATGCTATACTTACACATTTGTTGGTAGACCATGGTTATTAACGGAAATACCTACATGGGCAAATTGTTTTTTTTAAAGCTAGAAGTTGAAGACGATTTAGAACACACATTTTTCCACTACAAGCGCTGCACAGTGCAAAAAAATCAAAAAAAAAAGAAAAAACTATTAAAAAATATGCCGTGAGAGAACGGCTAGAGATATCACTTTGAAATTGTTAGAGCTGAGGTGAAATATGCCGATTTTAAAACCATTTTTGAAAGGGGTACTTTGGGGACTTTTGTAAAAAAAATTCGGGGTGATTTTATTTTTGGTTTTTTAAGGACATTTTTATATTAAAAAATCCATATAAAAAAGTCTTTTTTAAGAACTATTCAGCAAAAAAATCCGAATTTAGAAAATCGGACCACAAATGAAAAAATGCCAAAGTGACCAACTTTAGGGGCCTGCTAAGAGGCGGCCGGACCACATATTGCCTTGAAATTTTGCACTCAATCTCGCTAACACTTCAGCTTTAACTATTTCGAATTTATACCCGTTCCCACACGGCATATTTTTTACTAGCTTTTTTCGATATTCTCCCACTGTGCGCTGGGTCGAAGAACATGGGGACTGGAAACAGCGATTGGCGACGTTTAGCCTGGGACAATAGTCCAGAGGATGCCGGATAACGAGTGGAACTGGTAGGCGATGATAAGAAACGCCGCAAAACTACTACGCAGAAAGAAGATAGACCGTTTTTAGCCGGTACCGTTGATAGCCACTGAGTCTGGCGTCAGGCAAGAGACGTACTCGTCTCATGCGTAAAACATATTCCCATCCTGACCCTTTAAAAGTCTTACACAGTTCAGTTTCCCTGGAATATATGAAGTAGTTTCTAGTTTTGAAAGCTCGTTTGCTATGTAAAGCACGGGCAATGTATCAAGGTGGCACAGTGTTCGCAGTCGCTGTGTGGCCAAAAGTACGCACCCTTCAACTCGTTCTTTTAATATTTAATATTTTAAATATTTAATGAAAATACGATATGGCAAGACTTATAAATTAGAAGCCAAAAAATATTTTTCGTTTAATAAATTCGAAAACAAGAACATGGGGAACTTTTTCTATTTCGATATCTACACTTATATTATTGTAACATATTTATACACGAGGGACAATCTCTAATATATTCTCACCTATTAAAATCTAATTTGAATTTTTTAATTAAATTATAAGTTATCTGCATTCCGCTATGCATTTATCACACCATGTTTTATGTCCGCAAAATATAAAACTCCAGTTAACGTTGGCTTCATGATTTCATCAAAAATCCATCAAATGTTATGCATTGGAGTCACGTTTTTGTGATGTCTCGCACAGGAAAATGCTCACATTTGACACACTTGCGAAACGCCATCTCCCTGGGGGACGCACATCAATATGATGATCTGTGATGAGCACATAAAGGATAGGGATATGGATGTGTGATGGCTAGATGATTGTGGTGACTCCACACAGCATATTTTGATGAGGGTTCGCCAACTAAAAAGGTAATTGGATGTGTAATGACTTGTTTGCAGCTCTTTTTTCCGAAATTCGTTCGTTCTTATATTATTTGCAGTTGTTATTATTTTTTTGTGTTTGTTTGTGTGTATTAATTTTTTTGGTTGTATAGTTGATTTATGACTTGTTCTGTATCAGGATTAAAAGTGACAGCTTTTTTAATTTTTTGTCAAGAATTGAATGATGTCTTTGGGGTTTTTCTTCTTTTTTTGCTCTATTTTATTGATTTTATAACAAAATATTTGTGGCAGTTTCATTGGTGCGTGAGGAGTTTTGTAAAGGAAAATAATGGAGATATATTTTATTAATAACTAGCTGACCCGCCCCCCCCCCCCCCCCCTTTTTTTATAAGCTATATGGAAAATATGAAATATGGAAAAATTTTTCCATAAATTTATGTATATTCGACAAGTGATATATTCAACGAAAGGGTGATAGGTGTCGACTTGACCCTCTAGGTTTTTTTCAATGCTTGGAGCAGATTAAATATCTGGTCTAGGATGAATCTATCAGGTCTAAAGCCGCACTGATAGGGCCCATTTATTTCGTTGATTTTAGATATCAATTTTTCACACAGTACGCTCGGTAGTATTTTGAATGCGATGGGGAGAGACCTATTTGTTTGCAGTTATCACATTCTGTCTTGTCCCCTTTCTTGAGTATAGCACATAGTATGGTGAGGTGCCTATCATCGGGTATGCGTTCTCCTAACCACATTGCGCAGACCAGCTGATGCATACGCCTTATCGGCGTGTCACCCCCGGTCTTAAACAGTTCAGGCGGCAAGCCATCGGCACCTGCCGCCTCATTGTTTTTTAGCCGGATTACTGCTACGTAGACCTAGTTTTGACTTCTAACCAGATTGCGCAGACAACCTGATTCAAACGCCTTATCAGCGCGTCGCCTCCGGTTTTAAACATTTCAGCCGGCAACCCATCGGAACCAGATGACTTATCGTTTTTCAGCCGGATTACTACTACGTTGACCGTTGTGACTCGGTGGTAAACAATCAGGGATTGGTTCTGTGGTATACTTATGGACACCATCATCAGATGCCAGCAGCAGGGAAAATACTTCTTTCTTTATCCTCAGCACATTCTCTGTATCTGTTAGCAGATTTCCTTCTTTGTCTCCATAGTAGGATGTGCCTGAAACCAAGCCACGATGTCGCGACATTTTCCGTGGACTGAAAAATGATTTGCCATTGCGCTGCTATACTATCGTGCCGTGTGAATCCGTCGATGTTGGAATCTGGTGCTGCTAACTACCATCTTCTTTGCCGCAGCGAAATCTATTTGCCTCAAACCATTATCGGTAGAGTTTACTCGTGTTAAAACTTCTCTCCAAAGAGGTGTCGCACTGTGGCACGCCGTTCGGACTCGGCTATAAAAAGGAGGCCCCTTATCATTAAACTTGAATCGGACTGCACTCATTGATATGTGAGAGTTTGCCTCTGTTCCTTAGTGGAATGTTAATGGGCAAATTTTGCATTTTTACTCGTGTAGGCTAAAATTTTCGACTATTGAGTGGGATAGTGGGCGGGATAGTGGTTATATTCTCCTTCTAGGCGCTCGTAGAAAATATCCTTGGTCTGTTCATCCTGGTCTTTCGTCGGGGAATTGGCGCAAATAAGTCAGATGCAAAGTGCTAAGTACTTAACAAATGCCATCCATGGTGGAGGTAGTATAAGATTCGGGTGATGGACTAACTTATATTTTTATCGTTCTACCGGTGGACTCGTGGCGCATTTTAGCTCACTACCTTTAACTGATGTTCAACTGGCGACCACACAGATAATTCGTAACCCAGCGTTTCTGGCTTGGCTGGTGGGACGTGTTGGCGATATTCTCAAATAGTTTGGCATGGCTGACCGTGTCGAATGCCTTCGATAAGTCGAGTGCCACGAGGACCGTCCTATCACATGGCCTGGGCTGATTAAAGCCACGGAAAATGTGTGCGGTGATGCAAAGCAGTTGTTGTGTTATGCAGTCTTGGCTACTGGTGAGAGAAGGGAGATGGGTCTGTACGACTCCCCCAAACTCGGGTCCTTTTCAGGCTTCAGTAGCGGGATCACTCTGCCCATTTTCCAGACATCTGGAACTATTGGGTTGCCCAAAAAGTAATTGCGGATTTTTCATATAGTCGACGTTGACAAATTTTTTCAACGGCTTGTAACTCTGTAATTGCATTCTTTCTTCTGTCAGTTATCAGCTGTTACTTTTAGCTTGCTTTGAAAAAAAGTGTAACAAAAGTATATTTGATTCAAGTTCATTCTAACAAAAGTATATTTGATTCAAGTTCATTCTAAGTTTTATTAAAAATGCATTTACTTTCTTTTAAAAAATTCGCAATTACTTTTTGGGCATCCCAATATAAGAGTGTTCAAAGACAGGTTGAGGAGGGTAGTAAGGTACTCAAGTCCAGATAGATCCAGTTTCTTCAGCATCAGTGTAGAGATTCCGTCGGGGCCCAACACCATGGATGATTTGGCGCTATGGATGAAATTCGTAACTTCGTCCACGGTAAATTGTGATAGCTGTCCATCGGCGTAATAGTGTAAATGCGTGGGTGTGTATGGCTACTACTGACGACTCCATAGCCCTTATGGTGGATATCATTCGCCATGAATTGATCATGCTTAACAGCATAAAGATGTGCATTGTTCATATTTGCAATTTTATTGCATATTTTTAAAAAAAACAAGAATTTCAATCTAATTATAGTTACACAAAATTTTCAAGCCAAATGAATTGCTCTTCCAGTGCTGCTTGTTTTTATTACCAAAAATATTAACAAATTGCAATAAATTTCTATTTTGAAATGTTGTTAGCCGCTATCTTGCTTTACAGATCTGAGAATTTAAAACTATAAAACACAAAACGGTATTATCGGTCAGCAGCATTTTTAATCTAATCAAAGAGCATGAATGTTGCCAGCAACATGTTTCCATTTTGCTCATTCTTTTGTCTAGATACATAATATGAGGAGTTTAGGAAATGTTTATATACATCTAAATCGATATTTATCTCAACATTGCCTTTAATAACAATTTGCTGGCATAAAGCAAGCTATCTTGTATATGTGGGAATAAGGAATATCATCACTCGCCATCATTACGGCAAACATGACGGAAGTTGATAACGGAACCACGGAAACCTTTTAAAATTGAAATATTTCAAGTTAAGCGGTCAAACAGTAACAATTATTCGGAAACGGAAATACCGGATATAAAATAAAAAAAAAAATACATAGAATTGTAACCATTAAAAAAATATGAATTTTAAAGTGGCACGAAATAGATGGATGAAATGATGAAAATATTTGTTTTTAAGCAAAATTGTGCCATATAAATGAAATTCCTTAAGCCAAAGCATTTACCGGTTTATGTTACCAGTTTAATGTTCACAATGCTTATCAATTGAATCTTTAGTGTGTGTGCAACCGGAAATTCTTGATAAGCTTTGTTGTGTATTATGTGAGAGAGGTTGTGTGTACGTAGTGCACCAACAGGTTGAATAGAAATATGTTCAGGATATGTTTGCAATGCTTAAAGTAGCCAGGAAGCATACATATATCCCATGTGTATTAAACTTTTATTAGTTATGTATTGAAAAAGAGTTTTCAAAAGGGGCGGGGAATGTGTTGAAAAAAAAAATATTAAAGTTTTTATTTCAAGGCAAAATAAATGTGTGTGACAAATATACAACTAACTGGATTAGATTGCGAAACCAGAAAGGAAAATGTTTTAAACAAGTGAAAGGTAGTAAGTGGATTGGAAAAAATTCAATAAAAAACGATTCAAATTTATTGGATAAAAAACTTTAAGGTGAGTCGATCAACAATTTTTTTAAGTTCAATTTAGGTATTAGTTGAAATACATATATGGAAGCTATATTTCAATCTGAACCGATTTTTTACCAATATTCATACCGTTCGTTTAGGCTTAAACAGTATTATGTTGAAAATTTCGTGAGGGTTGGCGACCTCCACCTTGATTACAAAAAGAAGGAAAAAAAAGAAGGAAAAACAAGTAAAAGCGTGCTAAGTTCGGCCGGGCCGAATCTTATATACCCTCCACCATGGATCGCATTTGTCGAGTTCTCTTCCCGGCATCTCTTCTTAGGCAAAACAGGATATAAGAAAAGATTTGCTCTGCTATTAGAGCGATATCAAGATATGGTCCTGTTTGGACCACAATTAAATTATATGTTTGAGACCTGTGTAAAATGTCAGCCAATTCGAATAAGAATTGCGCTCTTTGTGAGTTCAAAAAGTAAAATAGAGAGATCGATTTATATGGGAGCTGTATCGGGCTTTGGTCCGATTATGATCATAATAAACACGTATGTTGATGGTCATGAGAGAATCCGTCGTACAAAATTTCAGGCAAATCGGATAATAATTGCGACCTCTAGAGGCTCAAGAAGTCAAGACCCAAGATCGGTTTATATGGCAGCTATATCAGGTTATGAACCGACTTGTACTTTATTTGCCATAGTTGTTGAAAGTAACAATAAAAAACGTCTTGCGAAATTTCAGCCAAATCGGATAGGAATTACGCCCTCTAGAAGCTCAAGAAGTCAAGTCCCCAGATCTGTTTATATGGCAGCTATATCAGGTTATGGACCGATTTGAACCATACTTGGCACAGTTGTTGGATATCATAACAAAACACGTCGTGCAAAATTTCATTCCAATCGGATAAGAATTGCGCCTTCTAGAGGCTCAAGAAGTCAAGACCCAAGATCGGTTTATATGACAGCTATATCAGGTTATGGATCGATTTGATTCATACTTAGCACAGTTGTTGGATATCATAACAAAACACGTCGTGCAAAATTTCATTCCAATCGGATAAGAATTGCGCCTTCTAGAGGCTCAAGAAGTCAAGACCCAAGATCGGTTTATATGACAGCTATATCAGGTTATGGACCGATTTGAACCATACTTAGCACAGTTGTTGGATATTATAATAAAACACGTCGTGCAATATTTCATCCCAATCGGATAAGAATTGCGCACGCTAGAGGCTCAAGAAGTCAAGACCCAAGATCGGTTTATATGGCAGCTATATCAGGTTATAGACCGATTTGAACCATACTTGGCACAGTTGTTGGATATCATAACAAAACACGTCGTGCAAAATTTCATTCCAATCGGATAAGAATTGCGCCTTCTAGAGGCTCAAGAAGTCAAGACCCAAGATCGGTTTATATGACAGCTATATCAGGTTATGGATCGATTTGATTCATACTTAGCACAGTTGTTGGATATCATAACAAAACACGTCGTGCAAAATTTCATTCCAATCGGATAAGAATTGCGCCTTCTAGAGGCTCAAGAAGTCAAGACCCAAGATCGGTTTATATGACAGCTATATCAGGTTATGGACCGATTTGAACCATACTTAGCACAGTTGTTGGATATTATAATAAAACACGTCGTGCAATATTTCATCCCAATCGGATAAGAATTGCGCACGCTAGAGGCTCAAGAAGTCAAGACCCAAGATCGGTTTATATGGCAGCTATATCAGGTTATGGACCGATTTGAACCATACTTGGCACAGTTGTTGGATATCATAACAAAACACGTCGTGCAAAATTTCATTCCAATCGGATAAGAATTGCGCCTTCTAGAGGCTCAAGAAGTCAAGACCCAAGATCGGTTTATATGACAGCTATATCAGGTTATGGACCGATTTGAACCATACTTAGCACAGTTGTTGGATATTATAACAAAACACGTCGTGCAAAATTTCATCCCAATCGGATAAGAATTGCGCACGCTAGAGGCTCAAGAAGTCAAGACCCAAGATCGGTTTATATGGCAGCTATATCAAAACATGGACCGATATGGCCCATTTACAATACCAACCGACCTACACTAATAAGAAGTATTTGTGCAAAATTTCAAGCGGCTAGCTTTACTCCTTCGGAAGTTAGCGTGCTTTCGACAGACAGACGGACGGACGGACGGACGGACAGACGGACGGACATGGCTAGATCGACATAAAATTTCACGACGATCAAGAATATATACAGCGGTCAAAAAAAGTATTCATCATTCAATGTTTTTTTTTTTAATAAGTCTACAAAAGACAATTGGAATAAAAACATATCAAACTAATGATGCAGTAGTGCTTGTGTGATATATATGTACACAATTTCATTGTTTTTAAAGAAAATAAAGGCGTGCTAAGTTCGGCCGGGCCGAATCTTATATACCCTCCACCATGGAGCGCAGTTGTCGAGTTCTTTTCCCGACATCTCTTCTTAGGCAAAAAGTGATATAAGAAAAGATTTGCTCTGCTATTGGAGCGATATAAAGATATGATCCGGTTTAGACCACAATTAAATTATATGTTGGAGACCTGTGTAGAATGTCAGCCAATTCGAGTAAGAATTGCGCCCTTTGGGGGCTCAAAAAGTAAAATAGAGAGATCGATTTATATGGGAGCTGTATCGGGCTATAAACAGATTTAGACCATAACAAAAACGTATGTTGATGGTCAAGAGAGGATCCATCGTACAAAATTTCAGGCAAATCGGATAATAATTGCGACTTCTAGAGGCTCAAGAAGTCAAGATCCCAGATCGGTTTATATGGCAGCTATATCAGGTTATGAACCGATTTAAACCTTATTTGACACAGTGGTTGAAAGAAAAAATAAAAAATAAAAATAAAAAACGTCATGCAAAATTTCAGCCAAATCAGGTAGGAATTGCGCCCTCTAGAAGCTCAAGAAGTCAAGTCCCCAGATCTGTTTATATGACAGCTATATCAGTTTATGAGCCGATTTGAACCATTTTTGGCACACTTGTTGGATATCATAAAAAAAAACATGTCGTGCAAAATTTCATTCCAATCTGATAAGAATTGCGCACTTTAGAGGCTTAAGAAGTCAAGACCCAAGATCGGTTTATATGGCAGCTATATCAGGTTATAGACC
The DNA here is from genome assembly GCF_963082655.1 of Stomoxys calcitrans. Taxonomy (NCBI): domain Eukaryota; kingdom Metazoa; phylum Arthropoda; class Insecta; order Diptera; family Muscidae; genus Stomoxys; species Stomoxys calcitrans. The sequence continues at coordinate 29,231,720 of NC_081555.1, read as the reverse complement.
GATTAGGACCATACTTGGCACAGTTGTTAAATATCATAACAAAACAAGTCGTGCAAAATTTCATTATAATCGGGTAAGAATTGCGCACTCTAGAGGCTTAAGAAGTCAAGACCCAAGATCGGTTTAAATGGCAGCTATATCAGGTTATGGACCGATTAGGACCAAACTTGGCACAGTTGTTGAATATCATAACAAAACACGTCGTGCAAAATTTCATGCCAATCGGATAAGAATTGCGCACTTTAGAGGTTCAAGAATTCAAGACCCAAGATCGGTTTATATGGCAGCTATATCAGATTATGGACCGATTTGAACCATATTTAGCACAGTTGTTGGATATCATAACAAAACACGTCGTGCCAAAATTCATTCAAATCGGATAAGAATTGGGCTCTCTAGAGGCTCAAGAAGTCAAGACCCAAGATCGGTTTATATGGCAGCTATATCAGATTATGGACCGATTTGAACCATACTTAGCACAGTTGTTGGACATCATAACAAAACACGTCGTGCAAAATTTCGTGCCAATCGGATAAGAATTGGGCACTTTAGAGGCTCAAGAAGTCAAGACCCAAGATCGGTTTATATGGCAGCTATATCAAAACATGGACCGATATGGCCCATTTACAATACCAACCGACCTACACCAATAAGAAGTATTTGTGCAAAATTTCAAGCGGCTAGCTTTACTCCTTCGGAAGTTAGCGTGCTTTCGACAGACAGACGGACGGACGGACGGACGGACAGACGGACGGACATGGCTAGATCGACATAAAATTTCACGACGATCAAGAATATATATACTTTATGGGGTCTCAGACGAATATTTCGAGTAGTTACAAACAGAATGACGAAATTAGTATACCCCCCATCTTATGGTGGAGGGTATAAAAATAGTATTTATTGGAACAAAAAGGGCCATTTTACAGCTGAACACAAAAAATTAAACAAAAAAAGTATTCATCATTGCAAAAAAACAAAAAAATAAATAACATAATTTAAAAAAATTAATACTTTGTTATTCGACCACCGCGTCTTATAACTTCTTTTAAACGGTTTGACATCGATTGGACTAATTTAGCGGTTATATTTTGGTCTATATTAGTCCATTCCTCCATTATCACCTGTTGCATTTGACTCTTGCTCGAAAAATTGCGCGTTCTCAATTTGCGTTCGAGATGTTCCCAAAGATGTTCAATTGGGTTCAAGTCGGGACTTTGAGGAGGAGTTTTAATGACTTTGGGGCAGTTATACAGCATCCACATCTTGGTATTTAAAGCAGAATGTTTGGGGTCATTATCTTGATAATATTGAAAGTTATTACCAAGCCCAAGTTTTACAGCACTATCTTTTAAATTCCTCTTTAAAATGTCAATGTAATACTTATGATCCATTACTCCATTAATAATTTCAAGATTTCCCGCTCCTGAAGCCGCCATACACCCCCAAACCATTAAACCACCTCCACCATGTTTTACAGTAGCAACTGTGTTTCGTTCTTCAAGCTCTTTATTTGGTTTTCTGTACACTATGACCTTTCCATCGCACCCAAAAAGATTAAACTTGCTCTCGTCTGCAAAAATGACTGTTTTCCAAAATGATTCGGGCTGTTTTACATACATTTTTGCGAAGTTTAGCCTTTTCACTCGGTTTATTTTATTTATAAAGGGCTTCTTACGTGCAGTTCTTCCTCTGTAACTATGCCTTTTGAGTGTATTTCGAATTGTTTGTGTAGTAACTTCCTTCCCTAAATATTCCATAGTGTTTTTACGAAGAATGGTCGCATTTGTCTTCGGAGTTTTCTGAACTTGCCGCACTAGCCAACGCACATCTCCAACTGAAAGTGCTTTTGGTCGACCAGATCTTGGTTTATTGTCAACAGTTTTCGTTTCTGTCCACTTTCTGATGATGGATTGTATAGTAGATCGTGGTCTATTTAATATTTCACTGATAGTTTTTTGAGTTAAACCATTCCTGTGGTGTTTTATTATCAAAACTTTTACCTCATCAGATTCCTCGTTTTGCTTACGACCCATTTTGACAAAAACTATATTTTCAATGAAATTAAATATTTGCTGTCAAGGGCAAAGCCTCCTTTACTAAATAAAACAGAAAAGGGGGATTCCCAAATAATATTTGAATTTGACTTTGATGATAGCGCATCAATGATGAATACTTTTTTTGTTCTGTTTTTGGTGTTATTATATAAAATTGCATTTTTTGCGCTAATTAAATTTATTTTTTGAATTTATTTTAAAACATATTACGAAAAATAAACTATTGCATAAAACTGCATTATTTGTTTACTTTAAATTTTCTTCAATTACCCAAAATAAGTGAATTTATTATCAATTTTGCTAATGATGAATACTTTTTTTGACCGCTGTATACTTTATGGGGTCTCAGACGAATATTTCGAGTAGTTACAAATAGAATGACGAAATTAGTATACCCCCCATCTTATGGTGGAGGGTATAAAAAGTAGGGTAAGTTCAGCCGGGCCGAATCTTGGGAATCCACCACCATGGATACTGCTAAAAATTTATACAAAATAAATTTGATTGGAGGGCATAATTTTATTCTGCATACCAAACTTAGGTCAAATCATCAAAAATTGAAGCTTCTGGGAACCGAACATCGAGAAACCGCTTTACAAGGAAGTTATATCAGGTTATAGACCGATTTGAACTTGGCACGGTTGTTAAAAGTAATAATAAAACCATGCATGCTCAATTTCATCCAAATCGAACAAAAATTGCGGCTTGTATGGACTCAATAAGTAAAGTCTGGATATCTGTTTATATAAGAGCTATATCAGGTTATAGACCGATTCGGACCGTACTTGCCACAGTTATTAAAAGTCATAATAAAACACTACATGCTCAATTTCAGCCAAATCGGACAAAAATTGCGGCTTGTAAGGACTAATGAAATAATGTCTGGAGATTTGTTTATATGAGAGCTATATCAGGTTATAGATCAATTTGGACCGTACTAGGTACAGTTGTTGGAAGTCATCAAGAAACAATACATGCAAAATTCTAGCCAAATGGGATGAAAATTGAGGCCACCAGGGGCTCAAGAAGTCAACTAGCGGGATCGGTTTATATGGGAGCTGTATCAGGTTATAGACCGATTCGGTCCGTAATTGGCTGAGTTGTTATAAGTCATAACAGAACATTATGTGCAAAATTTCAGCCATATCAGATGAAACTTGAGGCTTCCATGGGCTCAAAAATCAAATCGGGAGATCGGTTTGTATGGAGCTATATCAGGTTCTTGAGCGATTTTGACCGTACTTGGCACAGTTGTCGGAACTCATAACAAAACACTATGTGCAAAATTTCAGCCAAATCGGACAAAAATTGCGTCTTTTGGGGACTCAAGGAGTCAAATTAGGAGATCGGTTTATATGGGAGCTATATCCAAATCTGATCCGACATGGCCCATTTGCAATGCCCTACGACCTACGTCAATATTAAGTATCTGTGCAAAATTTCAAGCGATTAGCTTTACGTGTTCGACCACTATCGTGATTTCGACAGACGAACGGACATGGCTAGTTCGACCCAGAATGTCGAAACGATCAAGAATATATAAACTTTGTGGGGTCCTAGATCAATATTTCGAGGTGTTACAAACGGAATGACTAGATTAGTATACCTCCATCCTATGGTGCTGGGTATAAAAAACGACAGACGGACAAAGTGTACACAAATAATATGAGGACATGGATAAACCAAATCAGGAAAAATTTCAGAGTCGCACCATACACTGCATCCCAGCTATAGTAGTGGCGCAGGGTATAGTGCATGTTCATACCCTACACCACTACTGTGGTACATGGTATTTTAGTTAAGTGCATTTGTTTACAACACCCAGAAGGAAGAGCGATAGACCCATTGAACCGATCGACTCAGAATCAGTTTCTGAATCGATTTAGCTATGTCCGTCTCTCTATCAGTCTGTCTGTCCGTCTGTTCATGTCTATTTGTGTACAAACTACAGGTCGCAATTTGTATCCCATCGTCTTCAAATTTGGCACATATATTTATTTTTTGCATAGAGAGGAAGCCTATTGAAATTGGAAAAAATCAACCGTAGTTATCGCAGTTTGAACATATTTGCTTTGCTCGAAATTTGATACGGGTTGTTTGATAACCCATCTGAAAACATTCGCCGAGGTTCATCAAAATTGGTTCAGAGTTGGATATAACTCCCAAATTGTACCTAAAGTGTAGGTGTAGGGTATTATAAAGTCGGCACCGATCAACTTTTGCCTTTCATTGCTGTTTTAATCATTAACTACATAAAAATGTGTACTTTGTAGGCCCGGGCTATCGTTAACCGTTCGCCATTATATTTCCTATTGCTTATTGGGATCAAAATAAAGAAATAAAGGTTATGCGTCTCATGTACTATTGGTTTTTTTGGGAGACTCTAATGTATGTAAATACAATTTAAAAGTTATTTTATTTTACTTTCTTGGAATTTATTTTTCTATTCAACAGGATATTGTCCTATCCTTGACCATGACCAAACGGCAATCGATGATTGTCCGAGTAAGTTGGTTTGGCATGTTTGCTTGTTAGGTTAGGTTAGGTTTAAGCGGCAGTCTGCCATCAGACTCACTTAGACGTTTTCGTCCATTGTGATACCACAGGAACAGAAGAAGGAAGATGTCTTCTAGTTCCTACCATTGAACCATCCAGATCGCTTTAAAAAGCCCAATAACCTGCGAATGTTCACATCCGCTAAATTAGACAGGTTCTCAAAGAAATGAGAACCTAAAGTGGAACTCTCTCCGACTGCTAGTGCGGAGCACACACACAGAAGGTGTTCTATAGTCTCTTCTTCTAAGATGTCCCTACAGCTTCTGCAAAAGTCGTTGCTGGCAACTTTCAGTCTGTCAGCATGTTTTTCTATTAGACAGTGACCTGTCATGACGGACACAATGACTGAGACATCTGTTCTAGCCAATGACAACAGAGCAGTTGACCTCTTCAAGTCTGCTTGTTGCTGCTGTAGGTTTGCTTGTTGCTGCTTTAAGCTTTTGTGACTGACCGTATCAAGTGCTTTTGAAAGATCAATGGCCAGGAGGAAGATTCGTTTACAGGACCTTTCTGGTTTCAGGCCGTGGCTGATATGTGTGGTGATAGCGATAAGTGCTGTTATCATGCTGTTCATCTTCTTGAGTTCATGCTGGTGGTCTGCTGTAAGCAGAGATGAAGTAGTAATGCCTCTAGTGTCTTTGCAAAAGAGGGAAATAGACTGCTCGGCCTGCATCCTTGTTCTGCATGTTTTCCTGTTTTGACAATAAGGACCACCTGACACATTTTCCATGCTTCAGGCATCACTAGGTTGATGATAGATAGATTGATGGTGTCCCTCTGGTATTGAACTGAAAACTCGCCCAGATTTTGATGGATTGTCCCTCTTTAGGTCTTCTGCTACATCTTCAGCTCCGAATACCTGTTTTTTTTTGTAGACTGGTAGCTTCCTTGCCCTCCGTAGAAAGCTGCTTTTCCGTCTTGTCACTAAATGGGTGCCCGACAAATTGTCTACTATAATGGGCTGCAAACCGTTTCGAGTCTGGGATCTGATTTTCGTTGATGGTTATAGCGACTTAGCTTGACAGAATTAATTGTTGACCACAGTTTATTGATACTTGAGCCTGTGTTGCAGCCAACGATATGCTTTAACGATGCACGATAAGATAGAACTGAAAAAAAAAAACATCAAAATAAAATCGAACCATAATTGCCTTCGTAAACTGCAAAATAATAATCTTGTGTCGGCTAAAATTCCCGAAACAAAAAAATAAAAGTCGAAAACCCTTAAAACAGAAGAGATATTAACCACCTCAAGCGGACTTTTGGAAATCGGACCACAAATCAAGATTTGGCAGCCTAAACAAATTTTCGAAATGCTGAACTTCGAATGCCAAGCGGCACCCCGACTATAAGCCTTTGAATTTTGCACATGATCTAGTTAACACCTCAGCTTTAACCATTCAAAGAGTTATCCCTACCCGTTTTCAAACAACAGATTGTACATTTTTTTTGATTACATCCCATTGTACGATGTTTTCGCTTGTGTTCACCAACTAACGTTCTAATCTCTTGCTCAATGTCAGTTTTCCTCGTGCTGCTAAGATTGGTTTGGCAAAACTCATCAAGTTCATGCGTTTGTTTCGCTGCATCGCACAGTGGAGTAGAATCTAAAAAGGCCCTTGGTGGTCGGAACGTCTCTTCCCAGGGCCCAAGGTTTGCTTAGGTTCTCCCGCCTCTTGTGACTATAGGCTATGGACATACACCTAAGCCACTAGTTGGCTGGTTGTGCGCTCTAAGTACTAAAAAGTAATCCTGAAAAACAATCTAAGTTAGGAATTCCGCGCTACCATGCCCCCAATTTGGTTCAAATCTGTTATTGTGTCCCCACCAAAGTACCGGTATCGACGCAGTTCTAGAACACTGTGGAACAGCGAAACGATCGGCAGGACGACGAAAATCCTATGGGGTGATTCGCATTGTGGGATGAAGAGACTCTTGTTGTTGTTGTTGTATCCACATTTGCATGTGGAGGTGGCGATCCTCGTCAGGCTTTTGTGTTCACTGAGACTCTTCGCCACCGAACTGTGGTTTATGAATGCGACACCTACGCCATTGCTTCCTTAGGCCAAACATTTTTTAATGGTGATTTCGATTGTGAAAAAAAGTGCAGCATTTTTTCGACATGTTGCACTGAGATCGAAATTTTGTGTTCGATTCTCCAAAAAAGTGTAACCCCACCACCGGGTAAATGTTCGTTTGTAATGGTGTTGCCCACTGAAAGTGAAAAAATGCTGCATTTTCTACACCGTGGCTAGGCTAGGATGGAGAATGCCGCACTTTAAATCAGCTGCTATCATCTCATGTGCATGCCACCGTTCAAGAAAATTTTGGTTGAAAAGAAGAAGAAGAAAACAATTTGTAGAATGTTTGGCAAAATATTAAAAAGAAATACATAAAAAAAGGAAAAAGTAATCGCGTTTTATTTAGCTAACGACATATTAGATGCATTGCTACATTTTACAGCATTATTTGGTTGAAATTACAATATACGGGCATATTAACATGTTCGATTGAAAATGTAAAAAGTGTAAAACTATGAGAGGGATAAGGCAGCATTCCCAAAATGTTGTCCCGTATAAGTGCAACATTAGTGTAACATTTTTTTTCAGAATCGAAATCACCATAAGTTTGACTTCTAAAAAAACTACTTAACGTAAGGCAATACAGAATGAGACTTAATTTCAGTCATCAAAGTTGAAAATTCTTTAGCTTTTGCATGTTGCTTTTGTGGGATTTATTTGCATTGTTGAATTTTTTAACGCAACGCTTGTGCCCTTACGAGTCCTTTATGAGGTGATGTGTGTTGTAGTGATTGTTGGGTAAATGGTGTAAAAGGATGAGTTGGTGTAGTTGGTCTTCGGGGACGAGGTAGTAATCAGTGGACGTTGGGTTAGTCGAGGTGATTTATGTTGTCTTGACTGTGAAGCAGAACGATTGGGAAGTGTGATCGGTACAGAATCAAAGATGTTGACATATTTGCTATGCTAGAAGTGCAACACGCCCCAGATATAATAGCTGCTCAGGCCAGAGCATTTGGCTTCCTGCGCATGTGGCATTGGCCACTGCAGATATTATATTTGATCTAGGTGGAGTGGATAGCAAAGCGGATGCAACCCGTGCACATATGCAGCTATCTTCACAAGGCGGTTTGCTTTAAATGCTTGGAAAGCTGGTGCTTTACCTATTGGGTGTTTACTGACTGCGGTTGTTGTTGCTGTCGTTGTCGGCAGGTTGGTTGATTTCGGAGTCGCTCGACACTTAATGGTCGTTGCGCTTGACCTAGTGATAGACGAGGGAAAGCGAGGATAGGACTGTCTGATTCGAGCAGCAAGGGTCTTGCACTCTCTGCCCCAGTCATTCTCGCTTCTAAGGCCTAGGCAATTGTTGGCTTTCCGTGTGTGTCACCAGCGGTTATATCCATTACACTTTGCTAACGTTGAGCGGATGTGGATGTAACAGACTGAAATATTTTATCTCTGTTTCGCACGGAAGACACCTGGGGCCATTGTTGGAGCTTCGGGTGAGTTGGTCTATCCGGGTTTCTCTGCCTGCGGTTGGTGATGTGTGGCGGGTATCTAGACGCAGATGTGGATTGTTTTGCGCAAATATTCCTACATTATTTTCATTCCTGTTACTAGATCTGGGAAGGCCTGAATTGTCATTTCTTCGGTGGTGTAACCAGCTAGTACTTGCGTTAAATTTTGAGTGATGATGAGCGTATCCTCCAGGCGCAATCAGTACAGGGATTGATCTCAACTGTGGTTCAGGCCAGTGAAATTCGGAGCAGAAAACAGTACTAAAACAGAAAAAAAATATTGAATATTAAATACTGGGTTGGATGCTATTGTAGCGCAGAGGTTAGCATGACCGACTATGGCGCTGAATGCCTGGGTTCGAATACTGGTTAGATCAAAACAGAAAACAGCACCAAAACAGAAAAATATTGAATCTTGAATACTGGGCTAGAGGCCATCGTAGCGCAGAGGTAAGCATGTCCGATTATGACGCTGAATGCCTGGGTTCGAATGCTAGCGTGAATATCAGAAAAAAATGTTCAGCGGTTGATTTCCTCTCCTAATGCTGGCGACATTTGTGAGGCAGTATGCCATGCATAGAAACCATCTTAAAACTTCTTCCAAAAGAGGTGCTGCAGTACGACGCGCCATTCGAACATTGTCAATTTTGTAATAATGGGCTGGGTAGACTAAAATGGACACATTGACTACAGCTGTCCTTATCCTTCAATAAAATGTATTAGCCATTTTTTTGCCAGCATTTTCAATGTATTTTCTCTTTTTTATTAAGTTTTTTACACAACATGTCTATAAATTTCAATGAACACCATTTTAATATTCGCCATTCAAAGTGTCCACCATATTAGTCAAGTTTATGTGTGGGTCACAATTTGTTGGACAAGGATAACAACTCAACTCATTTGTTTGGTACTGTAAATAAGATACAGCTAAAGGAAAAAGGTTTTATCCTTGCAAAGACATAACTTTGAGTTATGCCTTTCATTTATATTAAATCGTTTATTTTTTGCTATTTAATCTCTTGCTTGCTTGCTAAAAATGGCTTTGCTAAGACCATACAACAGGAGCATTTTCTCCCAAATAACTTCGTCTAACACTGAAATTAAATTTTAATGCTTTCGACTTTGCACATTTTAAATCGTTTTCATGTTTGTTAAGGTGTTTTGGACTGTTTGGTGTTAGTTGAATAATTAAAGAGGCTTTTGTGGTGGCATAAATATTCAGATGACTAGTCATTCATATTCCCTGGGGTTAAATTAAATAAAATAGAATTAAAATGGTGCAAACATTTAATAATTCATGCAGAATTGAAAAACATAAAATTTATGTCCCACAATGACAGAAATTTGTGCAAATTGAATGGCTAGATAATATTCAAATTCTAAACTGAGTTATATATGCAGAAATATTTGAATTTTTAATAATTTTGTTGACAAAGGAAATAAACATGTTTTGTGAGAAAAAATGTTCTAAAGTGAAATTTGGTGGTAACTGTCAAGTTTCTATGGACATAGCTTGCTGGGACATACTGAAAATTATTCTTGAACTCCTTAAAAAACCTGAAGGACCAGATTCTAATGAAACTTTTTCAATATATTTTTTCATTTCAGCTTTTGACGAGTTATGACAATCTTGTGGATTTTTTCGTTTCTAAATTAATGACAATGATTTAAACTCAATATTGTGGGAGATAAAGGTAAGTTATAGGCAAAGAATTCTAATTTTGTTCCCTATCTGTCTACAAAAATATTGACTCTAAAAAATACAACAAATGATGGTGAAATTAAATAAAGTTCTAACGAATTTGCTTGCGTATGAGTTATATTAATACGAATTTCATTGGAGCGTATGATTATTAAAAATACATGGTTTCATCATTACAACACAAAAAATATGCATAGGAAAAAGAGCAGCTAGTGTGACAAGGTGTCGAATTTGGTTAGTGACATACTTACACTGTAAAAAAGTTCTAGCAATAAATTCGATATAAGTATCACACACCAATTTACGGCCCTTGAAGCCTTCAAAGCTTAAGGTATCCGACGATGACCTCCTTAACCAAGTTGAAACAAGTCATACCATGGTTGATGTTGCAGAAATTTTGCAAAAATTTTTTGATCACAAAGCTCGCGATTTATAGTCGATCTGGAACATTTGCTCGGTTGGTGTAATCTCGACGGTGAGGGCTTCGCTAGTTAAAGCCCCTGTTGGTGGTTTTCGGCAGTCGATTTATAGTTAATCGGGAACTTTTGGTAGGCGTTGAGGTGGGCTCGGTTGGTGTAATCTCGACGGTGAGGTCTTCGCAAGTTCAAGGTCCCTTGTTGGTGCTTTTGGTCGGTGGGGCCAACGACGGCAGTCGCCTTATGGTTGATCGAAAACTTTCGGTGGGCTTGGTGGAAGGCGTCGGTTGTCGGTGTGAGCTTCGGATGGAATCCTGTTGTGAGCAAATTGAGCGCTGGCTTGGCTGACCTCAGGAACGTCGTATTCGGCTGAAGTTGAAGAATTGGTTGGCGGATATGATGACGACGAATTATGGTTCGGTGGCAAGGAAAGGCAGATGCGCTCTTTACCTATATCGCTACTTCAAAGTCTACGGGATAAAACGATCTTAGGAGAACTTTCGTGACAACAATTCCCGGCAATTCTATCTAGAGCTACAACTAGGTGTGTATGCGAGTCAGGCGTGGATGCAACTAGGTGCGGATGAGAGCTAGTTGCGAATGAGATATGTACAATTAAATTATGCCCTTCAACTAAATTTATTTTGTATAAATTTTTTAGCAGAATCCATGGTGGTGGGTTCCCAAGATTCGGCCCGGCCGAACTTAGTACGCTTTTACTTGTTATTTTTTGGATGTTGCCAGTGGGATAGTAAAAATTCTGCTGTTTAAGAACTGATACAGGTTTCTCTTTGATATTTTGAATGGTTAGAGAGGAGGTGTTAGCGAGATATGTTTTTCAAGGCCCTGCGTGGTCTCTAACCATCCAAATTTCGAAGTTGTAGCCCTACCAGTTCTCAAACGATAGGTTTTTTTACCAATTTTTTTTTCGATTCTATCCCTTTATGTAACATCTTATCATTTTCCCCACATGCCTTACACACGGTGTCACTTGCCGCATCTATTCTGCATAAGTCCTTCCATAGGCCTAGGTACGGGTCACCTAGGCCTATGAAAGCACTATTGCCATAAAGTCTGCCTTCTTACTCCCTCTCAGTAATAACCTCGAACTCTCGTGATTCGGATCTCACCATAGGACTTTCGTCGTCTTATCAACCGACTCACAGTTTCACACCTTTGAATGGGCGTTCGTCGCCAACGTGCTTATCTTCTTCGCCCCGAAAGGTTTCGCTTTCGCAAAGTTTATCGATGACAGTCTTTTGAACACTATGTTCACTCCGGCCAATAGTGCCATTTCGGGGTAGGCGTTCATCTCCCTCTTACACTTATATATTGTACGTGATCTTACCGTGCTGGTTGTTAAAGACCTGATGGACTGTTTGATGTCCTTAATAATGTTCACACCACCGTAGCACAGAGGTGTGAACGTTTCCGCCTATGACGCTGAAAACCTGTGTTCGAATCCTGGCGAGAACATCGCAACAAATTTTCAGCGGTGGTTATCTCCTCCTATTGCTGGCAAGATTTGTGAGGTAGTTTGCCATGTTAAACAATTTTTCCCCAAAGAAGTGTCGCACTGCTGCACAATGTTTGGACTAGGCTTTAAAAATGAGGCCCCTTGCCATTGAGCTTAAAATTTGAATCGGATAGCAGTCATTGATATGTGAGAAGTTTGCCCCTTTCTTTAATGTAATGTTCATAGAATGTTTGCGATGCTGTTCACACTCGACGTCCTCGCGTTAATACCATTCCACCTCGTGCTTTTTCAGATTTCCGCTTGCAGGACCGTATTATGGTCAGGCAGTTGAAAACAGATCTCAACCCCTATGTCCCCAATGTAAAGCCGCAGTCCCACTCTGTTCTCTAACTTTGATCCATCCTTGTAGCATTAAAATCCAGATAGCAATACCAGGTTTCGTCAACCAAGACCTTGCAACTGAGTAGTGTCTCATACTCGATCTGAAGTTACGTCTCAGCCATCTGATCAAAAACCTCGACCAATTAATACAGTTTTCCTGTAGTTGCTTCGATTTTACAGCGATGGTATTATCTGCCCCTATCATCTATCTATTTTCCGATCGTCTTAAATCTCATTTATCTACAGTGGCCTCATACTTAATCTGTATGTCTATGGACCGGATATCAAGCATAATTTCCTGTATCCTAGTAGGCACCCCGCCTATGCCAAGACAACATATTATCAAAATCATTTGTGATGTCCTTATGTTGCTCTTTAATTCCATCGACGTAAAACATACTACTGAGGCGAAGGCTAGTATTGATCTGATCATACTGCTGTTGACCCGATTGAATATCCCCGGATGAAGACCCCAATTCAAGCCTATGGCTCGTCTACATTGTAACCAACACCTGTGAGCTTTCTAATTATGCTCCCGATTTTGCCTCTTGCAGTTCAGTATCCTATTCAATACATTTTCTAAGTATTTAGACTTGTCGCAGGGACGTAGCCAGGGAGGGGGGCTGTGGGGCCCTCTCTCCTTACCCCACAAATTGCTATTCTTCGGATGTTAGAGCGTATAAGTACCTGTTATTGTTTTGTATTTGTAATATGGGGCATAAAAAATCCTCCCTACGTCCATGCCTGGTCGGATACCGACATCTTAGAAGTCGGTATCCCACCGAGATGTTTACACGTTCGATTAGCTAAGGCAAAAATCTCACAAGTGTCGCTAGAATTTGGAAGGCATAACCAACGCTGACAAGTTTGATGTTCTCGACGGAATGCGTATCCAGGAATATGCTTACCTCTAATCTACTGTGGCCCCAATGTGAGGCAAGAACGGTTTTCATATTCAGAGGATGTATGCGATGTATCGAATATCTTGAACCTCTTAGTCATAACGACTTGTCACCTTGACTAACTCGAATAAATTTTGCAAATTACCTTTTCTTGTTTCCAACATATCCCAAACTGATTTATAGTTATATTGTCTCTATATATGCCTCAATGATGTACAATCAAAATTGTTAGCAAAAGTCTTAAGAGGTGATGAATATCTAAAATGAGTTTGTGACAGAATGAGATTTCTGTCACAAACAGCCATAAATATTAAAGTAAATAACTATCATACGCACTATTGTACGCCGCATTAATATAACTCATACGCAAGTGGATTTTGTTTGGTTGGTACAATAGTAAGGCTTGGGTTTGTTTGTAAATAGTTATTGTGTATTATTTGATCTTAGTTGACGTCAATATTTCAACAGCGGCGATGTTTCAGGGAAATAAATGTGTGGAATAACATTGTTAACTGCATATTGTAATTATGTGTTATTATACACTAGTAAACATAACGCACGTCAACATTTTCTTCATCAATTATGTAATAATTTCATATACTCATACGCCTACCTTTTTTTACTTTTCCATTGTGCTATTTCTTTACGGCTTTGATTGAGACTTTCCCTGTCTCTTACTGATTGGGCTAAGTGAGGAAATATTAAACGCTTTTAATGACACAATGAAAGATTGACATCTTGGTATTGTGGTTGATAGGTACTGTGAGTTTCTGACATGTTCTATAATAGAATATGTCAATCACTAAAGCAACTCAAAGATGAAACTTATCTCACATTAAATATGACAAAAGTTTGGCTTAATACCGTTAGACATTTATGTATTGAATGAGAATTGGATACATTATGAAGGCAAGCGATGTAAATGTTAATTGTTAAGGGTATTGCCATGAAAACATCTTTAAGGAGCATGTGCGAAAACTTTTCTGATAATAATGAGTACTGCACAAAAGACAAATTTACATGAAATTTTATCTAAGCAAAATTTTCCTAAAATACAAAATTTCCATGAAATTTTCTCTAAAGACAAAATTTTCTTTAAGACAAAATTTCCATGAAATTTTCTCTAAAGACAAAATTTTCTCTGAAGACAAAATTTCCATAAAATTTTCCCTAAAGATAAGGTTAGGTTAGATTAGGTTGAGTGGGTTGCGCACCACAGGTGAGTTACTTGGAAGGCAGTTTGGCCCATTGTGGTATTCTAGAAAGAAAGGGAAGAGAAAGAAGAGGAATGGAATGGAAAAGAAAAAAAACAGGAGGAATGGAGAACCCGAGCGGAGTCCCGGAGCTTATGGCAACCTTCGTTGGAAACATCCTTAAAAAAATCTCATGAGACCTACCAGAGGTATGTTCGCAAGTTCACCCAAATCACAGAAGAAATAGCTTCCCAGAATGGAGAGCCTACGTCCCTGCAGACCAAGACATGAACACAGCAAGTGCTCAATAGTCTCCTTTTCATCCTCATCGAGGCAATTCCTACAGAAGCCTACATAGTGCACGGTTATGACCCCTATTAAGGTACTCATCGACCTCTTATCGAACGCCAGCAACTCCCTCGTCGTCCTCCGGTTGATGACAGGCCAAAGCGGCTTTGCGTCCCATCACGCAACCAATGCCGCCCCGACCATACCCCCTACTTTGTTCAGTAACTCGACAAATGGTATTTAGACAAGACCGGTGACTGGTCCGCCCGGCGCAGACGAACCGCTCCTGGCGCACTCGCGTGCTGTATCATATCCTGGAATCCCCTCATGCCTAGGAACCCATATCAGCGTCCCATCATGGGCCCGGAGCCTATCCAGGGACTCCAAAAAATTCGCCACGCATCTCGACCCCAAGGCCTTGAGCACCGCCATACTGTCCACAAAAATTCCGCCATACTGTCCACAAAAATTCTGAGTGGTGTTAAATCCCTTACCAGAATTTCCCTTGCGGCCACTGCAATGACGCAGACCTCTGCCTGAAAGACCATACACTCGTCCGGCAGTCTCAGAGACATACCGATTTTAAGTGAGTGAGAGTAGACCCCCAATCCAGTCCCTGACTCCATCTTGGAGCCATCGGTCTAGATCGAGGTCTCATCCTCCCCAATTACAGCATTTGCCCCTCATTCATCCCTCCCAGAAAAACGAAACGTGAATGCCCTCACTCCAGTCGGCACTGGTGCCAGGTAGTCGAAGATTGTCCTCAGTCTATCCTTCACATCCATAATACCCAGAATAGAAATGTAGCCGCAACCATGCTCCTTCAGCATCCCGAGCTCCCTCAGCCTTAGCGTGACCTTGGTGACACAGCATTGCCTCCAGGTCTGCCTGCGGTGCGGATCTCAGTGCTCCCGTGACCTCGACGCAGGCCAGTCTCTGGACCTTCTCGAACTTCCTCGCATGCGTCCTCTTCTCTACTGCATTCCACTATACCAGTGCTTCATAGGTCAGCAATGGTCTCACGATGGCCGCATACATCCAATAAATAATCTTGGGAGTTACCCCCCACTTCCTACTGAACATCTTACTGCACGAGTAAACAATATTGTTTGTCCACTGGAAGATTATGGGGTGAATTCCCGTGCGGTCCAGTGCGGCGATTATCGATCCTATCTCCACATTATTGAAGGCTCCTGCAATATCCAAGAAGGCCGCCAAAGCCTACTCCTTCTGTCGGAGAGACCCCTCGACCTCCTGTACCACCTCGTGAAGGGCCGTCTCCAACGACCTGCCTTTGAGGTATGCGTGTTGTGCCCCATGAAGTTTTCCGGCGTCAGTCACCCCCTCAGGTCAATCAATCTATCCATTGTTTTCAGCAAAAACGATAACAGAAAATCCGCTCAAGCCAGGGCAGGGTGACTCCAAGGGACTCTGCAGCAGTGCCGGGATAATTACATCAGATCCGGCCGACGTAAATGGTCGGAAAGTGCTGTTTTAGTCGGCAACGATGTCCCTAATGAGGTCATCCGTTAAGGCCACATATGTAGGTATTGCGATATCTTGATCGCCGATCTCTTCGTGGCCACCTAGGAAATGAACCTCCATCAAAAGCTTCACCGTCTCTTGTCCACTCTCGGTGTAAGTCCCGTCCTCAGTGAGCTAGGCGTGTTGGGATTGTTCGAGAGCACTTTGATCAACCTAGATGCTTCACTTGTGCTTTCCATTTCCTCACAGAATTTCGCCTAGGAACTCCTCTTCATCTTCCTCGTCTCCTTCTTGAACTTGCCAAGGTCGTCGCTATACTCGTCGCAGCCCACTGCCGTGTTCTCTCTCTTGGCCTTATTAATTTCCAAAAGCAACATTTCCATGAAATTTTCTCTAAAGACAAAATTTTCGTGAAATTTTTTCTAAAGGAAAAAATTTCCTTGATTTCTCTAATTTCTCCAAGAAAAAATTCTATAAAATTTCCAAAGACAAAAATTCCATGAAATTTCCAAAGACAACATTTCCATATAAGTTTCTCAGAAGACAAAATTTCCATGAAATTTTCTACGAAACAAAATTTCCAAGAAATTTTCTTTATAGACAAAATTTTAATGAAGTTTTCTATACATCAAAATTTCTATGAAATTTTCTCTAAATACAAAATTTTCATGAAAGTTTCTGTCAAGACAAAATTTCCATGAAATTTTCTGTTAAATCAAGCTTTCCATGAAATTTTCTGTTAAGACAAAATTTCTTTGAGTTTTTTTTCTAAAAATACATATTTCCAAGAAATTTTCTCTAAACACAAAATTTTCATGAAATTTTCCCACAAGACAAAATTTCTATGAAAGTTTCTGTCAAAACAAAATTGCCATTAAATTTTCTGTTAAGTAAAGATTTCCATGAAAGCTTCTCTTAAGACAAAATTTCCTTGAGGAAATTTCCAAGAAATTTTCGCTAAAGACAAAATTTACATGTAAATTAAGATACCATAATATCAGAGATTATCTTTTTTTTAATAACATCACGCAACCTCTTTACATTGGCATACCAAAAATGGAAAATGACACCAACACTTAAACCCACAAGTGCTGTGTCATTAGATGACACAAAAAAACATTTTTTGTATTTCTCCGCCCAAAGTGTAATGCTGCTTGAGATTTAACGTCAACTTCATGTCAAAACCAAAGTATGTTTTCACGCATTCAATATATCCTACTCAGTGCAAGATAATGTTGGGAGATGTATGTACAACATAATGGAGAATAATAAAAGGGACATCTCGCAAATGATACCTTCAATAGAGCTAATGAAATTTCACATTTTGTTGATGGTTGCCATTAAAAACATACTTGGAAATGGTATAAAACCGAAAATACTGTTTTCTTAATAGAAGACCTGACCTGATAAATGAGATAGATTTGCTTTCCACGAATTTAATTGGTAATTTAGAGGATGAAGTTAGTGGAGTACATTACAATGACCAAAATGGGACATCTCAATGTAATTTAAATGAATTTTTGAAATGCACAGTGGGTTCGTGTTCTCAGGAAATCCAAATGTAGGATCGATTTTTATGACTGTATCCAAATCTGAATCGATATTACCCATTTCCAAGTCCCAGCAACTTAAACCAGTAAGAATATTCTGAATAAAATTTTCCAGCGTATAACTTCATTGATTCGAACGGTGTCATTTCAAAGATGGACAGGAAAAACTATTTACGGGGGGATATGAGGATTGCAATTTGATATTTTAAGGTGTTGTAAATTGAATGACTAGATTAGTATACTCCTAAAGTAAGGCGGTGGTGAGTATAAAAGCAGGCTCCTTTCGATATTCAACAACACCACTATATATTTATTATAGGCCTCTTAGTCGCTTAATACTTACTTAAAACACCGGAAAGACTGATCGATTTGAAGGTGAGGGAACGAGTGTTGCCAGAGAACTTCGGTGGGGTACAACCCATAGACCTCAAAGGTAGGTCGTTGGAGAAGGTCTTGCACGAAGCGATACAAGAGGTCAAGACATCTCTTAGACTGAAGTAGTACGTCATGATGGTCTTCCTGTATGTTGAGGGACCAATGTGGAGATAGCATGAGTTCAATAGTTGTCGCCCTGTATTTAATGATGGTCCATCAGAATATTTCTCAATGGACAAAAAATGTGCTTCAATAAAGGTTATAATTAACCGGATTTTAGACTTCTGCAGAGGATATTTGATTTACAGAATGCACATTGCAAATTTGTCCATGAACATTCCGTTAAGGAACAGGGGCAAACATTTCGCATATCAATGAGTGCTGTCCGATTCAAGTTTAAGCTCAATGATAAGGGGCTGCCCTTTTTATAGTCGAGTCCAAACGATGTGCCGCAGTGCGTCACCTCTTTAGGGAATAGTTTGTATAGGCATAGTACCTCACCAATATCGCCAGCATTTGAGGGAATAACCACCGCTGAAATTTTTTTCTGGTGTTCTCGCCAGGATTCGAATCCATGTGTGCAGCGTCATAGGCGGACATGTTAACCTCTGTGCTACGGTGGCCTCCTATTTCAAATTGCAAATTTTGCCCATGAACATTCCACTGAGGAACAGGGCAAACTTCTCACATATCAATGAATGCAGTCCGATTCAAGTTTTAAGCTCAATGATAAGGGGCCTCCTCTTTTATAGCCCAGACCGAACGGCGTGTGACATTGCGTCACCTCTTTAGGGAGAAGTTTGTGTAAGGCATAGTACCTCACAAATGTCGCCAGCATTTGGAGGGAATAACCACCGCTGAAAATTTTTTTCTGATGTTCTCGCCAGAATACGAATCCATGTATGCAGCGTCATAGGCGGACATGTTAACCTCTCCGCTACGGTGGGCTCCTACTGGGTGATCATTAGGGTGAGTACATTTTTGGGGGTTGTCAAAATCATAATCTACGACGTATTCTTAGAACATCAAATCAAAATTAAGTTCCCGAATTTTCACGAAAAAATGGTTTGGTAGCTGACGTTCTGCAAAAGTGGGGTCTTTCGCAGATAGTTGTCCTCTTCGAGAAAGGAAATCAGCCTGAGAAAAGCCCTGGATGACCGGGGATATTAAGGGACAAATGTGGAGATAGCATGAGGTCAACGGTTGTCGCCCTGTATTTAACGAAGGTCAATCAGAATAATTCTCGATGGACGAATAATGCGCTTTGAAGCAGGCTTTTCAACTTAAAATTCGGTATGGTCGGAAGACGGCAAACAAGGGGGCGCCTTATGAATGTGTGCTCTTGTTGGTGTTTTTCACTAAAAGATATAATTAACCGGATTTAAGACTTCTGCAGGAGATATTTCATTTACTGGATGCGCATTGCAAATTCTATTAAGGAACATAGGCAAACTTTTCACATATCGATGAGTGCTATCCGAATAAAATTGTTTTAAGCTCAACCCTAAGGGGCCTCCTTTTTATGGACGAGACCGAACGAAGTGCCGCAGTGCGACACCTCTTTAGGGAGAAGTTTTTACATGGCATAGTCCTCACAAATGTCGGCAGCAATTGGAGGGAATAACCACCGCTGAAATTTTTTTTCTGATGTTCTCGCCAGGTTTCGAACCCAGATGTGCAGCGTCATAGCCGGACATGTTAACCTCTGCATGCGACGGTGGCCTCCTTTTACGAAGTGGTCTACCTAGGACATGCATATGCTTGGAAAGCCTGGCAGGAGGCAAGGGTGGTATTTATACCCAAGCCGGGCAAGTTATGAGCCTTAGGTCCTTTCTACACAAAACCATTTAACGTATTTTGAATACCATGATAAATAGTAGCACATCCAGCGAGATATACAAATAGCTTGCCTATGTCAAGGGAAGGTCTGTGGAGACAGCTCCGCACGAGGTTGTGCATAAAATAGAAGAATCCTTCGACACCAAAATGTTCACACTGGCGATATGCATTGACATCAAGGGGGCTTTTAACCTTAGACCAGTATCGGGTGGACCGAGTCCTTAGAGACTGGATAAACCATATGCCTAGGAACGGGTCCTTAGGGACTGGAGTAACCATATGCTAAGGAGTAGGTCGATAAACTATGGGTATCATGAGATAAATATAAGGGAGAAAGTGATACAGGATATGCCACAGGAGGGCATTTTATTGCCACCGTTAAGTACTTATTATGGATGCTGACTGAGGAGGGATTTGAAACTGTCTGCAAGGCAAACGATGTTATATTACATCTAAGGGGTAAGGATCAGAACCGGCTATGCAGAAGGGCCAAAATGGCCTTGCGTATGGCATACGACTGGGTTGCACCTAGGGGATCTCAATCTTAATCCAGAGAAGACCAAAATCTGCCTGTTCACGAGGAAGACAACGGTGGATTTAACGCAACTCGTTTCGATATCTGACAAAGTCAACTACTTAGGAGTGTTTTTGGAAATTAAAGTGAATTGGAAGTGTCACAATCAGAAGCGTACCGAGAAGGTTTACAGATGTTGGGCCGCTGACGCCCCGTAGGCTCGAAATGGGGTCTAAATCCGAGGATATACCAATAATTAATTACGTCTTATTAGATTGCCGGACTGCGATGGAGAAAAATTGCATCGTATGTATAATTAAACAGGTTCAGAGAACATGTTGTCTTGGCATAGGCGGATCGATGAGGACCACGCTTACTAAAGCACTAAAGACCATCCTAGATGTCCGACCCATAGACATTGAGATTAAGTGTGAGGCAGCTACTGCGGCTATGAGACTTAAAGCGAAGGGATAATGGATAGGGTATAGGAGTATATCATACCGTAGCGGTACAGTCCCGGCTACGATAGGTAGCCGGGAAGGAATAGAAGAGGTTTCCATTCGGATACCTAAGTCGTCACTTGAGGTCGAGTGCGATTTTGGATTGACGGAACCCTGGTATTGACATCAGATCTTGCTATTGGGTTGCCCAAAAAGTAATTGCGGATTTTTAAAAAAAAAAGAAAATGCATTTTTAATAAAACTTAGAATGAACTTTAATCAAATATACTTTTTTTACACTTTTTTTCTAAAGCAAGCTAAAAGTAACAGCTGATAACTGACAGAAGAAAGAATGCAATTACAGAGTCACAAGCAGTGAAAAAATTTGTCAACGCCGACTATATGAAAAATTCGCAATTACTTTTTGGGCAACCTAATACAAAGATGGATCAAAGTTGGGTGTCTACATTTAGAACCAAGGTATTGAAATCATTTTTAGACTGCCTGACCAAAATGCGGTCCTGCAAGTGGAGATCTGGGCGATAACGGAATGCGTGAGGTAGTGTAGTGTTAACGCGAGGTCATCGAGTATAAACTTTTATGAATCGAGTATGAATCTTTACGGACAGTAAACTGGCCACCAGGGCAATCATAAACACCGCGGTAGGGTTGTAACTACAGGCTTCCCCTTCGTGTGCTGGGGTATAACTCGCGGAGGAAGGGTCCTTCACAGGATATTTATATTCGCAATGACTAGAGTAGGGAACACGGAGTTTGTTTCAGTTTTCAAAATCTGTTTATTTTAGGATAGGCTGCAAAGTGGTTAGTATCTAAAGGAGAGTACTTATTGCCAAAGCCTGGAACATCATTTGAGAATACGGGTCAAAACGGGCAAAGGTCGGGTGATGTGGGTGGAGACCTGGAACGGTACACCAACCTCCAAGATGGATTGCACAATAGCTGTGCAGCGTGAGTGAAGACCTAGTACAGTACTTCTAACATAGCTACCAGTCCGCGGTTGGAACTTGGCTATGCAGCGGTTATTGTCTACGGCAGGGTCAAGCTATGGATGCCGGAAACGGCACTCTCAGGGCTGTGGCTAAGGTAAGATTAGCAGGTCGGTTGCTGGGCGTTACACAATGACGAAGTTGAAGACATGGTACAGAACTTTCACTTTACGCACTGGCTGGGCTTATCAGTCAGTGACTTGATGGCGGTGTAGGCCTGGAACATCACTCTTAAGTACGGGGGTACCGCGGCGGGGAAGTTATGGGGCGATGAAGTCGAGGTCAGGATACGTCGGTCATCGAGTCTGATTGCGAAAGTACGGAAAATGTCTCAGGATGTTACGGTGCAGTGATCACGGAAATACCCTGTTCTGAGAAGGAGAAATAGGCGGTGACACTACGCGATGACCACGTAAGAACATTGGGGCTGGGATACATTTGGCGGGGTTACATGAAGAAGTGACCTCGAAAGTACGCTGTTGATAGGGAATATGACAGGCGTTGGTGCAGTGACCACGAACTTACATTATAGCTTTCGGGACACATAGGACTACGAGCTCACACATGCAAAATCGGAGGATGATGAGACACTGAAGCATTTTCTTTGCCTTTGCGGGGCTTTCGCGGCTAACTGACACAAGCAATTAGGTGGGGACACAATATCAGACATGAACCGAGAATTACTCAAACATTCCAGTGAAAATCTTACCATTTAATTGATTTAGACTCATTTAGAGAGTGATGATTTTTTCAAAAATTTTTGACGATATTTTTACTCAACTTTGATGATTTTTTGGGTATGGAAGACAATTAGGGATTTTGTAAGTAGCACGGAATTCCTGAATTAGATTTTCTTTTTCGAGGTTACTTTTTATGGAGGGTATGCTAATTTCGTCATTGCGTTTGTAACACATCGAAATATTGATCTAAGACTTTGACCGTCTTGACTTTCTAAGTCGATTTAGCCCTTTCCGTCTGTCCGTCTGCCTGTCGAAAGCACGCTAACTTTCAAGGAATAATGCTAGACGCTTGATATCTTGCTTGAATACTACCTATTAGTGTAGGTCAGTTGGGTTTGTTAATGGGCTATATTTGTCCATGTTTTGATATAGCTGCCATATAAACCGATCCCTGATCTTGACTTCTTGAGTCATTAGAGGCCGCAATTCTTATCCGATTTGGCTGAAATTTAGCATGAAGTGTTTTGTTTTTACTTTTAACAACTGTGCCAAGTATGGTTCAAGACAGTAAATAACATGTTATAGCTCCCATATAAACCGATCTCTTGATTATACTTTTATAGCCTCCAGAGGGTGCGCCCGATTTGGCTCAAATTTTATTTAACGACTTTTTCTATGACTTTCAACATATTTGCCAAATATAGTCGGAATCGGTCCATAACCTGATATAGCTCCCATATAAACAGCTCTCCCGATTTTGCTGGAATTTTGCACAATGACTTTTACCTTGGGTTCTAATAGCCACATCAAATATGGGCTCCATATATTCAAAGCTTGGTATAGCTCCAATAGCATAGCAATTCTTATACATTATCTTTTGTCTGCCTATAAAAAGATATCGAGCAAAGAACTTTAAAATGCGATCAATGGTGGAGGGTATATAAGATTCGACCAGACCGAACTTAGCACTCTTTTACTTGTTATTGTTGGCTTAGCTTATATCCATAGTTACATTAAAATCCACTCCCTCTTTTCAACTAGTAGAACCTAATGCTCGGTTTCGCTGAAATTTGGCACAATGAATTGTGTATGACCCTCGATAACCGTATGGAATATGGTTCAGATTGCACAATTTCTTGGTAGGATCCTTATTTAGAGCGATCTCCCGGTGTAAGGTCTAAGTGCCATAGAAGCCGCAATTATTACTCATTTTGGCTGACATTTGGAGCTTAGAGCTGTCGTCGTTTCGTCGTCAGTATTGCTCAGATGAGATACAGCTCCCATATACACCGATCCCTCGGTTTACGGTCGTTCACCCACAATTGGCTTATTTATTATCTGATTTTGCTGAATTGCGGAACAGTGAGTTGCGTAAGACCCACTACGTTCGAGCAGGATTTTACCTAGCTCAGACTATGGGTAATGGAACGGGTGATAGGTAGTCAATTTGTCCTCAATATTTCTTTCGAGTCATCTTGATAAGCTACAGTTTCAATCTAAAACAAAACATAGACCTTTCTGTGCAAAGTCAGATAAAACAGTATGACTATGATAATTACTTCACGTACAATATTCTCAGCCTGAGAGTTACTAGATATATAGTTTCAATGTTTTCTCATTAGACATCGTCGGTATATTCTATACTGTACAAGGTATGAACGCCAGAAGCTTCCCCTGCCTTAAAATTGCCTGTGTATCTTCAAAACAGCAACATATGTTAATTCAGAATATGTTTTAAGACTTGTTCTACCAACTCAATCTAAGGGAAAAGAATGTTTGTAGAGAATTTTTCATTGCTAAAATACTCTAAAACAAATACAAAAATGTAAAAACTTCATTTCCCTCTACCACAGAAAAGGTAAAATTATGCCTATTTTAGTAATAGAAACAAGTAAGAAGGCGTTAAGTTCGGCCGGGCCGAACTTTGGATACCCACCACCTCGGGTATATATGTAAACCACCTTTCATCAAAATCGAGTGAAAATTGCATACCTTATGTCCCACAGCAGTTATATTAAAATATAATCCGATTTGGACCAAATACTAATAAGTACAAGTCATTGTTCAATTATGTATAACAAAATATTGGTCTTTTTAGTAGCTATATCTAAAAATAAACCGATCTGAACCATATACAACATGAATCGGAAATCGGATTATAAATACGTCTTTTTTGGGGCCAAGACTTTAAATCGAGATATCGGTCTATATGGCAGCTATATCCAAATCTTGATCGGTCTGAGTGAAATTGAAAGAAGATGTCGGAGCCCAACACAACTCATTGTCCCAAATTGCGGCGACATCGGACAGCTATATCCAAATCTGGACCGATCTGGACCAAATTGACGAAGGATGGAGAGGAGCCTAACATAATTCACTGTCCCAAATTTCAGCAAAATCGGATAATAAATGTGGCTTTTATGGGCCTACGACCCAAAATCGGAGGATCGGACTATATGTCAGCTATATCCAAATCTGGACCGATCTAGACCAAATTGACGAAGGATATCGAGGGGCCTTACGCAACTCACTGTCTTAAATTGCAGCAAAATCGGATAATAAATGTGGCTTTTATGGGCCTTAGACCCAAAATCGGAGGATCGGTCTATATGGCAGCTATATCCAAATCTGGACCGATCTGGACCAACGAAGGATGTCGAGGGGCCTAACGCAACTCACTGTCTTAAATTTTAGCAAAATCGGATAATAAATGTGGCTTTTATGGGCCTTAGACCCAAAATCGGAGGATCGGTCTATATGGCAGCTATATCCAAATCTTGACCGATCTGGACCAAATTGACGAAGGATGTCGAGGGGCCTAACGCAACTCACTGTCCCAAAAATCAGCAAAATCAGATAATAAATGTGGCTTTTATGGGCCTAAGACCCTAAATCTGAGGATCGGTCTAAAGGCAGCTATATCCAAATCTTGACCGATTTGGGCCAAATTGACGAAGAATGTCGAAGGGCCTAACACAACTCACTGTCCCAAATTTGAGCAAAATCGGATAAAAAATGTGGCTTTTATGGGCCAAAGACCCTAAATCGGCGGATCGGTCTATATGGGGGCTATATCAAGATATAGTCCGATATAGCTCATCTTCGAACTTAACCTGCTTATGGACAAAAAAATACTCTGTGCGAAATTTCAGCTCAATATCTCTATTTTTGAAGACTGTAGTGTGATTTCAACAGACAGACGGACGGACATGTCTAGATCGTCTTAGATTTTTACGCTGATCAAGAATATATATACTTTATAGGGTCGGAAATGGATATTTCGATGTGTTGCAAACGGAATGACAAAATGAATATACCCCCATCCTTCGGTGGTGGGTATAAAAATAAACTTGTTTTGAAATTTTGCACAAATTGCATATTCTAATTCCTTAAAGCTCTATTTAAATGGAAAGTCTCTTCCTCGTGTTGTTTGAAAAAGGGAAACTAATTTAATTCATATAAAGCTTCAATAAATTCCCACACTGAATTGTACATTCCACATTTGCTCAAAAATATTCAATTGGGTGTTGTAACTAACTAACCGCAACAACACAAATTTTGGCTATTTTTAAAATTTTGGGACAGAATGTGGCATATGAATGTCAACACCACAACACGAGTCTTAAAACCACAAAGCCCGGAGTAGATAGTGTTTGCCGCAAGCAATAAAACCCTCAGAATATAGAACTCAAATGTTACGCTATTCAATGAAGTCAAGCGAGACCATACAGCTGCTAAGGCTTTAATGTTGAATTGTTGTCAAACACAGCATAACTGAAAAATTATTTAATATCTTAGTTTTTTTTTTATCTGAAGAGCAGGGAAAGGAAAAAGGACACTTGATCCCTTAGAGAGTTGAAATACGAAATTGCTCTAAGATTACAATTAAATAGG
The DNA here is from genome assembly GCF_963082655.1 of Stomoxys calcitrans. Lineage (NCBI taxonomy): Eukaryota > Metazoa > Arthropoda > Insecta > Diptera > Muscidae > Stomoxys > Stomoxys calcitrans. The sequence continues at coordinate 29,205,429 of NC_081555.1, read as the reverse complement.
ATATGTGGTTACAGCAATAGTTCTTTGGGGATTGTCTAAAGTATTATGATAAAACTGACATATAAAAAGCATCACTGCTGGAAATATTGTTTATTTACACACATAGCTGAAGAGATTTTTGTAACATTCATGTAATTATACCCTCCACCATAGGATGGGGGTATACTAATTTTGTCATGCTGTTTGTAACACCACGAAGTATGCGCCTGAGACCCCATAAAGTACATATATTCTTGATCGTCATGTCATTTTAAGTCGATCTAGCCATGGCCGTCCGTCTGTCCGTCCGTATGTCCGTCTGTATGTCCGTCCGTCTTTCCGTCCGCCTGTCCGTCCGTCTGTCTGTCCGTCCGTCTGTCCGTCCGTCTGTCCGTCCGTCTGTCCGTCCGTCTGTCTGTCCGTCCGTCTGTCCGTCCGTCCATCCGTCTGTCCGTCCGTCCGTCCATCCGTCTGTCCGTCCGTCCCTCCGTCCGTCCCTCCGTCCGTCCTTTCGTCCATCTGTCTGTCGAAAGCGCGCTAACTTTCGAAGGTGTTAAGCAACGGCTTGAAATTTTGCACAAATACTTTTTATACCCTCCACCATAAGATGGGGGGTATACTAATTTCGTCATTCTGTTTGTAACTACTCGAAATATTCGTCTGAGACCCCATAAAGTATATATATTCTTGATCGTCGCGACATTTTATGTCGATCTAGCCATGTCCGTCCGTCTGTCCGTCCGTCCGTCTGTCTGTCGAAAGCACGCTAACTTCCGAAGGAGTAAAGCTAGCCGCTTGAAATTTTGCAAAAATACTTCTTATTAGTGTAGGTCGGTTGGTATTGTAAATGGTATTGTAAATGCCATATAAACCGATCTAGGGTCTTGACTTCTTGAGCCTCTAGAGTGCGCAATTCTTATCCGATTGGAATGAAATTTTGCACGACGTGTTTTCTTATAATATCCAACAACTGTGCCAAGTATGGTTGAAATCGGTCCATAACCTGATATACCTGCCATATAAACCGATCTTGGGTCTTGACTTCTTGAGCCTCTAGCGTACGCAATTCTTATCCGATCAGAATGAAATTTTGCACGACGTGTTTTGTTATGATATCCAACAACTGTGCCAAGTATGGTTCAAATCGGCCCATAACCTGATATAGCTGCCATATAAACCGATCTTGGGTCTTGACTTTTTGAGCCTCTAGAGTGCGCAATTCTTATCCGATTGAAATGGAATTTCGCACGACGTGTTTTGTTATGATACCCAACAACTGTGTCAAATAAGGTTCAAATCGGTTCATAACCTGATATAGCTGTCATATAAACCGATCTTGGGTCTTGACTTCTTGAGACTCTAGAGGGCACAATCCTTATCCGATTTGAATGAGTTTTTGCACAAAGTATTTCGTCATGATATCCAACAACTGTGCCAAGTATGGTTGAAATCGGTCCATAACCTGATATAGCTGTCATATAAACAGATCTGGGGATTTGACTTCTTGAGCTTTTAGAGGGCGCAATTCCTATCCGATTTGGCTGAAATTTTGCATGACGTATTTTATTTTCACTTTCAACAACTGTGTCAAATAAGGTTCAAATCGGTTCATAACCTGATATAGCTGCCATATAAACCGATCTGGGATCTTGACTTCTTGACCCCTAGAGGTCGCAATTATTATCCGATATGCCTGAACTTTTGTACGACGGATCCTCTCATGACCATCAACAAACGTGTTTATTATGGTCTGAATCGGTCTATAGCCCGATACAGATCCCATATAAATCGTTCTCTCTATTTTACTTCGTGAGCCCAATGGGCGCAATTCTTATACGAATTGGCTGAAATTTTACACAGGTCTCCAACATATAATTTAATTGTGGTCCGAACCGGACCATATCTTGATATCGTTTTAATAGCAGAGCAACTCTTTTCTTATATCCTTTTTAGCCTAAGAAGAGATGCCGGGAAAAGAACTCGACAAATGCGATCCATGGTGGAGGGTATATAAGATTCGGCCCGGCCGAACTTAGCACGCTTTTACTTGTTATTGTGTAGGTCGGTTGGGATTGTAAATGGGCCAAATCGTTCCATATTTTTATATAGCTGCTATATAAACTGATCTCGAGTCTTGACTTCTTGAGCCTCTATAGGGCGCAATTCTCGTCCGATTTGACTGAAATTCTGGACGTGGTGCTTTGGTATCACTTCCAACAACTGCGCTAAGTATGGTTCAAATCGGTGTATGTGTTGATATAGCTGCCATATAAACCGATCTTGGGTCTTGACTTCTTGAGCCTCTAGAGGGAGCAATTCTTATCCGATTTGACTGAAATTGTGCACGTGGTGTTTTGGTATCACTTCCAATAACTGCGCTAAGTATGGTTCAAATCGGTCTGCGTTTTGATATAGCTGCCATATAAACCGATCTTGGGTCTTGATTTCTTGAGCCTCTAGAGGGAGCAATTCTCGTCCGATTTGACTGAAATTCTGCACATGGTTTTTTGGTATAACTTCCATAACTGTGTTTAGTATGACTCAAATCGGTTCATAATCTGGTATAGCTGTCATACAAACCGATCTTGGATCTTGACTTCTTGAGCCTCTAGAGGGCGCAATTATTATCCTATTTGGCTGAAATTTTGCTTGAGTAGTTTTGTTATGACTTCCAATAACTGTGCTAAGTATGGCGCAAATCGGTACATAATCTGATATAGCTGCCATATAAACCGATTTGGGATCTTGAGCCTCTTATATGGTCTGAATCGATCAATAGCTTGATACAGCTCCCATATAAACAGATCTCCCGATTTTGCTTCTTGAACTCCTACACGGCGCAATTCTTATCCGAATGAACTGAAATATTACACAATAGCATATTCTTTGTTTGCCAAAAAAATTATACTGCGCATAAAACTCGACAAATGCGATCCATGGTGGAGGGTATATAAGATTCGGCCCGGCCGAACTTAGCACGCTCTTACTTGTTTTGTTTTAACTTTTTTACACCATTGTGGTATGCAATTTTTGTTTTAGTTGGCAATGCACAGTGGTCGCTGCCATTGAACAAAATTCAAAAAATTAAAGTCTTATATTTGGACCCATATATGTTATGCATGTCGAAAGTATACCTATGGTTGACTCATTCTAACTGTACTCTTGAAGAATAGCACCGAGAAGCGAGAAGAATTAATTAGTTGGTTTCAGACGTGAGTTACGTAGTAAAAATCTAAGACTATCAGCTATGTGCGTCATTCTGTCTGTTGAAATCACGCTACAGTCTTTAAGAATAGAGATATTAAGAAAGTTTCAAGCGATTCTTTTTTTGTCTATAGGCAGGTTAAGTTCGAAGATGGGCTATATCGAACTATATCACGATGTAGCCCCCATATAGAACGATCCGCCGATTTAAGGTCTTGCAAATGAAAATTTGCCCATGAACATTTCATTAAGGAACAGGAGCAAACTTCTCACATATCACCGAGTGCTGTCCTATTCAAGTTTTAAGCTCAATCATAAGGGACCTTCTCACATATCACCGAGTGCTGTCCGATTAAAGTTTTAAGCTCAATGGTAAGGGGCCTCCTTTTTATAGACGAGTCCAAACGGCGTGGCGCAGTGCGACACCTCTTTTGAGAAGAAGTTTTTACATGGCATAGTACCTCACAAATGTCGCCAGCATTAGGAGGGAATAACCACCACTGAGAACTTTTTTATGAAGGTCTCGCCGGGATTAGAACCCAGGCGTTCGGCGTCATAGACTGACATGCTAACCTTTGCGCTACGGTGGCCTCCCATAAAACCACATTTATTGTCAGATATTGCCGAAATTTGGGACAGTGAGTTGCGTAAGGCCACTCAACATCATTCTTCAATTTGTCTCCGATTGATCCAGATTTGGATATAGCTGCCATATATACCGATCTCTTTATTTAAGGTTTCGGCCCCATTAAAGGTGCATTTATTGTCCAATTTTGCCAAAATATGGGACAGTAAGTTAAATAAGCAGATATTGTTCGTTTTTTAGGGATATTACGAATACGGATGTACAAGTTTGCCTCCGTAATAAAATCAGTTCAAGTAGGTTCAATAATTTATATAGCAACCTTATAAAAGAAACTTTTTACATATCCTATAGCAGTGAGCCACATATAGATTCTATATAAATTCTATTGTTATGACTTTCCCTTTTCAACAACCATTCTAATACTTCTTTACTTTTAATTGGCTCACATTTTCCCAAACCTTTGCAAGCCCTTTCCTGCCAATTTTCTTACCTCAATGTTAGCCAGTGTCTGGTTATTCCATTCCTTCCCATTTCCTTCAATCATTTACACAATTTACTTACAGCAATAAGTCTAAAACATCTGCAGACGATGGCTATCCCAATGACCTTTAACATCTGCTATCCAATCATCAACTAAAATCTCCTCCTAGTCATTTGTCCTATATGAGACACTTTTATTTATTTTTCTCAAACGACCAAATTCAGATAATTTGTGGGAGACGTCATCAATTTTCCATTAGATGGTAAAGGCGATTAGAGATGTGTTCCCTTAACTATACGAGTATGTACAATCGACATTACATATAATATCGATAGTCTGTGAAATGACTATGACCAACATTTAGTAGCAAAACAATGAGTTGTCCTTTTTCTGTCACGTTTATGTTTTACTCCTTACATATACCATCGGGCGCCAAAAACATCTGTAAAACCAAATAATTTGTTCATTGTATAATAGAAGGGCCATTCCGAAAGGGTTGCCATGTGGCTTCATATAAACAAATAAATAAAAACGAGCTAAATTTAGCTGACCCTAGTCTTGAATACTCATCATTATGATGAGCCCAGTTTATCGGCAGATAGTCATCTGGCGTCTATGGCCTGAAGAAGTTAAATTTTGGGGATTTTTTAAAAAAAAAAAAAATTACAACTTTTCAGCTGTTTTTGGCTTAAAGGACAAGAAATAGTAAACCAATCATGATATTTTTATAAAAATCATCCAAAACTTCTCTTTACGAGCTATCTTCATGCGAACCCGGTTCTAGGCAAATAGGCGGCTTGTTAAAACGTTTTTCTCAATAAAAGAATAGGGCGGACCGGGAAGAAATTCGCACCGCTGAGAGTATAGTTTTGTCGGCCAATTAAGGCCTCTGCAGAACTTCAGAATGGCAAAAGAACGAATTACTTAGAGGAAATCCTTCAATCTCATGGCGATCTTTGTTGCCGTTCATCCAACATATAGGATCGAGAATGGTATTCAACGACTCTGTCGGGGCACTTATCCTTGCCTCATAGATTGGCACTTCTGTGGTACCCTGTACCTTCTCTATCATCCTGCGAAGGGCATAGTTGTCCAGAGCTGTGTGCCACACCCGACAACTATAGCTAAGAATAGGCCGAACGACCGTCGTAAAAATCCAGTGCACCATCCCCATACTCAGCCTTAGCCAACAACTCCTTTCAATTGAGTTGCGACAGGGGTAGAGCGCACTCAGTGCTCTTTTTCGACATTTCTTCTCCAACTTGATTTTTAATTAAAAATCAGAATCAATTACTTGGCTTTCGAGAGAGCGGTAGCTCCGTCCCACCCAAGTCTCTAAAAAACACCCATCTTTCTTCTCCTGGTGAAAAGGAGCGGTTCTGTCTTTCTGGGTTTTACGCTAAGCTGGTTGGCCTCGTTCATCTCAGCAACTTCCTCAAAACTCCCTGAACAAGATCCTCAATAGTAAAGAGAAAACTGCCACCACAACGACGAAGTTGTCCTCGTAGACAAAAATTGTCGTCTAATTCCTATCGAAAGACCTCCGAATCTCATTGATTACCAAAAGCCACAATAGAGGATAAAAGACCCCTACTTGGGCAGTTCCTATGGTCACAATCTTCCTTTTCGAGCCCTTTGCCAGTGAAGTGTTGATAACTCGGCCTTTCAGCATCGTGTCAATTTACCCCTCATGTCAATCAGACGGCCATGTATGGACTACAACTTCACATTATTCAAAGCCCCTTCTATGTCGAAGAAAGCCGCCAGTGTAGTAGCCCACACCCAAATTCCCCTCCATGTAGCCCACGACATCATGAGGGGCACTGTCAAGTGACCTACCTTTAGTGAACGCATGGTGATTGGCGCGTACCAATGAAGAGTCGAGACTGTCCCTAATACATGTGCCAATTAGTCTCTCTGAAGTCTGCAAAATAAAGAATGAAAGACTTTTTGGCCTGTAGTCCTTGAGTAGAGATTTGCTCGTGTTTTCCACATTCGGGATAAAAACCACCCTAAACTCCAGCCAACCAGTCGGCACATAGTCGAGCAGAACTCAACTCCTAAAAATTATCTCAAGAAGTTTTATGACAATAGGTCCAGCCATTTGCAGCATAGCAGGCAATACGCCATCTGGTCCCATTGACTTGTAGGGTTTAAAAGAATTCACCCTCTAACACCCGCCATTTAGTCGGTACATAGTCCAGCAAAACGCAGCTTTTAAAAATCATTTCAAGAAGTCGTATGACAATTGGTCCTGCCCTTTGCATCATAGCAGGCAGTATGCTTTAGGTTCTGACTTTTAGGGTTCAAATGATTTCACTACCCAGATTATCTCCCTTCCATTATCGTGTCCTCAACCACGGACAGTGACTCGGCACTGTCTTATATGGGAGGACAATCAATACCATCCGGGTTAATTGACCCACCGACCACGTCCCGGCACCCAAGGAGATGTGTAGCAGCCAGTAGCTCGAGCGTCTTAGAGCTATATTCCGCCCAGGATCCATCACCTTTTAGAATGATTTCAGATCCTTAAAAAGTAATCTGCGGAACGTGGAGGATTCATTCACTTCCTCTATCGGCTCGCACAACACGCCCATGTGTTCCTCATGGACGATTCCACCTCGCTCTTGTACGTGTTTACGGACTCCTTACGATTTTAACAAATACTGCATATTTTAACCATCTGAAAAAACAGCGGACAATGTTTGCTGTTTTACTAAATATTACTGCTATCCCAATTTCAGCAGACTTTCTGTTGTTACAGGAAACTTTTTGGTGTTTTTGCACCCTCCACCATAGTATGGGGCCATAGTTATTTCGTCATTAAGTTTGTAACACCTCAAAATATTCGTTTAAGACCCCATTAAGTATGTTTATTTTTTATCGTCATGACATTTTAAGTCGATCCATGTCCGTCCTTCCGTCTGTAGAAAGCACGGTAACTTTCGAAGGAATGAAGCTAAGCGTTCGAAATTATACACAAATACTTATAGGTCGGTTGGGATTGTAAATGGGCCATATCGGTCCATGTTTTGATATATAGCTGCCATACAAACCGATCTTGGATCTTGATTTCTCGAGCCAATAGAGAGCGCAATTCTTATCCAATTTGGCTGAAATTTGGTAAAAGGTGCTTTGATATGATTTCCAACAACTGTGTTAAGTGTAGTTCAAATCGGTCCATAACCTGCTTTAGCTGCCATATAAATCGATTGTGGATTTTGACTTCTTGAGCCACTAGAGGGCGCTTCTCATCCGATTTGGCTGAAATTTTGGATGAAGTGTTTTGTTATTTCTTCGATAATGAACCCATCTTGGATCTTGACTTCTTACAGCACTAGAGGGCGCACTTATCATCCAATATGGCAGATATTTTGCATGAGTGGTTTTGTTATTACTTCGAACTACTGTGCTTAGTATGGTTCAAATCGGTACTTAACCTTATATTGCTCTCATATAAACCGACATTGAATCTTGACTTCTTGAGCCACTATATGGCCCAATTCCCATCCGATTGGGCTGAAATTTGGCACGAAGTGTTTTGTTATGACTTCCAATTACTGTGCTTAGTATGGTAATAATCAGTCCATAACCTGATATAGCTGCCATATAAACCGATCTTGGATCTTGATTTCTTGAGCCACAACAGGGTGCGCCCTTCTCATTCGATTGGGCTGAAATTTTTCATGAAGTGTTTTGTTATGACTTCCGAAAACTGTGCTAAGTATGGTTGAAATCGGTCTATAACCTGATATAGCTGTCATATAAACCGGTCTTGGATATTTACTTGTTGAGCCACTAGAAGGTGCAATTCTAAACTGATTTGGCTGAAATTGTGCACGAAGTGTTTTGTTATGGCTTCCAACTACTGTGCTACGTATGGTTGAAATCGGTTCATAACCTGATATAGCTCCCATATAAACCGATCATGAAGCTTGACTTCTTAAGCCATTAGCGGCCGCAATTCTCATCTGATTTGGCTGAAATTGTGCATGAAGTGTTTTGTTATGACTTCCAATAAATATGCTAAGTATGATTCAAATCGGTACATAACTTGACATAGCTGTCATAAAGGGTGATTTTTTTGAGGTTAGGATTTTCATGCATTAGTATTTGACAGATCACGTGGGATTTCAGACATGGTGTCAAAGAGAAAGATGCTCAGTATGCTTTGACATTTCATCATGAATAGACTTACTAACGAGCAACGCTTGCAAATCATTGAATTTTATTACCAAAATCAGTGTTCGGTTCGAAATGTGTTCAAATTTTGACAAATTTTGTTCAGCGATGAGGCTCATTTCTGGTTGAATGGCTACGTAAATAAGCAAAATTGCCGCATTTGGAGTGAAGAGCAACCAGAAGCCGTTCAAGAACTGCCCATGCATCCCGAAAAATGCACTGTTTGGTGTGGTTTGTACGCTGGTGGAATCGTTGGACCGTATTTTTTCAAAGATGCTGTTGGACGCAACGTTACGGTGAATGAACACATTTCGAACCGAACACTGATTTTGGTAATAAAATTCAATGATTTGCAAGCGTTGCTCGTTAGTAAGTCTATTCATGATGAAATGTCAAAGCATACTGAGCATCTTTCTCTTTGACACCATGTCTGAAATCCCACGTGATCTGTCAAATACTAATGCATGAAAATTCTAACCTCAAAAAAATCACCCTTTATAAACCGATCTGTTATTTTGACTTCTTAAGCCTATAGAGGGCGCAATTCTTATCCGATTCGACTGAAATTTTGTACAACGGCTTCCCTCATGACCTTTAACATACGTGTCCAATATGGTCCGAATCAATCTAAGGCCTGATACAGCTCCCATTTAAACCGATCTTCTCATATGCTTCTTCAGCCTCTACAAGAGGCAATTCTATCCGAATGGACTGAAATATTACCCAATGCCTTCTACGATGGTCTTCAACATTCAATTAATTTATGGTCAAAATCAGACTATAATTTGATATAGTTCCAATAGCATAACAATTCTTATCTATTATTCTTTGTTCGCCCAAAAAGAGGTACCGCGCAAAGAACTAGACAAATGCGATCCATGGTGGAGGGTATAAAAGATTCAGCCAGACTGAACTTAGCAAGAGCGTGGTAACTAGCTATTTACAAATTTCTCTGTACAAAAATTATGAGCATTCTGCTTATGTAAAAGATCACGCAAGAAACCACTTTACTGATCAGTTTTCTGGTGAACTACTTTAACTAATCCAAGTGCAAACCTCTTTGTGGTTGTTACATTCTTCGTTATACTCGTCTATGCTTTGCCTGCCAAAGACGATGTTACATTCGCCATCAAGTGTGGATGATATTCTGTATGAAATAGGCTTTTTTTCACTATGCAATCAAAATTGCATATTTTCTGAAGACTTAGTGCTTCAAGTATTGTATGTTTACGTGATAGTGTCATGACTTCAACATGATTGGAATTTTCCACAACATGATAAGATTTTTCCACAAATCAACATGGAAATAAATTCTGACTTGTGGCAACATTGATTGTCAAGCATTAGGTTCTTATTTGTGGGGTGTGTTTATTTGTTATCACGCTTTAAGAATGAGTTGACACAAGCAAGGAAACTTCTTCCCAACTTAGCACATATTTGTTTTATACAATATGTGTTACTATTTATATACACACTTAGATTTTGATGTTGACCCATTAGACAATAGCTGAGAATTGTTTTATTAGGGATAAATGCTATCAACATATTTGCTTAATTTAGAGAAATACTTTCTCTATTTTTCGAATTTGAGGGGTGTTGTTGTTTTGTTTAAAATGTGTGCAAAGAAATCCTTAGTGTAAACAAAAGCCAATATATTTGAAATGTATATATAAACAATTTGAATTCTGAGACATTGTTTTGCAAGGGAACTTGAAAGATTTCGTAGTTTTTTGTTTGGTTTTCTGAACAATTTGTTTTCCTTATACAGCTAATTTATGTATGTTTTCTTAGTAAACCACTATATTATGCCGGAGTTGGGATCAATGATTTATTCAGTAGCTTTAATTCTGCCGAATGGAGACAATATATGTGGCCTTTAGAATAACATTTTCCTGCAGATGAGACTATTGTTATACTTTCATTAGAATTAATTACCCAAGAGCAATTTGTTGCAAGTTTCCAAAATTTACCTTCCTGTTGGCCCTTTCTTTTATTCATTATACGGTGATGGGTATGACAAATCATATTCATATTTAATTTTTTTATCCAAAGTTTCAGCTACATTGCCACTGTTCAACAAACAACAAGAATTACCAACTTTCAAATCTCTACTTTGCTTGACATATTGTGTTGGTTTTTCTTTGCAACCAAGTTACAAGTTTCGTTGATAATGCGTTACGAACGAATAAAAATTCATATGTTGCTAAAAACTTAACTTTATGGGACCTGCTTCAGTACTTTTATCATGAAACTTGGAAAAAAGTCCTAAGTAGTTGCTTATTAAATTCCTGGCATCATTAATGAGAAGACACACAGTGTGGGTAATTGTATCATATTTGATTGTGTATATTGTTGGACAACGTAAGGCCATGCATACTAAATGAACAATTTATATTTTGCCTTATATAAAGAAATATTGCCTCCAATAAGTAGTAAGAAGAGGAAAAATTGTCATGGCTGAGGTTGAACAAATTTTCATTGATTTTAAATATTGAAAGCACATAAGTTAGGTTATGAACGGGGACCAGAATCCCATTCATCTCATGCCTTAGGAATTACATGTAAACCTATTATTGGCTTAATAGAAAGTCGCAGAAGTCGGTGCAAGGAATTTCTTAATTCTTACACATTCCTCAATCCTGTTCCCATTCATAGCCCTTTGGGTACTATGATTCATCCCCGGTACACAGAAAAAATCGGTTTCTATCACAAAATAAATTCATCCAAAAAATTTGTTAATTGAAACTGCCTCAATCACGAATATGATAATATCAATCACAGTTCTTGAAAAAGGTGATTGAAAAATTTTTCAATTAAAAAAATTATAAAAAATTTATGAAATTTCCAATTAATTTTTTAATGTTACAATTAAAAAAGTGATTAAATTTTTATAAATTTTTAATTAATTCTTTAATTGATACAATTAAAAAAATTATTGAAATTTTCAAAATGATTTTGAAATATTTAAATTTTGAAAAAAAACGCGCATTATGGGGCGCCCCCATTTGCAACATAGTTATGTATGGGTCCATGACCACTCCTTAGAAACAAAGCTCCTACGGGTGTTTTTCCAAAAATGAAACGGTAAATATCGTTCTCCGAATTAAAAAAGAAAGAGTATCGGGGCAGTAACTTTAAAAAATTACATGCATTGGGGAAGTAAACCCAACAGCTACAGCAGAACATTTATTTAGGATATATGTTATAATAATATCGATGGTAAAGAAGCGGTTATGCCATTAATATGCATATTTTCATCATTCATAAGATTAGAATTGTGTCTAGATTTTTTTGTGGAGTTTTATCATCTATTTATAAAGACTACTTGTCAAAATATCGAGCTGATATACTTTTTCAAAACGAACAGTTTTAACAGTGATATAGGGTCAAAAAAATTTCCGATTCCATTAAAAAATTATTGAAAAAAACTTACTGCGTAGACCACAAAATTATTTTTCTTTTTTTTTCACTCATTTCTTTCACGAATTCAATGAAAGCAGCTGTTTTTCGTTTGTAAAATCAGCTGTTTCCAATGAATTGGCGAACGAATTTGGTGACAAAAAAAGTTTGTGGTCTTGGTAGTTATTGTTCAATTAAAAAAGACTACATTTTCAATTTCCTTTTATATATAAAACTTTTTAAGATTCAATTAAAAATTTATTGAATCAATTAACTTTTGAATTGAAAATTTAAAAAATTTCAATCACGATCATAATTGAAACAAGTAAAAAGGCATTAAGTTCGTCCGGGCCGAACTTTGGATACCCACCACCTCGAATATATATGTAAAATACCTTTCGTCATAATCCGGCGAAAAATGCATAATTTATGCCCTCGTAGCAGCTATATCGAAATATGGTCACATTTGGACCGAATCGAAACCAATTGGACGGATATAGAAAAGCCTAACGAATGATCTGACCGTAATTGCAGAAAGATGTAGAGGGGCCTAACACAACTGACTGTGCCAAATTTCGGCGAAATCTGACAATAAATGAGCCTTTTATGGGCCCAAGACCTTAAATCGAGAGATCGGTCTATATGGCAGCTATATCCAAATCTGGACCCATTAGGGTCAAATTGAAGAGGAATGCCGAAGGGCCTAACACAACTCACTGTAACATTGCGAGATTTAACGTCTGTAGACTATTTTTAGTGGGGCTATGTTAAAGCTCATGGCTATACAGACAAGCCCGCGTTCGAATCCTGGCGAGAACATCGAACAAAATTTAAAGCGATGGTGATGCTCTCTTAATGCTGGCGACATTTGCGAGGTACCATGCCATGGATGGTCATGTAAAAAATTCTCCACAAAGAGGTGTCCACTGCGGCATGCCATTCGGACTAAAAAAAGTCCTTTATCATTGAGTTTAAACTTGAATCGGAAAGCTTTCATTGCCCCTTCTCGGTTCCTGAGTAAATTTTTACTCCACTCCCAAATGCCTTTCTTTTGAGTCCTATATTATCGTATTGGTAAATATTTCCGGTTTATGGGGTAGTTCGGGGGTGGGGTGGCCACCTGGACACTTGGCCTTTAAAGTAAATATACGCTTCATGCTCTATTTTCAAATACATTCCATAATGGCATGATCGGTAAATAAGTTCTATTGAGGATGGAGTGGACCCCATGGTCTTTGTCCAGAAAATCAATCAATTTCCACACATGGGGCAGTTCCACAACCACAGGACTTTTCAATTGGATATCAAAATTATTTTTTTCTCCCAAGCATTTTCCTTTGAGCTCTATATTGTCGTGATTTGTCTCTATACCCATTTGGTGGGTTTTGGACGGCTCCCGAGTCACCTGATCCCAACAATAAAAAACATGTTTTGTTTTGCCTGTGAGAGTGCAAAAAAAATTTTCGAACGAATCGCATTACCAATCTCCGACGATTTGGTGTTTTTGAAAATTAGGGTAATGAGGAGTGCTTTTTAGAGGAGGGATTGTACCTCAGACATTTCAAATCAAATATGGATATCTAATTCATGGATATCAAATTCGTGCTCCACTCCCAAATCCCTATAATTTTAGCGACATATTGCCATGGTCGGTAAATATGAACCGTTTGGAGGTTGTTTTTGGGCTGGGGCGACCACCGGCCCTTTGTCCTGAAAATAGATATCAAATTCGTTCTTTACTCCCAAATACGGTTGATTTGAGCTCCATATAGCCATACTCGGAAATGTGTTGCTTTTGGGCGTACCCCCAAATACTTGGCTCACAAATTGGATATCAAATTCGTTTTCTACTCCCAAATACCTTTCATTTGAGTCCCATATTGTCATAATAGGTCATTCAATCTATTTGACTTATTTTTGGAAGGAAAAGCGCCACCTAGATTTGAACGCAAATTTTAATGTAATATTCGTAATCTTCCATATAGACAATGTCGGATAATATGCCCATTTGGGGGTAATTAGGGGTGGGGCGACCTTCCAATACTTGGATCAAATTTTTAATGCCATATTTGTAGTCTACTGTCGAATACTTTTCATTTGAGACCCATATAGAATATATCCATATATAAATATATCGAATATATCTGTTTAGAGGAGTTTTTGGTTTAGGGCGGCTCGCTGGGTACTTGGAGCCAAATTTTAATACGATATTCGTTTTCTAGTCTCCAATAACCTTCATTTGATACCCATATTGTGCCTATGGTCCACTTTTGGTTTCGGATGGCGTTTTTGGGGTAAAGGGGCGGGACCGCCCCATCCGATATCTTAAAATTATATAGCCTATGTTTCCATCCAGACGAACTTACACAACCTATGAAAATTAAAAAAATATGTTTTTGGCCGTTTTTGATCCTACGGAACAAACAAACAAACAAATCGAATCCCATAAGTCGTGATGGGTGATATGACCATTTTTCGGAGGTAGAGTGACCCCCTATAATTCGATCTGATTTTTTATGCCAGATTAGTAATCCACTCCCGAATACCTTTCATTTGAGCCCCTTATTGACATTGAACCTCCAATATGTCTGTTTGGGGGAATTTTGGGGTTGGGGCGGACCGATGGGTACTTAAACCCAAATTTTAATATTATATTCGTATTCTACACTTCAATACCTTTCATTTGATACCCATATTTTCCCGATCGGTCCACTTTTGATTTTTGATGGCCGGCCCCTTCCGAAATCAACCAATTGCCTACTCACGAATACCTTTCATTTGAGTCTCATATGGTCATGATCGTCCAATAAACCTATTTTAGGGGGTTTGGGCTGCCCCCCATTTGTATCCTATTTTTAATATAACATTCGTACTCTACTCCTGAACACTTCCGATATCAAAAAATGTATAGCCTATGTTTTTAAGTTTCGTTATCATTCTTCAATTATCTAACTAGACATGTTGTAACTACGATATTGTACACTTTTACGTGAAAAAGTATTGCAAAAAAGGTTTTTTTGCTGCTATTAATTTAATGAAATACTTTTTATTATTTAGTTCTTTTATTTTTTTATAGCAACAAAGGTCTAAAAAACAGGGTATTCATGGTAATATGCAAATATATTCAAATGAATTTTTTTCATCCCAACTCAAGTTGAATACAACTACGTTACAGCATCATATCGTTGCTATTCGTTGTCCCTTTTATTGAATTTTATGCATAGAACCAAATCAAAAGCCTTCAAGTATAAATTGAATGTGTTGTTTGTTATTTGTTAAAGGAGCTTTTTTACCTTGTTAATGTATGGCACTGTAAGGTAAGCAAGTGACTCTATTACCTTAATGACTCGGAGGAATACTAGCAATGGTTTCTATTCTTTACCTTCTTAAAGGATTTAATATTCTTATCATAGATACATGTAGGTGTAGGAATTTAAATAGAAATATAACTAGAGACAACCTTTAGCTAGTGTGACCTTTTATACTCACACTTGTAGGATGGTGGCTACATTAATCTAGTCATTCCGTTTGTAATATATATAAATATTGATGCGGGATCTCAAAGTCGATTCAGCCATGTCCGTCCGCCTGTGGAAATCACGATTGCGGTCGAACGCGTTAAGACAGCCGCTTGAGATTTTGTACAGATACTTCTTATTTGATGTAGTTCGTTGATGGTTGCAAACGATTGCAGACTTCTTTAGCCTCTAGAAGCTGGTGTATAACCTGATGTAGCTCCAATTTTAAACGACCCCCGATTAGCCTTCTATTGCTTTTAGAAGCTTCAATTTTTCCTGTCTTGGTAGAAACTTGGTACGTAAAGTAAAATTATGACCTGCAACTACATTTTTTTAGCAAGATCCATGGGGATGGATTCCCAAGATTCGGCCTGGGCGAAATTAACACGTTTTTTCATGTTATACCCACCGTTTATCTAAGACCCCATAAAGTATATATATACTTGATCGTCTCGACAGTCTGAGGCGATCTAGCCATGTCCGTCCGTCTGTCAAAATCACGATAGAGGTCGAACGCGTAAAGCTAGCTGCTCGAAATTTTGCACAGCTACTCTATATTGATGTAGGTCGTTGGGAATTGCAAATGGGCCATATCTATTCAGATTTAGATAAAGCTTCCATATAAACCGATCTCCAGATTTGACTTCTTGAGTCCCTGGAAGCCGCAATTTTTGTCCGATTTAGCTGAAATTTTGCACATAGTGTTCTGTTATCACTTCCAACAACTGTGCCAAGTTCGGTTCATATCAGTCAAGGACATGATATAGCTCCCATATAAACCGATCTCTCGATTTGACTTTTTGAGCCCCTGGAAGCCGCAATTTCCGATTTGGCTGACATTTTGCATGTGGTGTTCTGTTATGACTTCCAACAACTGTACTAAGTATGGTTCAAATGGGTCTATAACCTGATATAGCTCCCATATAAACCGATCTCCCGATTTTACTTCTTGAGTCCTTACAAGCCTCAATTTTTGGCTGATTAGGCTGACATTTTGCATGCGATGTTTTGTTACGACTTCCAACAACTGTGCCAAATACGGCCAAAATCAGTATATAACCTAATATAGCTCCCATGTAAGCCGGTCTCTCGATCATCCGTGTTCGGTTTCTAGAAGCTTTAATGTTTGCTGGTTTGACAGAAGTTTGATATATACAATTAAATTATGCCCTACAACTTAAGTTTTTTTTGTATAAATTTTTAGCAAAATCCATGGTGGTGGGTTCCCAAAATTCGGCCCGCATGTCGTTAAACGCATAACCACAGATTCCAGTTCACCTGGAATGTGTAAGGTGGTTCGTAGGCTCGCAAGCTCGTCTGCTCTACAATTCCTTGAGATTTCTCTTTTTCTTCCAGATACAATAATAAAGGGTAATTTTTCTAGAGCTATAGGAACGTTTTCCAAAGAAAAATAAAACACATTGAATTCAGAAAAATGAATGACATCTTTGTTTGAATCGATAGTACGGTCCATATAATTTAATGTATGAAGATTATTTCATGCAAATGTTGACCGTGACTGCGCCTCAAATGGTCCATCCGCTTAGTCCAATTTTGGCATACTCTTTACAAGATTTTGGCCGGTATCTCACGAATAAATGCTTCAATGTTGTTTTCCAATATGTCAATTGAAGAGGGCTTGTCTGTATAGACACGAGGTTTAACATAGTCCCACGAAAAATAGTCTAAAGGCGTTAAATCACACGATCTTGGTGGCCAATTGACCGGCCCTGAACGTAAAATAAAATGTTTACCTTAATCGCCTCTCAATAAGTCCATTGTTATGCTTGCTGTGTGGCATGTGGCACCGTCTCGTTGAAACCACATGTCTTCCAAGTCAAGCTATTGCATTTTGGGCAAAAAAAAGTTGGATATCATCTCACGATAGCGCTTACCATTCACGGTAACATTACGATTCGCATCATCTTTGAAGAAGTACGGTGCAATGATGCCACCAGCCCATAAACCGCACCAAACTGTGACTTTTTATACCCTACACCATTACTGTGGTACAAGTTATTATAACTTAGTGAATTTATTTGTAACATCTATAAGAAAGAGAGATGGACCCATTGCTAAGTATTTCGATCGACTCAGAATCACTTTCTGATTCGATAAAGCTATGTCCGTCCGTCTGCCTGTCTGCCTGCCCGTTGTTTATGTTAATTTGTGCACAAACTACTGGTCGCAATTTTCATCAGACCGTCTTTAAAATTGGTTTGAGCATGTTTTTCGACCTAGAGACGAAGCCTATTGAAATTGGAAAAATTCGATTCAGATTTGGTAACCGATTCATTGGTTCAGTTCAGATTTAGATATAGCTCTCATATATATATATATCGCCAGATTTTCACTCCTAGAGCCACTGCAATCGCATTCATTGAGCAATTTTGAAAAAATTTTGTACAACGCTTTCCCCTGACGACCACCACAATGTCTAAGAAGTTTGCTAAAAATCGGTTCAAATTTAGAAACAGCTCCCATATATATGTTCGTCCGATTATGAGAAGTATTGCAATAAAGTGCTCGTTTGCTAACCGATTATCTCGTAATTTGGCCGGAGGGATTTTCTTATAACTCTAAATATTACTGGTGAATTTCATAGAAATCGGTTCAGATTTAGATCAAGCTGCCGATTTTCACTTCTAGAGCGACTGCAAACGCATTAATTGACCAATCTTGCCAAAACTTTGTACAACGCTTTCTTCGATAACAACCACAATATCTGAGAAGTTTGCTTCAAATCGGTTCAGACTTAGATATAGCTCCCATATATATGTTCGTCCGATTTGAGAAATATTGCAATAAAGAGCTCATTTGATAACCGATTCTCTCAAAATTTGGCAGGGAGTATTTTCTTGTGATTTTCGACATTACTGTTGAATTTCATAGAAATCGGCCCAAATTTAGATATAGCTTTCATATATGTATTTGTACTCAAGATCCACTGCAAGCACATTTTTTGACCAAGCCTGTCAAAATTTTTCACCACGCTTTCCTCGACGACTACCACATTGTTTGATAAGTTTGATCGAAATCGGTTCAGGATAAGATATGGCTCCCAAATATATGTTCGTCAGATTGTGGGTAATTTGCAATAATGTTGTCATTTGTCCACCGTAGTTATGACAGTTTGAACATATTTGCTAGAAATTGTCATTGTTGTCATTTGTCCACCGTAGTTATGACAGTTTGAACATATTTGCTAGAAATTTGATACGGATTGTTTAATAACCCATCTGAAAAGATCCGCCGAGGTCCATCAAAATTGGTTCAGAATTGAACTTAAAGGGTAGGTGTAGGGTATTATACAGTCGGCACCGCCCAACTTTTGCCCTTTCTTACTGATTTTAGTATGTATTTAAGAGCTGCATATGCCGAATTGAATGATTTGTGCGACACTATGACATTGTTGTGCTACCATGTGCTGCAGAAACTGCCAAACGTATGAAAGTGAATGTACATTATGATTGCTTCGCCAATGTTTTAAAATGTCTATGTGATGCCACAAAATAGGCTAAATAAACATCTTTTAAAGCTACACTTATTTCGCTCAAATAATTTCGAATTCAACACTATTGACAGATGATTGCAACAGATGTTTTAAGAGTGCGACATCAGCACGTGCGATGGTGGTTGTTTCCTGTAACTACCAACTGTATTCTCCGACAATATACAAGAATTAGAGAGTTTGATTATTACAATCATGAAAGTGGAATATCGCACTGATTGCGAAATGTCATTACTGAATTAATTTTTTCTCAGTGCACTTTGTAATTTGTTATTGTATGTTATGTATTATGCTTATCGCCACTCAAATATTTTTTAAGAAAAATCCAATCTTATTAATGCTAATAAAAATAATATGGCTTACATTCATTACTGTTGTACAACCAAGAACTTTTTCGCCATTATTAATTGCCTACTTGGGTTGTTTGACATTTCTTTTTTTTGATTCTTAAGTACTTGCCAAGAAACTTTTGTTGTTTCTTTGGTAACAAAGAAGAAATATTTTCGAGTTGTTAGAAACTGGCATTTGAAAAATATGAATACATTAGGCTGGTCAATTGTTAACATAAATTAGGGAAATTAGTCTCAAATATTTGCCAAACTTGTTATTGCCATCATTAGGGAACAATAAATGGACATGATTAGGGAGATGGTAAAAAAAGATTGAAGTTAGTTTTAGGAAAGAAAAAACGGGAGTGTAGTTTGCCCGATGGTTGATGTCCGCAGGATTTTTGGTTCAGTTTGTTGTATAAATTGGTATGATAGGTTAAATATGGTTGGTAGTCCTTGATAGGCACATATAAAGTACGTAGTCCATTGTAATATCACAGTATTGATTGACCAAAGCCTTTGGTGGGAATTGAAGCCATGAAAATATGGGGGATAATCTCAGCTTCAGGGGTGTTTTAATATTAATGATGTCTACATTAAAATTTTTGATTCTATGAAATTTTTAAAATTTTCTTTGTTGTTCTTAGTCTCCCCCGACCTTTCTTTGACATAGGCATGTTGTTTGTATTTAAGCAGTTCGCTGGATGTCCAACTCTTTATCATGGTATCCACAAAGCACCCCATGGTTTTGAGTAGTAAAGATGTAAGTGTCGCATAAATAGGCCGTTGGTGTCGCATAAATAGGCCGTTGGTGTCGCATAAATAACCTTGCCGGGCTTGAGTATAAACACAACCCTTGCCTCCTGCCAGGCTTTTGGGGTATATGCAAGTCCTAGGCACTTCTTTGTTTCCAATTTAAGTCAAATCGGATGAAAATTGAGGCTTCTAAGGGATCAAGAAGTCAAATCGGGGGATTGGTTTATATGGGGGCTTTATCAAAATCTGAACCGATATGCCCCGTTTGCAATCCCCAACGACCTACATCAATAAGAAGTACCTGTGCAAAATTCGAAGCGGCTAGCTTAACGCGTTCGACCGCTATCATGATTTCGACAGACGGATGGATAGGCAGACATGGCTAGATAGACTCAGATTATCGAGACGATTCAAAATATGTATACTTTATGGGGTCGCAGATCAATATTTTGAGGTGTTGCAAATGGATTGACTAGATTAGTACACTCCCATCCTATGGTGGAGGGTATACAAATTACCAGTTCCAGCATTATCTTCACTACGATAAGAGGGATGAGTGTTGCTGCAGGAATATTCTTTTTATACCCGACACCACTACTGTGGTACAGGGTATTATAATTTAGTGAATTTGTTTGTAACACCTAAAAGGAAGAGATATAGACCCATTGATAAGTATACCGATCGACTAATTTGTGTACAAACTACAGGTCGCAATTTTCATCGTCGATCGTCTTCAAATTTGGTATGGGCATGTTTTTCGGTCTAGAGATGAAGCCTATTGAAATTGGAAAAAATTGGTTTTAATTTGGATATAACTTCCATATATATGTTCGTGCGGTTTTGACAAATATTGCAATAAAGCGCTCATTTATTAACCGATTCTCTCGAAATTTGGCAGGAAAGATTTTCTTATGACTCCCGAAGTTACAGGTAAATTTCATACAAATGGGTTTGTATTTGGATATAGCTATCATATATATGTTCGTCCGATTTGCAGTAATACAGCCATTAAATGGTAATTTTTTAACCGATTTTCATGGAATTTCCCAAAATGTTGTACAACGCTTTCCTCGACGTCTTCCCCAATGTCTGTAAAGTTTGCTTGAAATCGGTTCAGATTTAGACATAGCTCCCATATATATGTTCGTCCGATTTGCAGTAATATTTCAATCAAATGGTCATTTGTTAATCGATTCTGTCGAAATATGTCATGAAGGATTTTCTCTTAACTCTCAATATTATAGATGAATTCCATAGAAAGCGGTTTAGATTTAAATATAGCTGCCATATATATATATATATATCGCACGATTTTAACTTCTAGAGTCCTATCAAGCGCATTTATTGACCCATCTTGCCAACATTTTGAACAAAGCTTTCCTGGACGACTGCCACAGTATCTGAGAAGTTTGGTCGAAATCGGTTCAGATTTAGTTATAGCTCCCATAGATATGTTTGTCCGGTTTTGAGAAATATTGCAATAAAGAGCTGATTCGTTAACCGATTCTCTTGAAATTTGGCAGGAAGGATATACTTATGACTTTGGACATTACCGGTGAATTTCATAGAAATCGGCCCAGATTTAGATATAGCTGTCATACATGTATATCGCCCGATTTTCACTTCTACAGCCACTGCAAACGCATTTTTAACCAATCTTGCTCAACGCTTTTCTCGACGAATACCACATTATCTGAGAAGTTTGTTCGAAATCGGTTTAGAATTTATAAAGCTCCCATATATATGTTCGTCAACTTTTTGGTATTTTGCAATAATGTTGTAATTTGTGAACGGTAGTTATTAAAGTTTTAACGTATTTGCTCGAAATGTGATATGGATTGTTTAATAACCCATCTGAAAACATGCGGCGAGGTCCATCAAAATAAGTTCTGAATTAGATATAGCTCCCACTTTGTAGGTGTAGGGTGTTATAAAGTCGGCACCGCCCATCTTTTGCCTTTCCTTACTGGTTTAAAATATTGACTGCGAACATTTTACTATCCTTACCACGTTATGGATTACATCGTTTCTAGTCACATTGCTGCATATAAAGTTTCAAGTAACTATTTATGACATTTTGTTTTTTAATGCCTATAATCCCTGCATAATAATGTACGTTAAAAAAAAACGAACTTAGTTTCTTCTTTCATGGCAGAAAAATCAACTTTTCCAAAGTCTCACATTCTGCAGTTTGAAAGTTTACCAACCACAGCTTTTTCCTCATTCTTCATGCACATCAAGCTAATAAAGTCTCTCATATATTTTTACAATGGCTTCAGTTTTTTTTTGCCAAAAAAATATTTTGAAGCCTAGAGGATAACATACAATAGCTTCATAATAGAAGTTTTCAAGGTTGCATATAAATCATCCTTCTGTTTATTAATCAAGCCAAAAATTCATTGAAAAATTCCATGGTGTTTGTTTGGTGTTTCTTTATCCACGGCAAACAAATCACATTGCAGACAGCAACATTTTCATTAGTTTCCGTTGGGTTTTTCTTACTACCCCCAAATTACTCAAGCGAGACGCTGCTTTGCGCTTGTGAAGCTTCTACACGTTTTTAATTAAAAAAAAGTATATTTTATATCTGCTTCTTACGTCTTGGACGTCAGAAAAGACGGTGTTTATTTGTTATTTCTGGACCGCCCTCTGTTTCATGGTTCGATGCAACGTGATGCTATTTCTGGCAGGATCATGTGATAAAGTTTTGGCATTTTCAAGGCAAAGATTCAATAAAAGAATTTCTCAATAACAAAACATGGTGGAAAATGAAGGTAAATGTTGTTTGCTCATCTATATTCCACTAATGCTAATGTTCAATTCAATAAGTTTGAAGAATTTTTCATTAGGTTATCGAATTGTTGTTATTTGACTTGGTTGAGTTTTTCAAAATTCAAGTGCTGCATGTGAGAACGAACATGGGAAAACAGTTGCTACATGTTTGCAGCATTTGGCTGTTTTTGCATGCTGATGTGTTTCCCAGCATGATACACAAAGTGGAAGGAAAATTGCGAATACGCAAAGCGAAACAACATCAAAAATTAAAACAACAGATGGGAACTTTTTATTAAGTTCTTTTGTATGGAATCATAACATAGTTTTGAATTTTTATGGCAGTGCAGCCAAAAAGAAAGTTTGAAAGCACAATTCAACATCGTTCAATATACAAGGTAGCTGGCACGAATTGCTACCAAGTTAACACGAGGCTATCTATCAAACTAGTAATGATAACCACATCATATTTGTTTTATTGCATCTGAGTTTATTTAAAATGAAAATTATTCGGGATGGCGTTCAATCGTAATAGTGTGAATGCGTTTATTTGGTTGGAAACTTAAATGGATATGTTTGTGTATCTCACCATAAATCATTATAATTATACTGGACGCGTTGCCAAACGCAATGGCCGTTCAAAAAACTGCATCACCACCTAAAATGGTTCGGCGAGTGAAGGCTCGAATTCAACGAAATCCCTGCCTTAGTGACAATCAAATATCTAAAGATATGAAAATATCCCGTATATTGCAAAATGATCTTACGCCAAAGAACAAAAAAAAAATTGTTACCCTCGGGAGAACAAAAAAGTTGCTGCTTTAGCACGAACGTAGTGGATTTCCAAACATTATGTTCTCTGGTGAGAAAGAAATCCCAATAGGGCAATTCGTAAAGTCTTAAAACGGCCGTGTTTACATATCAGGAGCACATGTACGAAATGTTGAGCCCAAAACGGCCATCCGATGGATTTTTCATTTTTTCATTCATCTCAAGTAATCTTAAATCTTTATCATTGAGCCTGGCATCAAAGTTAATCCAGCTTATTTTCGGGAAAATATTTTGGAAGCTGGCTTTAAAAGCCGTGGTCGTAGACGATAGACGTACCAAAAAAACTTGGCAACGTCACATAAAGCACGTGTACACCAAGAATGGCTAACAAATCATGTTCCGCATTTCATTTCGTTCACACAGCGGGCGTCCTATTCGCAAGGTGCTAATCCGATGGACTTTTCAACAAATAAATTTAGTTGAAGGGCATAATTTTATTCCACATAACAAATTTCTGCCAAACCAGGCAAAAATTATCAAATCGAAAGATCGGTTGATATGGAGCTACATCTGTTTATAGACCGATTCAGATCATACATGGCACAGCTGTTGAAAGTCATATCAGGACACTGCGTGAAAATTTTTCGCCAAATCGGACAAAAATTGCGGCTTGTAAAGGCTCAGGAAGCCAAATCGGGAGATTGGTTTATATGGGATCTATATCAGGTTATAGACTGATTTTGACCGTACTTGGCACAGTTGTTGAAAGTCATAACAGAACACTATATGCAACATCTTAGCTTAATCGGACAAACATTGAGGCTTGTAAGGGCTTAAGAATTCAAAGGGGGAAATCTGTTTATAGGCCGATTCGGATCATACTTGGCACAGTTTTTTGAAACTCATAACAAAACACTATATGCAAAATTTTAGCCAAATCAGTCAAAAATTGCGGCTTGTAAGGGATCAGGAGTCATATCGGGAGATCGGTTTATATGGAAGCCATATCAAAATCTGAACCAATATGGCTCATTTTTAATCCCTAACGATCTACATCAGGGGCACGCTTTACGCGTTCGACCGCTATCTTGATTTCGTCGGACGGACATGGCTAGATCAACTCAGAATGTCGAGACGATCAAGAATATATATACTTTATGGGGTCTTAGATACTTTATTGGGTCTTAGATCAATATTTCGAAGCGTTACAAACGGAATGAGTAGATTAGCACCCCCATCCTATGGTGGTGGCTACAATTTACATTCGTGCAGCTTGCACTTCGAGTTTTGACCGACTCAAAGCAATAGTCAAGGCAAACGGTGCCATATTGAGCAAGCGGGAATGGGTTCTGAAATATAGATCACTTCTAGCTGTATTGTTTAAATCAATAAAATTAAATTTTCTAAAAAAAAAATTGTTGTTAACTTGGTTAGTGGTCGTCAATACATTTTAAGTTGATATAGCCATGTCCGTCCGTTTCGTTACAATCCGGTGAAAATTGGATAAGTTATGCATTCTAATTCGGCACGGATATTGAGTGGTCCAATAAATATAAGTCACTGTTAAATTTTGTATTTCAAATTTCAACGAAATCGGTTAATAAATAAAGCTTTTATGAGCATCAGACCCTTAACCGGCATATCGGTCTATATGACAGCTATATCTGAACCATATTTGGGTTCTAGACGTAAAACTACTCACTGTTTAAAATTTCGGTGAAATCGGTTTAAAAATAAAGCTTTTATGGGCTTCAGACCCTGAATCGGGAGATCGGTCCATATGGCAGCTATATCTAAATATAGTCCGATCTGAACTATATTTAGGTCAGATGTCGGGAGGCTTTCAGCGAAATCGGGTAATAAATAAAGCTTTTATGGGCTTCAGACCCATTATCGGCACATCGGTATATATGACAGCTATATATAAATATAGTCCGATCTGAGCCATATTTGGGTCAGTTGTCGGGAAGCTTTAAGCTTCTCAATGTTTCAAATTTCAGCGAAATCGAATCAAAAATAAAGAATTTATGGGCATTAGACCCTTTATCGGCAGATCGGTCTATATAGCAGCTATATCCAAATATGGTCCCATCTGGCCCGTTCAAAAAACTTAACCAGCGTGCATCAAAAAGACGCATCTGTGCCAAATTTCCGCTCAATATCTCAAATTTTGAAGACTGTAGAGTAACTACAACAGACGGACGGACAGACACACGGACATCGTTAAATCTTGTAAGAATTTTACGATGATCCGAAATATATATACTTTGTAGGGTCGGAAATTGATATTTCGATGCGTTGCGCGGAATGACTAAATGAATATACCCCCTATCCTACGGTGGTGGGTATAATACTCCTTATCCACGTATATGGTCCAAATCGGTACATGTTTAGAATTGGTGCGATTAGACCAATACTTTATGGAGAACAAGTAAGGATAATACATGAGGTTCAGAGAACATGTTGTCTTGGAATAGACGGAGCGATAAGGACCACGTCCACTAAGGCACTGGAGACTACTCTAGATATCCGACCTATAGACATACAGATTAAGTGTGAGGCAACCATTGCGACTATGAGACTTACGGCGATTTGAGAATGGATAGAGAATAAGAGCAGGTCATACAATCGCCGCATAATCGAGGCGACGATAGAAAACCTGGTAAGAATAAAAGAGGTTTCCTATCGGATACCTGAAACGACACTTGAGCCTGAGTGCGTGGCACTGCTACCAGCGGCACAATCTCTGATTTACGGAACCCTAATATTGGCATCTAGAATATCATTTTACACGGATTGGTGAAAGCTAGAGTGGGCCTGTGGGTCTACATTGAGAACCCAGGGACTGAGCTCTGTTTGACTACCTGACATAACACAATTCTTCAAGCAGAGATCCGGGCGATGACGGAAAGCGTGAGGTGGTGTGGTGCTAACGCGAGGACGTCGAGTGTGAACATCTTTATGGACAGTAAACTGACCATCAGAGATATAACAACTAGGACGATAAATTCACGAACAGTCTTCGAGTGTAAGAAGGATATTAACGCCTTCTCTGCGGATGGCACGATCCGCATCGTTTGGGTGCCGGGCCATACCGGAGTAAGGGGGAATGAAAGGGAAGACGATTAGGCAGTGAAGGCCAGAGGACTGCCGTCAATGAACTTGGTTAAACCGAAGCCTTTCGGGTCGCGCAATCCAAGTTAAGATCGTGGGCTATGAACGCGCATGTAATACTGTAGAGTGGCGAAACTGTCGGTAGGACGACGAAACTCCTATGGGCATACCCGGATTGTGAGAAGACGAGGCTATTACTGAAAGGACGTAAGAAGGAGGTCAGTATAGCTTTCGGTATCATAACAAAACACATAGGACTACGAGCTCACTTATGCCAAATTGGTGCTTAAAGTGACAGCATGTGTGGAAGATGATGAGACGTTGGAGCATAGCCTATGTCATTGACACCGGCACTTAGTTGGGGACACAATACCAGACATAAACCAACTAAGGGACGTGGTATGACAAACAATTAGGGATTTTGTAAGTAGGACGGAATTCTTGACTTACAAATGTCTTTTTCGAGGTTACAAGTATACCTGGAGGCAAGGTGTTTCAGTCTCCGATTAAACACAAATCCACAGTAAAATTCATGCCTCGTATTACGGCAGCCATAATACGGGACGTCACCTACAGTTAGCGTTATGACGCCTTTCCCAATCGCCTGTATGACAGTTATATCGGCCTTATATCTTAAAATACATCCGCAAGTTCGTATATTGCACCTTCTTTGTAAAGAGTTCGGAAATTCCAGGTAGAGATACGCAACATTAGGAGAATCTCTTTGAAATCTTCTTTGATTTGTACTTACCACCAAAGAATGGGGGTATACTTATCTAGTCATTCCGTTTGTAACATCTTGGAATATTGATCTGGGACTTCTTATATCGAATATATTCTTGATCATTCTTGATGATGTGAGCTATGTAGTCATGTCGGCCGTCAGATCGTCTATCAAAATCACGATATCGTCCGAATAAATGAAGATATCCGCTTGAAATTTTCCACAGATACTGCCTATTGATGTTGGTCAATGGGGATTGCAAATGAGCTATATCGACTTTCATTATCATTTCTATTACGACTTTCAACTACTGCGTCAAATATGCTATAAGTCGGTGCCTAACCTGATATAGCTCCCATATAAACCAATCTCCCAAATTGACATATTCGGCCCTGGAAGCGACAATCGTTACATTTTACATCTTCAACTTCTGGAGGCCGCAACTGCTATCCTAATGGGCTGAAATTTTTTACGTAGTGTTGTGCTACTACTTCCAACAACCGTGCCATGTACGGTTCAAAAGTTCATAAAGTACAACTATGGTATGTAAAACAAACTTTTAACTAAAACCATGGTGGTGGTTTCCCAAGATTCGGCCCATCGAATTTAAAGCCAAATATACAAACATGTTTAATAATGAACCAATGGGTGGAAATTGGTCTTTAAAATGATCGCTGAACTCTCACTTGGCGTTAAAATGCAAAGTCTGCCCGAGATTCCGCAATTAAACTTTCAGTTGCTTATAATTCTTTAAAGTTTCCTTCAATAAATGTTGTAGTTGCCAATACTATTCTCCGCATCGTTGTTAGACATACATCTTACAAATTAAGAAATTTAACCACAAATAAGAGGATTTCGTTTAAAGAACTAATTTGGATATAGCAAACGCTGAGGGTGCCTAAATCATCCGGCATTTGTAGCCCTTTAATTTGGCACAATGGTTATGGCAAGGCAGTGGATTTTAGTTTTGCCTCCCATGGTGTTTTTACAGCATGCACATAAACAATGCCGCACGCCTTCAATTGCCTTTCAACCACAAAATGAGATTAGGTGTTCCTATGTAACAACAAGGCATAGTCTGCCTTGTTTTTCCAATTCCCATCTAGTATAGGGCTTGTTTAGTACTATTACAAGTGCGTTCAAAGCGAATGATGAAATCAACCAACACAGGCAGAGATAACTCTGTTGTGATAGTGAAGCACGTTTCCCAGAATGCCTCTCAAAGGACTTGTAGTACATTTGTGCAACGTATACAACATTGATGACGTCATCGTAGAGTTTATTAAAGAATAACGTGGGATGTTTAGCAGACGATGTCAAACACATTATTATTGCTTATAAAGGGTGATTTTTTTGAGGTTAGGATTTTCATGCATTAGTATTTGACAGATCACGTGGGATTTCAGACATGGTGTCAAAGAGAAAGATGCTCAGTATGCTTTGACATTTCATCATGAATAGACTTACTAACGAGCAACGCTTGCAAATCATTTTCAGTGAATGGGCCCTAGAAAAGTTGGCAGAAAATCCGCTTTTTTATCGACAAATTTTGTTCAGCGATGAGGCTCATTTCTGGTTGAATGGCTACGTAAATAAGCAAAATTGCCGCATTTGGAGTGAAGAGCAACCAGAAGCCGTTCAAGAACTGCCCATGCATCCCGAAAAATGCACTGTTTGGTGTGGTTTGTACGCTGGTGGAATCATTGGACCGTATTTTTTCAAAGATGCTGTTGGACGCAACGTTACGGTGAATGAACACATTTCGAACCGAACACTGATTTTGGTAATAAAATTCAATGATTTGCAAGCGTTGCTCGTTAGTAAGTCTATTCATGATGAAATGTCATAGCATACTGAGCATCTTTCTCTTTGACACCATGTCTGAAATCCCACGTGATCTGTCAAATACTAATGCATGAAAATCCTAACCTCAAAAAAATCACCCTTTATTTGAAATTGGAAGAGGGCAGTAGTTGACATCAATAGGAGACAAATGAAAGGATAGAGAAATCATGTATGACAAATGTTAGAAATTAAATAAAATTTCAGTTTTTATACCCACCACCGAAGTATGGGGTATATTAATTTTTTCATTCCGTTTGAAACACATCGAAATATCCATTTCCGACCCTAGGTTAGGTTAGGTAAAAGTGGCAGTCCTTTACAGACTCACTTAGACAATTTTAAGCCTATTGTAATACCACAGTAGCGACAGACCAAGGCTTCTGGCTGGAATCGAACCCACGATCACTGTACTGGTAATCCAAGCACGCTACCAACTCGGCGAACGGGGCGGTCTTACCGACCCTATAAATTATATAAATTCTTGATCGGCGTAAAAATCTGAGACCATCTGGCCATGTCCGTCCGTCTTTCTTTTGAAATCACGCTACAGTTATTAAAAAATAGAGATATTGAGCTGAAACTTTGCACAGATTCTGTTTTTGTACATAAGCAGGTTAAGTTCGAAGATGGGCTATGTCGGACTATATCTTGATATCGCCCCCATAAAGACCGATACCCCGATTCAGGGTCTTAGGCCCATAAAAGCCACATTTATTATGCGATTTTGCTGAAATTTGGGATAGTGAGTTCCGTAAGGCCCTTCGACATCTTTCTTCAATTTGGCTCAGATCGGTTCAGATTTAGATATAGTTGCCATATAGACCGATCCCTCGATATAAGGTTTTGGGCCCATGAAAGGCGCATTTGTTGTCCGATGTCGCCGAAATTTGGGACATTGAGTTGTGTGAGGCCCTTCAACATTCTTCTTTAATTTGGCTCAGATCGGTTTAGATTTGAATATAGCTACCATATAGACCGATCTCTCGATATAAGGTTTTGGGCCCATGAGAGGCGCATTTATTGTCCGATTTCGCCGAAATTTGCGACAGTGAGTTGCGTTAGGTTCTTTGACAACTTTCTGCAGTTTGGCACAGATTGGTCCAGATTTGGATATAGTTGCCATATAGACTGATCTCTCGATTTTAAGTCTTGGCCCCATTAAAAGGCGCATTTATTGTCCCATTTCGCCGAAATTTGCGACAGTGAGTTGCGTTAGGTTCTTTGACAATTTTCTGCAGTTTAGCACAGATTGGTCCAGATTTCGATATAGTTACCATATAGAATGATCTCTCGATTTAAGCTTTTGAACCCACAAAAGGCACAATTATTGTCCGATTTCGCCGAAATTTGGGACAGTGAGTTGTGTTAGGCTCTACGTCAGCCCTCTTTGGCCCAGATCGGCTCAGATTTGAATATAGCTGTCATATAAACCGATCTTTCGAGTTAAGGTCTTGGCCCCATAAAAGACGAATTTATAATCCGATTTCGCTGAAATTTTATCGGTCTATATTGGTACCAAAAAGACTAATATTTTGTTCTACAAAATTGAACAAATATATGTACTTAATAGACCACTCAATATGCGTGTAGAATTTGGTCTAAATCGGACTATATTAAGATAAAGCTGCTATGGGGTTTTTGTCCCCATAGCATCTTATGAATATTTCACCGGATTATGACGAATGGTGGTTTACATATATATCCGAGGTGGTGGGTATCCAAAGTTCGGCCCGGCTGAACTTTGCGCTTTTTTACTTGTTGTATTTAAATTTTGGTGACTGGAACACGAATTTCGCTGAAAGAACTCTGACCATGGCCCTTATTATATATGTCGTATTTGAATGTTCCTCCACGACTGCCGAAAATTCGCGGTTTTTTTCTGTGGATATTATGAACAAAACTACTGCTTGCAAGTATCATCTATTACAAAAAGCAAACACCTTAATATCAATGATATATCATCTTTAAATTTTGACAATCAAAGTCGAAAATTTGTCTTTGAATAATTTTGCCTTTAATACATTGCTCAGGTACATATAACTCCCTACAGTTTGTCGATATTTTCGCATTCTGCTATTGCGTGAAGAATTCTGTGTTTGATATGAGAACATGTTCAACATGTTGCATTTTCCCAGCAGTATTTAATGATTCCATCTCTTAGCAAATGAAAATGTCAACAGGTTCCTCATTGACATGTAAGTTATACTTCTCTGCACAAAAGAAATGCAATTACTTTGTCTATTTATCAGTATGTGTGTTGTAATAAATTCTTTGCATTGATGTTACCAAATGATTGCACCTGGAAAATGCAGTTATTCATACATCAGGACAATGTCACCATGATAGTGTTATTTCATTAGCCAAAGGTAAGTGAACGTAATAGAAATGTCAATATCATCTACTGGTGATGCCATGGCTCGTTTCTCTAGCAATAGTAAATGCAATTTTTTAATGACAATTATTAATTATGTTAGCCTGGACCTAATGTACAGTATAAATATAATATTGCATTTGTGGAGTTGTTAAGAGGTTTGAATCGAATTTGAGTTGTATAATATATGCCTGAATAAAATAAAATACAATTTATTAAAAAACAATTCTTTGCAATAAAACTCATTTGTTTTAAACAAGTAGGCCTGAGAGCCAATTATTGTATTGTTAGGTTATTTATTAATGTAATTGGGAACATTTCGGTTGTTGTTGTTTTAGCATTACCTATGAAATAAAAGTTATTAAACTGTCCTCCATAGGATGGGGGTATACTAATTTCTTCATTCTGTTTGTAACACCTCGAAATATTCATCTAAGACCGCATAAAGTATATTTATTCTTGATCGTCGTGACATTTCAAGTCGATCTAGCCATCATCCGTCTGTCTGTCCGTCCGTCTGTCTGTCGAAAACGCGCCAAATTTCGAAGGAGTAAAGCTTGGAGCTTGAATTTTTGCGCAAATACTTTTATTAGTATAGGTCGGTTGGGATTGTAAATGGGCCATATCGGTCCATGCTTTGTTATATCTGCCATCAGGGACGTAGCAAGGATTTGGGGGGGGGGGGGGGGGGCTGGCACCACACATTTCTTCATAATCGAAATTTGCCAAAATTGTTGTTACTGTAAAATTTGGTGAAGATACTTCTTTTTTCAATTATGGTAGCTATTGGTTGCAGGAACTGACACATAGGCGGTGGCATTTGGTCATAAAAGCAGAGCTGAATTTTACACTGATTGCCAACACAGTGCAAATATTTTTTGGGGGTTGTATTAATGGCTTCGAACGCTAAACAACGGCAACGGCTCTTGCTGCTGCTCCGTGTGCACAGGTTCGCATTAACGACGAAAAATGCCAAAAATAGACCTGCCTTAGAGGGCTCCCGTCCCTGGCTACGCCCCTGTCTGCCATATAAACCGATTTTGGGATTTGACTTCTTGAGGTTCTTGCACGAGGTATTTTTTTGTGACTTCCAAGTATGATTCAAATTGGTCTATAACGTGATAAACTGCCATATATACCGATCCTGGATCTTGAATTCTCAAGCTTTCAGGTGGCTTGAGAATTCAAGATCCAGGATCGGTATATATGGCTGTTTATCAGGTTATTGACCAATTTGAATTTTTATCCGATTTGGCTGAAATTTTGCATGAGGTATTTTGTTATGGCTTTTAACAACTGTGCTGAGTGTGGTTGAAATCGATCCATAACTTGATATAGCTGTCACATAAACCGGGTGCAATTATTATCCGATTTGGCTGAAAGTTTGCACGACGTGTTTCGTGCTATATCAGGCTATGAACCGATTTGAACCATACTTAGTACAGTAGTTGAAAGTCATAACAAAACACGATTTGAACCATACCAAATCGTTTTATAACCTGATATAGTTGCCACATAAACCGATCTGGGTTCTTGACTTCTTGAGCCTCTAGAGGCCGCAATTATTATCCTTTGGCTGAAATTTTGCACGACGTGTTTCGTTATGACTTTCAACTACTGTGCTAAGTATGGTTCAAATTGGTTCATATCCTAATATAGCTCCCGTATAAAACGATCTGGGTTCTTGACTTAAACCTCTAGAGGGCGCAATTAATATCCGCTTTGGCTGAATTTGCTGATTTTGTACAACGTCTTCTCCCATGATTTTCAACATACGTGTTAAATATGGTCTGAATCGGTCTACAGCCTGATATAACTCCCATATAAACCGATTTCCTTATTTTACTTCTTGAGCTTCTAAAGGATAAAATTCTTATTCAAATTGGCTGAAATTTTACAAAATAACTTCTACTATGGTCTCCAACATTCAATTCGATTATGGTACGAATCGGACCATAACTTGAAATAGCTCCAGTAGCATAGAAATTATTTTCTTGTATCCTTTGTTTGCCTAAAAAGAGTTACCGAGAATAGAACTCGTCAATTGCGATCCATGGTGAAGGGTATAAAAGATTCGTCCCGGTCGAACATAGCACGCTTTTACACTCTAAGACCGTTCATGACCCTACCGTCCTGATTGCTAATGCCCTGATGGCCAGTTTTGTTTGTAAAGATGTTCACACTCAACGTCCTCGCTTCAACATCACACCACCTTACGCAATCCGTGATTTCCTCGATCTCCGCCTGCAGGACCGTATTATGATCAGGCAGTTGAAAACGGATCTCTGGTACTGGGTTCTCAATGATGGCCTACTCTGTCCTCTAGCTTTGATCCATCTGTGTGGCATGATATACCAGATGGCAAAACTAGGATTCCGTCAATCCAAGACTGTGCCACTGGCAGCAGTACCTCGCACTTGACGTCAAGCTTCTTCTCAGGTATCCGATGTGAAACCTCTTCCATTCCAGCTGTCCTATCATCACCTCGATTATACTACGAAGGTGTGCTAGTATCCTCGAACCCTTCTTCATAGCCTTAAGTCTTATAGCCGCAGTTGCTGCCTCACACTTAGTCTGTATGTCTATGGGTCGGATATCTAGAATAGTCTCCAGTGCCTTAGTATGTGTGCGCATGCCTCTCACTCGACCTTACGAGTCGTCTCAGGTACCCGATCACAAACCTCTTCCGTTCCTTCCAGGCTTTCTATCATTGTACAGTGAGATAAAATAAAAAAAAAAAAACAAGTAAAAGCGTTCTAAGTTCGGCCGGGCCGAATCTTATATACCCTCCACCATGGATCGCATTTGTCGAGTTCTTTTCCCGGCATCTCTTCTTAGGCAAAAAAGGATATAAGAAAAGAGTTGCTCTGCTATTAAGACGATGTCAAGATATGGTCCGGTTCGGACCACAATAAAATTATACAGGGTGGCTGATGAAAGCCGCTACCAAAAAAAAATGTAATAACTTTTTTTCTATTTAATAATAATAATTTAATAATTAATTTAATTAATTAATTAATTAATTTAATTAATAATAATTTAATAATTAATTTAATAATTTAATTTAACATGAATAAAAGAAAAATGTATTCCATACACCGAAAAAAAAATGTAGCAATATTCATCATTGTAGCAATATTCATCAGCCACCCTGTATGTTGGAGACCTGTGTAAAATTTCAGCCAATTCGTATAAGAATTGCGCCCATTGGGGCTCACGAAGTAAAATAGAGAGAACGATTTA
The DNA here is from genome assembly GCF_963082655.1 of Stomoxys calcitrans. Taxonomy (NCBI): domain Eukaryota; kingdom Metazoa; phylum Arthropoda; class Insecta; order Diptera; family Muscidae; genus Stomoxys; species Stomoxys calcitrans. The sequence continues at coordinate 29,170,641 of NC_081555.1, read as the reverse complement.
TATGGGATCTGTATCGGGCTATAGACCGATTCAGACCATAATAAACACGTTTGTTGATGGTCATGAGAGGATCCATCGTACAAAATTTCAGGCATATCGGATAATAAATGCGACCTCTAGGGGTCAAGAAGTCAAGTTCCCAGATCGGTTTATATGGCAGCTCTATCAGGTTATGAACCGATTTGAACCTTATTTGACACAGTTGTTGAAAGTAAAAATAAAATACGTCATGCAAAATTTCAGCCAAATCGGATAGGAATTGCGCCCTCTAAAAGCTCAAGAAGTCAAATCCCCAGATCTGTTTATATGACAGCTATATCAGGTTATGGACCGATTTGAACCATACTTGGCATAGTTGTTGGATATCATAACGAAATACTTCGTGCAAAAATTCATTCAAATCGGATAAGAATTGTGCCCTCTAGAGGCTCAAGAAGTCAAGACCCAAGATCGGTTTATATGGCAGCTATATCAGGTTATGGACCGATTTAAACCATACTTGGCACAGTTGTTGGGTATCATAACAAAACACGTCGTGCGAAATTCCATTCCATTCGGATAAGAATTGCGCCCTCTAGAGGCTCAAGAAGTCAAGACCCCAGATCGGTTTATATGGCAGCTATATCAGGTTATGGACCGATTTCAACCATACTTGGCACAGTTGTTGGATATAATAACAAAACACGTCGTGCAAAATTTCATTTCAATCGGATAAGAATTGCGCACTCTAGACGCTCAAGAAGTCAAAACCCAAGATCGGTTTATATGGCAGCTATATCAGGTTATGGACCGATTTGAACCATACTTGGCACAGTTGTTGGATATCATAACAAAACACGTCATGCAAAATTTCATTCTGATCGGATAAGAATTGCGCACGCTAGAGGCTCAAGAAGTCAAGACCCAAGATCGGTTTATATGGCAGCTATATCAGGTTATGAACCGATTTGAACCATACTTAGCACAGTTGTTGGATATCATAACAAAACACGTCGTGCAAAATTTCATTTCAATCGGATAAGAATTGCGCACTCTAGAGGCTCAAGAAGTCAAGACCCAAGATCGGTTTAAATGGCAGCTATATCAAAACATGGACCGATATGGCCCATTTACAATACCAACCGACCTACACTAATAAGAAGTATTTGTGCAAAATTTCAAGCGGCTAGCTTTACTCCTTCGGAAGTTAGCGTGCTTTCGACAGACAGACGGACGGACGGACGGATGGACAGACGGACGGCCATGGCTAGATCGACATAAAATGTCACGACGATCAAGAATATATATACTTTATGGGGTCTCAGACAAATATTTCGAGTAGTTACAAACAGAATGACGAAATTAGTATACCCCCATCATGGTAGAGGGTATAAAAATATGCCATTTGAGAACAGATAGAAATATCTCTTTAAAATTTGAGGTGGTTAGAGCTGAGGAGTTGACGAGATCGTGTGCAAATACCACAAATGTCTTCGCAAATTGCAAAACACGAAGCCGATCTCGGTCAAAATTTCAACAAATTCAAATAGAAACACGTATATCCTCGAAACCAGTGGAGATATTGTACTTTTTTGAGCACTATCCAGCAAAAAAAGAATTTTGAAAATCGGACCACAAATGAAGGTTTGCAGCCCCAACAATTTTTCGGAATACCAACAATTTTTCGGTGACCAACTTTAGGGGTTTGCCAAAAGGCGCCCGAACCACCTAGGGCTTTGAAATTTTGAACGCAATCTCACTAATATCTCAACTCTAACCTTTCAAATTTCAAAGAGTTATCTCTTCCCGATCTCAAACGGCATAATTTTTCTAGTTTTTTTCGATTTTATCCACTGTGCGCCGCCTTGATTACATCTATCCATTCTCCCAACGCCTTAAGTCTCATAGCCGCAGTGGATGCCTCACTCCTAATCTGAATGTCAATAAGTCGTATATCTAGAATAGGCTGCAGTGCCATAGTGGACGTGGTCCTTATCGCTCCCTTATGCAAAGACAACATGTTCTTTGAACCTGTTGTACTATACTTACGTTGCACTTTTTCTCCATTGCAGTCCACCAAACTACTGTGACGTAAGTAGGCATTGGTGTAATTTTGCTGTTGTAAGGCCAATAGACTATCCTCGGATTCAGGCCCCATTTGGAACCTACGGCCCGTCTATTTAGTGCCGAACATTGGACAGACGGACATGGTTTAACCGGATTGGGAAGAATGTCTTTGTCGAACGGCAAATTTGATCGCAGTCGCAGTAGTGGCGCAATGTACAGTTCATTGTTTTGCCATAATCTTCTTCTTAAATACAAAATTCAATTTGTGTTTGTTTGTATGTTTGTTCCGTATAGACTCAAAAACGGCTGAATCGATTACCTTGAAATTTTCACAGATTGTGTAGGTCGGTCTGGAAGGAAACATAGGCTATATAACTTCTTCATATCGGAAGGGGGCGGACCCTCCCCTTACACCAAAAGTGCTACCCAAAAATAAAAGTGGACCGATCGGGACAATATGGGACTCAAACGAGAAGTATTCGAGAGTAAATTACGAATATGATCAGAAGTTAGAAATAGCCTTAATAATTTATTGATAACGGAAGGGGACTGTTTCCTCCACCGTTACCCCAAAAACACCACATAAAATCTGAAGTGGACCGATAACGACAATATAGGTATCAAATGATAAGTATAAGGGAATCTGGCATACACATTCATGTCGAAGTCTAGGGGGTCACCCCACCCCTACAAAAACACCCAAAATGGGCACATTAGTCAATCACGCATATATGGGACTCGGCTTGTTTGTTCCGTATAGATTGAAACTCGGCATAACCGATTTCCTCGAAATTTTCGGTCAGGAAGGAAACATAGGCTATATAATTTTTCCGTATCGGAAGGGGGGGGGGGGGGGGGGGGGGGGCGGACCCTGCCCCTCATGCCAAAATCACAACCGAAAATCAAAAGTATACCGATCGGGACAATATAGGTATCAAATGGAAGGTATTGGAGAGTAGAACACGAATGTGGCATTTAAATTTGAGTCTAAGTACCCACCGAGCCGCCCCAACAACAAAACTCCCCCAAACAGACATATTGGACGTTCATTTCAATATGGGACTCAAATGAAAGGTATTCGGGAGTAAATTTCGAATCTGGCATACAAAATCAGATCGAAGTATAGGGGGTCACGCCACCCCTCAAAAACGTCATTAGACCCATTATGACTATATGATACTTGGCTGAACCGATTTGCTTAAAATTATAATAGATTGTGTACGTTTGTCTGGCAGGAAATATAGGATATATAATTTTTTGTGTGGATCGGGTGGAGACTGACCCTCCCCCTATACCCAAAAACGCCACCCATATTCGAAAGTGGTCCGTTGGCTACAATAAGGGTATCGAATGAAAGGTATTGGAGACCAGAAAACGAATATGATAATAAAATTTGGGTCCAAGTCGAATTCGAATTCGATATCCGCATTCAGGGCGAAATGTGCCCACCTTAAAAAGATATTAGAGAGTTAAAGAAGGCGCAGCGGAGCGAGCCCAGTTCGCCTTGTGCCTTATAAATGCGTATTTTCCACTGGATCTCTAAGAAAATAATACATTCAACTTTGGGCATCATGTCGGCTCGACTTGTCATTAACCGATCGCTATTACATATGTTGCTTATTAGTATCTAAGGGAAAAATATTCTGGGGCGTGAGAAACTAATCCTTCTTGGTGGCGTAGCGGATTGGCTAATAATGTACATGGTCGTGTCTAATAGTTATTTGGTGCGTATGAGTTAATTTTTAATGTATACGACTTTAAACCTGTGATTGAAATCTTCTTCTTGTTATTTAACTTTCCCTCCTTCATTTTGTTTTGCTCATTTTTTTTTTTTTTTGCCTTCAAACTAATTGGTATTAAAAACAAATGCTTGCTTGTCTGGTTTCTTTATAGGTTAAATAAATACAACAAAAACATGGAGCTGTTACTAAATCAACTTAGTCGGAGTAAACGGGATGCCAATCTAAAGGAATTTCTAACACATCTATTTGTGGATTGCATGGTGAAGTATAAAAACGAATCATGGTTTCGAAATCAATCGGCACAAAGTACTGGTAAGAAAAAATATTCAGTAGAGGATAATACATTTCTAGATAAAATTAGACCTTATTATTACTACTGAAGCGAAATACTCTGAAAAAAGATTCAAAGAGATATGCTTTGTGAGCAACATAAAAGCTCATCACTTCTCATTAGTGTGAGTACTAATGTTTTGTCTTTCAATTGTATGTTCTTTTGTTTTTTTTTCCACAGAATTCCCCACCTCCATACCACGCTATGTAGAAGATGCTGTTCTGAATCAGGGCTCAATTAATTTAGAAAATGTCAATATTGCCGAAGAGGAACGCAATGAGTTGTACGCCACCATAAGTGCTGCCACTCTTTCGCCTAATTCAATTACTTCATTTACGGAGGCCGTGGAAGATGCATTCACAACCAATGGCATGTCAACAACCGGCCAATACTCATCAACAGCTTCCACCCCAACAGAGGAGGTGGCATTCTGTCCCTTGCGCTTTGATGGCTACCTGTGTTGGCCACGCACCCCAGCTGGCACTGTACTCAGTCAGTATTGTCCAGACTTTGTGGAGGGATTTAATAGTAAATTTTTGGCCCACAAAACGTAAGTAGAGCAGGATTAGAGCAGCAGCAATGGGGCTTATCTTTGAGGCAAACGCAATCAAAGTGGGTGTTAAGTAGGTAAATATCTGCGTAAAATGGATATTAATTGGCTTTAATGAAAGTGGAAAGGATTTCGTATAAGTATGGGGTTTGAAAGTACTAGACTAAGCCTAGTCGAAAGTATAGCATTAGACGAAATAATTGTGTAGGCAAACAATGGAATTCAACGAATGTGTTAGGAGGTAAGAATATCTTGAGGCATCATACAAATATTTTGAAATTAATGACTGACGGGAATTTGGAATTTTGAAATGGGTTTTTGAGGGGGGAATGTAAAGGCCACACTTAACACCTTAGAGTTTTAGAATAAAGTATAAGAAATTGAAAGAATTATTAAAGAATGATTTTCAAAGAAAAGTATTGAAACAAAACAAGATTCGACTCTATTTGTGCTTTAAGAAAATTTAGAAAAAATGTTCGAAGAAATATCCTAATCCGCGCCTTTCGACTTGAAAATGTATATGCCCATCTTTGCCGAAAAACAAATGCTAGAAATAATAGATTTTTTCAATTCGAGAGGTGCAGAAAAATGTTTGATGTAAGATCCATGGTTTGTTCGTAGAATTTTCTTATAGATAATGTTTTTGCTATACAATATTAATTTTTTTTCATCTATACAAATCAAACTGTCCCCATATCTAATATCCCATTTTTCTAGTTGCCTAGAAAATGGCACATGGTATCATCATCCCGAGAGCTTACAAGAGTGGTCCAACTATACAAATTGCATTGACTATGAAGATTTGGAGGTAGAATAATCACTTATATAGATTTCTCACTGTTACAACTTTCGATATTTCTATTATCTTACTGTCCTACGTTTCTTTTTTAACAGTTTCGAACATTTGTTAATGAATTGTATGTGAAAGGCTATGCAGTGTCCGCTGTGGCATTAATTCTCTCCCTTATAATATTTTTGGGTTTTAAGTAAGCACTGGCATCAGATTTATTAATCACATCCCTACATAAAAATGTAAACCATTTATTGTTATCAGATCCTTGCGTTGCACCAGGATTCGCATTCATGTTCATTTATTCGCCTCTTTGGCATTTACTTGCATCACTTGGATCTTGTGGTATAAATTTGTTGTTGAGGAGCCAGAAACAATACGAGACAATACGGTAAGTATATAAGAAAACTGTTAACGGTCTTTTTTATAAAAATGAAATGTTGACAAAATATCCTATAGAAAATGAAATTTTGATCAAATTTCCTATAGAAATGAAATTTTAGAAAAATTTCCTATAAAAATGAAATTTTGAATAAATTTCCTTTAGAAATGAAATTTTGACAAAATTTCCCACAGCAATGAAATTTTGATGAAATATCCCGTATAAATTAAAATTTTGTCAATTTTTTTTATAGAAATTGATAAAATTTCCTATAGAAATGAAATTTTGATAAAATTTCCTATAGAAATAAAATTTTAAAAAATTTCTGATAGAAAAAAATTTGATAAAATTTCCCTTATAAATGGGATGCATTGTCCCCTTCCCTACGTCCCACCTCCATGCCCGCCAAATGGATATGTAGTCAAAATTTAACTCAATTGAAAGGTATATGAGAGTAGGTTAGGTTAGTTTGCGGAGGGTGCGGATATTAATCCGCCCCATGCCACGATGGACATACACCTTAGTCAGTAATCGGCTAAAGTTACCTCGAAACAGAAAATCTAAGTCAGGAATTCGGTGTTACTTACAGTTGCTTCATGTCTGGCATTGTGTCCGAAAACAAATGACGGTGTCTGTTAGCCGCAAAAGCCGGGCAATGGCATAGGAAATGCTTCAAGGTTTTTATTGAGAGTAAAAAACGAATAGGATATCGAAATGTGCGGCCAAATCTTAAGACTTTGAGCCGCTCCACCCCTTAAACAATAGGGTGGTGTTTGCATATTTACGAGATGCTGGAGTAGAGTACGAAATCGATACCCGCTTTCGGTACCAGACCTCAGGGGGTCCAGCCCACCTACACAACTCTCGCCAAACTAGACTTATTCGCTGACCACCCCATCCTATGGTGGTGAGTATAAAAATCGCCCTAAGAAGTTGTATTGCAAGTGGTTCTGCCGTTTGCAACATCACATGTCATCCGTTTCCGTTGGCGTGCAGGTTTTAACGAATTCACCGCCGGTTCCGTTCATTTGTTATATCCTCAACCACAGACTGTGACTGGGCACTGTATTGTTATTAGAGGGATATCGTTATCATCAGCGTACATCGATCCTACGTCTATGACTGTGATGTCTGCGTCACAGGCACAAGCTCAAGCGTTGTCGTCCTTGTTCTGTAATCTTTAGGGATCCGAAAACCTTTCGGCCCTGCGGAGTCTAGAGGACTCGTTCACTCCCTCTATAGAATCACAAGAAGAGACTTAAGAGGCGGCCTTGTACGATATCTTTTTATACCCTCCACCATAGTATGGAGGTATACAAATTACGTCATAACGTTTGTAACTCATCGAAATGTTGATCTAAAACCTGTCCTTCCGTCTGTCTGTCGAAAGCACGCTAACTTTCGAACGAGTAAAGCTGGGTGCTTAAAATTTTTTACAAATACTTCTTATTAATGCAGGTCGGCTGTGATTGTAAATGGGCTATATCGGTCTATGTTTTTGTATAGCAGTCATATAAACCGATCTTGGATCTTGACTTCTTGTGCCTCTAGAGGGCTCAATTCTTATCCGATTTGACTGCAATTTTGCACGAAGCTTTTTGTTATAACTTGCAACAACTGTGCTATGTATGGTCAATTGGTAATTGGTCCATAACCTTATATAGCTACCATATAAACCGATCTCCAGATTTGACTTCTTGAGCCTCTGGAGGACGCAATTCTTATCCGATTTGACGGAAGTTGTTCTTATCTGATTCGGTTGACATTTTGCATAACGACTTTTCCTATGACCTTTAACCTACGTGTCAAATATAGTCTGAATCGGTTCATAGTCTGCTATATGTAGCTCCCATATAAACCGATCTCCCAATTTTTCTTCTTGGGCCCCAATAGGGCAACCCTGAAATTTTGCACAATAACTTCTACTTTGGTCTTCATCACCAAGCAGATAAAGAAAATGGAGAAAGTTGGGAACCACAACTTTGAGACAGTCAGTAACTTTATCTACCACGGCACCGCCGTAACCGAAATGAATGACGCCAGTTTTGAGATTAAGCGAAGAATAATACTGGCGAACAGATGCTACTTTGAACTAAGTAAGCAGTTTAAAAACAAGAAGTCAAGATCCCAGATCGGTTTATATGGCAGCTATATCAGGTTATGGACCGATTTGAACCATACTTGGCACAGTTGTTGGATATCATAACAATACACGTCGTGCAAAATTTCAATCCAATCGGATAAGAATTGCGCACTCTAGAGGCTCAAGAATCAAGACCCAAGATCGGTTAATGTGGCAGCTATATCAGGTTATGGACCGATTTGAACTATACTTGGCACAGTTGTTGGATATCATAACGAAACACGTGCAAAATTTCATTCCAATCGGATAAGAATTGCGCACTCTAGAGGCTCAAGAAGTCAAGACCAAGGATCGGTTTATATGGCAGCTATATCAAAACATGGACCGATATGGCCCATTTACAATACCAACCGACCTACACTAATAAGAAGTATTTGTGCAAAATTTCAAGCGGCTAGCTTTACTCCTTCGGAAGTTAGCGTGCTTTCGACAGACAGACGGACGGACGGACATGGCTAGATCGACATAAAATGTCGCGACGATCAAGAATATATATACTTTATGGGGTCTCAGAATATTTCGAGTAGTTACAAACAGAATGACAAATTAGTATATCCCCCATCTTATGGTGGAGGGTATAACAAGGCCACCTCTCGACAGACGAAGACTACACTATACAAGACACTGATACTACCCGTGCTGTTATATGGTTCTGAAGCATGGGTACTTGTGAAAGCAGATGAGGCAGTGCTTGGAGTATTTGAGAGAAAGATTCTTCGTAAAATATATGGACCCGTTTGCGTTAACGGAGAATATAGGCGACGTTTGAACCACGAGCTGAATAAGCTGTATGACGACGATAGCATAGTTACACGCATCAAAATACAACGGCTGTGTTGGCTAGGTCATGTTGTCAGAATGGATGAAGAAGCTCCAGCAAAGAAGTCTTTTGAAGGCAAACACTGTGGTACACTCAAACCGGGAAGACCAAAAGCCCGATGGAAAGATCAAGTGGTGGGAGACACCTCGAAACTTGGTGTCAGAGATAATAGAATGAGCGCAGAAGATCGAGGCGCTTGGAACGCTATTCTATTGGGTTGCCCAAAAAGTAATTGCGGATTTTTTAAAAGAAAGTAAATGGATTTTTAAATAAAATTTAGAATGAACTTTAATCAAATATACTTTTTTACACATTTTTTCTAAAGCAAGCTAAAAGTAACAGCTGATAACTGACAGAAGAAAGAATGCAATTACAGAGTCACAAGCTGTGAAAAAATTTGTCAACTCCGACTATATGAAAAATCCGCAATTACTTTTTGGGCAACCCAATACGTTCGGCTAGTGGAAGAAATATTCTGTCATAGCCAATTAAAGTAAAGTAAAATTGGTCTTCATCATCCATACCATGCATAGCCCGATTTGATATAGCTCCAATAGCATAGCAATTTTTAACCATTGTCCTTTGCTCGCCCTTTAAAAAGATACCGCGCAAAGAACTTGACAAATGTGATCCATGGTGAAGGGTATATAGGATTCAGCCCGGCCGAACTTAGCACTAGTATACTTATTTCTTTTGCGTTAATTAAGAATTTTCTGTAAAAAGCCAATCCGTCAGAGGATTCATGTTTCGGACATTTTATAGAGCCTCCTCGTGGTTTTTTAAGATTCCTCAAATCTCCGTTTAACCAAACAGACTGGGACACACAAAGGGACTGTAAAGGTTAAGCTTACTGCAAACCACACCAGTTCTGGCTCAACTACGTTCCAACAGACGCTACTTCCTTTATTTCTACAGCCAGATCCCTGTGAACGCACTCCACACATGTCAAAGTGTGCCTGAAACTGTACATTTATCAGACCATATTAAACGAATTTGGAATGAAGACACCACCTACTGTTAGAATAACAACAATATTGAGTTTTTCTCATTTCTCATTTCTTAGATCTTTCTTATTTTATTTTGCAATAATTTAATATCTTAAATGTAATTTTTCCTTTTTCATTCTCTGGCTTCGTAATGCTTTTCAAACTTGATTGCCTAAAACCCCCTATTGTCATAGTATTGGTGTATCTCCTTGCATTTGCTAATTCATTACTTCATGTTGGTCAACTACTTTTGGATGTTCTGCGAGGGAATGCATTTACATTTGGTGTTAGTGGTGGTAAGTTGAAATCTTTGCTGCAATGGAAATTACCTTTTGTATTACAGCATAATAAAAACCGAAAAAAAGTTCCTCGTAGATAGTTGTCTAACCATTTTGAGACTGTTAAGTCGTGAGTTTAAAATAACAGCATGGGTGTTGCATACACTTCCCCCTTTCAACCCCAAAACATTTAATTAATGTTCAATTTGCCAGTATCCTTTATCTTTTCCACCAAAGGTATTTGTCAAGGACACAGTTGTTATGCGTTGGTTCAAAATCTTTTCCTGGTTGTCTCCTCTGATCTTTGTGACGGCGTATGGGGTGGCTAGGTATTTTCATCCCGAAGATAACACACAGTAAGTAAAGATTGGGCTTAAAAAGAAGTAGTCCTTTCCTTGGCAGTTATATACATGGAAAAAAAGACAAAAAAATTATTTAAAATGTTTATTAATTTTATTTTTTTTTTTAAATTTTTTTTAAAAATATTTATTAATTTTATTTTTTTTTTTAAATTTTTTAAAAATTTTTATTAAAATTTGTTATTAAATATTAGTAAAATGTTACTAAAATTCATTGCAAAATTGTATTCAATAATGAAAACAATGCCAAATATTTTTTTATCAAACTTCATTAATATAACAATTTTTTATTACCAAAAAATCAATGAAAATTTAATTGAATCTTGAAAAGTATAATCAAATAGCGACAATTTTTTTTCGGTGAAAAAAAAAAAAATCCTTAAAAATCTTTTCTCTGGTTCCTTTAATGAAAATATTATTAACATTATTGAAACGTTTTTCTGCCCTTTTCTCTCCTTTTAACAGCTGCTGGATGAAGGATAGCTTCCTTTTGTGGATATTCTCAGTGCCGGTGTGTGTGTCCTTGGTTTCAAGTTTCTGTAAGTCCGCCTGTTCTACCCCTGGGGGAAATAAAAAAAAAATGTTTATGAGCATTGTTTTTATAAAATATCATTTTGGTGGTTTCCTTTACCTTTGTTTACCTTTCAATTGAACCTTAAATGTCGGTGACTTTATCCTTTCGTTTTTCTTAATGTTCATCGCAGTTTTCCTGGTGAACGTATTGCGTGTGATTGTTCGCAAACTGCATCCACAATCGGCACAACCAGCTCCTTTGGCCATACGCAAGGCCGTACGAGCCACGATTATTTTGGTAAGCATTTGTTTGAGTTGTCCTTTTGTCGAAATACTCGTACTCGTACTCGTAAATAAGAAAATATTATTTTATTGACAAAATTTTTTTGCTTCTTGATTCATTGCCTTTTGCGGCAGGTTCCCTTGTTTGGATTGCAGCATTTTCTGCTACCCTATCGTCCAGACACTGGCACTCCCTTGGAACGTTTCTATCAATTGTTGTCGGTTATATTGGTAAGCCTTCAAGGATTTGTGGTTTCGTTTCTTTTCTGTTTTGCCAACCATGATGTGACTTTTGCGGTGAGAAGTCTATTGAATCGTTTGATGCCCAGTTTGGTTTCTCCACCACCACCAACAAGTAGTACAGGTCAGGTGGCCACAACAACACCCAGCCGTGAGTTAGGAGTCTAAGCGACAGAGGAAATGAGTGAGCAAACGGTAGCTTAACCAAACCGCCCAAATGTCAAGGAACAGTCCACATCATAATCACTCTTTGACAAATTACTATATTGAAATGTCAACCATAATCCCAACCGAATGATCTTCCAGGACCAACCTTTTTCTTTTAGTTTTGTATTTATTAGATAACTATCCTTCTTCAAGGGTTATTTTAGCCGTTTGGCAATTTCTTCTCAAAATGAATCTTTTGTACATTTTGTAATACATACATGTTGAATTGTACTCACAAAATCCTTAACCCATACACTTGTAGTACCATGGACAAGAATCATATATAAACTTGTATAAGAATGTATATCTCACAAATAATAATGAATAAAATATCATATGTAACTGACAGTGGTTTCCACAATAAATGTAACAAATACAATACACGGAATGGAAAATTATATATAAAACGTTTAAGCACATGAGAAAATATTGAATTTGAATTGCAAGGTTACAGCGGGTAAGTATTGGTGTCAGTATAGAGGAAAGCAAAAGTCATGGCCATACATTTCATTTAGTTTTTCAAGGGATGCCAAATAATTTACTGGTATAAGTGCAGCCAGAAGAAAGAGAGAAGAAAATATTCGAAGTTTATTCAGAAGTCGTAAAATTGAAGGCCCAGCAGACACGGCATAGCTGTAAGCACCACACGGGCTGGAACTTTGAGCTCCGACTCGTGTAGTTTTCCACTTTATCATGGGAAGCTTAGCTAAAAGCTAACGGTCGCGTCTACAGTTTGCGGATAGCGGAAAGATGCATATTTATGAGGAGTAAATGTAAATGCTGCCGCGGGCAGTCAGTCATTTCAAGAGGAGAGTCTCAGTGAGGAGTCAGGTGGCACTGACTCTTACTTAAATACTGAGTGCCAATGATACTCAAGATTACTGGAGGAGGCCAGCGTCGGAGCTTGGAGCAAATGGCTAGAGGGATGCATATGCAAACACACATAACCCATGCGGTTGGGGAGCTGGGGCAGTGACTCGCCCCCGGAAAATTATTAGAACTAATCTGAGAACAAAAAGTAATAGCGTGCTAAGTTCGGCCGAGCCGAATCTTATATACCCTCCACCATGGATCGCATTTGTCGAGTTTTTTGCGCGGAATCTCTTTTTAGGCAAATAATTGAATGCTGAACATTGTAGAAGTCATTGTGTTGTATTTCAGTCTATTCGGAGAAGAATTGCGCCTTGTAGGGGCTCAAGAAACAAAATCGGAAGATCGGTTTATATGGGCGCCGTATCAAGCTATATATCGATTCTGACCATATTGGACACGTATATTGAAGGTACAAAATTTTAGCCAAATCGGATGAGAATTGCGCCCTCTAGAGGCTCAAGAAGTCAGATCCGTTTATGTGGCGGCTATATCAGGTTATGCACCGATTTGCACCATACTTAATACAGTTTTTGGAAGTCGTAACAAAACACTTCATGCAAAATTTCAGCCGAATCGGATGAGAATTGCGCCCTCTATCGGCTCAAGAAGTCAAGACCCAAGATCGGTTTATGTGGCAGCTATACCAGGTTTTAGACTGATTTGAACCATACTTCGCACAGTTGTTGGAAGTGATACCAAAACAACACGTCCAAAATTACAGCCAAATCGGATAAGAAGTGCGACCTCGAAACGGCGAAGAAGTCAAGACCCCAGATCGGTTTATATAGCAGCTATATCAGGTTATGAACCTATTTGAACCATACTTAGCAAAGTTATTGGAAGTGATACCAAAACACCACGTCACCGATTTGCACCATACTTAGCAAAGTTATTGGAAGTGATACCAAAACACCATGTGCAAAATTTCAGCCAAATCGGACGAGAATTGGGCCCTCTATAGGGCCCAATCTCGTCCAAGACCCAAGATCCAACAATCCCAACCTACAATCCCGACCTACACTAATAAAAAGTATTTATGCAAAATTTCAAGCGCCTAGCTTTACTCCTTCGGTAGTTAGCGTACTTTCGACAGACGGACGGACATGGTTAAATCAACTTAAAATATCATGACGATCAGGAATATATATACTTTATGGGGTCTTAAACGCATATTTCGAAGTGTTACAAACAGAATGACGAAATTTGACCCTCATCCTATGGTGGAGGGTATAAAAAGAAAAAAAAAAACAACTCACCTCACGTTGACAACTCATGCAAACTAAACAAGTTAAGACGCGCTAAGTTCGATCGGGCCGAACTATAGATACCCACTACCTCGGGAATATATGTAAAACACCATTCGTCAAAATCCGCTGAGAAATGCATACCTTATGCCCCATAGCAGCCATATCGAAATATGTTTCGATTTGGATCAAATACTTATAAGTACAAGTAATTGTTAAATTGTGTATAACAAAATATTGATATTTTTAGTAGCTATATCTAAAAATAAACCGCAGCTATATTCAAATCTGAACCGGTTTGGGCCAAGTTGCAGAAGTATATCGAGGGGCTTAACACAACTCACTGTGCCAAATTTCGGCAACATCGGTCAATAAATGCGCCTTTTATGCGCCCAAAACCTTCAACCGAGAGATCGGTCTATATGGCAGCTATATCCAAAACTGGACAGATCTGGGCCAAATTAAAGAAGAATATTGAAGGTCTCAACAAAACACACTGTCCCAAATTTTGGCTAAATCGAACAATAAATGCGCCTTCTATGAGCCTAAAACCTTAAATTCAGAGATTGGTCTATATGGCAGCTATATTCAAATCTGGACCGATCTAGGCCAAAGTGAAGAAAGATATCGAGTGGCCTAACCCAACTCGTGTCCCATGTTTCAGCAAAATCGGATAACAAATGTGCCTTTTATTGGCCTAAGACCCTAAATCGGCGGATCGGTCTATATGGCATCTATATCGAGATATAGTCCGATAAAGCCCATCTTCGAACTTAACCTGCTTATGGACAAAAAAAGAGTCTGTGCAAAGTTTCAGCTCAATATCTCAATTTTTTAAGACTGTAGTTTGATTTCGACAGACAGACGGTACTATGCCATGTAAAACTTTTCTCCAAGGAGGTGTCGCACTGCGGCACGCCGTTCAGACTCGGCAAAAAAAAAATGAGGCCTCTTAATGAGCTTAAACTTAAATCGGACTGCACTCATTGATATGTGAGAAATTTGCACCAGTTCCTTACGCTTCAGTACCGTATTGTTGCTCTGTTACTTCCCGTCTGTCGGGCCTACAGTTCATTGCTTGATAATTTGCTGCGTCAAACTCAATTCCAAATGAAAATGGCATATTGGATTTTAGTTTTGGCTACTATAAGCCTATTCCTGCAGCCATTAGATCAATATATCTTCGAGTGTAAATATCGCTTCTATTTTCTTTCTGTGGGATTTCAACATTTCAAATGGTTGGATTATTCTAAAAAAAATTAGCTTATCATTTGTTATCGATAACTTCGAAATTGAATAAGATAAAATTTATAAATAAACTATTTTTAGACAACAAAGTATTTTGTGATTTTCACGTTGCCATGTGAATTGAACCGGCGACGTTCAGTGTTATAGGCGGACATGCTAACCTCTGAGCCATTTTTGTCACCTATTGAGTAACTTTAACATTACTCGAATGGCATTGGCATTATGCGAAGTACAACAGCGCGATCCTAATAAAACAACCATGTCCTCTGAACAGAAAGCAAACGCCAGATGGCCATGCTGATATATTCCATGGTGTTGGATAACGCTAAAAAGCAAACCTTAGTGCATCAAACTGAAGTAAAATAAAAAAAAGGGTTGTTAAGAGACACAAAGACTTGTTTTTATTTGCGTCTATTGAAAAGCTGAAGTTAGAGATTTATACAACTGTACAATTGGTCTTTCATGTGAAGTACTAGCACCATCTATTATTACCATTGTGAGGCTTCTAAATGACTAAAAGTATGCACCAAAATTGTATACACAAATTATAAAATAAACCTCAACAGGGAATAAATAATAATTAATGTTAGCAAATAGAAACACCTGTCATTGACGGCCTCGGTAGCCGAGTCAGTAGCGATCTCAGTAACAAGTGCGCATATGTTGTGGGATCGACTCCTGCGGCAGTTGAAATCACACACAAAGGAAATGAAAATAATTGTAAAAGTTTTAGGGAAGAGATTAGGCTTGCATGAGGATTGCAGGTGAATAGAGATGAAAGAAGAGCAAAAGGAAATGGGGGAAGAAAGGGAAAGGGAAAGGATACAAAGAGCATTGTTAAAGTTCGAGGAAAAAGGCAAGGGAAAAAAATTGGTCGAGAGCTGCAAGTGGCAAACAAGGGTGAAAAAAAAGTAAAAGAAATGGAGTATATTTCACGGGACGCCCCATGGGCTCCATTTCTTTTACTTTTTTTCTCCCTTGTTTCATTTCATTAAGAATAAAAGCTAAAATATCAGCATTTTAAAAATAGACTATTACAGCAATTAATATTCAAAAAATTTTGAATTTTTTTGATATTAATTATGCGATTTTGAAGCAATACTCTAAAGTTTTCAAGGAAATAGGAATGAGTATTGCTTCGTCCAGCACCATTACAGAAAGGGATTTTCCTGACGAATCCAACGGTGTCCTCAGAATTTTGAAATTCGCAAAACTAACAATGTTACAGCAATTTCAAACTCACCTCGATTTTTTTTACCATTTTTCCAATATTAATTATATGATTTTGAGCTTGTTTTTTGAAGAAAAAACATGGGACTTGCACTAATCCGATTTTTTTGCAATAATCTACAATACTGTATACTCAACTCGAAAAATTTTTTCGCATCAAAAATTGAAAAATTTCATAAGGGGGTAGCCTTTGCTAAAAAAATGCAAAAAAAAATAAAATGTGAAATTTCACGTAATTTTGTTTATTGTTCGAATCGTTTTCGAATTTCGAACTGCGGAATGCTGGAAAATGATCGAAATTCGAAAAAATGAAGGAGTTACAGCGTTATTGACCTTAAAAATGACCTTGAATTTTTACGCTAAAATAGATTTGATTTTTGCGATGTTTTTCATAGAAAACTTTACACTATTCCTTCATCCAGCACCACTACGGAAAGAGATTTTCCCCACGAATCCAACGGTGTCTGAAAAATTGTGATGTTTGCAAAACTAAGGAAGTTACAGCAATTACAAACTCACGTTGGTTTTTTTGAATTTTTTGGATATTAATTATGCGATTTTGAAGCAATACTCTAAAGTTTTCAAGGAAATAGGAATGAGTATTGCTTCGTCCAGCACCATTACAGAAAGGGATTTTCCTGACGAATCCAACGGTGTCCTCAGAATTTTGAAATTCGCAAAACTAACAATGTTACAGCAATTTCAAACTCACCTCGATTTTTTTTACCATTTTTCCAATATTAATTATACGATTTTGAGCTTGTTTTTTGAAGAAAAAACATGGGACTTGCACTAATCCGATTTTTTTGCAATAATCTACAATACTGTATACTCAACTCGAAAAATTTTTTCGCATCAAAAATTGAAAAATTTCATAAGGGGGTAGCCTTTGCTAAAAAAATGCAAAAAAAATAAAATGTGAAATTTCACGTAATTTTGTTTATTGTTCGAATCGTTTTCGAATTTCGAACTGCGGAATGCTGGAAAATGATCGAAATTCGAAAAAATGAAGGAGTTACAGCGTTATTGACCTTAAAAATGACCTTGAATTTTTACGCTAAAATAGATTTGATTTTTGCGATGTTTTTCATAGAAAACTTTACACTATTCCTTCATCCAGCACCACTACGGAAAGAGATTTTCCCCACGAATCCAACGGTGTCTGAAAAATTGTGATGTTTGCAAAACTAAGGAAGTTACAGCAATTGCAAACTCACGTTGGTTTTTTTGAATTTTTTGGATATTAATTATGCGATTTTGAAGCAATACTCTAAAGTTTTCAAGGAAATAGGAATGAGTATTGCTTCGTCCAGCACCATTACAGAAAGGGATTTTCCTGACGAATCCAACGGTGTCCTCAGAATTTTGAAATTCGCAAAACTAACAATGTTACAGCAATTTCAAACTCACCTCGATTTTTTTTACCATTTTTCCAATATTAATTATACGATTTTGAGCTTGTTTTTTGAAGAAAAAACATGGGACTTGCACTAATCCGATTTTTTTGCAATAATCTACAATACTGTATACTCAACTCGAAAAATTTTTTCGCATCAAAAATTGAAAAATTTCATAAGGGGGTAGCCTTTGCTAAAAAAATGCAAAAAAAATAAAATGTGAAATTTCACGTAATTTTGTTTATTGTTCGAATCGTTTTCGAATTTCGAACTGCGGAATGCTGGAAAATGATCGAAATTCGAAAAAATGAAGGAGTTACAGCGTTATTGACCTTAAAAATGACCTTGAATTTTTACGCTAAAATAGATTTGATTTTTGCGATGTTTTTCATAGAAAACTTTACACTATTCCTTCATCCAGCACCACTACGGAAAGAGATTTTCCCCACGAATCCAACGGTGTCTGAAAAATTGTGATGTTTGCAAAACTAAGGAAGTTACAGCAATTACAAACTCACGTTGGTTTTTTGAATTTTTTGGATATTAATTATGCGATTTTGAAGCAATACTCTAAAGTTTTCAAGGAAATAGGAATGAGTATTGCTTCGTCCAGCACCATTACAGAAAGGGATTTTCCTGACGAATCCAACGGTGTCCTCAGAATTTTGAAATTCGCAAAACTAACAATGTTACAGCAATTTCAAACTCACCTCGATTTTTTTTACCATTTTTCCAATATTAATTATACGATTTTGAGCTTGTTTTTTGAAGAAAAAACATGGGACTTGCACTAATCCGATTTTTTTGCAATAATCTACAATACTGTATACTCAACTCGAAAAATTTTTTCGCATCAAAAATTGAAAAATTTCATAAGGGGGTAGCCTTTGCTAAAAAAATGCAAAAAAAATAAAATGTGAAATTTCACGTAATTTTGTTTATTGTTCGAATCGTTTTCGAATTTCGAACTGCGGAATGCTGGAAA
The DNA here is from genome assembly GCF_963082655.1 of Stomoxys calcitrans. NCBI lineage: Eukaryota > Metazoa > Arthropoda > Insecta > Diptera > Muscidae > Stomoxys > Stomoxys calcitrans. Next base: position 29,151,995 of record NC_081555.1, on the reverse strand, counting down.
ATGATCGAAATTCGAAAAAATGAAGGAGTTACAGCGTTATTGACCTTAAAAATGACCTTGAATTTTTATGCTAAAATAGATTTGATTTTTGCGATGTTTTTCATAGAAAACTTTACACTATTCCTTCATCCAGCACCACTACGGAAAGAGATTTTCCCCACGAATCCAACGGTGTCTGAAAAATTGTGATGTTTGCAAAACTAAGGAAGTTACAGCAATTACAAACTCACGTTGGTTTTTTTGAATTTTTTGGATATTAATTATGCGATTTTGAAGCAATACTCTAAAGTTTTCAAGGAAATAGGAATGAGTATTGCTTCGTCCAGCACCATTACAGAAAGGGATTTTCCTGACGAATCCAACGGTGTCCTCAGAATTTTGAAATTCGCAAAACTAACAATGTTACAGCAATTTCAAACTCACCTCGATTTTTTTTACCATTTTTCCAATATTAATTATACGATTTTGAGCTTGTTTTTTGAAGAAAAAACATGGGACTTGCACTAATCCGATTTTTTTGCAATAATCTACAATACTGTATACTCAACTCGAAAAATTTTTTCGCATCAAAAATTGAAAAATTTCATAAGGGGGTAGCCTTTGCTAAAAAAATGCAAAAAAAATAAAATGTGAAATTTCACGTAATTTTGTTTATTGTTCGAATCGTTTTCGAATTTCGAACTGCGGAATGCTGGAAAATGATCGAAATTCGAAAAAATGAAGGAGTTACAGCGTTATTGACCTTAAAAATGACCTTGAATTTTTATGCTAAAATAGATTTGATTTTTGCGATGTTTTTCATAGAAAACTTTACACTATTCCTTCATTCAGCACCACTACGGAAAGAGATTTTCCCCACGAATCCAACGGTGTCTGAAAAATTGTGATGTTTGCAAAACTAAGGAAGTTACAGCAATTACAAACTCACGTTGGTTTTTTTGAATTTTTTGGATATTAATTATGCGATTTTGAAGCAATACTCTAAAGTTTTCAAGGAAATAGGAATGAGTATTGCTTCGTCCAGCACCATTACAGAAAGGGATTTTCCTGACGAATCCAACGGTGTCCTCAGAATTTTGAAATTCGCAAAACTAACAATGTTACAGCAATTTCAAACTCACCTCGATTTTTTTTACCATTTTTCCAATATTAATTATACGATTTTGAGCTTGTTTTTTGAAGAAAAAACATGGGACTTGCACTAATCCGATTTTTTTGCAATAATCTACAATACTGTATACTCAACTCGAAAAATTTTTTCGCATCAAAAATTGAAAAATTTCATAAGGGGGTAGCCTTTTCTAAAAAAATGCAAAAAAAATAAAATGTGAAATTTCACGTAATTTTGTTTATTGTTCGAATCGTTTTCGAATTTCGAACTGCGGAATGCTGGAAAATGATCGAAATTCGAAAAAATGAAGGAGTTACAGCGTTATTGACCTTAAAAATGACCTTGAATTTTTATGCTAAAATAGATTTGATTTTTGCGATGTTTTTCATAGAAAACTTTACACTATTCCTTCATCCAGCACCACTACGGAAAGAGATTTTCCCCACGAATCCAACGGTGTCTGAAAAATTGTGATGTTTGCAAAACTAAGGAAGTTACAGCAATTACAAACTCACGTTGGTTTTTTTGAATTTTTTGGATATTAATTATGCGATTTTGAAGCAATACTCTAAAGTTTTCAAGGAAATAGGAATGAGTATTGCTTCGTCCAGCACCATTACAGAAAGGGATTTTCCTGACGAATCCAACGGTGTCCTCAGAATTTTGAAATTCGCAAAACTAACAATGTTACAGCAATTTCAAACTCACCTCGATTTTTTTTACCATTTTTCCAATATTAATTATACGATTTTGAGCTTGTTTTTTGAAGAAAAAACATGGGACTTGCACTAATCCGATTTTTTTGCAATAATCTACAATACTGTATACTCAACTCGAAAAATTTTTTCGCATCAAAAATTGAAAAATTTCATAAAAAAATGCAAAAAAAATAAAATGTGAAATTTCACGTAATTTTGTTTATTGTTCGAATCGTTTTCGAATTTCGAACTGCGGAATGCTGGAAAATGATCGAAATTCGAAAAAATGAAGGAGTTACAGCGTTATTGACCTTAAAAATGACCTTGAATTTTTATGCTAAAATAGATTTGATTTTTGCGATGTTTTTCATAGAAAACTTTACACTATTCCTTCATCCAGCACCACTACGGAAAGAGATTTTCCCCACGAATCCAACGGTGTCTGAAAAATTGTGATGTTTGCAAAACTAAGGAAGTTACAGCAATTACAAACTCACGTTGGTTTTTTTGAATTTTTTGGATATTAATTATGCGATTTTGAAGCAATACTCTAAAGTTTTCAAGGAAATAGGAATGAGTATTGCTTCGTCCAGCACCATTACAGAAAGGGATTTTCCTGACGAATCCAACGGTGTCCTCAGAATTTTGAAATTCGCAAAACTAACAATGTTACAGCAATTTCAAACTCACCTCGATTTTTTTTACCATTTTTCCAATATTAATTATACGATTTTGAGCTTGTTTTTTGAAGAAAAAACATGGGACTTGCACTAATCCGATTTTTTTGCAATAATCTACAATACTGTATACTCAACTCGAAAAATTTTTTCGCATCAAAAATTGAAAAATTTCATAAGGGGGTAGCCTTTTCTAAAAAAATGCAAAAAAAATAAAATGTGAAATTTCACGTAATTTTGTTTATTGTTCGAATCGTTTTCGAATTTCGAACTGCGGAATGCTGGAAAATGATCGAAATTCGAAAAAATGAAGGAGTTACAGCGTTATTGACCTTAAAAATGACCTTGAATTTTTACGCTAAAATAGATTTGATTTTTGCGATGTTTTTCATAGAAAACTTTACACTATTCCTTCATCCAGCACCACTACGGAAAGAGATTTTCCCCACGAATCCAACGGTGTCTGAAAAATTGTGATGTTTGCAAAACTAAGGAAGTTACAGCAATTGCAAACTCACGTTGGTTTTTTTGAATTTTTTGGATATTAATTATGCGATTTTGAAGCAATACTCTAAAGTTTTCAAGGAAATAGGAATGAGTATTGCTTCGTCCAGCACCATTACAGAAAGGGATTTTCCTGACGAATCCAACGGTGTCCTCAGAATTTTGAAATTCGCAAAACTAACAATGTTACAGCAATTTCAAACTCACCTCGATTTTTTTTACCATTTTTCCAATATTAATTATACGATTTTGAGCTTGTTTTTTGAAGAAAAAACATGGGACTTGCACTAATCCGATTTTTTTGCAATAATCTACAATACTGTATACTCAACTCGAAAAATTTTTTCGCATCAAAAATTGAAAAATTTCATAAGGGGGTAGCCTTTGCTAAAAAAATGCAAAAAAAATAAAATGTGAAATTTCACGTAATTTTGTTTATTGTTCGAATCGTTTTCGAATTTCGAACTGCGGAATGCTGGAAAATGATCGAAATTCGAAAAAATGAAGGAGTTACAGCGTTATTGACCTTAAAAATGACCTTGAATTTTTACGCTAAAATAGATTTGATTTTTGCGATGTTTTTCATAGAAAACTTTACACTATTCCTTCATCCAGCACCACTACGGAAAGAGATTTTCCCCACGAATCCAACGGTGTCTGAAAAATTGTGATGTTTGCAAAACTAAGGAAGTTACAGCAATTACAAACTCACGTTGGTTTTTTTGAATTTTTTGGATATTAATTATGCGATTTTGAAGCAATACTCTAAAGTTTTCAAGGAAATAGGAATGAGTATTGCTTCGTCCAGCACCATTACAGAAAGGGATTTTCCTGACGAATCCAACGGTGTCCTCAGAATTTTGAAATTCGCAAAACTAACAATGTTACAGCAATTTCAAACTCACCTCGATTTTTTTTACCATTTTTCCAATATTAATTATACGATTTTGAGCTTGTTTTTTGAAGAAAAAACATGGGACTTGCACTAATCCGATTTTTTTGCAATAATCTACAATACTGTATACTCAACTCGAAAAATTTTTTCGCATCAAAAATTGAAAAATTTCATAAGGGGGTAGCCTTTGCTAAAAAAATGCAAAAAAAATAAAATGTGAAATTTCACGTAATTTTGTTTATTGTTCGAATCGTTTTCGAATTTCGAACTGCGGAATGCTGGAAAATGATCGAAATTCGAAAAAATGAAGGAGTTACAGCGTTATTGACCTTAAAAATGACCTTGAATTTTTACGCTAAAATAGATTTGATTTTTGCGATGTTTTTCATAGAAAACTTTACACTATTCCTTCATCCAGCACCACTACGGAAAGAGATTTTCCCCACGAATCCAACGGTGTCTGAAAAATTGTGATGTTTGCAAAACTAAGGAAGTTACAGCAATTACAAACTCACGTTGGTTTTTTTGAATTTTTTGGATATTAATTATGCGATTTTGAAGCAATACTCTAAAGTTTTCAAGGAAATAGGAATGAGTATTGCTTCGTCCAGCACCATTACAGAAAGGGATTTTCCTGACGAATCCAACGGTGTCCTCAGAATTTTGAAATTCGCAAAACTAACAATGTTACAGCAATTTCAAACTCACCTCGATTTTTTTTACCATTTTTCCAATATTAATTATACGATTTTGAGCTTGTTTTTTGAAGAAAAAACATGGGACTTGCACTAATCCGATTTTTTTGCAATAATCTACAATACTGTATACTCAACTCGAAAAATTTTTTCGCATCAAAAATTGAAAAATTTCATAAGGGGGTAGCCTTTGCTAAAAAAATGCAAAAAAAATAAAATGTGAAATTTCACGTAATTTTGTTTATTGTTCGAATCGTTTTCGAATTTCGAACTGCGGAATGCTGGAAAATGATCGAAATTCGAAAAAATGAAGGAGTTACAGCGTTATTGACCTTAAAAATGACCTTGAATTTTTACGCTAAAATAGATTTGATTTTTGCGATGTTTTTCATAGAAAACTTTACACTATTCCTTCATCCAGCACCACTACGGAAAGAGATTTTCCCCACGAATCCAACGGTGTCTGAAAAATTGTGATGTTTGCAAAACTAAGGAAGTTACAGCAATTACAAACTCACGTTGGTTTTTTTGAATTTTTTGGATATTAATTATGCGATTTTGAAGCAATACTCTAAAGTTTTCAAGGAAATAGGAATGAGTATTGCTTCGTCCAGCACCATTACAGAAAGGGATTTTCCTGACGAATCCAACGGTGTCCTCAGAATTTTGAAATTCGCAAAACTAACAATGTTACAGCAATTTCAAACTCACCTCGATTTTTTTTACCATTTTTCCAATATTAATTATACGATTTTGAGCTTGTTTTTTGAAGAAAAAACATGGGACTTGCACTAATCCGATTTTTTTGCAATAATCTACAATACTGTATACTCAACTCGAAAAATTTTTTCGCATCAAAAATTGAAAAATTTCATAAGGGGGTAGCCTTTGCTAAAAAAATGCAAAAAAAATAAAATGTGAAATTTCACGTAATTTTGTTTATTGTTCGAATCGTTTTCGAATTTCGAACTGCGGAATGCTGGAAAATGATCAAAATTCGAAAAAATGAAGGAGTTACAGCGTTATTGACCTTAAAAATGACCTTGAATTTTTACGCTAAAATAGATTTGATTTTTGCGATGTTTTTCATAGAAAACTTTACACTATTCCTTCATCCAGCACCACTACGGAGAGAGATTTTCCCCACGAATCCAACGGTGTCTGAAAAATTGTGATGTTTGCAAAACTAAGGAAGTTACAGCAATTGCAAACTCACGTTGGTTTTTTTGAATTTTTTGGATATTAATTATGCGATTTTGAAGCAATACTCTAAAGTTTTCAAGGAAATAGGAATGAGTATTGCTTCGTCCAGCACCATTACAGAAAGGGATTTTCCTGACGAATCCAACGGTGTCCTCAGAATTTTGAAATTCGCAAAACTAACAATGTTACAGCAATTTCAAACTCACCTCGATTTTTTTTACCATTTTTCCAATATTAATTATATGATTTTGAGCTTGTTTTTTGAAGAAAAAACATGGGACTTGCACTAATCCGATTTTTTTGCAATAATCTACAATACTGTATACTCAACTCGAAAAATTTTTTCGCATCAAAAATTGAAAAATTTCATAAGGGGGTAGCCTTTGCTAAAAAAATGCAAAAAAAAATAAAATGTGAAATTTCACGTAATTTTGTTTATTGTTCGAATCGTTTTCGAATTTCGAACTGCGGAATGCTGGAAAATGATCGAAATTCGAAAAAATGAAGGAGTTACAGCGTTATTGACCTTAAAAATGACCTTGAATTTTTACGCTAAAATAGATTTGATTTTTGCGATGTTTTTCATAGAAAACTTTACACTATTCCTTCATCCAGCACCACTACGGAAAGAGATTTTCCCCACGAATCCAACGGTGTCTGAAAAATTGTGATGTTTGCAAAACTAAGGAAGTTACAGCAATTACAAACTCACGTTGGTTTTTTTGAATTTTTTGGATATTAATTATGCGATTTTGAAGCAATACTCTAAAGTTTTCAAGGAAATAGGAATGAGTATTGCTTCGTCCAGCACCATTACAGAAAGGGATTTTCCTGACGAATCCAACGGTGTCCTCAGAATTTTGAAATTCGCAAAACTAACAATGTTACAGCAATTTCAAACTCACCTCGATTTTTTTTACCATTTTTCCAATATTAATTATACGATTTTGAGCTTGTTTTTTGAAGAAAAAACATGGGACTTGCACTAATCCGATTTTTTTGCAATAATCTACAATACTGTATACTCAACTCGAAAAATTTTTTCGCATCAAAAATTGAAAAATTTCATAAGGGGGTAGCCTTTGCTAAAAAAATGCAAAAAAAATAAAATGTGAAATTTCACGTAATTTTGTTTATTGTTCGAATCGTTTTCGAATTTCGAACTGCGGAATGCTGGAAAATGATCGAAATTCGAAAAAATGAAGGAGTTACAGCGTTATTGACCTTAAAAATGACCTTGAATTTTTACGCTAAAATAGATTTGATTTTTGCGATGTTTTTCATAGAAAACTTTACACTATTCCTTCATCCAGCACCACTACGGAAAGAGATTTTCCCCACGAATCCAACGGTGTCTGAAAAATTGTGATGTTTGCAAAACTAAGGAAGTTACAGCAATTACAAACTCACGTTGGTTTTTTTGAATTTTTTGGATATTAATTATGCGATTTTGAAGCAATACTCTAAAGTTTTCAAGGAAATAGGAATGAGTATTGCTTCGTCCAGCACCATTACAGAAAGGGATTTTCCTGACGAATCCAACGGTGTCCTCAGAATTTTGAAATTCGCAAAACTAACAATGTTACAGCAATTTCAAACTCACCTCGATTTTTTTTACCATTTTTCCAATATTAATTATACGATTTTGAGCTTGTTTTTTGAAGAAAAAACATGGGACTTGCACTAATCCGATTTTTTTGCAATAATCTACAATACTGTATACTCAACTCGAAAAATTTTTTCGCATCAAAAATTGAAAAATTTCATAAGGGGGTAGCCTTTGCTAAAAAAATGCAAAAAAAATAAAATGTGAAATTTCACGTAATTTTGTTTATTGTTCGAATCGTTTTCGAATTTCGAACTGCGGAATGCTGGAAAATGATCGAAATTCGAAAAAATGAAGGAGTTACAGCGTTATTGACCTTAAAAATGACCTTGAATTTTTATGCTAAAATAGATTTGATTTTTGCGATGTTTTTCATAGAAAACTTTACACTATTCCTTCATCCAGCACCACTACGGAAAGAGATTTTCCCCACGAATCCAACGGTGTCTGAAAAATTGTGATGTTTGCAAAACTAAGGAAGTTACAGCAATTACAAACTCACGTTGGTTTTTTTGAATTTTTTGGATATTAATTATGCGATTTTGAAGCAATACTCTAAAGTTTTCAAGGAAATAGGAATGAGTATTGCTTCGTCCAGCACCATTACAGAAAGGGATTTTCCTGACGAATCCAACGGTGTCCTCAGAATTTTGAAATTCGCAAAACTAACAATGTTACAGCAATTTCAAACTCACCTCGATTTTTTTTACCATTTTTCCAATATTAATTATACGATTTTGAGCTTGTTTTTTGAAGAAAAAACATGGGACTTGCACTAATCCGATTTTTTTGCAATAATCTACAATACTGTATACTCAACTCGAAAAATTTTTTCGCATCAAAAATTGAAAAATTTCATAAGGGGGTAGCCTTTGCTAAAAAAATGCAAAAAAAATAAAATGTGAAATTTCACGTAATTTTGTTTATTGTTCGAATCGTTTTCGAATTTCGAACTGCGGAATGCTGGAAAATGATCGAAATTCGAAAAAATGAAGGAGTTACAGCGTTATTGACCTTAAAAATGACCTTGAATTTTTATGCTAAAATAGATTTGATTTTTGCGATGTTTTTCATAGAAAACTTTACACTATTCCTTCATCCAGCACCACTACGGAAAGAGATTTTCCCCACGAATCCAACGGTGTCTGAAAAATTGTGATGTTTGCAAAACTAAGGAAGTTACAGCAATTACAAACTCACGTTGGTTTTTTTGAATTTTTTGGATATTAATTATGCGATTTTGAAGCAATACTCTAAAGTTTTCAAGGAAATAGGAATGAGTATTGCTTCGTCCAGCACCATTACAGAAAGGGATTTTCCTGACGAATCCAACGGTGTCCTCAGAATTTTGAAATTCGCAAAACTAACAATGTTACAGCAATTTCAAACTCACCTCGATTTTTTTTACCATTTTTCCAATATTAATTATACGATTTTGAGCTTGTTTTTTGAAGAAAAAACATGGGACTTGCACTAATCCGATTTTTTTGCAATAATCTACAATACTGTATACTCAACTCGAAAAATTTTTTCGCATCAAAAATTGAAAAATTTCATAAAAAAATGCAAAAAAAATAAAATGTGAAATTTCACGTAATTTTGTTTATTGTTCGAATCGTTTTCGAATTTCGAACTGCGGAATGCTGGAAAATGATCGAAATTCGAAAAAATGAAGGAGTTACAGCGTTATTGACCTTAAAAATGACCTTGAATTTTTATGCTAAAATAGATTTGATTTTTGCGATGTTTTTCATAGAAAACTTTACACTATTCCTTCATTCAGCACCACTACGGAAAGAGATTTTCCCCACGAATCCAACGGTGTCTGAAAAATTGTGATGTTTGCAAAACTAAGGAAGTTACAGCAATTACAAACTCACGTTGGTTTTTTTGAATTTTTTGGATATTAATTATGCGATTTTGAAGCAATACTCTAAAGTTTTCAAGGAAATAGGAATGAGTATTGCTTCGTCCAGCACCATTACAGAAAGGGATTTTCCTGACGAATCCAACGGTGTCCTCAGAATTTTGAAATTCGCAAAACTAACAATGTTACAGCAATTTCAAACTCACCTCGATTTTTTTTACCATTTTTCCAATATTAATTATACGATTTTGAGCTTGTTTTTTGAAGAAAAAACATGGGACTTGCACTAATCCGATTTTTTTGCAATAATCTACAATACTGTATACTCAACTCGAAAAATTTTTTCGCATCAAAAATTGAAAAATTTCATAAGGGGGTAGCCTTTTCCAAAAAAATGCAAAAAAAATAAAATGTGAAATTTCACGTAATTTTGTTTATTGTTCGAATCGTTTTCGAATTTCGAACTGCGGAATGCTGGAAAATGATCGAAATTCGAAAAAATGAAGGAGTTACAGCGTTATTGACCTTAAAAATGACCTTGAATTTTTATGCTAAAATAGATTTGATTTTTGCGATGTTTTTCATAGAAAACTTTACACTATTCCTTCATCCAGCACCACTACGGAAAGAGATTTTCCCCACGAATCCAACGGTGTCTGAAAAATTGTGATGTTTGCAAAACTAAGGAAGTTACAGCAATTACAAACTCACGTTGGTTTTTTTGAATTTTTTGGATATTAATTATGCGATTTTGAAGCAATACTCTAAAGTTTTCAAGGAAATAGGAATGAGTATTGCTTCGTCCAGCACCATTACAGAAAGGGATTTTCCTGACGAATCCAACGGTGTCCTCAGAATTTTGAAATTCGCAAAACTAACAATGTTACAGCAATTTCAAACTCACCTCGATTTTTTTTACCATTTTTCCAATATTAATTATACGATTTTGAGCTTGTTTTTTGAAGAAAAAACATGGGACTTGCACTAATCCGATTTTTTTGCAATAATCTACAATACTGTATACTCAACTCGAAAAATTTTTTCGCATCAAAAATTGAAAAATTTCATAAAAAAATGCAAAAAAAATAAAATGTGAAATTTCACGTAATTTTGTTTATTGTTCGAATCGTTTTCGAATTTCGAACTGCGGAATGCTGGAAAATGATCGAAATTCGAAAAAATGAAGGAGTTACAGCGTTATTGACCTTAAAAATGACCTTGAATTTTTATGCTAAAATAGATTTGATTTTTGCGATGTTTTTCATAGAAAACTTTACACTATTCCTTCATCCAGCACCACTACGGAAAGAGATTTTCCCCACGAATCCAACGGTGTCTGAAAAATTGTGATGTTTGCAAAACTAAGGAAGTTACAGCAATTACAAACTCACGTTGGTTTTTTTGAATTTTTTGGATATTAATTATGCGATTTTGAAGCAATACTCTAAAGTTTTCAAGGAAATAGGAATGAGTATTGCTTCGTCCAGCACCATTACAGAAAGGGATTTTCCTGACGAATCCAACGGTGTCCTCAGAATTTTGAAATTCGCAAAACTAACAATGTTACAGCAATTTCAAACTCACCTCGATTTTTTTTACCATTTTTCCAATATTAATTATACGATTTTGAGCTTGTTTTTTGAAGAAAAAACATGGGACTTGCACTAATCCGATTTTTTTGCAATAATCTACAATACTGTATACTCAACTCGAAAAATTTTTTCGCATCAAAAATTGAAAAATTTCATAAGGGGGTAGCCTTTTCTAAAAAAATGCAAAAAAAATAAAATGTGAAATTTCACGTAATTTTGTTTATTGTTCGAATCGTTTTCGAATTTCGAACTGCGGAATGCTGGAAAATGATCGAAATTCGAAAAAATGAAGGAGTTACAGCGTTATTGACCTTAAAAATGACCTTGAATTTTTACGCTAAAATAGATTTGATTTTTGCGATGTTTTTCATAGAAAACTTTACACTATTCCTTCATCCAGCACCACTACGGAAAGAGATTTTCCCCACGAATCCAACGGTGTCTGAAAAATTGTGATGTTTGCAAAACTAAGGAAGTTACAGCAATTGCAAACTCACGTTGGTTTTTTTGAATTTTTTGGATATTAATTATGCGATTTTGAAGCAATACTCTAAAGTTTTCAAGGAAATAGGAATGAGTATTGCTTCGTCCAGCACCATTACAGAAAGGGATTTTCCTGACGAATCCAACGGTGTCCTCAGAATTTTGAAATTCGCAAAACTAACAATGTTACAGCAATTTCAAACTCACCTCGATTTTTTTTACCATTTTTCCAATATTAATTATACGATTTTGAGCTTGTTTTTTGAAGAAAAAACATGGGACTTGCACTAATCCGATTTTTTTGCAATAATCTACAATACTGTATACTCAACTCGAAAAATTTTTTCGCATCAAAAATTGAAAAATTTCATAAGGGGGTAGCCTTTGCTAAAAAAATGCAAAAAAAATAAAATGTGAAATTTCACGTAATTTTGTTTATTGTTCGAATCGTTTTCGAATTTCGAACTGCGGAATGCTGGAAAATGATCGAAATTCGAAAAAATGAAGGAGTTACAGCGTTATTGACCTTAAAAATGACCTTGAATTTTTACGCTAAAATAGATTTGATTTTTGCGATGTTTTTCATAGAAAACTTTACACTATTCCTTCATCCAGCACCACTACGGAAAGAGATTTTCCCCACGAATCCAACGGTGTCTGAAAAATTGTGATGTTTGCAAAACTAAGGAAGTTACAGCAATTACAAACTCACGTTGGTTTTTTTGAATTTTTTGGATATTAATTATGCGATTTTGAAGCAATACTCTAAAGTTTTCAAGGAAATAGGAATGAGTATTGCTTCGTCCAGCACCATTACAGAAAGGGATTTTCCTGACGAATCCAACGGTGTCCTCAGAATTTTGAAATTCGCAAAACTAACAATGTTACAGCAATTTCAAACTCACCTCGATTTTTTTTACCATTTTTCCAATATTAATTATACGATTTTGAGCTTGTTTTTTGAAGAAAAAACATGGGACTTGCACTAATCCGATTTTTTTGCAATAATCTACAATACTGTATACTCAACTCGAAAAATTTTTTCGCATCAAAAATTGAAAAATTTCATAAGGGGGTAGCCTTTGCTAAAAAAATGCAAAAAAAATAAAATGTGAAATTTCACGTAATTTTGTTTATTGTTCGAATCGTTTTCGAATTTCGAACTGCGGAATGCTGGAAAATGATCGAAATTCGAAAAAATGAAGGAGTTACAGCGTTATTGACCTTAAAAATGACCTTGAATTTTTACGCTAAAATAGATTTGATTTTTGCGATGTTTTTCATAGAAAACTTTACACTATTCCTTCATCCAGCACCACTACGGAAAGAGATTTTCCCCACGAATCCAACGGTGTCTGAAAAATTGTGATGTTTGCAAAACTAAGGAAGTTACAGCAATTACAAACTCACGTTGGTTTTTTTGAATTTTTTGGATATTAATTATGCGATTTTGAAGCAATACTCTAAAGTTTTCAAGGAAATAGGAATGAGTATTGCTTCGTCCAGCACCATTACAGAAAGGGATTTTCCTGACGAATCCAACGGTGTCCTCAGAATTTTGAAATTCGCAAAACTAACAATGTTACAGCAATTTCAAACTCACCTCGATTTTTTTTACCATTTTTCCAATATTAATTATACGATTTTGAGCTTGTTTTTTGAAGAAAAAACATGGGACTTGCACTAATCCGATTTTTTTGCAATAATCTACAATACTGTATACTCAACTCGAAAAATTTTTTCGCATCAAAAATTGAAAAATTTCATAAGGGGGTAGCCTTTGCTAAAAAAATGCAAAAAAAATAAAATGTGAAATTTCACGTAATTTTGTTTATTGTTCGAATCGTTTTCGAATTTCGAACTGCGGAATGCTGGAAAATGATCAAAATTCGAAAAAATGAAGGAGTTACAGCGTTATTGACCTTAAAAATGACCTTGAATTTTTACGCTAAAATAGATTTGATTTTTGCGATGTTTTTCATAGAAAACTTTACACTATTCCTTCATCCAGCACCACTACGGAGAGAGATTTTCCCCACGAATCCAACGGTGTCTGAAAAATTGTGATGTTTGCAAAACTAAGGAAGTTACAGCAATTGCAAACTCACGTTGGTTTTTTTGAATTTTTTGGATATTAATTATGCGATTTTGAAGCAATACTCTAAAGTTTTCAAGGAAATAGGAATGAGTATTGCTTCGTCCAGCACCATTACAGAAAGGGATTTTCCTGACGAATCCAACGGTGTCCTCAGAATTTTGAAATTCGCAAAACTAACAATGTTACAGCAATTTCAAACTCACCTCGATTTTTTTTACCATTTTTCCAATATTAATTATACGATTTTGAGCTTGTTTTTTGAAGAAAAAACATGGGACTTGCACTAATCCGATTTTTTTGCAATAATCTACAATACTGTATACTCAACTCGAAAAATTTTTTCGCATCAAAAATTGAAAAATTTCATAAGGGGGTAGCCTTTGCTAAAAAAATGCAAAAAAAAATAAAATGTGAAATTTCACGTAATTTTGTTTATTGTTCGAATCGTTTTCGAATTTCGAACTGCGGAATGCTGGAAAATGATCGAAATTCGAAAAAATGAAGGAGTTACAGCGTTATTGACCTTAAAAATGACCTTGAATTTTTACGCTAAAATAGATTTGATTTTTGCGATGTTTTTCATAGAAAACTTTACACTATTCCTTCATCCAGCACCACTACGGAAAGAGATTTTCCCCACGAATCCAACGGTGTCTGAAAAATTGTGATGTTTGCAAAACTAAGGAAGTTACAGCAATTGCAAACTCACGTTGGTTTTTTTGAATTTTTTGGATATTAATTATGCGATTTTGAAGCAATACTCTAAAGTTTTCAAGGAAATAGGAATGAGTATTGCTTCGTCCAGCACCATTACAGAAAGGGATTTTCCTGACGAATCCAACGGTGTCCTCAGAATTTTGAAATTCGCAAAACTAACAATGTTACAGCAATTTCAAACTCACCTCGATTTTTTTTACCATTTTTCCAATATTAATTATACGATTTTGAGCTTGTTTTTTGAAGAAAAAACATGGGACTTGCACTAATCCGATTTTTTTGCAATAATCTACAATACTGTATACTCAACTCGAAAAATTTTTTCGCATCAAAAATTGAAAAATTTCATAAGGGGGTTGCCTTTGCTAAAAAAATGCAAAAAAAATAAAATGTGAAATTTCACGTAATTTTGTTTATTGTTCGAATCGTTTTCGAATTTCGAACTGCGGAATGCTGGAAAATGATCGAAATTCGAAAAAATGAAGGAGTTACAGCGTTATTGACCTTAAAAATGACCTTGAATTTTTACGCTAAAATAGATTTGATTTTTGCGATGTTTTTCATAGAAAACTTTACACTATTCCTTCATCCAGCACCACTACGGAAAGAGATTTTCCCCGCGAATCCAACGGTGTCTGAAAAATTGTGATGTTTGCAAAACTAAGGAAGTTACAGCAATTACAAACTCACGTTGGTTTTTTTGAATTTTTTGGATATTAATTATGCGATTTTGAAGCAATACTCTAAAGTTTTCAAGGAAATAGGAATGAGTATTGCTTCGTCCAGCACCATTACAGAAAGGGATTTTCCTGACGAATCCAACGGTGTCCTCAGAATTTTGAAATTCGCAAAACTAACAATGTTACAGCAATTTCAAACTCACCTCGATTTTTTTTACCATTTTTCCAATATTAATTATACGATTTTGAGCTTGTTTTTTGAAGAAAAAACATGGGACTTGCACTAATCTGATTTTTTTGCAATAATCTACAATACTGTATACTCAACTCGAAAAATTTTTTCGCATCAAAAATTGAAAAATTTCATAAGGGGGTAGCCTTTGCTAAAAAAATGCAAAAAAAATAAAATGTGAAATTTCACGTAATTTTGTTTATTGTTCGAATCGTTTTCGAATTTCCAACTGCGGAATGCTGGAAAATGATCGAAATTCGAAAAAATGAAGGAGTTACAGCGTTATTGACCTTAAAAATGACCTTGAATTTTTACGCTAAAATAGATTTGATTTTTGCGATGTTTTTCATAGAAAACTTTACACTATTCCTTCATCCAGCACCACTACGGAAAGAGATTTTCCCCGCGAATCCAACGGTGTCTGAAAAATTGTGATGTTTGCAAAACTAAGGAAGTTACAGCAATTACAAACTCACGTTGGTTTTTTTGAATTTTTTGGATATTAATTATGCGATTTTGAAGCAATACTCTAAAGTTTTCAAGGAAATAGGAATGAGTATTGCTTCGTCCAGCACCATTACAGAAAGGGATTTTCCTGACGAATCCAACGGTGTCCTCAGAATTTTGAAATTCGCAAAACTAACAATGTTACAGCAATTTCAAACTCACCTCGATTTTTTTTACCATTTTTCCAATATTAATTATATGATTTTGAGCTTGTTTTTTGAAGAAAAAACATGGGACTTGCACTAATCCGATTTTTTTGCAATAATCTACAATACTGTATACTCAACTCGAAAAATTTTTTCGCATCAAAAATTGAAAAATTTCATAAGGGGGTAGCCTTTGCTAAAAAAATGCAAAAAAAAATAAAATGTGAAATTTCACGTAATTTTGTTTATTGTTCGAATCGTTTTCGAATTTCGAACTGCGGAATGCTGGAAAATGATCGAAATTCGAAAAAATGAAGGAGTTACAGCGTTATTGACCTTAAAAATGACCTTGAATTTTTACGCTAAAATAGATTTGATTTTTGCGATGTTTTTCATAGAAAACTTTACACTATTCCTTCATCCAGCACCACTACGGAAAGAGATTTTCCCCACGAATCCAACGGTGTCTGAAAAATTGTGATGTTTGCAAAACTAAGGAAGTTACAGCAATTACAAACTCACGTTGGTTTTTTTGAATTTTTTGGATATTAATTATGCGATTTTGAAGCAATACTCTAAAGTTTTCAAGGAAATAGGAATGAGTATTGCTTCGTCCAGCACCATTACAGAAAGGGATTTTCCTGACGAATCCAACGGTGTCCTCAGAATTTTGAAATTCGCAAAACTAACAATGTTACAGCAATTTCAAACTCACCTCGATTTTTTTTACCATTTTTCCAATATTAATTATACGATTTTGAGCTTGTTTTTTGAAGAAAAAACATGGGACTTGCACTAATCCGATTTTTTTGCAATAATCTACAATACTGTATACTCAACTCGAAAAATTTTTTCGCATCAAAAATTGAAAAATTTCATAAGGGGGTAGCCTTTGCTAAAAAAATGCAAAAAAAATAAAATGTGAAATTTCACGTAATTTTGTTTATTGTTCGAATCGTTTTCGAATTTCGAACTGCGGAATGCTGGAAAATGATCGAAATTCGAAAAAATGAAGGAGTTACAGCGTTATTGACCTTAAAAATGACCTTGAATTTTTACGCTAAAATAGATTTGATTTTTGCGATGTTTTTCATAGAAAACTTTACACTATTCCTTCATCCAGCACCACTACGGAAAGAGATTTTCCCCACGAATCCAACGGTGTCTGAAAAATTGTGATGTTTGCAAAACTAAGGAAGTTACAGCAATTGCAAACTCACGTTGGTTTTTTTGAATTTTTTGGATATTAATTATGCGATTTTGAAGCAATACTCTAAAGTTTTCAAGGAAATAGGAATGAGTATTGCTTCGTCCAGCACCATTACAGAAAGGGATTTTCCTGACGAATCCAACGGTGTCCTCAGAATTTTGAAATTCGCAAAACTAACAATGTTACAGCAATTTCAAACTCACCTCGATTTTTTTTACCATTTTTCCAATATTAATTATACGATTTTGAGCTTGTTTTTTGAAGAAAAAACATGGGACTTGCACTAATCCGATTTTTTTGCAATAATCTACAATACTGTATACTCAACTCGAAAAATTTTTTCGCATCAAAAATTGAAAAATTTCATAAGGGGGTAGCCTTTGCTAAAAAAATGCAAAAAAAATAAAATGTGAAATTTCACGTAATTTTGTTTATTGTTCGAATCGTTTTCGAATTTCGAACTGCGGAATGCTGGAAAATGATCGAAATTCGAAAAAATGAAGGAGTTACAGCGTTATTGACCTTAAAAATGACCTTGAATTTTTATGCTAAAATAGATTTGATTTTTGCGATGTTTTTCATAGAAAACTTTACACTATTCCTTCATCCAGCACCACTACGGAAAGAGATTTTCCCCACGAATCCAACGGTGTCTGAAAAATTGTGATGTTTGCAAAACTAAGGAAGTTACAGCAATTACAAACTCACGTTGGTTTTTTTGAATTTTTTGGATATTAATTATGCGATTTTGAAGCAATACTCTAAAGTTTTCAAGGAAATAGGAATGAGTATTGCTTCGTCCAGCACCATTACAGAAAGGGATTTTCCTGACGAATCCAACGGTGTCCTCAGAATTTTGAAATTCGCAAAACTAACAATGTTACAGCAATTTCAAACTCACCTCGATTTTTTTTACCATTTTTCCAATATTAATTATACGATTTTGAGCTTGTTTTTTGAAGAAAAAACATGGGACTTGCACTAATCCGATTTTTTTGCAATAATCTACAATACTGTATACTCAACTCGAAAAATTTTTTCGCATCAAAAATTGAAAAATTTCATAAGGGGGTAGCCTTTGCTAAAAAAATGCAAAAAAAATAAAATGTGAAATTTCACGTAATTTTGTTTATTGTTCGAATCGTTTTCGAATTTCGAACTGCGGAATGCTGGAAAATGATCGAAATTCGAAAAAATGAAGGAGTTACAGCGTTATTGACCTTAAAAATGACCTTGAATTTTTATGCTAAAATAGATTTGATTTTTGCGATGTTTTTCATAGAAAACTTTACACTATTCCTTCATCCAGCACCACTACGGAAAGAGATTTTCCCCACGAATCCAACGGTGTCTGAAAAATTGTGATGTTTGCAAAACTAAGGAAGTTACAGCAATTACAAACTCACGTTGGTTTTTTTGAATTTTTTGGATATTAATTATGCGATTTTGAAGCAATACTCTAAAGTTTTCAAGGAAATAGGAATGAGTATTGCTTCGTCCAGCACCATTACAGAAAGGGATTTTCCTGACGAATCCAACGGTGTCCTCAGAATTTTGAAATTCGCAAAACTAACAATGTTACAGCAATTTCAAACTCACCTCGATTTTTTTTACCATTTTTCCAATATTAATTATACGATTTTGAGCTTGTTTTTTGAAGAAAAAACATGGGACTTGCACTAATCCGATTTTTTTGCAATAATCTACAATACTGTATACTCAACTCGAAAAATTTTTTCGCATCAAAAATTGAAAAATTTCATAAAAAAATGCAAAAAAAATAAAATGTGAAATTTCACGTAATTTTGTTTATTGTTCGAATCGTTTTCGAATTTCGAACTGCGGAATGCTGGAAAATGATCGAAATTCGAAAAAATGAAGGAGTTACAGCGTTATTGACCTTAAAAATGACCTTGAATTTTTATGCTAAAATAGATTTGATTTTTGCGATGTTTTTCATAGAAAACTTTACACTATTCCTTCATCCAGCACCACTACGGAAAGAGATTTTCCCCACGAATCCAACGGTGTCTGAAAAATTGTGATGTTTGCAAAACTAAGGAAGTTACAGCAATTACAAACTCACGTTGGTTTTTTTGAATTTTTTGGATATTAATTATGCGATTTTGAAGCAATACTCTAAAGTTTTCAAGGAAATAGGAATGAGTATTGCTTCGTCCAGCACCATTACAGAAAGGGATTTTCCTGACGAATCCAACGGTGTCCTCAGAATTTTGAAATTCGCAAAACTAACAATGTTACAGCAATTTCAAACTCACCTCGATTTTTTTTACCATTTTTCCAATATTAATTATACGATTTTGAGCTTGTTTTTTGAAGAAAAAACATGGGACTTGCACTAATCCGATTTTTTTGCAATAATCTACAATACTGTATACTCAACTCGAAAAATTTTTTCGCATCAAAAATTGAAAAATTTCATAAGGGGGTAGCCTTTTCTAAAAAAATGCAAAAAAAATAAAATGTGAAATTTCACGTAATTTTGTTTATTGTTCGAATCGTTTTCGAATTTCGAACTGCGGAATGCTGGAAAATGATCGAAATTCGAAAAAATGAAGGAGTTACAGCGTTATTGACCTTAAAAATGACCTTGAATTTTTATGCTAAAATAGATTTGATTTTTGCGATGTTTTTCATAGAAAACTTTACACTATTCCTTCATCCAGCACCACTACGGAAAGAGATTTTCCCCACGAATCCAACGGTGTCTGAAAAATTGTGATGTTTGCAAAACTAAGGAAGTTACAGCAATTACAAACTCACGTTGGTTTTTTTGAATTTTTTGGATATTAATTATGCGATTTTGAAGCAATACTCTAAAGTTTTCAAGGAAATAGGAATGAGTATTGCTTCGTCCAGCACCATTACAGAAAGGGATTTTCCTGACGAATCCAACGGTGTCCTCAGAATTTTGAAATTCGCAAAACTAACAATGTTACAGCAATTTCAAACTCACCTCGATTTTTTTTACCATTTTTCCAATATTAATTATACGATTTTGAGCTTGTTTTTTGAAGAAAAAACATGGGACTTGCACTAATCCGATTTTTTTGCAATAATCTACAATACTGTATACTCAACTCGAAAAATTTTTTCGCATCAAAAATTGAAAAATTTCATAAAAAAATGCAAAAAAAATAAAATGTGAAATTTCACGTAATTTTGTTTATTGTTCGAATCGTTTTCGAATTTCGAACTGCGGAATGCTGGAAAATGATCGAAATTCGAAAAAATGAAGGAGTTACAGCGTTATTGACCTTAAAAATGACCTTGAATTTTTACGCTAAAATAGATTTGATTTTTGCGATGTTTTTCATAGAAAACTTTGATTTTTGCGATGTTTTTCATAGAAAACTTTACACTATTCCTTCATCCAGCACCACTACGGAAAGAGATTTTCCCCACGAATCCAACGGTGTCTGAAAAATTGTGATGTTTGCAAAACTAAGGAAGTTACAGCAATTGCAAACTCACGTTGGTTTTTTTGAATTTTTTGGATATTAATTATGCGATTTTGAAGCAATACTCTAAAGTTTTCAAGGAAATAGGAATGAGTATTGCTTCGTCCAGCACCATTACAGAAAGGGATTTTCCTGACGAATCCAACGGTGTCCTCAGAATTTTGAAATTCGCAAAACTAACAATGTTACAGCAATTTCAAACTCACCTCGATTTTTTTTACCATTTTTCCAATATTAATTATACGATTTTGAGCTTGTTTTTTGAAGAAAAAACATGGGACTTGCACTAATCCGATTTTTTTGCAATAATCTACAATACTGTATACTCAACTCGAAAAATTTTTTCGCATCAAAAATTGAAAAATTTCATAAGGGGGTAGCCTTTGCTAAAAAAATGCAAAAAAAATAAAATGTGAAATTTCACGTAATTTTGTTTATTGTTCGAATCGTTTTCGAATTTCGAACTGCGGAATGCTGGAAAATGATCAAAATTCGAAAAAATGAAGGAGTTACAGCGTTATTGACCTTAAAAATGACCTTGAATTTTTACGCTAAAATAGATTTGATTTTTGCGATGTTTTTCATAGAAAACTTTACACTATTCCTTCATCCAGCACCACTACGGAGAGAGATTTTCCCCACGAATCCAACGGTGTCTGAAAAATTGTGATGTTTGCAAAACTAAGGAAGTTACAGCAATTGCAAACTCACGTTGGTTTTTTTGAATTTTTTGGATATTAATTATGCGATTTTGAAGCAATACTCTAAAGTTTTCAAGGAAATAGGAATGAGTATTGCTTCGTCCAGCACCATTACAGAAAGGGATTTTCCTGACGAATCCAACGGTGTCCTCAGATTTTGAAATTCGCAAAACTAACAATGTTACAGCAATTTCAAACTCACCTCGATTTTTTTTACCATTTTTCCAATATTAATTATACGATTTTGAGCTTGTTTTTTGAAGAAAAAACATGGGACTTGCACTAATCCGATTTTTTTGCAATAATCTACAATACTGTATACTCAACTCGAAAAATTTTTTCGCATCAAAAATTGAAAAATTTCATAAGGGGGTAGCCTTTGCTAAAAAAATGCAAAAAAAAATAAAATGTGAAATTTCACGTAATTTTGTTTATTGTTCGAATCGTTTTCGAATTTCGAACTGCGGAATGCTGGAAAATGATCGAAATTCGAAAAAATGAAGGAGTTACAGCGTTATTGACCTTAAAAATGACCTTGAATTTTTACGCTAAAATAGATTTGATTTTTGCGATGTTTTTCATAGAAAACTTTACACTAATCCTTCATCCAGCACCACTACGGAAAGAGATTTTCCCCGCGAATCCAACGGTGTCTGAAAAATTGTGATGTTTGCAAAACTAAGGAAGTTACAGCAATTACAAACTCACGTTGGTTTTTTTGAATTTTTTGGATATTAATTATGCGATTTTGAAGCAATACTCTAAAGTTTTCAAGGAAATAGGAATGAGTATTGCTTCGTCCAGCACCATTACAGAAAGGGATTTTCCTGACGAATCCAACGGTGTCCTCAGAATTTTGAAATTCGCAAAACTAACAATGTTACAGCAATTTCAAACTCACCTCGATTTTTTTACCATTTTTCCAATATTAATTATACGATTTTGAGCTTGTTTTTTGAAGAAAAAACATGGGACTTGCACTAATCCGATTTTTTTGCAATAATCTACAATACTGTATACTCAACTCGAAAAATTTTTTCGCATCAAAAATTGCACTAATCCGATTTTTTTGCAATAATCTACAATACTGTATACTCAACTCGAAAAATTTTTTCGCATCAAAAATTGAAAAATTTCATAAGGGGGTAGCCTTTGCTAAAATGTGAAATTTCACGTAATTTTGTTTATTGTTCGAATCGTTTTCGAATTTCGAACTGCGGAATGCTGGAAAATGATCGAAATTCGAAAAAATGAAGGAGTTACAGCGTTATTGACCTTAAAAATGACCTTGAATTTTTACGCTAAAATATTAATTATACGATTTTGAGCTTGTTTTTTGAAGAAAAAACATGGGACTTGCACTAATCCGATTTTTTTGCAATAATCTACAATACTGTATACTCAACTCGAAAAATTTTTTCGCATCAAAAATTGAAAAATTTCATAAGGGGGTAGCCTTTGCTAAAAAAATGCAAAAAAAAATAAAATGTGAAATTTCACGTAATTTTGTTTATTGTTCGAATTGTTTTCGAATTTCGAACTGCGGAATGCTGGAAAATGATCGAAATTCGAAAAAATGAAGGAGTTACAGCGTTATTGACCTTAAAAATGACCTTGAATTTTTACGCTAAAATAGATTTGATTTTTGCGATGTTTTTCATAGAAAACTTTACACTATTCCTTCATCCAGCACCACTACGGAAAGAGATTTTCCCCACGAATCCAACGGTGTCTGAAAAATTGTGATGTTTGCAAAACTAAGGAAGTTACAGCAATTGCAACCTCACGTTGGTTTTTTTGAATTTTTTGGATATTAATTATGCGATTTTGAAGCAATACTCTAAAGTTTTCAAGGAAATAGGAATGAGTATTGCTTCGTCCAGCACCATTACAGAAAGGGATTTTCCTGACGAATCCAACGGTGTCCTCAGAATTTTGAAATTCGCAAAACTAACAATGTTACAGCAATTTCAAACTCACCTCGATTTTTTTTACCATTTTTCCAATATTAATTATACGATTTTGAGCTTGTTTTTTGAAGAAAAAACATGGGACTTGCACTAATCCGATTTTTTTGCAATAATCTACAATACTGTATACTCAACTCGAAAAATTTTTTCGCATCAAAAATTGAAAAATTTCATAAGGGGGTAGCCTTTGCTAAAAAAATGCAAAAAAAAATAAAATGTGAAATTTCACGTAATTTTGTTTATTGTTCGAATCGTTTTCGAATTTCGAACTGCGGAATGCTGGAAAATGATCGAAATTCGAAAAAATGAAGGAGTTACAGCGTTATTGACCTTAAAAATGACCTTGAATTTTTACGCTAAAATAGATTTGATTTTTGCGATGTTTTTCATAGAAAACTTTACACTAATCCTTCATCCAGCACCACTACGGAAAGAGATTTTCCCCGCGAATCCAACGGTGTCTGAAAAATTGTGATGTTTGCTAAACTAAGGAAGTTACAGCAATTACAAACTCACGTTGGTTTTTTTGAATTTTTTGGATATTAATTATGCGATTTTGAAGCAATACTCTAAAGTTTTCAAGGAAATAGGAATGAGTATTGCTTCGTCCAGCACCATTACAGAAAGGGATTTTCCTGACGAATCCAACGGTGTCCTCAGAATTTTGAAATTCGCAAAACTAACAATGTTACAGCAATTTCAAACTCACCTCGATTTTTTTACCATTTTTCCAATATTAATTATACGATTTTGAGCTTGTTTTTTGAAGAAAAAACATGGGACTTGCACTAATCCGATTTTTTTGCAATAATCTACAATACTGTATACTCAACTCGAAAAATTTTTTCGCATCAAAAATTGAAAAATTTCATAAGGGGGTAGCCTTTGCTAAAAAAATGCAAAAAAAATAAAATGTGAAATTTCACGTAATTTTGTTTATTGTTCGAATCGTTTTCGAATTTCGAACTGCGGAATGCTGGAAAATGATCGAAATTCGAAAAAATGAAGGAGTTACAGCGTTATTGACCTTAAAAATGACCTTGAATTTTTACGCTAAAATAGATTTGATTTTTGCGATGTTTTTCATAGAAAACTTTACACTATTCCTTCATCCAGCACCACTACGGAAAGAGATTTTCCCCACGAATCCAACGGTGTCTGAAAAATTGTGATGTTTGCAAAACTAAGGAAGTTACAGCAATTACAAACTCACGTTGGTTTTTTTGAATTTTTTGGATATTAATTATGCGATTTTGAAGCAATACTCTAAAGTTTTCAAGGAAATAGGAATGAGTATTGCTTCGTCCAGCACCATTACAGAAAGGGATTTTCCTGACGAATCCAACGGTGTCCTCAGAATTTTGAAATTCGCAAAACTAACAATGTTACAGCAATTTCAAACTCACCTCGATTTTTTTTACCATTTTTCCAATATTAATTATACGATTTTGAGCTTGTTTTTTGAAGAAAAAACATGGGACTTGCACTAATCCGATTTTTTTGCAATAATCTACAATACTGTATACTCAACTCGAAAAATTTTTTCGCATCAAAAATTGAAAAATTTCATAAGGGGGTAGCCTTTGCTAAAAAAATGCAAAAAAAAATAAAATGTGAAATTTCACGTAATTTTGTTTATTGTTCGAATCGTTTTCGAATTTCGAACTGCGGAATGCTGGAAAATGATCGAAATTCGAAAAAATGAAAGAGTTACAGCGTTATTGACCTTAAAAATGACCTTGAATTTTTACGCTAAAATAGATTTGATTTTTGCGATGTTTTTCATAGAAAACTTTACACTATTCCTTCATCCAGCACCACTACGGAAAGAGATTTTCCCCGCGAATCCAACGGTGTCTGAAAAATTGTGATGTTTGCAAAACTAAGGAAGTTACAGCAATTACAAACTCACGTTGGTTTTTTTGAATTTTTTGGATATTAATTATGCGATTTTGAAGCAATACTCTAAAGTTTTCAAGGAAATAGGAATGAGTATTGCTTCGTCCAGCACCATTACAGAAAGGGATTTTCCTGACGAATCCAACGGTGTCCTCAGAATTTTGAAATTCGCAAAACTAACAATGTTACAGCAATTTCAAACTCACCTCGATTTTTTTTACCATTTTTCCAATATTAATTATACGATTTTGAGCTTGTTTTTTGAAGAAAAAACATGGGACTTGCACTAATCCGATTTTTTTGCAATAATCTACAATACTGTATACTCAACTCGAAAAATTTTTTCGCATCAAAAATTGAAAAATTTCATAAGGGGGTAGCCTTTGCTAAAAAAATGCAAAAAAAATAAAATGTGAAATTTCACGTAATTTTGTTTATTGTTCGAATTGTTTTCGAATTTCGAACTGCGGAATGCTGGAAAATGATCGAAATTCGAAAAAATGAAGGAGTTACAGCGTTATTGACCTTAAAAATGACCTTGAATTTTTACGCTAAAATAGATTTGATTTTTGCGATGTTTTTCATAGAAAACTTTACACTATTCCTTCATCCAGCACCACTACGGAAAGAGATTTTCCCCACGAATCCAACGGTGTCTGAAAAATTGTGATGTTTGCAAAACTAAGGAAGTTACAGCAATTACAAACTCACGTTGGTTTTTTTGAATTTTTTGGATATTAATTATGCGATTTTGAAGCAATACTCTAAAGTTTTCAAGGAAATAGGAATGAGTATTGCTTCGTCCAGCACCATTACAGAAAGGGATTTTCCTGACGAATCCAACGGTGTCCTCAGAATTTTGAAATTCGCAAAACTAACAATGTTACAGCAATTTCAAACTCACCTCGATTTTTTTTACCATTTTTCCAATATTAATTATACGATTTTGAGCTTGTTTTTTGAAGAAAAAACATGGGACTTGCACTAATCCGATTTTTTTGCAATAATCTACAATACTGTATACTCAACTCGAAAAATTTTTTCGCATCAAAAATTGAAAAATTTCATAAGGGGGTAGCCTTTGCTAAAAAAATGCAAAAAAAATAAAATGTGAAATTTCACGTAATTTTGTTTATTGTTCGAATCGTTTTCGAATTTCGAACTGCGGAATGCTGGAAAATGATCGAAATTCGAAAAAATGAAGGAGTTACAGCGTTATTGACCTTAAAAATGACCTTGAATTTTTACGCTAAAATAGATTTGATTTTTGCGATGTTTTTCATAGAAAACTTTACACTATTCCTTCATCCAGCACCACTACGGAAAGAGATTTTCCCCACGAATCCAACGGTGTCTGAAAAATTGTGATGTTTGCAAAACTAAGGAAGTTACAGCAATTGCAACCTCACGTTGGTTTTTTTGAATTTTTTGGATATTAATTATGCGATTTTGAAGCAATACTCTAAAGTTTTCAAGGAAATAGGAATGAGTATTGCTTCGTCCAGCACCATTACAGAAAGGGATTTTCCTGACGAATCCAACGGTGTCCTCAGAATTTTGAAATTCGCAAAACTAACAATGTTACAGCAATTTCAAACTCACCTCGATTTTTTTTACCATTTTTCCAATATTAATTATACGATTTTGAGCTTGTTTTTTGAAGAAAAAACATGGGACTTGCACTAATCCGATTTTTTTGCAATAATCTACAATACTGTATACTCAACTCGAAAAATTTTTTCGCATCAAAAATTGAAAAATTTCATAAGGGGGTAGCCTTTGCTAAAAAAATGCAAAAAAAAATAAAATGTGAAATTTCACGTAATTTTGTTTATTGTTCGAATCGTTTTCGAATTTCGAACTGCGGAATGCTGGAAAATGATCGAAATTCGAAAAAATGAAAGAGTTACAGCGTTATTGACCTTAAAAATGACCTTGAATTTTTACGCTAAAATAGATTTGATTTTTGCGATGTTTTTCATAGAAAACTTTACACTATTCCTTCATCCAGCACCACTACGGAAAGAGATTTTCCCCGCGAATCCAACGGTGTCTGAAAAATTGTGATGTTTGCAAAACTAAGGAAGTTACAGCAATTACAAACTCACGTTGGTTTTTTTGAATTTTTTGGATATTAATTATGCGATTTTGAAGCAATACTCTAAAGTTTTCAAGGAAATAGGAATGAGTATTGCTTCGTCCAGCACCATTACAGAAAGGGATTTTCCTGACGAATCCAACGGTGTCCTCAGAATTTTGAAATTCGCAAAACTAACAATGTTACAGCAATTTCAAACTCACCTCGATTTTTTTTACCATTTTTCCAATATTAATTATACGATTTTGAGCTTGTTTTTTGAAGAAAAAACATGGGACTTGCACTAATCCGATTTTTTTGCAATAATCTACAATACTGTATACTCAACTCGAAAAATTTTTTCGCATCAAAAATTGAAAAATTTCATAAGGGGGTAGCCTTTGCTAAAAAAATGCAAAAAAAATAAAATGTGAAATTTCACGTAATTTTGTTTATTGTTCGAATTGTTTTCGAATTTCGAACTGCGGAATGCTGGAAAATGATCGAAATTCGAAAAAATGAAGGAGTTACAGCGTTATTGACCTTAAAAATGACCTTGAATTTTTACGCTAAAATAGATTTGATTTTTGCGATGTTTTTCATAGAAAACTTTACACTATTCCTTCATCCAGCACCACTACGGAAAGAGATTTTCCCCACGAATCCAACGGTGTCTGAAAAATTGTGATGTTTGCAAAACTAAGGAAGTTACAGCAATTACAAACTCACGTTGGTTTTTTTGAATTTTTTGGATATTAATTATGCGATTTTGAAGCAATACTCTAAAGTTTTCAAGGAAATAGGAATGAGTATTGCTTCGTCCAGCACCATTACAGAAAGGGATTTTCCTGACGAATCCAACGGTGTCCTCAGAATTTTGAAATTCGCAAAACTAACAATGTTACAGCAATTTCAAACTCACCTCGATTTTTTTTACCATTTTTCCAATATTAATTATACGATTTTGAGCTTGTTTTTTGAAGAAAAAACATGGGACTTGCACTAATCCGATTTTTTTGCAATAATCTACAATACTGTATACTCAACTCGAAAAATTTTTTCGCATCAAAAATTGAAAAATTTCATAAGGGGGTAGCCTTTGCTAAAAAAATGCAAAAAAAATAAAATGTGAAATTTCACGTAATTTTGTTTATTGTTCGAATTGTTTTCGAATTTCGAACTGCGGAATGCTGGAAAATGATCGAAATTCGAAAAAATGAAGGAGTTACAGCGTTATTGACCTTAAAAATGACCTTGAATTTTTACGCTAAAATAGATTTGATTTTTGCGATGTTTTTCATAGAAAACTTTACACTATTCCTTCATCCAGCACCACTACGGAAAGAGATTTTCCCCACGAATCGAACGGTGTCTGAAAAATTGTGATGTTTGCAAAACTAAGGAAGTTACAGCAATTGCAAACTCACGTTGGTTTTTTTGAATTTTTTGGATATTAATTATGCGATTTTGAAGCAATACTCTAAAGTTTTCAAGGAAATAGGAATGAGTATTGCTTCGTCCAGCACCATTACAGAAAGGGATTTTCCTGACGAATCCAACGGTGTCCTCAGAATTTTGAAATTCGCAAAACTAACAATGTTACAGCAATTTCAAACTCACCTCGATTTTTTTTACCATTTTTCCAATATTAATTATACGATTTTGAGCTTGTTTTTTGAAGAAAACACATGGGACTTGCACTAATCCGATTTTTTTGCAATAATCTACAATACTGTATACTCAACTCGAAAAATTTTTTCGCATCAAAAATTGCACTAATCCGATTTTTTTGCAATAATCTACAATACTGTATACTCAACTCGAAAAATTTTTTCGCATCAAAAATTGAAAAATTTCATAAGGGGGTAGCCTTTGCTAAAAAAATGCAAAAAAAAATAAAATGTGAAATTTCACGTAATTTTGTTTATTGTTCGAATCGTTTTCGAATTTCGAACTGCGGAATGCTGGAAAATGATCGAAATTCGAAAAAATGAAGGAGTTACAGCGTTATTGACCTTAAAAATGACCTTGAATTTTTACGCTAAAATAGATTTGATTTTTGCGATGTTTTTCATAGAAAACTTTACACTATTCTTTCATCCAGCACCACTACGGAAAGAGATTTTCCCCACGAATCCAACGGTGTCTGAAAAATTGTGATGTTTGCAAAACTAAGGAAGTTACAGCAATTGCAAACTCACGTTGGTTTTTTTGAATTTTTTGGATATTAATTATGCGATTTTGAAGCAATACTCTAAAGTTGTCAAGGAAATAGGAATGAGTATTGCTTCGTCCAGCACCATTACAGAAAGGGATTTTCCTGACGAATCCAACGGTGTCCTCAGAATTTTGAAATTCGCAAAACTAACAATGTTACAGCAATTTCAATCTCACCTCGATTTTTTTTACCATTTTTCCAATATTAATTATACGATTTTGAGCTTGTTTTTTGAAGAAAAAACATGGGACTTGCACTAATCCGATTTTTTTGCAATAATCTACAATACTGTATACTCAACTCGAAAAATTTTTTCGCATCAAAAATTGAAAAATTTCATAAGGGGGTAGCCTTTGCTAAAAAAATGCAAAAAAAAATAAAATGTGAAATTTCACGTAATTTTGTTTATTGTTCGAATTGTTTTCGAATTTCGAACTGCGGAATGCTGGAAAATGATCGAAATTCGAAAAAATGAAGGAGTTACAGCGTTATTGACCTTAAAAATGACCTTGAATTTTTACGCTAAAATAGATTTGATTTTTGCGATGTTTTTCATAGAAAACTTTACACTATTCCTTCATCCAGCACCACTACGGAAAGAGATTTTCCCCACGAATCCAACGGTGTCTGAAAAATTGTGATGTTTGCAAAACTAAGGAAGTTACAGCAATTACAAACTCACGTTGGTTTTTTTGAATTTTTTGGATATTAATTATGCGATTTTGAAGCAATACTCTAAAGTTTTCAAGGAAATAGGAATGAGTATTGCTTCGTCCAGCACCATTACAGAAAGGGATTTTCCTGACGAATCCAACGGTGTCCTCAGAATTTTGAAATTCGCAAAACTAACAATGTTACAGCAATTTCAAACTCACCTCGATTTTTTTTACCATTTTTCCAATATTAATTATACGATTTTGAGCTTGTTTTTTGAAGAAAAAACATGGGACTTGCACTAATCCGATTTTTTTGCAATAATCTACAATACTGTATACTCAACTCGAAAAATTTTTTCGCATCAAAAATTGAAAAATTTCATAAGGGGGTAGCCTTTGCTAAAAAAATGCAAAAAAAATAAAATGTGAAATTTCACGTAATTTTGTTTATTGTTCGAATCGTTTTCGAATTTCGAACTGCGGAATGCTGGAAAATGATCGAAATTCGAAAAAATTAAGGAGTTACAGCGTTATTGACCTTAAAAATGACCTTGAATTTTTACGCTAAAATAGATTTGATTTTTGCGATGTTTTGCGAAAAATGGTAAAAAAAACACCGTTGGATTCGTGGGGAAAATCTCTTTCCGTAGTGGTGCTGGATGAAGGAATAGTGTAAAGTTTTCTATGAAAAACATCGCAAAAATCAAATCTATTTTAGCGTAAAAATTCAAGGTCATTTTTAAGGTCAATAACGCTGTAACTCCTTCATTTTTTCGAATTTCGATCATTTTCCAGCATTCCGCAGTTCGAAATTCGAAAACGATTCGAACAATAAACAAAATTACGTGAAATTTCACATTTTATTTTTTTTGCATTTTTTTAGCAAAGGCTACCCCCTTATGAAATTTTTCAATTTTTGATGCGAAAAAATTTTTCGAGTTGAGTATACAGTATTGTAGATTATTGCAAAAAAATCGGATTAGTGCAAGTCCCATGTTTTTTCTTCAAAAAACAAGCTCAAAATCGTATAATTAATATTGGAAAAATGGTAAAAAAAATCGAGGTGAGTTTGAAATTGCTGTAACATTGTTAGTTTTGCGAATTTCAAAATTCTGAGGACACCGTTGGATTCGTCAGGAAAATCCCTTTCTGTAATGGTGCTGGACGAAGCAATACTCATTCCTATTTCCTTGAAAACTTTAGAGTATTGCTTCAAAATCGCATAATTAATATCCAAAAAATTCAAAAAAACCAACGTGAGTTTGTAATTGCTGTAACTTCCTTAGTTTTGCAAACATCACAATTTTTCAGACAGGTGTGGGGGTTTTCCAGTTAGACGTGAAGCGGGGTTAGAGCGGCTGTTGCTTTGAGAAAAGAGAGGCGGTGACGTCACTGGCGGAATTCCCTCAGTCGATGCTGTGTGCACTGTAATAATATGGGATGAACTAGTCTTATTATTCCTCATAGAGCGAGGAATAATAAGTTAGATGACGAGAAGGTAAACCCAATGAAAAAGAGTTAGAAAAAAAATAACGCAATGGTAAAGTTCGGGTATGGATATAGAGACACTAGTTTTATTATGAGAGAAAGAGTAGAGATGTGTTGCTCACCTTGCTGCGGTTGTAGAAGAAGTGGGCAGTTCATTAGTAAAAGAATTGCAGATGAGCTTAAGTACTAAAAATGGCTTAAGATTAGAAATTCACAATATATACACTTAGTGCTAATAGATATTTTCTTACGTGCTACAAATTCATTTACAATTCACAATTTGACTTCATATACTTCGACTTATTCTACGATAGATTGTACTTAAATTAAAGGGACAAATTCAAATTTGTCCATGGCGCCGGCCTTGCGCTTGCGCAAGATTTGGTGAAGCGCATAACACTGTTGCCAACGACTTGATGGCTTCAGATAAAATTAAGTAGTTGGGTTGTGGAGTTAGTGGGCGCTCTTTGTTGGACTTTTGGGTCTTCAATTTTCGTTGGTGCTTGGGTGGTTGTTGTTGGTGGCTTCTTTGACCCTTTGGTTTATTGTGCCTTTTGGCTCGCCTTTGTTGTTGTTGTTGTTGGCCAGCCGAAGCTGAGTGCTGACGTTGGCCAAGGCGTGATTTGGCTGTGGCATTGGACTGTGCTGCTGGATTTCTTTGGGGCCGAGATGAAGTTGGTTGGTTAGATGAGTGCGACTTGGAGGCGGCGTTGGAGCTTTTTGACTTCAGTACAAGTTTTCGTGGGTGCAGCATTGTATGATGCTGAAACCCACATTTTCGGCACGTATCCGTCGACTGACACTCTACTACAGAATGGCTTTTTGCCAGACAATTTCGACAGTAACGGTGTTGTCGAACGGCGGCTCTCCTGTCTTCTACAGTCATCAGTATAAATTGTGGGCAGAACCTGAGGGCATGACGTTTTTTGCAAAGCATGCACTTGTATAAATCTTGGGCATTCATATTTGACCTGAAAGAAGACAGATGTTAATGATTTGGTAATGCAATCAACAAGTGACACAGAGCCTATGAGAACGAGATAAGATGAGTGATAAGATGGTTTAGCAAACACAATGATGCATCGAGATAGTATTATACTAGGATTTCTATTGGGGTTGGTTGAGCAAAGGTAAGTGGCATAATTTAACAATCGGTCGCGTAATGACTCCCGATGCAATTCTTACGTCGGCTACCCTAATGTTCTTGTCCGAACCATTGTGAGTCTTGGCCACTCTTCCTAATCGCCATTCGCTAGGCGGTAGTAGATCATCCATTACGACCACAAGATCGCCGACCCTTATGTTGGGTGAAGCGGTTTTCCATTTATATCGCTTCTGTAGCGTCCTCAGATATTCTTCCTTCCATCGTATAGCAAACTGGTGATGGATTGCCTTAAGCTTCAACCACCTATTCACCAGGGAAATGTCATCAGCACTAGGCTCGGGAAATGCCATGATTGGAGCACCTTTCAAAAAGTGTCCGGGTGTTAGGGCTGTGAGATCATTAGGATCCTCAGAGATAGCGGAGATGGGCCGTGAGTTTAGAACTCCTTCAATTCGAGCAAGGACGGTCGAAAACTGCTCGAAGGTAAACAAATGAGCCCCAGCTACTCTTTTGAAATGGTGCTTGAAAGATTTAACAGCCGACTCCCAAAGGCCACCCATATGTGGAGCATGAGGGGGTATGAACTGCCACTCGAAACCCTGTGTAGCATATTTTTCCGCAATGTCGCTTGCCGCCACCTGAATAAAACTTCTAAATTCTCTAAGCATTTTGCGACTGGCCCCTACGAAATTTCTCCCATTATCAGACACTACCTTTCTAGGTAGGCCTCGCCTCCCAAGGAAACGAGAGAATGCGGCTTCAAATGCTGCTGTGGAGAGCTCGGCACATGGCTCTAAATGTACGGCCTTGGTAGCGAAGCACACGAAAATGCTCACATAGCCTTTCAGGAGAGGGGATCGGCGCAGGGATGAAACCTTAATTTCAAAAGGTCCTGCAAAATCTATACCAGTCACGTGAAATGCTGGTGTAATAGTGCATCTGTCAGGGGGGAGCGGAGCCATTATTTGGACGCACGGTCTCTTCTTAAAAATGATGCAAGTCTTGCATTTATGAATGATGTTCTTCACTCTCGGCTTGAGTCGTGAGACGTAAAACTCTGTTTGAATCATACGACACATGAGAATGCACTCACCGTGGGCGAGAAACTCGTGCAAATGGAGCAAATATAAATGGCAAAGGCGAGAGTTCCCCGGCAGTATGATGGGAAATCGTTCGTTGTAGGGTAAAGAACAGGCCGCGAGTCGGCCATTAACGCGTAGGACTTTGTCCCGATCTAAGAAGGGGTTCAGACATTGTAGTGAACTTTTGTTGGACAATTCCTCAGCCCTACTAACCTGCTTGTATTCCTCAGGGTACCATTTCATCTGGGCTAACCTTATTAAACGGGATTTGGTGTGCCTTACCTCATCTTGGGTAAGAATGGGAGAGGAGTTTCTTGTGTCACCTCTAGATCTACCAAGGCAGTTATGGTAGAATCTGAATATGTAGGAGACTACCCTCAGTGCTCGCGGGTACGAAGAGAATCTGTGCAAGAGGTCTGAATCTTCTACTGTCTCATGTATAACCTGGATATCCAGGCGCTTCCCTATTTCCGGGGAAACCAAAGGGTTCCTGTTCGGCCATTCTGACGGTGGGTTCGTCAGCCAATTCGGGCCATGAAACCACAATGAGTTACAGGTGAGGTCCTGCGGCCTACAACCTCTTGTGCCGAGGTCCGCTGGATTGTCATGAGTAGGGACATGCCGCCATGTCCCCCCTGGAAGAAGGTCATGAATTCTGGACGTCCGATTTGCCACGTACGTTTCCCATGTCCATGGTGGTTTTGTTAACCAACCAAGGACAATGGATGAGTCCGTCCAGAGAGTTATGCCACTAATGTCTAGATCGAAAGTGCATAATACAAAATTGACAAGCTTTGCGAGGAGGTACGCTCCGTTGAGCTCTAGACGTGGCAGGCACACAGGCTTCAGTGGGGCTACTTTGCTCTTTGCGACGAGCAAATTCGAGAAAACAACCGAGTTGGAGGTTTGACACCGAATGTACAAGCATGCGCACATTGCTGCTTGAGACGCGTCAGAGAACCCGTGAAGCTCCACGGTATCAGAGGGATGATACTGTAGCCATCTAGGTATGGAAATCGCCCCGATGTGATTCAAATCATTCACTAGAGAATTCCACTTCAGCAGGGTCTCTGAGCCGAGTTCGTCATCCCAATCTAGCCCTTCTAGCCAAAGTTGCTGTATCAGTATCTTCGACCTGATCACTACAGGGGCAACCCATCCTGCAGGGTCAAACAATTGCGCGACGGCAGAGAGGACCTTGCGTTTGCTCATGGGCTGGTCTGTCGGTAAAGGGCCGAGGGTATAACTAAACGAATCAGTGAGCGCGTTCCATCTGATACCAAGTGTCTTGGTAGTGCTTGATTCATCGAAGCGTAGGAAATCAGAGTCATACAGACTCTCCGGTGGGAGATGCGCGAGCAACTGTGGATCGTTCGCAGTCAACTTGACGAGAGAAAACCCCGCTTGCTTAAGAACTGATCTCAAGTCCTCTTGCGCCCGAATGGTCTCCTCTATAGAGAAGCCGCCGGACAAAATGTCATCGACATATGTCTCTTTCCTCAATGCTTTCGCGACATTGGGAAATTCGTTCTCAGAGTCAGAGGCAAGTTGTAAGAGGGTGCGAATCGCCAAAAACGGTGCGCAATTCAGGCCGAAGGTAACTGTTTTCAGTTCAAAATCTCTCACCGGTCCCTTAGGATCCGGTCTGAAAAGTATTCGCTGATATGCTCTATCGATAGGATGTAGCCATATCTGCCTATACATCTTTTGAATGTCCCCACAGAACACATATCGGTATCTACGGCAGCTGAGGATCACAGATGTCAAATCGGTTTGTAGTGTAGGCCCAGTGTGGAGGACATCGTTCAGAGAGTAACCCGATTTGCTCTTGCGAGATGCGTTGAACACGACTCTCACTTTCGTGGACTTGTGCTCTGGTCGGACAACTGCGTGGTGAGGGAGATAAAAGGAATTGTATTTTCCACCGCAGTTAATCTCCTGAGACGAGGTCTCCTGAGCATGTTCGAGAGAAATATATTCGTTTAACACTGAATTGTACTCGGTGTTTAGCTCGGGATCATCAGAGAGCTTTGTCTCCATCCGATTGTACTGAGCTAGCGCTAGAAAACGGGATGAGCCAAGAAATAGGGCGTCGGAGAATTCTGCTTTGAAAGGCAGTCTCACGACGTATCTACCATCCGGGGATCTGGACGTAGTTTTACAGTAGAACTCTTCACAAAACTGATCTTCTTTGCAAAGAGAGGGAGCCATAGGTACCTCTTCTTGCTCCCAGAATTTTCTTAGAAGTTCGCTTATTTTCACATCTTCGGATTCAACCACGTTTGTGGAAAATGAGAAAATTCTCTCAGTTTGCATTGGACCGCTCAATACCCAGCCAAAAACTGTATTGTATGCTGAGGTATCGCCACATATATTCTTCCTGATACCTTCAATATTTATGAATCGTTCCGAATCATTGCCTAAAATCAGGTCTATTTGAGCGGATTTATTGAAATTTGGATCGGCCAGATCTAGCTCCTCCAACTCTGAGGGATTTGAGATTTCGAACGATACGGACGGAAGCCATTTTGTCATTTTAGGCAATACTATTGCCGAGACTGAAAAGCGGACATCGTATTTCTCCGCAACAATGACTAGTTGGCATTCTTTATTCGACGTCTGAGTCTGTTCGCCAATTCCAAAAATCTCAAAATGCGCTTTAGAAGTGGGAATTTGCAAGCGCTTCTGAATTCTCTGTGTTATAAAGGTCCGTTGAGACCCGGGATCAATAAGAGCTCTTAGCGTAAATAACTCCCCTTGATGTTCAACACGAACTAGAGCTGTTCGTAACAAAATCATGTCGTTGTTGGCCGAAAAATTGGCCTGAACCTGTGAGGATCGCCTTGCGGCTGAAGTTGAGGGAGCTTCATTATGAGACGTGTTTCTTGAATTTATGCCAGAAGATTTTATTTGACCCTTTTCATCCTCGTGACCAGAATGGGTTGTATTATTCTCAGTTTTTTCTTCTGGCTTACCTCTTAGATGAAGCAGAGAGTGGTGTGGCTTATGACAAATGATGCAAGTGTTCACGCTCTTGCAATTTGTCCTGAGATGAGATGAGGAGAGACAGTTTATGCACAATTTGTGTTTGTATGCAAAATCTATGCGTTGTTGTGCAGTATATTTCCGAAACTGTCCACAACTCCTTATTGTGTGGTCGGAACTGCACAGGGGGCAAGAAGAGCTTAGCTTTTCTTGCGAGTGATAAGTTTGAATCTTACCACTGCTTTGAGACGGGAGCGAACTTCTGGTCTTTGTGGCTTTTATGCTCGAGAGCCGTTCCACGATTTCATACCTGTTGATGAGAAATTCATCGAGCTGATTCCAGGTAGGAAGATCGCGATGAGATCTGAGGGATTGTTCCCACAGAGCCAGCGTTTCATCTGGCAACTTGGTCGAAACCAAGTATAGCAGTATGGGATCCCAGCTTTCTACATTGACGTCAAGAGTCTTGAGAGTGCAGAGACAATCATTCACGGTGGATTGAATTTTGTGAATTGCCTCACTGTTCTCCACAGAAGCTGAAGGAATGTTGAAGAGAATCTTTAACTGATTATCTACTAAGACTCGCTTGTTCTCATAGCGAGCCTTTAGAGCACTCCAAGCGAGCTCGAAGTTTTCGTCGCAAAGAGTGTATCTTTTGACTATGGCGCCGGCCGCACCCCTAGTCTTGTTCCGCAAATGATACAATTTCTGAGCTCTTGTCAATTTCGGATGGTTGACGTAAACCGCCGTGAACATGTCACGGAATGACGGCCATTCTTCGTAACCTCCTTTAAATACCTCTGTATCACATGGCGGGACTTTGATGTAACTGTTAGCAACATCTTGAGAAGAGTGGTTAACCGAAGGCTGGGGAATGTAAGCGGGAATAAGGCTATGTCTCGCGTTTTGGCGAGAATTTCCACCTGACATTCTTAGAATATCTAGGATTTGGGACCTCGCCGTGTAATAGGCCTCGGAGCTTGCATTGAAATTAATTCTAGCATTCTCCCGGAAGTCTTTGGTATTGACATTCCTTGGAGCTAGCATGAGACCTTCATAGGTAGCCTGCAGTCGTTGCCACCGATTCTCGAGATCTTCCAATTTCACTTCCAATACCGAATCAGTTTGATCCTGAATGTCACTCTGTTCAAACTGAGTGCAAAAGTTGATCAAATGGTCACAATCGAAAAGAAACTTGTCATGGCTCGACGAAGTTTTGATTGCGGAAGCGGAATTCGATAAAGGATTAGATACTGAAGGCTGTGACGCCAAGTCTGTCGTTGCGTTTTCCAAGTTCATCATGTATTAATTTCGTAAAATAAAGTGAACGAGGGAAAAGAGAGCGAGTAAGCGTACAACACAGTGTACGATGAGAAAGTGGGTGAGTTAGCGAAGAGTAAAGAGTTTTCAATTCCGGTCTGAAAACAAATCTAGCGTAGCAGAATTATTTGGTAAAAAGTCGTAAGAAATTTCGTTTGCCTCTGGAAACACAGGGAGATAGAAACAATTTTGATTTGCGATTGAATTGAGTGCAAGCGTAAAGCTCCGATGAATAGTCAAAATTGTTCCGCTAACAAGAGAGGTGACAATATTCTGAATAATTAAAGTAGCGGGTCTTGCATCATATGCCAAATATACATAATTAAAAATTCAGAATCTTTGCGGGCGTCTAAAGGGTAGTCTTAGACTCAAAGCGACAATACCAAAGGCCAGATTTCAGAGTCAACCCACATAATTCACAGTGAGGGACTGAAATCTCCGACATGAGCGTAATAGGATGGACAAGTGGTGTCTGAAAATTAAATTTCTATTGAATGCACCAAACTTGTGAAACGCGGTCCAATAGAGCAACCCCTACTGTATAGGAAAGTGCATTAAGAGACTTGGGCAATTAGGGTATTCAATAATTCACAACACCTGCAGATGGTAGTTGTTGAAATTTACTTGGAGTTGGTTTCTTGATCATATGTGTAAATCAATTTCCAAAAATTGTAAAAACACATACGCCTTTATAACCCCAAAAATTTCTTCAAATATCTCTGTTTAATTCATAAAAAAATTTTTAACTTGTTAAACAAGTTCACACAAAGGCTGAAAATCAGGTAAACAATACGTATATGATTTGTAATGAAAAGGGTTAGTTAATATATATATTGACTCTGTTAGTATGTAAACTATTCCTGCTTATCAATTCAGATTACATATGAATTGAAAGGTAAATCTCCACGAATGCACTGCCGCTGTATTTATCCAACATTTATTTATTTATTTTTTATCTTTTTTTTTCGAGTGTATGTCTGCTGGCGTTATATGAACACCACTGTTCTTCTACTCCCAAACTTCTATTCTATTTCTATGGACGGGTTGGTTTTCCGTCAACT
This sequence comes from Stomoxys calcitrans, assembly GCF_963082655.1. NCBI lineage: Eukaryota > Metazoa > Arthropoda > Insecta > Diptera > Muscidae > Stomoxys > Stomoxys calcitrans. Next base: position 29,113,030 of record NC_081555.1, on the reverse strand, counting down.
TACATAAGCACGGAAATTTTTTCAGAAAAACATGACTCCCACAACATATTACCAACCCCCTAGTCTGGCAACACCGCGTATTTGGTGGTTTGTTTTGATCCTCATATGACCACTTCTAGTGAGAGCGAACCAACCTGCCTACATATGTACGTGTGTGTATCAGGTGGCTGAACGCGTGGGCTCTGCCTGTTGAGCAGCGACAGAGTCAATGCGTAGGGAGTAAGCAGCACGGACGAGACCCCTTGAACAAACATACACTCATACTTGCCAATAACAAAGCTTAAGCGGAGAATGGCGTTTATGTTTTTTTCACTTTGTTTATTTACGCTTTATGTCTTCAGTTTAATTTTCTCTTTTTTTCGTAACCCAGTTGCTTTGATAGGTTCGTGGTTGTTTTTTTTTTTTGTTTACGTTTGTCGCAGGTGGATGATGGTGATTATACTTGAAATGTAAATGGAGATAGAATCGTGCAATAATGTACGTTTTTTTTGTGAGGGAGCCGTGCAATAAAAACTATAGTGCTGTGATTTAGAATTAGTGTTTCAATAAGTGCGATATTATTTTTTTTACACTTCTTTTAAATTTTGCCCTTTGTTTTCCTTTTAATTATTTCATTTCCATTTAGCTTCAAATCTATTTAAATGTAATAAATTCTTCTTCTTGTAAGTGTGTGTCTGTCTGTCTGAGTGCTTCTTCTTTTCCTTTGCTCTTCATTCGTGGTTGGCATTGGCCTTTCCTGTTGCAGTTTAGTTATTTGTTCTCTTCTCAATACCAATCTAATGAGAGAGCTAACATTAATCTCTGTTCCCTTATACACTGTACGAAACGATCGTTGAACTTTATGTTGTATATAGAACCGCCTATGTATTACCGAATCTTATGTTTTTGGTATAAATTATGTACTTTTCCTTGTAATCATAATCCGTTATGTAGACTTTAAACGACTTTCATTTGACTTTAACGGGATTTATGGCTACGAACAAAATAACACTACTTTTAAGCAATTTTCAGAGACGGGTAAAAATATGTTTTGAATAACGTTATTTTCAGCACTTTTCACCGTGTCCAACACATGAGGACAGACAGAAACAACACTTCTTTGCACTTTTAGCACTTTCCTCTCACAATTGACGATTCTATCTTTTTATGTATATAGACATAGGCATTTACATACACACTTTTTGAGAGAAATAGAGACGAGCTGATAATCTCCGCAGTATAACAAATTTTATCTCTTTTTTAAGGGATTTTACGTAGAATTTCCCCTGTTTCACTCCGCATTTAAAAATGCGTTTTTTAATTTTCACATGCGATTTTGACCTTCTGTAAATTTTGTGTGTGGCACTATCTCCTTTTTTCTTTCTCTTTTTTTTTTTTTTTTGAGTGTGTATGTAATGTATGCTGCCTTTTTATGTCTTTTTGTTTTGTTTGACTTGACTTCTTAGACAACTTATGTGGTTTCACTTACCGAAACGATGACACACATCTACGTATGCTAGACACTGCAGATGGGATTTACCTCAATTGATGGTTAACTCAGTGAACGGTTTCGAAGGACCATGGACAGGAGTGGGGGTTTTCCAGTTAGACGTGAAGCGGGGTTAGAGCGGCTGTTGCTTTGAGAAAAGAGAGGCGGTGACGTCACTGGCGGAATTCCCTCAGTCGATGCTGTGTGCACTGTAATAATATGCGATGAACTAGTCTTATTATTCCTCATAGAGCGAGGAATAATAAGTTAGATGACGAGAAGGTAAACCCAATGAAAAAGAGTTAGAAAAAAAATAACGCAATGGTAAAGTTCGGGTATGGATATAGAGACACTAGTTTTATTATGAGAGAAAGAGTAGAGATGTGTTGCTCACCTTGCTGCGGTTGTAGAAGAAGTGGGCAGTTCATTAGTAAAAGAATTGCAGATGAGCTTAAGTACTAAAAATGGCTTAAGATTAGAAATTCACAATATATACACTTAGTGCTAATAGATATTTTCTTACGTGCTACAAATTCATTTACAATTCACAATTTGACTTCATATACTTCGACTTATTCTACGATAGATTGTACTTAAATTAAAGGGACAAATTCAAATTTGTCCAATGGGACTTGCACTAATCCGATTTTTTTGCAATAATCTACAATACTGTATACTCAACTCGAAAAATTTTTTCGCATCAAAAATTGAAAAATTTCATAAGGGGGTAGCCCTTGCTAAAAAAATGCAAAAAAAATAAAATGTGAAATTTCACGTAATTTTGTTTATTGTTCGAATCGTTTTCGAATTTCGAACTGCGGAATGCTGGAAAATGATCGAAATTCGAAAAAATGAAGGAGTTACAGCGTTATTGACCTTAAAAATGACCTTGAATTTTTACGCTAAAATAGATTTGATTTTTGCGATGTTTTTCATAGAAAACTTTACACTATTCCTTCATCCAGCACCACTACGGAAAGAGATTTTCCCCACGAATCCAACGGTGTCTGAAAAATTGTGATGTTTGCAAAACTAAGGAAGTTACAGCAATTACAAACTCACGTTGGTTTTTTTGAATTTTTTGGATATTAATTATGCGATTTTGAAGCAATACTCTAAAGTTTTCAAGGAAATAGGAATGAGTATTGCTTCGTCCAGCACCATTACAGAAAGGGATTTTCCTGACGAATCCAACGGTGTCCTCAGAATTTTGAAATTCGCAAAACTAACAATGTTACAGCAATTTCAAACTCACCTCGATTTTTTTACCATTTTTCCAATATTAATTATACGATTTTGAGCTTGTTTTTTGAAGAAAAAACATGGGACTTGCACTAATCCGATTTTTTTGCAATAATCTACAATACTGTATACTCAACTCGAAAAATTTTTTCGCATCAAAAATTGAAAAATTTCATAAGGGGGTAGCCTTTGCTAAAAAAATGCAAAAAAAATAAAATGTGAAATTTCACGTAATTTTGTTTATTGTTCGAATCGTTTTCGAATTTCGAACTGCGGAATGCTGGAAAATGATCAAAATTCGAAAAAATGAAGGAGTTACAGCGTTATTGACCTTAAAAATGACCTTGAATTTTTACGCTAAAATAGATTTGATTTTTGCGATGTTTTTCATAGAAAACTTTACACTATTCCTTCATCCAGCACCACTACGGAAAGAGATTTTCCCCACGAATCCAACGGTGTCTGAAAAATTGTGATGTTTGCAAAACTAAGGAAGTTACAGCAATTACAAACTCACGTTGGTTTTTTTGAATTTTTTGGATATTAATTATGCGATTTTGAAGCAATACTCTAAAGTTTTCAAGGAAATAGGAATGAGTATTGCTTCGTCCAGCACCATTACAGAAAGGGATTTTCCTGACGAATCCAACGGTGTCCTCAGAATTTTGAAATTCGCAAAACTAACAATGTTACAGCAATTTCAAACTCACCTCGATTTTTTTTACCATTTTTCCAATATTAATTATACGATTTTGAGCTTGTTTTTTGAAGAAAAAACATGGGACTTGCACTAATCCGATTTTTTTGCAATAATCTACAATACTGTATACTCAACTCGAAAAATTTTTTCGCATCAAAAATTGAAAAATTTCATAAGGGGGTAGCCTTTGCTAAAAAAATGCAAAAAAAATAAAATGTGAAATTTCACGTAATTTTGTTTATTGTTCGAATCGTTTTCGAATTTCGAACTGCGGAATGCTGGAAAATGATCGAAATTCGAAAAAATGAAGGAGTTACAGCGTTATTGACCTTAAAAATGACCTTGAATTTTTACGCTAAAATAGATTTGATTTTTGCGATGTTTTTCATAGAAAACTTTACACTATTCCTTCATCCAGCACCACTACGGAAAGAGATTTTCCCCGCGAATCCAACGGTGTCTGAAAAATTGTGATGTTTGCAAAACTAAGGAAGTTACAGCAATTACAAACTCACGTTGGTTTTTTTGAATTTTTTGGATATTAATTATGCGATTTTGAAGCAATACTCTAAAGTTTTCAAGGAAATAGGAATGAGTATTGCTTCGTCCAGCACCATTACAGAAAGGGATTTTCCTGACGAATCCAACGGTGTCCTCAGAATTTTGAAATTCGCAAAACTAACAATGTTACAGCAATTTCAAACTCACCTCGATTTTTTTTACCATTTTTCCAATATTAATTATACGATTTTGAGCTTGTTTTTTGAAGAAAAAACATGGGACTTGCACTAATCCGATTTTTTTGCAATAATCTACAATACTGTATACTCAACTCGAAAAATTTTTTCGCATCAAAAATTGAAAAATTTCATAAGGGGGTAGCCTTTGCTAAAAAAATGCAAAAAAAAATAAAATGTGAAATTTCACGTAATTTTGTTTATTGTTCGAATCGTTTTCGAATTTCGAACTGCGGAATGCTGGAAAATGATCGAAATTCGAAAAAATGAAGGAGTTACAGCGTTATTGACCTTAAAAATTACCTTGAATTTTTACGCTAAAATAGATTTGATTTTTGCGATGTTTTTCATAGAAAACTTTACACTATTCCTTCATCCAGCACCACTACGGAAAGAGATTTTCCCCACGAATCCAACGGTGTCTGAAAAATTGTGATGTTTGCAAAACTAAGGAAGTTACAGCAATTACAAACTCACGTTGGTTTTTTTGAATTTTTTGGATATTAATTATGCGATTTTGAAGCAATACTCTAAAGTTTTCAAGGAAATAGGAATGAGTATTGCTTCGTCCAGCACCATTACAGAAAGGGATTTTCCTGACGAATCCAACGGTGTCCTCAGAATTTTGAAATTCGCAAAACTAACAATGTTACAGCAATTTCAAACTCACCTCGATTTTTTTTACCATTTTTCCAATATTAATTATACGACTTTGAGCTTGTTTTTTGAAGAAAAAACATGGGACTTGCACTAATCCGATTTTTTTGCAATAATCTACAATACTGTATACTCAACTCGAAAAATTTTTTCGCATCAAAAATTGAAAAATTTCATAAGGGGGTAGCCTTTGCTAAAAAAATGCAAAAAAATAAAATGTGAAATTTCACGTAATTTTGTTTATTGTTCGAATCGTTTTCGAATTTCGAACTGCGGAATGCTGGAAAATGATCGAAATTCGAAAAAATGAAGGAGTTACAGCGTTATTGACCTTAAAAATGACCTTGAATTTTTACGCTAAAATAGATTTGATTTTTGCGATGTTTTTCATAGAAAACTTTACACTATTCCTTCATCCAGCACCACTACGGAAAGAGATTTTCCCCGCGAATCCAACGGTGTCTGAAAAATTGTGATGTTTGCAAAACTAAGGAAGTTACAGCAATTACAAACTCACGTTGGTTTTTTTGAATTTTTTGGATATTAATTATGCGATTTTGAAGCAATACTCTAAAGTTTTCAAGGAAATAGGAATGAGTATTGCTTCGTCCAGCACCATTACAGAAAGGGATTTTCCTGACGAATCCAACGGTGTCCTCAGAATTTTGAAATTCGCAAAACTAACAATGTTACAGCAATTTCAAACTCACCTCGATTTTTTTTACCATTTTTCCAATATTAATTATACGATTTTGAGCTTGTTTTTTGAAGAAAAAACATGGGACTTGCACTAATCCGATTTTTTTGCAATAATCTACAATACTGTATACTCAACTCGAAAAATTTTTTCGCATCAAAAATTGAAAAATTTCATAAGGGGGTAGCCTTTGCTAAAAAAATGCAAAAAAAATAAAATGTGAAATTTCACGTAATTTTGTTTATTGTTCGAATCGTTTTCGAATTTCGAACTGCGGAATGCTGGAAAATGATCGAAATTCGAAAAAATGAAGGAGTTACAGCGTTATTGACCTTAAAAATGACCTTGAATTTTTACGCTAAAATAGATTTGATTTTTGCGATGTTTTTCATAGAAAACTTTACACTATTCCTTCATCCAGCACCACTACGGAAAGAGATTTTCCCCACGAATCCAACGGTGTCTGAAAAATTGTGATGTTTGCAAAACTAAGGAAGTTACAGCAATTACAAACTCACGTTGGTTTTTTTGAATTTTTTGGATATTAATTATGCGATTTTGAAGCAATACTCTAAAGTTTTCAAGGAAATAGGAATGAGTATTGCTTCGTCCAGCACCATTACAGAAAGGGATTTTCCTGACGAATCCAACGGTGTCCTCAGAATTTTGAAATTCGCAAAACGTTGGTTTTTTTGAATTTTTTGGATATTAATTATGCGATTTTGAAGCAATACTCTAAAGTTTTCAAGGAAATAGGAATGAGTATTGCTTCGTCCAGCACCATTACAGAAAGGGATTTTCCTGACGAATCCAACGGTGTCCTCAGAATTTTGAAATTCGCAAAACTAACAATGTTACAGCAATTTCAAACTCACCTCGATTTTTTTTACCATTTTTCCAATATTAATTATACGATTTTGAGCTTGTTTTTTGAAGAAAAAACATGGGACTTGCACTAATCCGATTTTTTTGCAATAATCTACAATACTGTATACTCAACTCGAAAAATTTTTTCGCATCAAAAATTGAAAAATTTCATAAGGGGGTAGCCTTTGCTAAAAAAATGCAAAAAAAATAAAATGTGAAATTTCACGTAATTTTGTTTATTGTTCGAATCGTTTTCGAATTTCGAACTGCGGAATGCTGGAAAATGATCGAAATTCGAAAAAATGAAGGAGTTACAGCGTTATTGACCTTAAAAATTACCTTGAATTTTTACGCTAAAATAGATTTGATTTTTGCGATGTTTTTCATAGAAAACTTTACACTATTCCTTCATCCAGCACCACTACGGAAAGAGATTTTCCCCACGAATCCAACGGTGTCTGAAAAATTGTGATGTTTGCAAAACTAAGGAAGTTACAGCAATTACAAACTCACGTTGGTTTTTTTGAATTTTTTGGATATTAATTATGCGATTTTGAAGCAATACTCTAAAGTTTTCAAGGAAATAGGAATGAGTATTGCTTCGTCCAGCACCATTACAGAAAGGGATTTTCCTGACGAATCCAACGGTGTCCTCAGAATTTTGAAATTCGCAAAACGTTGGTTTTTTTGAATTTTTGGATATTAATTATGCGATTTTGAAGCAATACTCTAAAGTTTTCAAGGAAATAGGAATGAGTATTGCTTCGTCCAGCACCATTACAGAAAGGGATTTTCCTGACGAATCCAACGGTGTCCTCAGAATTTTGAAATTCGCAAAACTAACAATGTTACAGCAATTTCAAACTCACCTCGATTTTTTTTACCATTTTTCCAATATTAATTATACGATTTTGAGCTTGTTTTTTGAAGAAAAAACATGGGACTTGCACTAATCCGATTTTTTTGCAATAATCTACAATACTGTATACTCAACTCGAAAAATTTTTTCGCATCAAAAATTGAAAAATTTCATAAGGGGGTAGCCTTTGCTAAAAAAATGAAAAAAAATAAAATGTGAAATTTCACGTAATTTTGTTTATTGTTCGAATCGTTTTCGAATTTCGAACTGCGGAATGCTGGAAAATGATCGAAATTCGAAAAAATGAAGGAGTTACAGCGTTATTGACCTTAAAAATTACCTTGAATTTTTACGCTAAAATAGATTTGATTTTTGCGATGTTTTTCATAGAAAACTTTACACTATTCCTTCATCCAGCACCACTACGGAAAGAGATTTTCCCCACGAATCCAACGGTGTCTGAAAAATTGTGATGTTTGCAAAACTAAGGAAGTTACAGCAATTACAAACTCACGTTGGTTTTTTTGAATTTTTTGGATATTAATTATGCGATTTTGAAGCAATACTCTAAAGTTTTCAAGGAAATAGGAATGAGTATTGCTTCGTCCAGCACCATTACAGAAAGGGATTTTCCTGACGAATCCAACGGTGTCCTCAGAATTTTGAAATTCGCAAAACTAACAATGTTACAGCAATTTCAAACTCACCTCGATTTTTTTTACCATTTTTCCAATATTAATTATACGATTTTGAGCTTGTTTTTTGAAGAAAAAACATGGGACTTGCACTAATCCGATTTTTTTGCAATAATCTACAATACTCGAAATAATCTACAATAATCTACAACTCGAAAAATTTTTTCGCATCAAAAATTGAAAAATTTCATAAGGGGGTAGCCTTTGCTAAAAAAATGCAAAAAAAATAAAATGTGAAATTTCACGTAATTTTGTTTATTGTTCGAATCGTTTTCGAATTTCGAACTGCGGAATGCTGGAAAATGATCGAAATTCGAAAAAATGAAGGAGTTACAGCGTTATTAACCTTAAAAATTACCTTGAATTTTTACGCTAAAATAGATTTGATTTTTGCGATGTTTTTCATAGAAAACTTTACACTATTCCTTCATCCAGCACCACTACGGAAAGAGATTTTCCCCACGAATCCAACGGTGTCTGAAAAATAATGATGTTTGCAAAACTAAGGAAGTTACAGCAATTACAAACTCACGTTGGTTTTTTTGAATTTTTTGGATATTAATTATGCGATTTTGAAGCAATACTCTAAAGTTTTCAAGGAAATAGGAATGAGTATTGCTTCGTCCAGCACCATTACAGAAAGGGATTTTCCTGACGAATCCAACGGTGTCCTCAGAATTTTGAAATTCGCAAAACGTTGGTTTTTTTGAATTTTTTGGATATTAATTATGCGATTTTGAAGCAATACTCTAAAGTTTTCAAGGAAATAGGAATGAGTATTGCTTCGTCCAGCACCATTACAGAAAGGGATTTTCCTGACGAATCCAACGGTGTCCTCAGAATTTTGAAATTCGCAAAACTAACAATGTTACAGCAATTTCAAACTCACCTCGATTTTTTTTACCATTTTTCCAATATTAATTATACGATTTTGAGCTTGTTTTTTGAAGAAAAAACATGGGACTTGCACTAATCCGATTTTTTTGCAATAATCTACAATACTGTATACTCAACTCGAAAAATTTTTTCGCATCAAAAATTGAAAAATTTCATAAGGGGGTAGCCTTTGCTAAAAAAATGCAAAAAAAATAAAATGTGAAATTTCACGTAATTTTGTTTATTGTTCGAATCGTTTTCGAATTTCGAACTGCGGAATGCTGGAAAATGATCGAAATTCGAAAAAATGAAGGAGTTACAGCGTTATTGACCTTAAAAATGACCTTAAATTTTTACGCTAAAATAGATTTGATTTTTGCGATGTTTTTCATAGAAAACTTTACACTATTCCTTCATCCAGCACCACTACGGAAAGAGATTTTCCCCGCGAATCCAACGGTGTCTGAAAAATTGTGATGTTTGCAAAACTAAGGAAGTTACAGCAATTACAAACTCACGTTGGTTTTTTTGAATTTTTTGGATATTAATTATGCGATTTTGAAGCAATACTCTAAAGTTTTCAAGGAAATAGGAATGAGTATTGCTTCGTCCAGCACCATTACAGAAAGGGATTTTCCTGACGAATCCAACGGTGTCCTCAGAATTTTGAAATTCGCAAAACTAACAATGTTACAGCAATTTCAAACTCACCTCGATTTTTTTTACCATTTTTCCAATATTAATTATACGATTTTGAGCTTGTTTTTTGAAGAAAAAACATGGGACTTGCACTAATCCGATTTTTTTGCAATAATCTACAATACTGTATACTCAACTCGAAAAATTTTTTCGCATCAAAAATTGAAAAATTTCATAAGGGGGTAGCCTTTGCTAAAAAAATGCAAAAAAAATAAAATGTGAAATTTCACGTAATTTTGTTTATTGTTCGAATCGTTTTCGAATTTCGAACTGCGGAATGCTGGAAAATGATCGAAATTCGAAAAAATGAAGGAGTTACAGCGTTATTGACCTTAAAAATGACCTTGAATTTTTACGCTAAAATAGATTTGATTTTTGCGATGTTTTTCATAGAAAACTTTACACTATTCCTTCATCCAGCACCACTACGGAAAGAGATTTTCCCCGCGAATCCAACGGTGTCTGAAAAATTGTGATGTTTGCAAAACTAAGGAAGTTACAGCAATTACAAACTCACGTTGGTTTTTTTGAATTTTTTGGATATTAATTATGCGATTTTGAAGCAATACTCTAAAGTTTTCAAGGAAATAGGAATGAGTATTGCTTCGTCCAGCACCATTACAGAAAGGGATTTTCCTGACGAATCCAACGGTGTCCTCAGAATTTTGAAATTCGCAAAACTAACAATGTTACAGCAATTTCAAACTCACCTCGATTTTTTTTACCATTTTTCCAATATTAATTATACGATTTTGAGCTTGTTTTTTGAAGAAAAAACATGGGACTTGCACTAATCCGATTTTTTTGCAATAATCTACAATACTGTATACTCAACTCGAAAAATTTTTTCGCATCAAAAATTGCTAAAAAAATGCAAAAAAAATAAAATGTGAAATTTCACGTAATTTTGTTTATTGTTCGAATCGTTTTCGAATTTCGAACTGCGGAATGCTGGAAAATGATCGAAATTCGAAAAAATGAAGGAGTTACAGCGTTATTGACCTTAAAAATGACCTTGAATTTTTACGCTAAAACAGATTTGATTTTTGCGATGTTTTTCATAGAAAACTTTACACTATTCCTTCATCCAGCACCACTACGGAAAGAGATTTTCCCCACGAATCCAACGGTGTCTGAAAAATTGTGATGTTTGCAAAACTAAGGAAGTTACAGCAATTACAAACTCACGTTGGTTTTTTTGAATTTTTTGGATATTAATTATGCGATTTTGAAGCAATACTCTAAAGTTTTCAAGGAAATAGGAATAAGTATTGCTTCGTCCAGCACCATTACAGAAAGGGATTTTCCTGACGAATCCAACGGTGTCCTCAGAATTTTGAAATTCGCAAAACTAACAATGTTACAGCAATTTCAAACTCACCTCGATTTTTTTTACCATTTTTCCAATATTAATTATACGATTTTGAGCTTGTTTTTTGAAGAAAAAACATGGGACTTGCACTAATCCGATTTTTTTGCAATAATCTACAATACTGTATACTCAACTCGAAAAATTTTTTCGCATCAAAAATTGAAAAATTTCATAAGGGGGTAGCCTTTGCTAAAAAAATGCAAAAAAAATAAAATGTGAAATTTCACGTAATTTTGTTTATTGTTCGAATCGTTTTCGAATTTCGAACTGCGGAATGCTGGAAAATGATCGAAATTCGAAAAAATGAAGGAGTTACAGCGTTATTGACCTTAAAAATGACCTTGAATTTTTACGCTAAAATAGATTTGATTTTTGCGATGTTTTTCATAGAAAACTTTACACTATTCCTTCATCCAGCACCACTACGGAAAGAGATTTTCCCCGCGAATCCAACGGTGTCTGAAAAATTGTGATGTTTGCAAAACTAAGGAAGTTACAGCAATTACAAACTCACGTTGGTTTTTTTGAATTTTTTGGATATTAATTATGCGATTTTGAAGCAATACTCTAAAGTTTTCAAGGAAATAGGAATGAGTATTGCTTCGTCCAGCACCATTACAGAAAGGGATTTTCCTGACGAATCCAACGGTGTCCTCAGAATTTTGAAATTCGCAAAACTAACAATGTTACAGCAATTTCAAACTCACCTCGATTTTTTTTACCATTTTTCCAATATTAATTATACGATTTTGAGCTTGTTTTTTGAAGAAAAAACATGGGACTTGCACTAATCCGATTTTTTTGCAATAATCTACAATACCGTATACTCAACTCGAAAAATTTTTTCGCATCAAAAATTGAAAAATTTCATAAGGGGGTAGCCTTTGCTAAAAAAATGCAAAAAAAATAAAATGTGAAATTTCACGTAATTTTGTTTATTGTTCGAATCGTTTTCGAATTTCGAACTGCGGAATGCTGGAAAATGATCGAAATTCGAAAAAATGAAGGAGTTACAGCGTTATTGACCTTAAAAATGACCTTGAATTTTTACGCTAAAACAGATTTGATTTTTGCGATGTTTTTCATAGAAAACTTTACACTATTCCTTCATCCAGCACCACTACGGAAAGAGATTTTCCCCACGAATCCAACGGTGTCTGAAAAATTGTGATGTTTGCAAAACTAAGGAAGTTACAGCAATTACAAACTCACGTTGGTTTTTTTGAATTTTTTGGATATTAATTATGCGATTTTGAAGCAATACTCTAAAGTTTTCAAGGAAATAGGAATAAGTATTGCTTCGTCCAGCACCATTACAGAAAGGGATTTTCCTGACGAATCCAACGGTGTCCTCAGAATTTTGAAATTCGCAAAACTAACAATGTTACAGCAATTTCAAACTCACCTCGATTTTTTTTACCATTTTTCCAATATTAATTATACGATTTTGAGCTTGTTTTTTGAAGAAAAAACATGGGACTTGCACTAATCCGATTTTTTTGCAATAATCTACAATACTGTATACTCAACTCGAAAAATTTTTTCGCATCAAAAATTGAAAAATTTCATAAGGGGGTAGCCTTTGCTAAAAAAATGCAAAAAAAATAAAATGTGAAATTTCACGTAATTTTGTTTATTGTTCGAATCGTTTTCGAATTTCGAACTGCGGAATGCTGGAAAATGATCGAAATTCGAAAAAATGAAGGAGTTACAGCGTTATTGACCTTAAAAATGACCTTGAATTTTTACGCTAAAATAGATTTGATTTTTGCGATGTTTTTCATAGAAAACTTTACACTATTCCTTCATCCAGCACCACTACGGAAAGAGATTTTCCCCGCGAATCCAACGGTGTCTGAAAAATTGTGATGTTTGCAAAACTAAGGAAGTTACAGCAATTACAAACTCACGTTGGTTTTTTTGAATTTTTTGGATATTAATTATGCGATTTTGAAGCAATACTCTAAAGTTTTCAAGGAAATAGGAATGAGTATTGCTTCGTCCAGCACCATTACAGAAAGGGATTTTCCTGACGAATCCAACGGTGTCCTCAGAATTTTGAAATTCGCAAAACTAACAATGTTACAGCAATTTCAAACTCACCTCGATTTTTTTTACCATTTTTCCAATATTAATTATACGATTTTGAGCTTGTTTTTTGAAGAAAAAACATGGGACTTGCACTAATCCGATTTTTTTGCAATAATCTACAATACCGTATACTCAACTCGAAAAATTTTTTCGCATCAAAAATTGAAAAATTTCATAAGGGGGTAGCCTTTGCTAAAAAAATGCAAAAAAAATAAAATGTGAAATTTCACGTAATTTTGTTTATTGTTCGAATCGTTTTCGAATTTCGAACTGCGGAATGCTGGAAAATGATCGAAATTCGAAAAAATGAAGGAGTTACAGCGTTATTGACCTTAAAAATGACCTTGAATTTTTACGCTAAAACAGATTTGATTTTTGCGATGTTTTTCATAGAAAACTTTACACTATTCCTTCATCCAGCACCACTACGGAAAGAGATTTTCCCCACGAATCCAACGGTGTCTGAAAAATTGTGATGTTTGCAAAACTAAGGAAGTTACAGCAATTACAAACTCACGTTGGTTTTTTTGAATTTTTTGGATATTAATTATGCGATTTTGAAGCAATACTCTAAAGTTTTCAAGGAAATAGGAATAAGTATTGCTTCGTCCAGCACCATTACAGAAAGGGATTTTCCTGACGAATCCAACGGTGTCCTCAGAATTTTGAAATTCGCAAAACTAACAATGTTACAGCAATTTCAAACTCACCTCGATTTTTTTTACCATTTTTCCAATATTAATTATACGATTTTGAGCTTGTTTTTTGAAGAAAAAACATGGGACTTGCACTAATCCGATTTTTTTGCAATAATCTACAATACTGTATACTCAACTCGAAAAATTTTTTCGCATCAAAAATTGAAAAATTTCATAAGGGGGTAGCCTTTGCTAAAAAAATGCAAAAAAAATAAAATGTGAAATTTCACGTAATTTTGTTTATTGTTCGAATCGTTTTCGAATTTCGAACTGCGGAATGCTGGAAAATGATCGAAATTCGAAAAAATGAAGGAGTTACAGCGTTATTGACCTTAAAAATGACCTTGAATTTTTACGCTAAAATAGATTTGATTTTTGCGATGTTTTTCATAGAAAACTTTACACTATTCCTTCATCCAGCACCACTACGGAAAGAGATTTTCCCCGCGAATCCAACGGTGTCTGAAAAATTGTGATGTTTGCAAAACTAAGGAAGTTACAGCAATTACAAACTCACGTTGGTTTTTTTGAATTTTTTGGATATTAATTATGCGATTTTGAAGCAATACTCTAAAGTTTTCAAGGAAATAGGAATGAGTATTGCTTCGTCCAGCACCATTACAGAAAGGGATTTTCCTGACGAATCCAACGGTGTCCTCAGAATTTTGAAATTCGCAAAACTAACAATGTTACAGCAATTTCAAACTCACCTCGATTTTTTTTACCATTTTTCCAATATTAATTATACGATTTTGAGCTTGTTTTTTGAAGAAAAAACATGGGACTTGCACTAATCCGATTTTTTTGCAATAATCTACAATACCGTATACTCAACTCAAAAAATTTTTTCGCATCAAAAATTGAAAAATTTCATAAGGGGGTAGCCTTTGCTAAAAAAATGCAAAAAAAATAAAATGTGAAATTTCACGTAATTTTGTTTATTGTTCGAATCGTTTTCGAATTTCGAACTGCGGAATGCTGGAAAATGATCGAAATTCGAAAAAATGAAGGAGTTACAGCGTTATTGACCTTGAAAATGACCTTGAATTTTTACGCTAAAATAGATTTGATTTTTGCGATGTTTTTCATAGAAAACTTTACACTATTCCTTCATCCAGCACCACTACGGAAAGAGATTTTCCCCGCGAATCCAACGGTGTCTGAAAAATTGTGATGTTTGCAAAACTAAGGAAGTTACAGCAATTACAAACTCACGTTGGTTTTTTTGAATTTTTTGGATATTAATTATGCGATTTTGAAGCAATACTCTAAAGTTTTCAAGGAAATAGGAATGAGTATTGCTTCGTCCAGCACCATTACAGAAAGGGATTTTCCTGACGAATCCAACGGTGTCCTCAGAATTTTGAAATTCGCAAAACTAACAATGTTACAGCAATTTCAAACTCACCTCGATTTTTTTTACCATTTTTCCAATATTAATTATACGATTTTGAGCTTGTTTTTTGAAGAAAAAACATGGGACTTGCACTAATCCGATTTTTTTGCAATAATCTACAATACTGTATACTCAACTCGAAAAATTTTTTCGCATCAAAAATTGAAAAATTTCATAAGGGGGTAGCCTTTGCTAAAAAAATGCAAAAAAAATAAAATGTGAAATTTCACGTAATTTTGTTTATTGTTCGAATCGTTTTCGAATTTCGAACTGCGGAATGCTGGAAAATGATCGAAATTCGAAAAAATGAAGGAGTTACAGCGTTATTGACCTTAAAAATGACCTTGAATTTTTACGCTAAAATAGATTTGATTTTTGCGATGTTTTTCATAGAAAACTTTACACTATTCCTTCATCCAGCACCACTACGGAAAGAGATTTTCCCCGCGAATCCAACGGTGTCTGAAAAATTGTGATGTTTGCAAAACTAAGGAAGTTACAGCAATTACAAACTCACGTTGGTTTTTTTGAATTTTTTGGATATTAATTATGCGATTTTGAAGCAATACTCTAAAGTTTTCAAGGAAATAGGAATGAGTATTGCTTCGTCCAGCACCATTACAGAAAGGGATTTTCCTGACGAATCCAACGGTGTCCTCAGAATTTTGAAATTCGCAAAACTAACAATGTTACAGCAATTTCAAACTCACCTCGATTTTTTTTTACCATTTTTCCAATATTAATTATACGATTTTGAGCTTGTTTTTTGAAGAAAAAACATGGGACTTGCACTAATCCGATTTTTTTGCAATAATCTACAATACCGTATACTCAACTCGAAAAATTTTTTCGCATCAAAAATTGAAAAATTTCATAAGGGGGTAGCCTTTGCTAAAAAAATGCAAAAAAAATAAAATGTGAAATTTCACGTAATTTTGTTTATTGTTCGAATCGTTTTCGAATTTCGAACTGCGGAATGCTGGAAAATGATCGAAATTCGAAAAAATGAAGGAGTTACAGCGTTATTGACCTTAAAAATTACCTTGAATTTTTACGCTAAAATAGATTTGATTTTTGCGATGTTTTTCATAGAAAACTTTACACTATTCCTTCATCCAGCACCACTACGGAAAGAGATTTTCCCCACGAATCCAACGGTGTCTGAAAAATTGTGATGTTTGCAAAACTAAGGAAGTTACAGCAATTACAAACTCACGTTGGTTTTTTTGAATTTTTTGGATATTAATTATGCGATTTTGAAGCAATACTCTAAAGTTTTCAAGGAAATAGGAATGAGTATTGCTTCGTCCAGCACCATTACAGAAAGGGATTTTCCTGACGAATCCAACGGTGTCCTCAGAATTTTGAAATTCGCAAAACGTTGGTTTTTTTGAATTTTTTGGATATTAATTATGCGATTTTGAAGCAATACTCTAAAGTTTTCAAGGAAATAGGAATGAGTATTGCTTCGTCCAGCACCATTACAGAAAGGGATTTTCCTGACGAATCCAACGGTGTCCTCAGAATTTTGAAATTCGCAAAACTAACAATGTTACAGCAATTTCAAACTCACCTCGATTTTTTTTACCATTTTTCCAATATTAATTATACGATTTTGAGCTTGTTTTTTGAAGAAAAAACATGGGACTTGCACTAATCCGATTTTTTTGCAATAATCTACAATACCGTATACTCAACTCGAAAAATTTTTTCGCATCAAAAATTGAAAAATTTCATAAGGGGGTAGCCTTTGCTAAAAAAATGCAAAAAAAATAAAATGTGAAATTTCACGTAATTTTGTTTATTGTTCGAATCGTTTTCGAATTTCGAACTGCGGAATGCTGGAAAATGATCGAAATTCGAAAAAATGAAGGAGTTACAGCGTTATTGACCTTAAAAATGACCTTGAATTTTTACGCTAAAATAGATTTGATTTTTGCGATGTTTTTCATAGAAAACTTTACACTATTCCTTCATCCAGCACCACTACGGAAAGAGATTTTCCCCGCGAATCCAACGGTGTCTGAAAAATTGTGATGTTTGCTAAACTAAGGAAGTTACAGCAATTACAAACTCACGTTGGTTTTTTTGAATTTTTTGGATATTAATTATGCGATTTTGAAGCAATACTCTAAAGTTTTCAAGGAAATAGGAATGAGTATTGCTTCGTCCAGCACCATTACAGAAAGGGATTTTCCTGACGAATCCAACGGTGTCCTCAGAATTTTGAAATTCGCAAAACTAACAATGTTACAGCAATTTCAAACTCACCTCGATTTTTTTTACCATTTTTCCAATATTAATTATACGATTTTGAGCTTGTTTTTTGAAGAAAAAACATGGGACTTGCACTAATCCGATTTTTTTGCAATAATCTACAATACTGTATACTCAACTCGAAAAATTTTTTCGCATCAAAAATTGAAAAATTTCATAAGGGGGTAGCCTTTGCTAAAAAAATGCAAAAAAAATAAAATGTGAAATTTCACGTAATTTTGTTTATTGTTCGAATCGTTTTCGAATTTCGAACTGCGGAATGCTGGAAAATGATCGAAATTCGAAAAAATGAAGGAGTTACAGCGTTATTGACCTTAAAAATGACCTTGAATTTTTACGCTAAAATAGATTTGTTTTTTGCGATGTTTTTCATAGAAAACTTTACACTATTCCTTCATCCAGCACCACTACGGAAAGAGATTTTCCCCGCGAATCCAACGGTGTCTGAAAAATTGTGATGTTTGCAAAACTAAGGATGTTACAGCAATTACAAACTCACGTTGGTTTTTTTGAATTTTTTGGATATTAATTATGCGATTTTGAAGCAATACTCTAAAGTTTTCAAGGAAATAGGAATGAGTATTGCTTCGTCCAGCACCATTACAGAAAGGGATTTTCCTGACGAATCCAACGGTGTCCTCAGAATTTTGAAATTCGCAAAACTAACAATGTTACAGCAATTTCAAACTCACCTCGATTTTTTTTACCATTTTTCCAATATTAATTATACGATTTTGAGCTTGTTTTTTGAAGAAAAAACATGGGACTTGCACTAATCCGATTTTTTTTGCAATAATCTACAATACTGTATACTCAACTCGAAAAATTTTTTCGCATCAAAAATTGAAAAATTTCATAAGGGGGTAGCCTTTGCTAAAAAAATGCAAAAAAAATAAAATGTGAAATTTCACGTAATTTTGTTTATTGTTCGAATCGTTTTCGAATTTCGAACTGCGGAATGCTGGAAAATGATCGAAATTCGAAAAAATGAAGGAGTTACAGCGTTATTGACCTTAAAATGACCTTGAATTTTTACGCTAAAATAGATTTGTTTTTTGCGATGTTTTTCATAGAAAACTTTACACTATTCCTTCATCCAGCACCACTACGGAAAGAGATTTTCCCCGCGAATCCAACGGTGTCTGAAAAATTGTGATGTTTGCAAAACTAAGGAAGTTACAGCAATTACAAACTCACGTTGGTTTTTTTGAATTTTTTGGATATTAATTATGCGATTTTGAAGCAATACTCTAAAGTTTTCAAGGAAATAGGAATGAGTATTGCTTCGTCCAGCACCATTACAGAAAGGGATTTTCCTGACGAATCCAACGGTGTCCTCAGAATTTTGAAATTCGCAAAACTAACAATGTTACAGCAATTTCAAACTCACCTCGATTTTTTTTACCATTTTTCCAATATTAATTATACGATTTTGAGCTTGTTTTTTGAAGAAAAAACATGGGACTTGCACTAATCCGATTTTTTTGCAATAATCTACAATACTGTATACTCAACTCGAAAAATTTTTTCGCATCAAAAATTGAAAAATTTCATAAGGGGGTAGCCTTTGCTAAAAAAATGCAAAAAAAATAAAATGTGAAATTTCACGTAATTTTGTTTATTGTTCGAATCGTTTTCGAATTTCGAACTGCGAAATGCTGGAAAATGATCGAAATTCGAAAAAATGAAGGAGTTACAGCGTTATTGACCTTAAAAATGACCTTGAATTTTTACGCTAAAACAGATTTGATTTTTGCGATGTTTTTCATAGAAAACTTTACACTATTCCTTCATCCAGCACCACTACGGAAACAGATTTTCCCCACGAATCCAACGGTGTCTGAAAAATTGTGATGTTTGCAAAACTAAGGAAGTTACAGCAATTGCAAACTCACGTTGGTTTTTTTGAATTTTTTGGATATTAATTATGCGATTTTGAAGCAATACTCTAAAGTTTTCAAGGAAATAGGAATGAGTATTGCTTCGTCCAGCACCATTACAGAAAGGGATTTTCCTGACGAATCCAACGGTGTCCTCAGAATTTTGAAATTCGCAAAACTAACAATGTTACAGCAATTTCAAACTCACCTCGATTTTTTTTACCATTTTTCCAATATTAATTATACGATTTTGAGCTTGTTTTTTGAAGAAAAAACATGGGACTTGCACTAATCCGATTTTTTTGCAATAATCTACAATACTGTATACTCAACTCGAAAAATTTTTTCGCATCAAAAATTGAAAAATTTCATAAGGGGGTAGCCTTTGCTAAAAAAATGCAAAAAAAATAAAATGTGAAATTTCACGTAATTTTGTTTATTGTTCGAATCGTTTTCGAATTTCGAACTGCGGAATGCTGGAAAATGATCGAAATTCGAAAAAATGAAGGAGTTACAGCGTTATTGACCTTAAAAATGACCTTGAATTTTTACGCTAAAATAGATTTGATTTTTGCGATGTTTTTCATAGAAAACTTTACACTATTCCTTCATCCAGCACCACTACGGAAAGAGATTTTCCCCACGAATCCAACGGTGTCTGAAAAATTGTGATGTTTGCAAAACTAAGGAAGTTACAGCAATTACAAACTCACGTTGGTTTTTTTGAATTTTTTGGATATTAATTATGCGATTTTGAAGCAATACTCTAAAGTTTTCAAGGAAATAGGAATGAGTATTGCTTCGTCCAGCACCATTACAGAAAGGGATTTTCCTGACGAATCCAACGGTGTCCTCAGAATTTTGAAATTCGCAAAACGTTGGTTTTTTTGAATTTTTTGGATATTAATTATGCGATTTTGAAGCAATACTCTAAAGTTTTCAAGGAAATAGGAATGAGTATTGCTTCGTCCAGCACCATTACAGAAAGGGATTTTCCTGACGAATCCAACGGTGTCCTCAGAATTTTGAAATTCGCAAAACTAACAATGTTACAGCAATTTCAAACTCACCTCGATTTTTTTTACCATTTTTCCAATATTAATTATACGATTTTGAGCTTGTTTTTTGAAGAAAAAACATGGGACTTGCACTAATCCGATTTTTTTGCAATAATCTACAATACTGTATACTCAACTCGAAAAATTTTTTCGCATCAAAAATTGAAAAATTTCATAAGGGGGTAGCCTTTGCTAAAAAAATGCAAAAAAAATAAAATGTGAAATTTCACGTAATTTTGTTTATTGTTCGAATCGTTTTCGAATTTCGAACTGCGGAATGCTGGAAAATGATCGAAATTCGAAAAAATGAAGGAGTTACAGCGTTATTGACCTTAAAAATGACCTTGAATTTTTACGCTAAAATAGATTTGATTTTTGCGATGTTTTTCATAGAAAACTTTACACTATTCCTTCATCCAGCACCACTACGGAAAGAGATTTTCCCCGCGAATCCAACGGTGTCTGAAAAATTGTGATGTTTGCAAAACTAAGGAAGTTACAGCAATTACAAACTCACGTTGGTTTTTTTGAATTTTTTGGATATTAATTATGCGATTTTGAAGCAATACTCTAAAGTTTTCAAGGAAATAGGAATGAGTATTGCTTCGTCCAGCACCATTACAGAAAGGGATTTTCCTGACGAATCCAACGGTGTCCTCAGAATTTTGAAATTCGCAAAACTAACAATGTTACAGCAATTTCAAACTCACCTCGATTTTTTTTACCATTTTTCCAATATTAATTATACGATTTTGAGCTTGTTTTTTGAAGAAAAAACATGGGACTTGCACTAATCCGATTTTTTTGCAATAATCTACAATACTGTATACTCAACTCGAAAAATTTTTTCGCATCAAAAATTGAAAAATTTCAAAAAAAATAAAATGTGAAATTTCACGTAATTTTGTTTATTTTTCGAATCGTTTTCGAATTTCGAACTGCGGAATGCTGGAAAATGATCGAAATTCGAAAAAATGAAGGAGTTACAGCGTTATTGACCTTAAAAATGACCTTGAATTTTTACGCTAAAATAGATTTGTTTTTTGCGATGTTTTTCATAGAAAACTTTACACTATTCCTTCATCCAGCACCACTACGGAAAGAGATTTTCCCCGCGAATCCAACGGTGTCTGAAAAATTGTGATGTTTGCAAAACTAAGGAAGTTACAGCAATTACAAACTCACGTTGGTTTTTTTGAATTTTTTGGATATTAATTATGCGATTTTGAAGCAATACTCTAAAGTTTTCAAGGAAATAGGAATGAGTATTGCTTCGTCCAGCACCATTACAGAAAGGGATTTTCCTGACGAATCCAACGGTGTCCTCAGAATTTTGAAATTCGCAAAACTAACAATGTTACAGCAATTTCAAACTCACCTCGATTTTTTTTACCATTTTTCCAATATTAATTATACGATTTTGAGCTTGTTTTTTGAAGAAAAAACATGGGACTTGCACTAATCCGATTTTTTTGCAATAATCTACAATACTGTATACTCAACTCGAAAAATTTTTTCGCATCAAAAATTGAAAAATTTCATAAGGGGGTAGCCTTTGCTAAAAAAATGCAAAAAAAATAAAATGTGAAATTTCACGTAATTTTGTTTATTGTTCGAATCGTTTTCGAATTTCGAACTGCGGAATGCTGGAAAATGATCGAAATTCGAAAAAATGAAGGAGTTACAGCGTTATTGACCTTAAAAATGACCTTGAATTTTTACGCTAAAATAGATTTGATTTTTGCGATGTTTTTCATAGAAAACTTTACACTATTCCTTCATCCAGCACCACTACGGAAAGAGATTTTCCCCACGAATCCAACGGTGTCTGAAAAATTGTGATGTTTGCAAAACTAAGGAAGTTACAGCAATTACAAACTCACGTTGGTTTTTTTGAATTTTTTGGATATTAATTATGCGATTTTGAAGCAATACTCTAAAGTTTTCAAGGAAATAGGAATGAGTATTGCTTCGTCCAGCACCATTACAGAAAGGGATTTTCCTGACGAATCCAACGGTGTCCTCAGAATTTTGAAATTCGCAAAACTAACAATGTTACAGCAATTTCAAACTCACCTCGATTTTTTTTACCATTTTTCCAATATTAATTATACGATTTTGAGCTTGTTTTTTGAAGAAAAAACATGGGACTTGCACTAATCCGATTTTTTTGCAATAATCTACAATACTGTATACTCAACTCGAAAAATTTTTTCGCATCAAAAATTGAAAAATTTCATAAGGGGGTAGCCTTTGCTAAAAAAATGCAAAAAAAATAAAATGTGAAATTTCACGTAATTTTGTTTATTGTTCGAATCGTTTTCGAATTTCGAACTGCGGAATGCTGGAAAATGATCGAAATTCGAAAAAATGAAGGAGTTACAGCGTTATTGACCTTAAAAATGACCTTGAATTTTTACGCTAAAATAGATTTGATTTTTGCGATGTTTTTCATAGAAAACTTTACACTATTCCTTCATCCAGCACCACTACGGAAAGAGATTTTCCCCACGAATCCAACGGTGTCTGAAAAATTGTGATGTTTGCAAAACTAAGGAAGTTACAGCAATTACAAACTCACGTTGGTTTTTTTGAATTTTTTGGATATTAATTATGCGATTTTGAAGCAATACTCTAAAGTTTTCAAGGAAATAGGAATGAGTATTGCTTCGTCCAGCACCATTACAGAAAGGGATTTTCCTGACGAATCCAACGGTGTCCTCAGAATTTTGAAATTCGCAAAACTAACAATGTTACAGCAATTTCAAACTCACCTCGATTTTTTTTACCATTTTTCCAATATTAATTATACGATTTTGAGCTTGTTTTTTGAAGAAAAAACATGGGACTTGCACTAATCCGATTTTTTTGCAATAATCTACAATACTGTATACTCAACTCGAAAAATTTTTTCGCATCAAAAATTGAAAAATTTCATAAGGGGGTAGCCTTTGCTAAAAAAATGCAAAAAAAATAAAATGTGAAATTTCACGTAATTTTGTTTATTGTTCGAATCGTTTTCGAATTTCGAACTGCGGAATGCTGGAAAATGATCGAAATTCGAAAAAATGAAGGAGTTACAGCGTTATTGACCTTAAAAATGACCTTGAATTTTTACGCTAAAATAGATTTGATTTTTGCGATGTTTTTCATAGAAAACTTTACACTATTCCTTCATCCAGCACCACTACGGAAAGAGATTTTCCCCACGAATCCAACGGTGTCTGAAAAATTGTGATGTTTGCAAAACTAAGGAAGTTACAGCAATTGCAAACTCACGTTGGTTTTTTTGAATTTTTTGGATATTAATTATGCGATTTTGAAGCAATACTCTAAAGTTTTCAAGGAAATAGGAATGAGTATTGCTTCGTCCAGCACCATTACAGAAAGGGATTTTCCTGACGAATCCAACGGTGTCCTCAGAATTTTGAAATTCGCAAAACTAACAATGTTACAGCAATTTCAAACTCACCTCGATTTTTTTTACCATTTTTCCAATATTAATTATACGATTTTGAGCTTGTTTTTTGAAGAAAAAACATGGGACTTGCACTAATCCGATTTTTTTGCAATAATCTACAATACTGTATACTCAACTCGAAAAATTTTTTCGCATCAAAAATTGAAAAATTTCATAAGGGGGTAGCCTTTGCTAAAAAAATGCAAAAAAAAATAAAATGTGAAATTTCACGTAATTTTGTTTATTGTTCGAATCGTTTTCGAATTTCGAACTGCGGAATGCTGGAAAATGATCGAAATTCGAAAAAATGAAGGAGTTACAGCGTTATTGACCTTAAAAATGACCTTGAATTTTTACGCTAAAATAGATTTGATTTTTGCGATGTTTTTCATAGAAAACTTTACACTATTCCTTCATCCAGCACCACTACGGAAAGAGATTTTCCCCACGAATCCAACGGTGTCTGAAAAATTGTGATGTTTGCAAAACTAAGGAAGTTACAGCAATTACAAACTCACGTTGGTTTTTTTGAATTTTTTGGATATTAATTATGCGATTTTGAAGCAATACTCTAAAGTTTTCAAGGAAATAGGAATGAGTATTGCTTCGTCCAGCACCATTACAGAAAGGGATTTTCCTGACGAATCCAACGGTGTCCTCAGAATTTTGAAATTCGCAAAACTAACAATATTACAGCAATTTCAAACTCACCTCGATTTGTTTTACCATTTTTCCAATATTAATTATACGATTTTGAGCTTGTTTTTTGAAGAAAAAACATGGGACTTGCACTAATCCGATTTTTTTGCAATAATCTACAATACTGTATACTCAACTCGAAAAATTTTTTCGCATCAAAAATTGAAAAATTTCATAAGGGGGTAGCCTTTGCTAAAAAAATGCAAAAAAAAATAAAATGTGAAATTTCACGTAATTTTGTTTATTGTTCGAATCGTTTTCGAATTTCGAACTGCGGAATGCTGGAAAATGATCGAAATTCGAAAAAATGAAGGAGTTACAGCGTTATTGACCTTAAAAATGACCTTGAATTTTTACGCTAAAATAGATTTGATTTTTGCGATGTTTTTCATAGAAAACTTTACACTATTCCTTCATCCAGCACCACTACGGAAAGAGATTTTCCCCATGAATCCAACGGTGTCTGAAAAATTGTGATGTTTGCAAAACTAAGGAAGTTACAGCAATTGCAAACTCACGTTGGTTTTTTTGAATTTTTTGGATATTAATTATGCGATTTTGAAGCAATACTCTAAAGTTTTCAAGGAAATAGGAATGAGTATTGCTTCGTCCAGCACCATTACAGAAAGGGATTTTCCTGACGAATCCAACGGTGTCCTCAGAATTTTGAAATTCGCAAAACTAACAATGTTACAGCAATTTCAAACTCACCTCGATTTGTTTTACCATTTTTCCAATATTAATTATACGATTTTGAGCTTGTTTTTTGAAGAAAAAACATGGGACTTGCACTAATCCGATTTTTTTGCAATAATCTACAATACTGTATACTCAACTCGAAAAATTTTTTCGCATCAAAAATTGAAAAATTTCATAAGGGGGTAGCCTTTGCTAAAAAAATGCAAAAAAAAATAAAATGTGAAATTTCACGTAATTTTGTTTATTGTTCGAATCGTTTTCGAATTTCGAACTGCGGAATGCTGGAAAATGATCGAAATTCGAAAAAATGAAGGAGTTACAGCGTTATTGACCTTAAAAATGACCTTGAATTTTTACGCTAAAATAGATTTGATTTTTGCGATGTTTTTCATAGAAAACTTTACACTATTCCTTCATCCAGCACCACTACGGAAAGAGATTTTCCCCATGAATCCAACGGTGTCTGAAAAATTGTGATGTTTGCAAAACTAAGGAAGTTACAGCAATTGCAAACTCACGTTGGTTTTTTTGAATTTTTTGGATATTAATTATGCGATTTTGAAGCAATACTCTAAAGTTTTCAAGGAAATAGGAATGAGTATTGCTTCGTCCAGCACCATTACAGAAAGGGATTTTCCTGACGAATCCAACGGTGTCCTCAGAATTTTGAAATTCGCAAAACTAACAATGTTACAGCAATTTCAAACTCACCTCGATTTTTTTTACCATTTTTCCAATATTAATTATACGATTTTGAGCTTGTTTTTTGAAGAAAAGACATGGGACTTGCACTAATCCGATTTTTTTGCAATAATCTACAATACTGTATACTCAACTCGAAAAATTTTTTCGCATCAAAAATTGAAAAATTTCATAAGGGGGTAGCCTTTGCTAAAAAAATGCAAAAAAAATAAAATGTGAAATTTCACGTAATTTTGTTTATTGTTCGAATCGTTTTCGAATTTCGAACTGCGGAATGCTGGAAAATGATCGAAATTCGAAAAAATGAAGGAGTTACAGCGTTATTGACCTTAAAAATGACCTTGAATTTTTACGCTAAAATAGATTTGATTTTTGCGATGTTTTTCATAGAAAACTTTACACTATTCCTTCATCCAGCACCACTACGGAAAGAGATTTTCCCCACGAATCCAACGGTGTCTGAAAAATTGTGATGTTTGCAAAACTAAGGAAGTTACAGCAATTGCAAACTCACGTTGGTTTTTTTGAATTTTTTGGATATTAATTATGCGATTTTGAAGCAATACTCTAAAGTTTTCAAGGAAATAGGAATGAGTATTGCTTCGTCCAGCACCATTACAGAAAGGGATTTTCCTGACGAATCCAACGGTGTCCTCAGAATTTTGAAATTCGCAAAACTAACAATGTTACAGCAATTTCAAACTCACCTCGATTTTTTTTACCATTTTTCCAATATTAATTATACGATTTTGAGCTTGTTTTTTGAAGAAAAAACATGGGACTTGCACTAATCCGATTTTTTTGCAATAATCTACAATACTGTATACTCAACTCGAAAAATTTTTTCGCATCAAAAATTGAAAAATTTCATAAGGGGGTAAAAAAATGCAAAAAAAAATAAAATGTGAAATTTCACGTAATTTTGTTTATTGTTCGAATCGTTTTCGAATTTCGAACTGCGGAATGCTGGAAAATGATCGAAATTCGAAAAAATGAAGGAGTTACAGCGTTATTGACCTTAAAAATGACCTTGAATTTTTACGCTAAAATAGATTTGATTTTTGCGATGTTTTTCATAGAAAACTTTACACTATTCCTTCATCCAGCACCACTACGGAAAGAGATTTTCCCCACGAATCCAACGGTGTCTGAAAAATTGTGATGTTTGCAAAACTAAGGAAGTTACAGCAATTACAAACTCACGTTGGTTTTTTTGAATTTTTTGGATATTAATTATGCGATTTTGAAGCAATACTCTAAAGTTTTCAAGGAAATAGGAATGAGTATTGCTTCGTCCAGCACCATTACAGAAAGGGATTTTCCTGACGAATCCAACGGTGTCCTCAGAATTTTGAAATTCGCAAAACTAACAATGTTACAGCAATTTCAAACTCACCTCGATTTTTTTTACCATTTTTCCAATATTAATTATACGATTTTGAGCTTGTTTTTTGAAGAAAAAACATGGGACTTGCACTAATCCGATTTTTTTGCAATAATCTACAATACTGTATACTCAACTCGAAAAATTTTTTCGCATCAAAAATTGAAAAATTTCATAAGGGGGTAGCCTTTGCTAAAAAAATGCAAAAAAAAATAAAATGTGAAATTTCACGTAATTTTGTTTATTGTTCGAATCGTTTTCGAATTTCGAACTGCGGAATGCTGGAAAATGATCGAAATTCGAAAAAATGAAGGAGTTACAGCGTTATTGACCTTAAAAATGACCTTGAATTTTTACGCTAAAATAGATTTGATTTTTGCGATGTTTTTCATAGAAAACTTTACACTATTCCTTCATCCAGCACCACTACGGAAAGAGATTTTCCCCATGAATCCAACGGTGTCTGAAAAATTGTGATGTTTGCAAAACTAAGGAAGTTACAGCAATTGCAAACTCACGTTGGTTTTTTTGAATTTTTTGGATATTAATTATGCGATTTTGAAGCAATACTCTAAAGTTTTCAAGGAAATAGGAATGAGTATTGCTTCGTCCAGCACCATTACAGAAAGGGATTTTCCTGACGAATCCAACGGTGTCCTCAGAATTTTGAAATTCGCAAAACTAACAATGTTACAGCAATTTCAAACTCACCTCGATTTGTTTTACCATTTTTCCAATATTAATTATACGATTTTGAGCTTGTTTTTTGAAGAAAAAACATGGGACTTGCACTAATCCGATTTTTTTGCAATAATCTACAATACTGTATACTCAACTCGAAAAATTTTTTCGCATCAAAAATTGAAAAATTTCATAAGGGGGTAGCCTTTGCTAAAAAAATGCAAAAAAAAATAAAATGTGAAATTTCACGTAATTTTGTTTATTGTTCGAATCGTTTTCGAATTTCGAACTGCGGAATGCTGGAAAATGATCGAAATTCGAAAAAATGAAGGAGTTACAGCGTTATTGACCTTAAAAATGACCTTGAATTTTTACGCTAAAATAGATTTGATTTTTGCGATGTTTTTCATAGAAAACTTTACACTATTCCTTCATCCAGCACCACTACGGAAAGAGATTTTCCCCATGAATCCAACGGTGTCTGAAAAATTGTGATGTTTGCAAAACTAAGGAAGTTACAGCAATTGCAAACTCACGTTGGTTTTTTTGAATTTTTTGGATATTAATTATGCGATTTTGAAGCAATACTCTAAAGTTTTCAAGGAAATAGGAATGAGTATTGCTTCGTCCAGCACCATTACAGAAAGGGATTTTCCTGACGAATCCAACGGTGTCCTCAGAATTTTGAAATTCGCAAAACTAACAATGTTACAGCAATTTCAAACTCACCTCGATTTTTTTTACCATTTTTCCAATATTAATTATACGATTTTGAGCTTGTTTTTTGAAGAAAAGACATGGGACTTGCACTAATCCGATTTTTTTGCAATAATCTACAATACTGTATACTCAACTCGAAAAATTTTTTCGCATCAAAAATTGAAAAATTTCATAAGGGGGTAGCCTTTGCTAAAAAAATGCAAAAAAAATAAAATGTGAAATTTCACGTAATTTTGTTTATTGTTCGAATCGTTTTCGAATTTCGAACTGCGGAATGCTGGAAAATGATCGAAATTCGAAAAAATGAAGGAGTTACAGCGTTATTGACCTTAAAAATGACCTTGAATTTTTACGCTAAAATAGATTTGATTTTTGCGATGTTTTTCATAGAAAACTTTACACTATTCCTTCATCCAGCACCACTACGGAAAGAGATTTTCCCCACGAATCCAACGGTGTCTGAAAAATTGTGATGTTTGCAAAACTAAGGAAGTTACAGCAATTGCAAACTCACGTTGGTTTTTTTGAATTTTTTGGATATTAATTATGCGATTTTGAAGCAATACTCTAAAGTTTTCAAGGAAATAGGAATGAGTATTGCTTCGTCCAGCACCATTACAGAAAGGGATTTTCCTGACGAATCCAACGGTGTCCTCAGAATTTTGAAATTCGCAAAACTAACAATGTTACAGCAATTTCAAACTCACCTCGATTTTTTTTACCATTTTTCCAATATTAATTATACGATTTTGAGCTTGTTTTTTGAAGAAAAAACATGGGACTTGCACTAATCCGATTTTTTTGCAATAATCTACAATACTGTATACTCAACTCGAAAAATTTTTTCGCATCAAAAATTGAAAAATTTCATAAGGGGGTAAAAAAATGCAAAAAAAAATAAAATGTGAAATTTCACGTAATTTTGTTTATTGTTCGAATCGTTTTCGAATTTCGAACTGCGGAATGCTGGAAAATGATCGAAATTCGAAAAAATGAAGGAGTTACAGCGTTATTGACCTTAAAAATGACCTTGAATTTTTACGCTAAAATAGATTTGATTTTTGCGATGTTTTTCATAGAAAACTTTACACTATTCCTTCATCCAGCACCACTACGGAAAGAGATTTTCCCCACGAATCCAACGGTGTCTGAAAAATTGTGATGTTTGCAAAACTAAGGAAGTTACAGCAATTACAAACTCACGTTGGTTTTTTTGAATTTTTTGGATATTAATTATGCGATTTTGAAGCAATACTCTAAAGTTTTCAAGGAAATAGGAATGAGTATTGCTTCGTCCAGCACCATTACAGAAAGGGATTTTCCTGACGAATCCAACGGTGTCCTCAGAATTTTGAAATTCGCAAAACTAACAATGTTACAGCAATTTCAAACTCACCTCGATTTTTTTTACCATTTTTCCAATATTAATTATACGATTTTGAGCTTGTTTTTTGAAGAAAAAACATGGGACTTGCACTAATCCGATTTTTTTGCAATAATCTACAATACTGTATACTCAACTCGAAAAATTTTTTCGCATCAAAAATTGAAAAATTTCATAAGGGGGTAGCCTTTGCTAAAAAAATGCAAAAAAAAATAAAATGTGAAATTTCACGTAATTTTGTTTATTGTTCGAATCGTTTTCGAATTTCGAACTGCGGAATGCTGGAAAATGATCGAAATTCGAAAAAATGAAGGAGTTACAGCGTTATTGACCTTAAAAATGACCTTGAATTTTTACGCTAAAATAGATTTGATTTTTGCGATGTTTTTCATAGAAAACTTTACACTATTCCTTCATCCAGCACCACTACGGAAAGAGATTTTCCCCACGAATCCAACGGTGTCTGAAAAATTGTGATGTTTGCAAAACTAAGGAAGTTACAGCAATTGCAAACTCACGTTGGTTTTTTTGAATTTTTTGGATATTAATTATGCGATTTTGAAGCAATACTCTAAAGTTTTCAAGGAAATAGGAATGAGTATTGCTTCGTCCAGCACCATTACAGAAAGGGATTTTCCTGACGAATCCAACGGTGTCCTCAGAATTTTGAAATTCGCAAAACTAACAATGTTACAGCAATTTCAAACTCACCTCGATTTTTTTTACCATTTTTCCAATATTAATTATACGATTTTGAGCTTGTTTTTTGAAGAAAAAACATGGGACTTGCACTAATCCGATTTTTTTGCAATAATCTACAATACTGTATACTCAACTCGAAAAATTTTTTCGCATCAAAAATTGAAAAATTTCATAAGGGGGTAGCCTTTGCTAAAAAAATGCAAAAAAAATAAAATGTGAAATTTCACGTAATTTTGTTTATTGTTCGAATCGTTTTCGAATTTCGAACTGCGGAATGCTGGAAAATGATCGAAATTCGAAAAAATGAAGGAGTTACAGCGTTATTGACCTTAAAAATGACCTTGAATTTTTACGCTAAAATAGATTTGATTTTTGCGATGTTTTTCATAGAAAACTTTACACTATTCCTTCATCCAGCACCACTACGGAAAGAGATTTTCCCCACGAATCCAACGGTGTCTGAAAAATTGTGATGTTTGCAAAACTAAGGAAGTTACAGCAATTGCAAACTCACGTTGGTTTTTTTGAATTTTTTGGATATTAATTATGCGATTTTGAAGCAATACTCTAAAGTTTTCAAGGAAATAGGAATGAGTATTGCTTCGTCCAGCACCATTACAGAAAGGGATTTTCCTGACGAATCCAACGGTGTCCTCAGAATTTTGAAATTCGCAAAACTAACAATGTTACAGCAATTTCAAACTCACCTCGATTTTTTTTACCATTTTTCCAATATTAATTATACGATTTTGAGCTTGTTTTTTGAAGAAAAAACATGGGACTTGCACTAATCCGATTTTTTTGCAATAATCTACAATACTGTATACTCAACTCGAAAAATTTTTTCGCATCAAAAATTGAAAAATTTCATAAGGGGGTAGCCTTTGCTAAAAAAATGCAAAAAAAATAAAATGTGAAATTTCACGTAATTTTGTTTATTGTTCGAATCGTTTTCGAATTTCGAACTGCGGAATGCTGGAAAATGATCGAAATTCGAAAAAATGAAGGAGTTACAGCGTTATTGACCTTAAAAATGACCTTGAATTTTTACGCTAAAATAGATTTGATTTTTGCGATGTTTTTCATAGAAAACTTTACACTATTCCTTCATCCAGCACCACTACGGAAAGAGATTTTCCCCACGAATCCAACGGTGTCTGAAAAATTGTGATGTTTGCAAAACTAAGGAAGTTACAGCAATTGCAAACTCACGTTGGTTTTTTTGAATTTTTTGGATATTAATTATGCGATTTTGAAGCAATACTCTAAAGTTTTCAAGGAAATAGGAATGAGTATTGCTTCGTCCAGCACCATTACAGAAAGGGATTTTCCTGACGAATCCAACGGTGTCCTCAGAATTTTGAAATTCGCAAAACTAACAATGTTACAGCAATTTCAAACTCACCTCGATTTTTTTTACCATTTTTCCAATATTAATTATACGATTTTGAGCTTGTTTTTTGAAGAAAAAACATGGGACTTGCACTAATCCGATTTTTTTGCAATAATCTACAATACTGTATACTCAACTCGAAAAATTTTTTCGCATCAAAAATTGAAAAATTTCATAAGGGGGTAGCCTTTGCTAAAAAAATGCAAAAAAAATAAAATGTGAAATTTCACGTAATTTTGTTTATTGTTCGAATCGTTTTCGAATTTCGAACTGCGGAATGCTGGAAAATGATCGAAATTCGAAAAAATGAAGGAGTTACAGCGTTATTGACCTTAAAAATGACCTTGAATTTTTACGCTAAAATAGATTTGATTTTTGCGATGTTTTTCATAGAAAACTTTACACTATTCCTTCATCCAGCACCACTACGGAAAGAGATTTTCCCCACGAATCCAACGGTGTCTGAAAAATTGTGATGTTTGCAAAACTAAGGAAGTTACAGCAATTGCAAACTCACGTTGGTTTTTTTGAATTTTTTGGATATTAATTATGCGATTTTGAAGCAATACTCTAAAGTTTTCAAGGAAATAGGAATGAGTATTGCTTCGTCCAGCACCATTACAGAAAGGGATTTTCCTGACGAATCCAACGGTGTCCTCAGAATTTTGAAATTCGCAAAACTAACAATGTTACAGCAATTTCAAACTCACCTCGATTTTTTTTACCATTTTTCCAATATTAATTATACGATTTTGAGCTTGTTTTTTGAAGAAAAAACATGGGACTTGCACTAATCCGATTTTTTTGCAATAATCTACAATACTGTATACTCAACTCGAAAAATTTTTTCGCATCAAAAATTGAAAAATTTCATAAGGGGGTAGCCTTTGCTAAAAAAATGCAAAAAAAATAAAATGTGAAATTTCACGTAATTTTGTTTATTGTTCGAATCGTTTTCGAATTTCGAACTGCGGAATGCTGGAAAATGATCGAAATTCGAAAAAATGAAGGAGTTACAGCGTTATTGACCTTAAAAATGACCTTGAATTTTTACGCTAAAATAGATTTGATTTTTGCGATGTTTTTCATAGAAAACTTTACACTATTCCTTCATCCAGCACCACTACGGAAAGAGATTTTCCCCACGAATCCAACGGTGTCTGAAAAATTGTGATGTTTGCAAAACTAAGGAAGTTACAGCAATTGCAAACTCACGTTGGTTTTTTTGAATTTTTTGGATATTAATTATGCGATTTTGAAGCAATACTCTAAAGTTTTCAAGGAAATAGGAATGAGTATTGCTTCGTCCAGCACCATTACAGAAAGGGATTTTCCTGACGAATCCAACGGTGTCCTCAGAATTTTGAAATTCGCAAAACTAACAATGTTACAGCAATTTCAAACTCACCTCGATTTTTTTTACCATTTTTCCAATATTAATTATACGATTTTGAGCTTGTTTTTTGAAGAAAAAACATGGGACTTGCACTAATCCGATTTTTTTGCAATAATCTACAATACTGTATACTCAACTCGAAAAATTTTTTCGCATCAAAAATTGAAAAATTTCATAAGGGGGTAGCCTTTGCTAAAAAAATGCAAAAAAAATAAAATGTGAAATTTCACGTAATTTTGTTTATTGTTCGAATCGTTTTCGAATTTCGAACTGCGGAATGCTGGAAAATGATCGAAATTCGAAAAAATGAAGGAGTTACAGCGTTATTGACCTTAAAAATGACCTTGAATTTTTACGCTAAAATAGATTTGATTTTTGCGATGTTTTTCATAGAAAACTTTACACTATTCCTTCATCCAGCACCACTACGGAAAGAGATTTTCCCCACGAATCCAACGGTGTCTGAAAAATTGTGATGTTTGCAAAACTAAGGAAGTTACAGCAATTGCAAACTCACGTTGGTTTTTTTGAATTTTTTGGATATTAATTATGCGATTTTGAAGCAATACTCTAAAGTTTTCAAGGAAATAGGAATGAGTATTGCTTCGTCCAGCACCATTACAGAAAGGGATTTTCCTGACGAATCCAACGGTGTCCTCAGAATTTTGAAATTCGCAAAACTAACAATGTTACAGCAATTTCAAACTCACCTCGATTTTTTTTACCATTTTTCCAATATTAATTATACGATTTTGAGCTTGTTTTTTGAAGAAAAAACATGGGACTTGCACTAATCCGATTTTTTTGCAATAATCTACAATACTGTATACTCAACTCGAAAAATTTTTTCGCATCAAAAATTGAAAAATTTCATAAGGGGGTAGCCTTTGCTAAAAAAATGCAAAAAAAAATAAAATGTGAAATTTCACGTAATTTTGTTTATTGTTCGAATCGTTTTCGAATTTCGAACTGCGGAATGCTGGAAAATGATCGAAATTCGAAAAAATGAAGGAGTTACAGCGTTATTGACCTTAAAAATGACCTTGAATTTTTACGCTAAAATAGATTTGATTTTTGCGATGTTTTTCATAGAAAACTTTACACTATTCCTTCATCCAGCACCACTACGGAAAGAGATTTTCCCCACGAATCCAACGGTGTCTGAAAAATTGTGATGTTTGCAAAACTAAGGAAGTTACAGCAATTACAAACTCACGTTGGTTTTTTTGAATTTTTTGGATATTAATTATGCGATTTTGAAGCAATACTCTAAAGTTTTCAAGGAAATAGGAATGAGTATTGCTTCGTCCAGCACCATTACAGAAAGGGATTTTCCTGACGAATCCAACGGTGTCCTCAGAATTTTGAAATTCGCAAAACTAACAATGTTACAGCAATTTCAAACTCACCTCGATTTTTTTTACCATTTTTCCAATATTAATTATACGATTTTGAGCTTGTTTTTTGAAGAAAAAACATGGGACTTGCACTAATCCGATTTTTTTGCAATAATCTACAATACTGTATACTCAACTCGAAAAATTTTTTCGCATCAAAAATTGAAAAATTTCATAAGGGGGTAGCCTTTGCTAAAAAAATGCAAAAAAAAAAAAAAAATGTGAAATTTCACGTAATTTTGTTTATTGTTCGAATCGTTTTCGAATTTCGAACTGCGGAATGCTGGAAAATGATCGAAATTCGAAAAAATGAAGGAGTTACAGCGTTATTGACCTTAAAAATGACCTTGAATTTTTACGCTAAAATAGATTTGATTTTTGCGATGTTTTTCATAGAAAACTTTACACTATTCCTTCATCCAGCACCACTACGGAAAGAGATTTTCCCCACGAATCCAACGGTGTCTGAAAAATTGTGATGTTTGCAAAACTAAGGAAGTTACAGCAATTGCAAACTCACGTTGGTTTTTTTGAATTTTTTGGATATTAATTATGCGATTTTGAAGCAATACTCTAAAGTTTTCAAGGAAATAGGAATGAGTATTGCTTCGTCCAGCACCATTACAGAAAGGGATTTTCCTGACGAATCCAACGGTGTCCTCAGAATTTTGAAATTCGCAAAACTAACAATGTTACAGCAATTTCAAACTCACCTCGATTTTTTTTACCATTTTTCCAATATTAATTATACGATTTTGAGCTTGTTTTTTGAAGAAAAAACATGGGACTTGCACTAATCCGATTTTTTTGCAATAATCTACAATACTGTATACTCAACTCGAAAAATTTTTTCGCATCAAAAATTGAAAAATTTCATAAGGGGGTAGCCTTTGCTAAAAAAATGCAAAAAAAATAAAATGTGAAATTTCACGTAATTTTGTTTATTGTTCGAATCGTTTTCGAATTTCGAACTGCGGAATGCTGGAAAATGATCGAAATTCGAAAAAATGAAGGAGTTACAGCGTTATTGACCTTAAAAATGACCTTGAATTTTTACGCTAAAATAGATTTGATTTTTGCGATGTTTTTCATAGAAAACTTTACACTATTCCTTCATCCAGCACCACTACGGAAAGAGATTTTCCCCGCGAATCCAACGGTGTCTGAAAAATTGTGATGTTTGCAAAACTAAGGAAGTTACAGCAATTACAAACTCACGTTGGTTTTTTTGAATTTTTTGGATATTAATTATGCGATTTTGAAGCAATACTCTAAAGTTTTCAAGGAAATAGGAATGAGTATTGCTTCGTCCAGCACCATTACAGAAAGGGATTTTCCTGACGAATCCAACGGTGTCCTCAGAATTTTGAAATTCGCAAAACTAACAATGTTACAGCAATTTCAAACTCACCTCGATTTTTTTTACCATTTTTCCAATATTAATTATACGATTTTGAGCTTGTTTTTTGAAGAAAAAACATGGGACTTGCACTAATCCGATTTTTTTTGCAATAATCTACAATACTGTATACTCAACTCGAAAAATTTTTTCGCATCAAAAATTGAAAAATTTCATAAGGGGGTAGCCTTTGCTAAAAAAATGCAAAAAAAATAAAATGTGAAATTTCACGTAATTTTGTTTATTGTTCGAATCGTTTTCGAATTTCGAACTGCGGAATGCTGGAAAATGATCGAAATTCGAAAAAATGAAGGAGTTACAGCGTTATTGACCTTAAAAATGACCTTGAATTTTTACGCTAAAATAGATTTGATTTTTGCGATGTTTTTCATAGAAAACTTTACACTATTCCTTCATCCAGCACCACTACGGAAAGAGATTTTCCCCACGAATCCAACGGTGTCTGAAAAATTGTGATGTTTGCAAAACTAAGGAAGTTACAGCAATTGCAAACTCACGTTGGTCTTTTTCAATTTTTTGGATATTAATTATGCGATTTTGAAGCAATACTCTAAAGTTTTCAAGGAAATAGGAATGAGTATTGCTTCGTCCAGCACCATTACAGAAAGGGATTTTCCTGACGAATCCAACGGTGTCCTCAGAATTTTGAAATTCGCAAAACTAACAATGTTACAGCAATTTCAAACTCACCTCGATTTTTTTTACCATTTTTCCAATATTAATTATACGATTTTGAGCTTGTTTTTTGAAGAAAAAACATGGGACTTGCACTAATCCGATTTTTTTGCAATAATCTACAATACTGTATACTCAACTCGAAAATTTTTTCGCATCAAAAATTGAAAAATTTCATAAGTGGGTAGCCTTTGCTAAAAAAATGCAAAAAAAATAAAATGTGAAATTTCACGTAATTTTGTTTATTGTTCGAATCGTTTTCGAATTTCGAACTGCGGAATGCTGGAAAATGATCGAAATTCGAAAAAATGAAGGAGTTACAGCGTTATTGACCTTAAAAATGACCTTGAATTTTTACGCTAAAATAGATTTGATTTTTGCGATGTTTTTCATAGAAAACTTTACACTATTCCTTCATCCAGCACCACTACGGAAAGAGATTTTCCCCACGAATCCAACGGTGTCTGAAAAATTGTGATGTTTGCAAAACTAAGGAAGTTACAGCAATTACAAACTCACGTTGGTTTTTTTGAATTTTTTGGATATTAATTATGCGATTTTGAAGCAATACTCTAAAGTTTTCAAGGAAATAGGAATGAGTATTGCTTCGTCCAGCACCATTACAGAAAGGGATTTTCCTGACGAATCCAACGGTGTCCTCAGAATTTTGAAATTCGCAAAACTAACAATGTTACAGCAATTTCAAACTCACCTCGATTTTTTTTACCATTTTTCCAATATTAATTATACGATTTTGAACTTGTTTTTTGAAGAAAAAACATGGGACTTGCACTAATCCGATTTTTTTGCAATAATCTACAATACTGTATACTCAACTCGAAAAATTTTTTCGCATCAAAAATTGAAAAATTTCATAAGGGGTAGCCTTTGCTAAAAAAATGCAAAAAAAATAAAATGTGAAATTTCACGTAATTTTGTTTATTGTTCGAATCGTTTTCGAATTTCGAACTGCGGAATGCTGGAAAATGATCGAAATTCGAAAAAATGAAGGAGTTACAGCGTTATTGACCTTAAAAATGACCTTGAATTTTTACGCTAAAATAGATTTGATTTTTGCGATGTTTTTCATAGAAAACTTTACACTATTCCTTCATCCAGCACCACTACGGAAAGAGATTTTCCCCGCGAATCCAACGGTGTCTGAAAAATTGTGATGTTTGCAAAACTAAGGAAGTTACAGCAATTACAAACTCACGTTGGTTTTTTTGAATTTTTTGGATATTAATTATGCGATTTTGAAGCAATACTCTAAAGTTTTCAAGGAAATAGGAATGAGTATTGCTTCGTCCAGCACCATTACAGAAAGGGATTTTCCTGACGAATCCAACGGTGTCCTCAGAATTTTGAAATTCGTTTTCAAGGAAATAGGAATGAGTATTGCTTCGTCCAGCACCATTACAGAAAGGGATTTTCCTGACGAATCCAACGGTGTCCTCAGAATTTTGAAATTCGCAAAACTAACAATGTTACAGCAATTTCAAACTCACCTCGATTTTTTTTACCATTTTTCCAATATTAATTATACGATTTTGAGCTTGTTTTTTGAAGAAAAAACATGGGACTTGCACTAATCCGATTTTTTTGCAATAATCTACAATACTGTATACTCAACTCGAAAAATTTTTTCGCATCAAAAATTGAAAAATTTCATAAGGGGGTAGCCTTTGCTAAAAAAATGCAAAAAAAAAAAAAAATGTGAAATTTCACGTAATTTTGTTTATTGTTCGAATCGTTTTCGAATTTCGAACTGCGGAATGCTGGAAAATGATCGAAATTCGAAAAAATGAAGGAGTTACAGCGTTATTGACCTTAAAAATGACCTTGAATTTTTACGCTAAAATAGATTTGATTTTTGCGATGTTTTTCATAGAAAACTTTACACTATTCCTTCATCCAGCACCACTACGGAAAGAGATTTTCCCCACGAATCCAACGGTGTCTGAAAAATTGTGATGTTTGCAAAACTAAGGAAGTTACAGCAATTACAAACTCACGTTGGTTTTTTTGAATTTTTTGGATATTAATTATGCGATTTTGAAGCAATACTCTAAAGTTTTCAAGGAAATAGGAATGAGTATTGCTTCGTCCAGCACCATTACAGAAAGGGATTTTCCTGACGAATCCAACGGTGTCCTCAGAATTTTGAAATTCGCAAAACTAACAATGTTACAGCAATTTCAAACTCACCTCGATTTTTTTTACCATTTTTCCAATATTAATTATACGATTTTGAGCTTGTTTTTTGAAGAAAAAACATGGGACTTGCACTAATCCGATTTTTTTGCAATAATCTACAATACTGTATACTCAACTCGAAAAATTTTTTCGCATCAAAAATTGAAAAATTTCATAAGGGGGTAGCCTTTGCTAAAAAAATGCAAAAAAAATAAAATGTGAAATTTCACGTAATTTTGTTTATTGTTCGAATCGTTTTCGAATTTCGAACTGCGAAATGCTGGAAAATGATCGAAATTCGAAAAAATGAAGGAGTTACAGCGTTATTGACCTTAAAAATGACCTTGAATTTTTACGCTAAAACAGATTTGATTTTTGCGATGTTTTTCATAGAAAACTTTACACTATTCCTTCATCCAGCACCACTACGGAAACAGATTTTCCCCACGAATCCAACGGTGTCTGAAAAATTGTGATGTTTGCAAAACTAAGGAAGTTACAGCAATTGCAAACTCACGTTGGTTTTTTTGAATTTTTTGGATATTAATTATGCGATTTTGAAGCAATACTCTAAAGTTTTCAAGGAAATAGGAATGAGTATTGCTTCGTCCAGCACCATTACAGAAAGGGATTTTCCTGACGAATCCAACGGTGTCCTCAGAATTTTGAAATTCGCAAAACTAACAATGTTACAGCAATTTCAAACTCACCTCGATTTTTTTTACCATTTTTCCAATATTAATTATACGATTTTGAGCTTGTTTTTTGAAGAAAAAACATGGGACTTGCACTAATCCGATTTTTTTGCAATAATCTACAATACTGTATACTCAACTCGAAAAATTTTTTCGCATCAAAAATTGAAAAATTTCATAAGGGGGTAGCCTTTGCTAAAAAAATGCAAAAAAAATAAAATGTGAAATTTCACGTAATTTTGTTTATTGTTCGAATCGTTTTCGAATTTCGAACTGCGGAATGCTGGAAAATGATCGAAATTCGAAAAAATGAAGGAGTTACAGCGTTATTGACCTTAAAAATGACCTTGAATTTTTACGCTAAAATAGATTTGATTTTTGCGATGTTTTTCATAGAAAACTTTACACTATTCCTTCATCCAGCACCACTACGGAAAGAGATTTTCCCCACGAATCCAACGGTGTCTGAAAAATTGTGATGTTTGCAAAACTAAGGAAGTTACAGCAATTACAAACTCACGTTGGTTTTTTTGAATTTTTTGGATATTAATTATGCGATTTTGAAGCAATACTCTAAAGTTTTCAAGGAAATAGGAATGAGTATTGCTTCGTCCAGCACCATTACAGAAAGGGATTTTCCTGACGAATCCAACGGTGTCCTCAGAATTTTGAAATTCGCAAAACGTTGGTTTTTTTGAATTTTTTGGATATTAATTATGCGATTTTGAAGCAATACTCTAAAGTTTTCAAGGAAATAGGAATGAGTATTGCTTCGTCCAGCACCATTACAGAAAGGGATTTTCCTGACGAATCCAACGGTGTCCTCAGAATTTTGAAATTCGCAAAACTAACAATGTTACAGCAATTTCAAACTCACCTCGA
This sequence comes from Stomoxys calcitrans, assembly GCF_963082655.1. NCBI lineage: Eukaryota > Metazoa > Arthropoda > Insecta > Diptera > Muscidae > Stomoxys > Stomoxys calcitrans. The sequence goes on along the minus strand of NC_081555.1, from coordinate 29,072,276 downwards.
TTTTTTTTACCATTTTTCCAATATTAATTATACGATTTTGAGCTTGTTTTTTGAAGAAAAAACATGGGACTTGCACTAATCCGATTTTTTTGCAATAATCTACAATACTGTATACTCAACTCGAAAAATTTTTTCGCATCAAAAATTGAAAAATTTCATAAGGGGGTAGCCTTTGCTAAAAAAATGCAAAAAAAATAAAATGTGAAATTTCACGTAATTTTGTTTATTGTTCGAATCGTTTTCGAATTTCGAACTGCGGAATGCTGGAAAATGATCGAAATTCGAAAAAATGAAGGAGTTACAGCGTTATTGACCTTAAAAATGACCTTGAATTTTTACGCTAAAATAGATTTGATTTTTGCGATGTTTTTCATAGAAAACTTTACACTATTCCTTCATCCAGCACCACTACGGAAAGAGATTTTCCCCGCGAATCCAACGGTGTCTGAAAAATTGTGATGTTTGCAAAACTAAGGAAGTTACAGCAATTACAAACTCACGTTGGTTTTTTTGAATTTTTTGGATATTAATTATGCGATTTTGAAGCAATACTCTAAAGTTTTCAAGGAAATAGGAATGAGTATTGCTTCGTCCAGCACCATTACAGAAAGGGATTTTCCTGACGAATCCAACGGTGTCCTCAGAATTTTGAAATTCGCAAAACTAACAATGTTACAGCAATTTCAAACTCACCTCGATTTTTTTTACCATTTTTCCAATATTAATTATACGATTTTGAGCTTGTTTTTTGAAGAAAAAACATGGGACTTGCACTAATCCGATTTTTTTTGCAATAATCTACAATACTGTATACTCAACTCGAAAAATTTTTTCGCATCAAAAATTGAAAAATTTCATAAGGGGGTAGCCTTTGCTAAAAAAATGCAAAAAAAATAAAATGTGAAATTTCACGTAATTTTGTTTATTGTTCGAATCGTTTTCGAATTTCGAACTGCGGAATGCTGGAAAATGATCGAAATTCGAAAAAATGAAGGAGTTACAGCGTTATTGACCTTAAAAATGACCTTGAATTTTTACGCTAAAATAGATTTGATTTTTGCGATGTTTTTCATAGAAAACTTTACACTATTCCTTCATCCAGCACCACTACGGAAAGAGATTTTCCCCACGAATCCAACGGTGTCTGAAAAATTGTGATGTTTGCAAAACTAAGGAAGTTACAGCAATTGCAAACTCACGTTGGTCTTTTTCAATTTTTTGGATATTAATTATGCGATTTTGAAGCAATACTCTAAAGTTTTCAAGGAAATAGGAATGAGTATTGCTTCGTCCAGCACCATTACAGAAAGGGATTTTCCTGACGAATCCAACGGTGTCCTCAGAATTTTGAAATTCGCAAAACTAACAATGTTACAGCAATTTCAAACTCACCTCGATTTTTTTTACCATTTTTCCAATATTAATTATACGATTTTGAGCTTGTTTTTTGAAGAAAAAACATGGGACTTGCACTAATCCGATTTTTTTGCAATAATCTACAATACTGTATACTCAACTCGAAAAATTTTTTCGCATCAAAAATTGAAAAATTTCATAAGTGGGTAGCCTTTGCTAAAAAAATGCAAAAAAAATAAAATGTGAAATTTCACGTAATTTTGTTTATTGTTCGAATCGTTTTCGAATTTCGAACTGCGGAATGCTGGAAAATGATCGAAATTCGAAAAAATGAAGGAGTTACAGCGTTATTGACCTTAAAAATGACCTTGAATTTTTACGCTAAAATAGATTTGATTTTTGCGATGTTTTTCATAGAAAACTTTACACTATTCCTTCATCCAGCACCACTACGGAAAGAGATTTTCCCCACGAATCCAACGGTGTCTGAAAAATTGTGATGTTTGCAAAACTAAGGAAGTTACAGCAATTACAAACTCACGTTGGTTTTTTTGAATTTTTTGGATATTAATTATGCGATTTTGAAGCAATACTCTAAAGTTTTCAAGGAAATAGGAATGAGTATTGCTTCGTCCAGCACCATTACAGAAAGGGATTTTCCTGACGAATCCAACGGTGTCCTCAGAATTTTGAAATTCGCAAAACTAACAATGTTACAGCAATTTCAAACTCACCTCGATTTTTTTTACCATTTTTCCAATATTAATTATACGATTTTGAACTTGTTTTTTGAAGAAAAAACATGGGACTTGCACTAATCCGATTTTTTTGCAATAATCTACAATACTGTATACTCAACTCGAAAAATTTTTTCGCATCAAAAATTGAAAAATTTCATAAGGGGGTAGCCTTTGCTAAAAAAATGCAAAAAAAATAAAATGTGAAATTTCACGTAATTTTGTTTATTGTTCGAATCGTTTTCGAATTTCGAACTGCGGAATGCTGGAAAATGATCGAAATTCGAAAAAATGAAGGAGTTACAGCGTTATTGACCTTAAAAATGACCTTGAATTTTTACGCTAAAATAGATTTGATTTTTGCGATGTTTTTCATAGAAAACTTTACACTATTCCTTCATCCAGCACCACTACGGAAAGAGATTTTCCCCGCGAATCCAACGGTGTCTGAAAAATTGTGATGTTTGCAAAACTAAGGAAGTTACAGCAATTACAAACTCACGTTGGTTTTTTTGAATTTTTTGGATATTAATTATGCGATTTTGAAGCAATACTCTAAAGTTTTCAAGGAAATAGGAATGAGTATTGCTTCGTCCAGCACCATTACAGAAAGGGATTTTCCTGACGAATCCAACGGTGTCCTCAGAATTTTGAAATTCGCAAAACTAACAAAACTAACAGCAATTTCAAACTCACCTCGATTTTTTTTACCATTTTTCCAATATTAATTATACGATTTTGAGCTTGTTTTTTGAAGAAAAAACATGGGACTTGCACTAATCCGATTTTTTTTGCAATAATCTACAATACTGTATACTCAACTCGAAAAATTTTTTCGCATCAAAAATTGAAAAATTTCATAAGGGGGTAGCCTTTGCTAAAAAAATGCAAAAAAAATAAAATGTGAAATTTCACGTAATTTTGTTTATTGTTCGAATCGTTTTCGAATTTCGAACTGCGGAATGCTGAAAAATGATCGAAATTCGAAAAAATGAAGGAGTTACAGCGTTATTGACCTTAAAAATGACCTTGAATTTTTACGCTAAAATAGATTTGATTTTTGCGATGTTTTTCATAGAAAACTTTACACTATTCCTTCATCCAGCACCACTACGGAAAGAGATTTTCCCCACGAATCCAACGGTGTCTGAAAAATTGTGATGTTTGCAAAACTAAGGAAGTTACAGCAATTACAAACTCACGTTGGTTTTTTTGAATTTTTTGGATATTAATTATGCGATTTTGAAGCAATACTCTAAAGTTTTCAAGGAAATAGGAATGAGTATTGCTTCGTCCAGCACCATTACAGAAAGGGATTTTCCTGACGAATCCAACGGTGTCCTCAGAATTTTGAAATTCGCAAAACTAACAATGCTACAGCAATTTCAAACTCACCTCGATTTTTTTTACCATTTTTCCAATATTAATTATACGATTTTGAGCTTGTTTTTTGAAGAAAAAACATGGGACTTGCACTAATCCGATTTTTTTGCAATAATCTACAATACTGTATACTCAACTCGAAAAATTTTTTCGCATCAAAAATTGAAAAATTTCATAAGGGGGTAGCCTTTGCTAAAAAAATGCAAAAAAAATAAAATGTGAAATTTCACGTAATTTTGTTTATTGTTCGAATCGTTTTCGAATTTCGAACTGCGGAATGCTGGAAAATGATCGAAATTCGAAAAAATGAAGGAGTTACAGCGTTATTGACCTTAAAAATGACCTTGAATTTTTACGCTAAAATAGATTTGATTTTTGCGATGTTTTTCATAGAAAACTTTACACTATTCCTTCATCCAGCACCACTACGGAAAGAGATTTTCCCCACGAATCCAACGGTGTCTGAAAAATTGTGAAGTTTGCAAAACTTAGGAAGTTACAGCAATTGCAAACTCACATTGGAAAATTTCATAAGGGGGTAGCCTTTGCTAAAAAAATGCAAAAAAAATAAAATGTGAAATTTCACGTAATTTTGTTTATTGTTCGAATCGTTTTCGAATTTCGAACTGCGGAATGCTGGAAAATGATCGAAATTCGAAAAAATGAAGGAGTTACAGCGTTATTGACCTTAAAAATGACCTTGAATTTTTACGCTAAAATAGATTTGATTTTTGCGATGTTTTTCATAGAAAACTTTACACTATTCCTTCATCCAGCACCACTACGGAAAGAGATTTTCCCCACGAATCCAACGGTGTCTGAAAAATTGTGATGTTTGCAAAACTAAGGAAGTTACAGCAATTACAAACTCACGTTGGTTTTTTTGAATTTTTTGGATATTAATTATGCGATTTTGAAGCAATACTCTAAAGTTTTCAAGGAAATAGGAATGAGTATTGCTTCGTCCAGCACCATTACAGAAAGGGATTTTCCTGACGAATCCAACGGTGTCCTCAGAATTTTGAAATTCGCAAAACTAACAATGTTACAGCAATTTCAAACTCACCTCGATTTTTTTTACCATTTTTCCAATATTAATTATACGATTTTGAGCTTGTTTTTTGAAGAAAAAACATGGGACTTGCACTAATCCGATTTTTTTGCAATAATCTACAATACTGTATACTCAACTCGAAAAATTTTTTCGCATCAAAAATTGAAAAATTTCATAAGGGGGTAGCCTTTGCTAAAAAAATGCAAAAAAAAAAAAATGTGAAATTTCACGTAATTTTGTTTATTGTTCGAATCGTTTTCGAATTTCGAACTGCGGAATGCTGAAAAATGATCGAAATTCGAAAAAATGAAGGAGTTACAGCGTTATTGACCTTAAAAATGACCTTGAATTTTTACGCTAAAATAGATTTGATTTTTGCGATGTTTTTCATAGAAAACTTTACACTATTCCTTCATCCAGCACCACTACGGAAAGAGATTTTCCCCACGAATCCAACGGTGTCTGAAAAATTGTGATGTTTGCAAAACTAAGGAAGTTACAGCAATTACAAACTCACGTTGGTTTTTTTGAATTTTTTGGATATTAATTATGCGATTTTGAAGCAATACTCTAAAGTTTTCAAGGAAATAGGAATGAGTATTGCTTCGTCCAGCACCATTACAGAAAGGGATTTTCCTGACGAATCCAACGGTGTCCTCAGAATTTTGAAATTCGCAAAACTAACAAAACTAACAGCAATTTCAAACTCACCTCGATTTTTTTTACCATTTTTCCAATATTAATTATACGATTTTGAGCTTGTTTTTTGAAGAAAAAACATGGGACTTGCACTAATCCGATTTTTTTGCAATAATCTACAATACTGTATACTCAACTCGAAAAATTTTTTCGCATCAAAAATTGAAAAATTTCATAAGGGGGTAGCCTTTGCTAAAAAAATGCAAAAAAAATAAAATGTGAAATTTCACGTAATTTTGTTTATTGTTCGAATCGTTTTCGAATTTCGAACTGCGGAATGCTGAAAAATGATCGAAATTCGAAAAAATGAAGGAGTTACAGCGTTATTGACCTTAAAAATGACCTTGAATTTTTACGCTAAAATAGATTTGATTTTTGCGATGTTTTTCATAGAAAACTTTACACTATTCCTTCATCCAGCACCACTACGGAAAGAGATTTTCCCCACGAATCCAACGGTGTCTGAAAAATTGTGATGTTTGCAAAACTAAGGAAGTTACAGCAATTACAAACTCACGTTGGTTTTTTTGAATTTTTTGGATATTAATTATGCGATTTTGAAGCAATACTCTAAAGTTTTCAAGGAAATAGGAATGAGTATTGCTTCGTCCAGCACCATTACAGAAAGGGATTTTCCTGACGAATCCAACGGTGTCCTCAGAATTTTGAAATTCGCAAAACTAACAATGCTACAGCAATTTCAAACTCACCTCGATTTTTTTTACCATTTTTCCAATATTAATTATACGATTTTGAGCTTGTTTTTTGAAGAAAAAACATGGGACTTGCACTAATCCGATTTTTTTGCAATAATCTACAATACTGTATACTCAACTCGAAAAATTTTTTCGCATCAAAAATTGAAAAATTTCATAAGGGGGTAGCCTTTGCTAAAAAAATGCAAAAAAAAAATAAAATGTGAAATTTCACGTAATTTTGTTTATTGTTCGAATCGTTTTCGAATTTCGAACTGCGGAATGCTGGAAAATGATCGAAATTCGAAAAAATGAAGGAGTTACAGCGTTATTGACCTTAAAAATGACCTTGAATTTTTACGCTAAAATAGATTTGATTTTTGCGATGTTTTTCATAGAAAACTTTACACTATTCCTTCATCCAGCACCACTACGGAAAGAGATTTTCCCCACGAATCCAACGGTGTCTGAAAAATTGTGATGTTTGCAAAACTAAGGAAGTTACAGCAATTGCAAACTCACGTTGGTTTTTTTGAATTTTTTGGATATTAATTATGCGATTTTGAAGCAATACTCTAAAGTTTTCAAGGAAATAGGAATGAGTATTGCTTCGTCCAGCACCATTACAGAAAGGGATTTTCCTGACGAATCCAACGGTGTCCTCAGAATTTTGAAATTCGCAAAACTAACAATGTTACAGCAATTTCAAACTCACCTCGATTTTTTTTACCATTTTTCCAATATTAATTATACGATTTTGAGCTTGTTTTTTGAAGAAAAAACATGGGACTTGCACTAATCCGATTTTTTTGCAATAATCTACAATACTGTATACTCAACTCGAAAAATTTTTTCGCATCAAAAATTGAAAAATTTCATAAGGGGGTAGCCTTTGCTAAAAAAATGCAAAAAAAATAAAATGTGAAATTTCACGTAATTTTGTTTATTGTTCGAATCGTTTTCGAATTTCGAACTGCGGAATGCTGGAAAATGATCGAAATTCGAAAAAATGAAGGAGTTACAGCGTTATTGACCTTAAAAATGACCTTGAATTTTTACGCTAAAATAGATTTGATTTTTGCGATGTTTTTCATAGAAAACTTTACACTATTCCTTCATCCAGCACCACTACGGAAAGAGATTTTCCCCACGAATCCAACGGTGTCTGAAAAATTGTGATGTTTGCAAAACTAAGGAAGTTACAGCAATTGCAAACTCACGTTGGTTTTTTTGAATTTTTTGGATATTAATTATGCGATTTTGAAGCAATACTCTAAAGTTTTCAAGGAAATAGGAATGAGTATTGCTTCGTCCAGCACCATTACAGAAAGGGATTTTCCTGACGAATCCAACGGTGTCCTCAGAATTTTGAAATTCGCAAAACTAACAATGTTACAGCAATTTCAAACTCACCTCGATTTTTTTTTACCATTTTTCCAATATTAATTATACGATTTTGAGCTTGTTTTTTGAAGAAAAAACATGGGACTTGCACTAATCCGATTTTTTTGCAATAATCTACAATACTGTATACTCAACTCGAAAAATTTTTTCGCATCAAAAATTGAAAAATTTCATAAGGGGGTAGCCTTTGCTAAAAAAATGCAAAAAAAATAAAATGTGAAATTTCACGTAATTTTGTTTATTGTTCGAATCGTTTTCGAATTTCGAACTGCGGAATGCTGGAAAATGATCGAAATTCGAAAAAATGAAGGAGTTACAGCGTTATTGACCTTAAAAATGACCTTGAATTTTTACGCTAAAATAGATTTGATTTTTGCGATGTTTTTCATAGAAAACTTTACACTATTCCTTCATCCAGCACCACTACGGAAAGAGTGGTGGTCGAATCGTTTTCGAATTTCGAACTGCGGAATGCTGGAAAATGATCGAAATTCGAAAAAATGAAGGAGTTACAGCGTTATTGACCTTAAAAATGACCTTGAATTTTTACGCTAAAATAGATTTGATTTTTGCGATGTTTTTCATAGAAAACTTTACACTATTCCTTCATCCAGCACCACTACGGAAAGAGATTTTCCCCACGAATCCAACGGTGTCTGAAAAATTGTGATGTTTGCAAAACTAAGGAAGTTACAGCAATTACAAACTCACGTTGGTTTTTTTGAATTTTTTGGATATTAATTATGCGATTTTGAAGCAATACTCTAAAGTTTTCAAGGAAATAGGAATGAGTATTGCTTCGTCCAGCACCATTACAGAAAGGGATTTTCCTGACGAATCCAACGGTGTCCTCAGAATTTTGAAATTCGCAAAACTAACAATGCTACAGCAATTTCAAACTCACCTCGATTTTTTTTACCATTTTTCCAATATTAATTATACGATTTTGAGCTTGTTTTTTGAAGAAAAAACATGGGACTTGCACTAATCCGATTTTTTTGCAATAATCTACAATACTGTATACTCAACTCGAAAAATTTTTTCGCATCAAAAATTGAAAAATTTCATAAGGGGGTAGCCTTTGCTAAAAAAATGCAAAAAAAATAAAATGTGAAATTTCACGTAATTTTGTTTATTGTTCGAATCGTTTTCGAATTTCGAACTGCGGAATGCTGGAAAATGATCGAAATTCGAAAAAATGAAGGAGTTACAGCGTTATTGACCTTAAAAATGACCTTGAATTTTTACGCTAAAATAGATTTGATTTTTGCGATGTTTTTCATAGAAAACTTTACACTATTCCTTCATCCAGCACCACTACGGAAAGAGATTTTCCCCACGAATCCAACGGTGTCTGAAAAATTGTGATGTTTGCAAAACTAAGGAAGTTACAGCAATTGCAAACTCACGTTGGTTTTTTTGAATTTTTTGGATATTAATTATGCGATTTTGAAGCAATACTCTAAAGTTTTCAAGGAAATAGGAATGAGTATTGCTTCGTCCAGCACCATTACAGAAAGGGATTTTCCTGACGAATCCAACGGTGTCCTCAGAATTTTGAAATTCGCAAAACTAACAATGTTACAGCAATTTCAAACTCACCTCGATTTTTTTTACCATTTTTCCAATATTAATTATACGATTTTGAGCTTGTTTTTTGAAGAAAAAACATGGGACTTGCACTAATCCGATTTTTTTGCAATAATCTACAATACTGTATACTCAACTCGAAAAATTTTTTCGCATCAAAAATTGAAAAATTTCATAAGGGGGTAGCCTTTGCTAAAAAAATGCAAAAAAAATAAAATGTGAAATTTCACGTAATTTTGTTTATTGTTCGAATCGTTTTCGAATTTCGAACTGCGGAATGCTGGAAAATGATCGAAATTCGAAAAAATGAAGGAGTTACAGCGTTATTGACCTTAAAAATGACCTTGAATTTTTACGCTAAAATAGATTTGATTTTTGCGATGTTTTTCATAGAAAACTTTACACTATTCCTTCATCCAGCACCACTACGGAAAGAGATTTTCCCCGCGAATCCAACGGTGTCTGAAAAATTGTGATGTTTGCAAAACTAAGGAAGTTACAGCAATTACAAACTCACGTTGGTTTTTTTGAATTTTTTGGATATTAATTATGCGATTTTGAAGCAATACTCTAAAGTTTTCAAGGAAATAGGAATGAGTATTGCTTCGTCCAGCACCATTACAGAAAGGGATTTTCCTGACGAATCCAACGGTGTCCTCAGAATTTTGAAATTCGCAAAACTAACAATGTTACAGCAATTTCAAACTCACCTCGATTTTTTTTACCATTTTTCCAATATTAATTATACGATTTTGAGCTTGTTTTTTGAAGAAAAAACATGGGACTTGCACTAATCCGATTTTTTTGCAATAATCTACAATACTGTATACTCAACTCGAAAAATTTTTTCGCATCAAAAATTGAAAAATTTCATAAAATTTCGTCCAGCCTTTGCTAAAAAAATGCAAAAAAAATAAAATGTGAAATTTCACGTAATTTTGTTTATTGTTCGAATCGTTTTCGAATTTCGAACTGCGGAATGCTGGAAAATGATCGAAATTCGAAAAAATGAAGGAGTTACAGCGTTATTGACCTTAAAAATGACCTTCAATTTTTACGCTAAAATAGATTTGATTTTTGCGATGTTTTTCATAGAAAACTTTACACTATTCCTTCATCCAGCACCACTACGGAAAGAGATTTTCCCCACGAATCCAACGGTGTCTGAAAAATTGTGATGTTTGCAAAACTAAGGAAGTTACAGCAATTACAAACTCACGTTGGTTTTTTTGAATTTTTTGGATATTAATTATGCGATTTTGAAGCAATACTCTAAAGTTTTCAAGGAAATAGGAATGAGTATTGCTTCGTCCAGCACCATTACAGAAAGGGATTTTCCTGACGAATCCAACGGTGTCCTCAGAATTTTGAAATTCGCAAAACTAACAATGCTACAGCAATTTCAAACTCACCTCGATTTTTTTTACCATTTTTCCAATATTAATTATACGATTTTGAGCTTGTTTTTTGAAGAAAAAACATGGGACTTGCACTAATCCGATTTTTTTGCAATAATCTACAATACTGTATACTCAACTCGAAAAATTTTTTCGCATCAAAAATTGAAAAATTTCATAAGGGGGTAGCCTTTGCTAAAAAAATGCAAAAAAAATAAAATGTGAAATTTCACGTAATTTTGTTTATTGTTCGAATCGTTTTCGAATTTCGAACTGCGGAATGCTGGAAAATGATCGAAATTCGAAAAAATGAAGGAGTTACAGCGTTATTGACCTTAAAAATGACCTTGAATTTTTACGCTAAAATAGATTTGATTTTTGCGATGTTTTTCATAGAAAACTTTACACTATTCCTTCATCCAGCACCACTACGGAAAGAGATTTTCCCCACGAATCCAACGGTGTCTGAAAAATTGTGATGTTTGCAAAACTAAGGAAGTTACAGCAATTGCAAACTCACGTTGGTTTTTTTGAATTTTTTGGATATTAATTATGCGATTTTGAAGCAATACTCTAAAGTTTTCAAGGAAATAGGAATGAGTATTGCTTCGTCCAGCACCATTACAGAAAGGGATTTTCCTGACGAATCCAACGGTGTCCTCAGAATTTTGAAATTCGCAAAACTAACAATGTTACAGCAATTTCAAACTCACCTCGATTTTTTTTACCATTTTTCCAATATTAATTATACGATTTTGAGCTTGTTTTTTGAAGAAAAAACATGGGACTTGCACTAATCCGATTTTTTTGCAATAATCTACAATACTGTATACTCAACTCGAAAAATTTTTTCGCATCAAAAATTGAAAAATTTCATAAGGGGGTAGCCTTTGCTAAAAAAATGCAAAAAAAATAAAATGTGAAATTTCACGTAATTTTGTTTATTGTTCGAATCGTTTTCGAATTTCGAACTGCGGAATGCTGGAAAATGATCGAAATTCGAAAAAATGAAGGAGTTACAGCGTTATTGACCTTAAAAATGACCTTGAATTTTTACGCTAAAATAGATTTGATTTTTGCGATGTTTTTCATAGAAAACTTTACACTATTCCTTCATCCAGCACCACTACGGAAAGAGATTTTCCCCGCGAATCCAACGGTGTCTGAAAAATTGTGATGTTTGCAAAACTAAGGAAGTTACAGCAATTACAAACTCACGTTGGTTTTTTTGAATTTTTTGGATATTAATTATGCGATTTTGAAGCAATACTCTAAAGTTTTCAAGGAAATAGGAATGAGTATTGCTTCGTCCAGCACCATTACAGAAAGGGATTTTCCTGACGAATCCAACGGTGTCCTCAGAATTTTGAAATTCGCAAAACTAACAATGTTACAGCAATTTCAAACTCACCTCGATTTTTTTTACCATTTTTCCAATATTAATTATACGATTTTGAGCTTGTTTTTTGAAGAAAAAACATGGGACTTGCACTAATCCGATTTTTTTGCAATAATCTACAATACTGTATACTCAACTCGAAAAATTTTTTCGCATCAAAAATTGAAAAATTTCATAAAATTTCGTCCAGCCTTTGCTAAAAAAATGCAAAAAAAATAAAATGTGAAATTTCACGTAATTTTGTTTATTGTTCGAATCGTTTTCGAATTTCGAACTGCGGAATGCTGGAAAATGATCGAAATTCGAAAAAATGAAGGAGTTACAGCGTTATTGACCTTAAAAATGACCTTCAATTTTTACGCTAAAATAGATTTGATTTTTGCGATGTTTTTCATAGAAAACTTTACACTATTCCTTCATCCAGCACCACTACGGAAAGAGATTTTCCCCGCGAATCCAACGGTGTCTGAAAAATTGTGATGTTTGCAAAACTAAGGAAGTTACAGCAATTACAAACTCACGTTGGTTTTTTTGAATTTTTTGGATATTAATTATGCGATTTTGAAGCAATACTCTAAAGTTTTCAAGGAAATAGGAATGAGTATTGCTTCGTCCAGCACCATTATAGAAAGGGATTTTCCTGACGAATCCAACGGTGTCCTCAGAATTTTGAAATTCGCAAAACTAACAATGTTACAGCAATTTCAAACTCACCTCGATTTTTTTTACCATTTTTCCAATATTAATTATACGATTTTGAGCTTGTTTTTTGAAGAAAAAACATGGGACTTGCACTAATCCGATTTTTTTGCAATAATCTACAATACTGTATACTCAACTCGAAAAATTTTTTCGCATCAAAAATTGAAAAATTTCATGAGGGGGTAGCCTTTGCTAAAAAAATGCAAAAAAAATAAAATGTGAAATTTCACGTAATTTTGTTTATTGTTCGAATCGTTTTCGAATTTCGAACTGCGGAATGCTGGAAAATGATCGAAATTCGAAAAAATGAAGGAGTTACAGCGTTATTGACCTTAAAAATGACCTTGAATTTTTACGCTAAAATAGATTTGATTTTTGCGATGTTTTTCATAGAAAACTTTACACTATTCCTTCATCCAGCACCACTACGGAAAGAGATTTTCCCCACGAATCCAACGGTGTCTGAAAAATTGTGATGTTTGCAAAACTAAGGAAGTTACAGCAATTACAAACTCACGTTGGTTTTTTTCAATTTTTTGGATATTAATTATGCGATTTTGAAGCAATACTCTAAAGTTTTCAAGGAAATAGGAATGAGTATTGCTTCGTCCAGCACCATTACAGAAAGGGATTTTCCTGACGAATCCAACGGTGTCCTCAGAATTTTGAAATTCGCAAAACTAACAATGTTACAGCAATTTCAAACTCACCTCGATTTTTTTTACCATTTTTCCAATATTAATTATACGATTTTGAGCTTGTTTTTTGAAGAAAAAACATGGGACTTGCACTAATCCGATTTTTTTGCAATAATCTACAATACTGTATACTCAACTCGAAAATTTTTTTCGCATCAAAAATTGAAAAATTTCATAAAATTTCGTCCAGCCTTTGCTAAAAAAATGCAAAAAAAATAAAATGTGAAATTTCACGTAATTTTGTTTATTGTTCGAATCGTTTTCGAATTTCGAACTGCGGAATGCTGGAAAATGATCGAAATTCGAAAAAATGAAGGAGTTACAGCGTTATTGACCTTAAAAATGACCTTGAATTTTTACGCTAAAATAGATTTGATTTTTGCGATGTTTTTCATAGAAAACTTTACACTATTCCTTCATCCAGCACCACTACGGAAAGAGATTTTCCCCGCGAATCCAACGGTGTCTGAAAAATTGTGATGTTTGCAAAACTAAGGAAGTTACAGCAATTACAAACTCACGTTGGTTTTTTTGAATTTTTTGGATATTAATTATGCGATTTTGAAGCAATACTCTAAAGTTTTCAAGGAAATAGGAATGAGTATTGCTTCGTCCAGCACCATTACAGAAAGGGATTTTCCTGACGAATCCAACGGTGTCCTCAGAATTTTGAAATTCGCAAAACTAACAATGTTACAGCAATTTCAAACTCACCTCGATTTTTTTTACCATTTTTCCAATATTAATTATACGATTTTGAGCTTGTTTTTTGAAGAAAAAACATGGGACTTGCACTAATCCGATTTTTTTGCAATAATCTACAATACTGTATACTCAACTCGAAAAATTTTTTCGCATCAAAAATTGAAAAATTTCATAAGGGGGTAGCCTTTGCTAAAAAAATGCAAAAAAAATAAAATGTGAAATTTCACGTAATTTTGTTTATTGTTCGAATCGTTTTCGAATTTCGAACTGCGGAATGCTGGAAAATGATCGAAATTCGAAAAAATGAAGGAGTTACAGCGTTATTGACCTTAAAAATGACCTTGAATTTTTACGCTAAAATAGATTTGATTTTTGCGATGTTTTTCATAGAAAACTTTACACTATTCCTTCATCCAGCACCACTACGGAAAGAGATTTTCCCCACGAATCCAACGGTGTCTGAAAAATTGTGATGTTTGCAAAACTAAGGAAGTTACAGCAATTACAAACTCACGTTGGTTTTTTTGAATTTTTTGGATATTAATTATGCGATTTTGAAGCAATACTCTAAAGTTTTCAAGGAAATAGGAATGAGTATTGCTTCGTCCAGCACCATTACAGAAAGGGATTTTCCTGACGAATCCAACGGTGTCCTCAGAATTTTGAAATTCGCAAAACTAACAATGTTACAGCAATTTCAAACTCACCTCGATTTTTTTTACCATTTTTCCAATATTAATTATACGATTTTGAGCTTGTTTTTTGAAGAAAAAACATGGGACTTGCACTAATCCGATTTTTTTGCAATAATCTACAATACTGTATACTCAACTCGAAAAATTTTTTCGCATCAAAAATTGAAAAATTTCATAAAATTTCGTCCAGCCTTTGCTAAAAAAATGCAAAAAAAATAAAATGTGAAATTTCACGTAATTTTGTTTATTGTTCGAATCGTTTTCGAATTTCGAACTGCGGAATGCTGGAAAATGATCGAAATTCGAAAAAATTAAGGAGTTACAGCGTTATTGACCTTAAAAATGACCTTGAATTTTTACGCTAAAATAGATTTGATTTTTGCGATGTTTTTCATAGAAAACTTTACACTATTCCTTCATCCAGCACCACTACGGAAAGAGATTTTCCCCACGAATCCAACGGTGTCTGAAAAATTGTGATGTTTGCAAAACTAAGGAAGTTACAGCAATTGCAAACTCACGTTGGTTTTTTTGAATTTTTTGGATATTAATTATGCGATTTTGAAGCAATACTCTAAAGTTTTCAAGGAAATAGGAATGAGTATTGCTTCGTCCAGCACCATTACAGAAAGGGATTTTCCTGACGAATCCAACGGTGTCCTCAGAATTTTGAAATTCGCAAAACTAACAATGTTACAGCAATTTCAAACTCACCTCGATTTTTTTTACCATTTTTCCAATATTAATTATACGATTTTGAGCTTGTTTTTTGAAGAAAAAACATGGGACTTGCACTAATCCGATTTTTTTGCAATAATCTACAATACTGTATACTCAACTCGAAAAATTTTTTCGCATCAAAAATTGAAAAATTTCATAAGGGGGTAGCCTTTGCTAAAAAAATGCAAAAAAAATAAAATGTGAAATTTCACGTAATTTTGTTTATTGTTCGAATCGTTTTCGAATTTCGAACTGCGGAATGCTGGAAAATGATCGAAATTCGAAAAAATGAAGGAGTTACAGCGTTATTGACCTTAAAAATGACCTTGAATTTTTACGCTAAAATAGATTTGATTTTTGCGATGTTTTTCATAGAAAACTTTACACTATTCCTTCATCCAGCACCACTACGGAAAGAGATTTTCCCCGCGAATCCAACGGTGTCTGAAAAATTGTGATGTTTGCAAAACTAAGGAAGTTACAGCAATTACAAACTCACGTTGGTTTTTTTGAATTTTTTGGATATTAATTATGCGATTTTGAAGCAATACTCTAAAGTTTTCAAGAAAATAGGAATGAGTATTGCTTCGTCCAGCACCATTACAGAAAGGGATTTTCCTGACGAATCCAACGGTGTCCTCAGAATTTTGAAATTCGCAAAACTAACAATGTTACAGCAATTTCAAACTCAACTCGATTTTTTTTACCATTTTTCCAATATTAATTATACGATTTTGAGCTTGTTTTTTGAAGAAAAAACATGGGACTTGCACTAATCCGATTTTTTTGCAATAATCTACAATACTGTATACTCAACTCGAAAAATTTTTTCGCATCAAAAATTGAAAAATTTCATAAGGGGGTAGCCTTTGCTAAAAAAATGCAAAAAAAATAAAATGTGAAATTTCACGTAATTTTGTTTATTGTTCGAATCGTTTTCGAATTTCGAACTGCGGAATGCTGGAAAATGATCGAAATTCGAAAAAATGAAGGAGTTACAGCGTTATTGACCTTAAAAATGACCTTGAATTTTTACGCTAAAATAGATTTGATTTTTGCGATGTTTTTCATAGAAAACTTTACACTATTCCTTCATCCAGCACCACTACGGAAAGAGATTTTCCCCACGAATCCAACGGTGTCTGAAAAATTGTGATGATTGCAAAACTAAGGAAGTTACAGCAATTACAAACTCACGTTGGTTTTTTTGAATTTTTTGGATATTAATTATGCGATTTTGAAGCAATACTCTAAAGTTTTCAAGAAAATAGGAATGAGTATTGCTTCGTCCAGCACCATTACAGAAAGGGATTTTCCTGACGAATCCAACGGTGTCCTCAGAATTTTGAAATTCGCAAAACTAACAATGTTACAGCAATTTCAAACTCACCTCGATTTTTTTTACCATTTTTCCAATATTAATTATACGATTTTGAGCTTGTTTTTTGAAGAAAAAACATGGGACTTGCACTAATCCGATTTTTTTGCAATAATCTACAATACTGTATACTCAACTCGAAAAATTTTTTCGCATCAAAAATTGAAAAATTTCATAAAATTTCGTCCAGCCTTTGCTAAAAAAATGCAAAAAAAATAAAATGTGAAATTTCACGTAATTTTGTTTATTGTTCGAATCGTTTTCGAATTTCGAACTGCGGAATGCTGGAAAATGATCGAAATTCGAAAAAATTAAGGAGTTACAGCGTTATTGACCTTAAAAATGACCTTGAATTTTTACGCTAAAATAGATTTGATTTTTGCGATGTTTTTCATAGAAAACTTTACACTATTCCTTCATCCAGCACCACTACGGAAAGAGATTTTCCCCACGAATCCAACGGTGTCTGAAAAATTGTGATGTTTGCAAAACTAAGGAAGTTACAGCAATTGCAAACTCACGTTGGTTTTTTTGAATTTTTTGGATATTAATTATGCGATTTTGAAGCAATACTCTAAAGTTTTCAAGGAAATAGGAATGAGTATTGCTTCGTCCAGCACCATTACAGAAAGGGATTTTCCTGACGAATCCAACGGTGTCCTCAGAATTTTGAAATTCGCAAAACTAACAATGTTACAGCAATTTCAAACTCACCTCGATTTTTTTTACCATTTTTCCAATATTAATTATACGATTTTGAGCTTGTTTTTTGAAGAAAAAACATGGGACTTGCACTAATCCGATTTTTTTGCAATAATCTACAATACTGTATACTCAACTCGAAAAATTTTTTCGCATCAAAAATTGAAAAATTTCATAAGGGGGTAGCCTTTGCTAAAAAAATGCAAAAAAAATAAAATGTGAAATTTCACGTAATTTTGTTTATTGTTCGAATCGTTTTCGAATTTCGAACTGCGGAATGCTGGAAAATGATCGAAATTCGAAAAAATGAAGGAGTTACAGCGTTATTGACCTTAAAAATGACCTTGAATTTTTACGCTAAAATAGATTTGATTTTTGCGATGTTTTTCATAGAAAACTTTACACTATTCCTTCATCCAGCACCACTACGGAAAGAGATTTTCCCCGCGAATCCAACGGTGTCTGAAAAATTGTGATGTTTGCAAAACTAAGGAAGTTACAGCAATTACAAACTCACGTTGGTTTTTTTGAATTTTTTGGATATTAATTATGCGATTTTGAAGCAATACTCTAAAGTTTTCAAGAAAATAGGAATGAGTATTGCTTCGTCCAGCACCATTACAGAAAGGGATTTTCCTGACGAATCCAACGGTGTCCTCAGAATTTTGAAATTCGCAAAACTAACAATGTTACAGCAATTTCAAACTCAACTCGATTTTTTTTACCATTTTTCCAATATTAATTATACGATTTTGAGCTTGTTTTTTGAAGAAAAAACATGGGACTTGCACTAATCCGATTTTTTTGCAATAATCTACAATACTGTATACTCAACTCGAAAAATTTTTTCGCATCAAAAATTGAAAAATTTCATAAGGGGGTAGCCTTTGCTAAAAAAATGCAAAAAAAATAAAATGTGAAATTTCACGTAATTTTGTTTATTGTTCGAATCGTTTTCGAATTTCGAACTGCGGAATGCTGGAAAATGATCGAAATTCGAAAAAATGAAGGAGTTACAGCGTTATTGACCTTAAAAATGACCTTGAATTTTTACGCTAAAATAGATTTGATTTTTGCGATGTTTTTCATAGAAAACTTTACACTATTCCTTCATCCAGCACCACTACGGAAAGAGATTTTCCCCACGAATCCAACGGTGTCTGAAAAATTGTGATGTTTGCAAAACTAAGGAAGTTACAGCAATTACAAACTCACGTTGGTTTTTTTGAATTTTTTGGATATTAATTATGCGATTTTGAAGCAATACTCTAAAGTTTTCAAGGAAATAGGAATGAGTATTGCTTCGTCCAGCACCATTACAGAAAGGGATTTTCCTGACGAATCCAACGGTGTCCTCAGAATTTTGAAATTCGCAAAACTAACAATGTTACAGCAATTTCAAACTCACCTCGATTTTTTTTACCATTTTTCCAATATTAATTATACGATTTTGAGCTTGTTTTTTGAAGAAAAAACATGGGACTTGCACTAATCCGATTTTTTTGCAATAATCTACAATACTGTATACTCAACTCGAAAAATTTTTTCGCATCAAAAATTGAAAAATTTCATAAAATTTCGTCCAGCCTTTGCTAAAAAAATGCAAAAAAAATAAAATGTGAAATTTCACGTAATTTTGTTTATTGTTCGAATCGTTTTCGAATTTCGAACTGCGGAATGCTGGAAAATGATCGAAATTCGAAAAAATGAAGGAGTTACAGCGTTATTGACCTTAAAAATGACCTTGAATTTTTACGCTAAAATAGATTTGATTTTTGCGATGTTTTTCATAGAAAACTTTACACTATTCCTTCATCCAGCACCACTACGGAAAGAGATTTTCCCCACGAATCCAACGGTGTCTGAAAAATTGTGATGTTTGCAAAACTAAGGAAGTTACAGCAATTGCAAACTCACGTTGGTTTTTTTGAATTTTTTGGATATTAATTATGCGATTTTGAAGCAATACTCTAAAGTTTTCAAGGAAATAGGAATGAGTATTGCTTCGTCCAGCACCATTACAGAAAGGGATTTTCCTGACGAATCCAACGGTGTCCTCAGAATTTTGAAATTCGCAAAACTAACAATGTTACAGCAATTTCAAACTCACCTCGATTTTTTTTACCATTTTTCCAATATTAATTATACGATTTTGAGCTTGTTTTTTGAAGAAAAAACATGGGACTTGCACTAATCCGATTTTTTTGCAATAATCTACAATACTGTATACTCAACTCGAAAAATTTTTTCGCATCAAAAATTGAAAAATTTCATAAGGGGGTAGCCTTTGCTAAAAAAATGCAAAAAAAATAAAATGTGAAATTTCACGTAATTTTGTTTATTGTTCGAATCGTTTTCGAATTTCGAACTGCGGAATGCTGGAAAATGATCGAAATTCGAAAAAATGAAGGAGTTACAGCGTTATTGACCTTAAAAATAACCTTGAATTTTTACGCTAAAATAGATTTGATTTTTGCGATGTTTTTCATAGAAAACTTTACACTATTCCTTCATCCAGCACCACTACGGAAAGAGATTTTCCCCGCGAATCCAACGGTGTCTGAAAAATTGTGATGTTTGCAAAACTAAGGAAGTTACAGCAATTACAAACTCACGTTGGTTTTTTTGAATTTTTTGGATATTAATTATGCGATTTTGAAGCAATACTCTAAAGTTTTCAAGAAAATAGGAATGAGTATTGCTTCGTCCAGCACCATTACAGAAAGGGATTTTCCTGACGAATCCAACGGTGTCCTCAGAATTTTGAAATTCGCAAAACTAACAATGTTACAGCAATTTCAAACTCAACTCGATTTTTTTTACCATTTTTCCAATATTAATTATACGATTTTGAGCTTGTTTTTTGAAGAAAAAACATGGGACTTGCACTAATCCGATTTTTTTGCAATAATCTACAATACTGTATACTCAACTCGAAAAATTTTTTCGCATCAAAAATTGAAAAATTTCATAAAATTTCGTCCAGCCTTTGCTAAAAAAATGCAAAAAAAATAAAATGTGAAATTTCACGTAATTTTGTTTATTGTTCGAATCGTTTTCGAATTTCGAACTGCGGAATGCTGGAAAATGATCGAAATTCGAAAAAATGAAGGAGTTACAGCGTTATTGACCTTAAAAATGACCTTGAATTTTTACGCTAAAATAGATTTGATTTTTGCGATGTTTTTCATAGAAAACTTTACACTATTCCTTCATCCAGCACCACTACGGAAAGAGATTTTCCCCACGAATCCAACGGTGTCTGAAAAATTGTGATGTTTGCAAAACTAAGGAAGTTACAGCAATTGCAAACTCACGTTGGTTTTTTTGAATTTTTTGGATATTAATTATGCGATTTTGAAGCAATACTCTAAAGTTTTCAAGGAAATAGGAATGAGTATTGCTTCGTCCAGCACCATTACAGAAAGGGATTTTCCTGACGAATCCAACGGTGTCCTCAGAATTTTGAAATTCGCAAAACTAACAATGTTACAGCAATTTCAAACTCACCTCGATTTTTTTTACCATTTTTCCAATATTAATTATACGATTTTGAGCTTGTTTTTTGAAGAAAAAACATGGGACTTGCACTAATCCGATTTTTTTTGCAATAATCTACAATACTGTATACTCAACTCGAAAAATTTTTTCGCATCAAAAATTGAAAAATTTCATAAGGGGGTAGCCTTTGCTAAAAAAATGCAAAAAAAAAATAAAATGTGAAATTTCACGTAATTTTGTTTATTGTTCAAATCGTTTTCGAATTTCGAACTGCGGAATGCTGGAAAATGATCGAAATTCGAAAAAATGAAGGAGTTACAGCGTTATTGACCTTAAAAATGACCTTGAATTTTTACGCTAAAACAGATTTGATTTTTGCGATGTTTTTCATAGAAAACTTTACACTATTCCTTCATCCAGCACCACTACGGAAAGAGATTTTCCCCACGAATCCAACGGTGTCTGAAAAATTGTGATGTTTGCAAAACTAAGGAAGTTACAGCAATTGCAAACTCACGTTGGTTTTTTTGAATTTTTTGGATATTAATTATGCGATTTTGAAGCAATACTCTAAAGTTTTCAAGGAAATAGGAATGAGTATTGCTTCGTCCAGCACCATTACAGAAAGGGATTTTCCTGACGAATCCAACGGTGTCCTCAGAATTTTGAAATTCGCAAAACTAACAATGTTACAGCAATTTCAAACTCACCTCGATTTTTTTTACCATTTTTCCAATATTAATTATACGATTTTGAGCTTGTTTTTTGAAGAAAAAACATGGGACTTGCACTAATCCGATTTTTTTGCAATAATCTACAATACTGTATACTCAACTCGAAAAATTTTTTCGCATCAAAAATTGAAAAATTTCATGAGGGGGTAGCCTTTGCTAAAAAAATGCAAAAAAAATTAAATGTGAAATTTCACGTAATTTTGTTTATTGTTCGAATCGTTTTCGAATTTCGAACTGCGGAATGCTGGAAAATGATCGAAATTCGAAAAAATGAAGGAGTTACAGCGTTATTGACCTTAAAAATGACCTTGAATTTTTACGCTAAAATAGATTTGATTTTTGCGATGTTTTTCATAGAAAACTTTACACTATTCCTTCATCCAGCACCACTACGGAAAGAGATTTTCCCCACGAATCCAACGGTGTCTGAAAAATTGTGATGTTTGCAAAACTAAGGAAGTTACAGCAATTACAAACTCACGTTGGTTTTTTTGAATTTTTTGGATATTAATTATGCGATTTTGAAGCAATACTCTAAAGTTTTCAAGGAAATAGGAATGAGTATTGCTTCGTCCAGCACCATTACAGAAAGGGATTTTCCTGACGAATCCAACGGTGTCCTCAGAATTTTGAAATTCGCAAAACTAACAATGTTACAGCAATTTCAAACTCACCTCGATTTTTTTTACCATTTTTCCAATATTAATTATACGATTTTGAGCTTGTTTTTTGAAGAAAAAACATGGGACTTGCACTAATCCGATTTTTTTGCAATAATCTACAATACTGTATACTCAACTCGAAAAATTTTTTCGCATCAAAAATTGAAAAATTTCATAAGGGGGTAGCCTTTGCTAAAAAAATGCAAAAAAAATAAAATGTGAAATTTCACGTAATTTTGTTTATTGTTCGAATCGTTTTCGAATTTCGAACTGCGGAATGCTGGAAAATGATCGAAATTCGAAAAAATGAAGGAGTTACAGCGTTATTGACCTTAAAAATGACCTTGAATTTTTACGCTAAAATAGATTTGATTTTTGCGATGTTTTTCATAGAAAACTTTACACTATTCCTTCATCCAGCACCACTACGGAAAGAGATTTTCCCCACGAATCCAACGGTGTCTGAAAAATTGGGATGTTTGCAAAACTAAGGAAGTTACAGCAATTGCAAACTCACGTTGGTTTTTTTGAATTTTTTGGATATTAATTATGCGATTTTGAAGCAATACTCTAAAGTTTTCAAGGAAATAGGAATGAGTATTGCTTCGTCCAGCACCATTACAGAAAGGGATTTTCCTGACGAATCCAACGGTGTCCTCAGAATTTTGAAATTCGCAAAACTAACAATGTTACAGCAATTTCAAACTCACCTCGATTTTTTTTACCATTTTTCCAATATTAATTATACGATTTTGAGCTTGTTTTTTGAAGAAAAAACATAGGACTTGCACTAATCCGATTTTTTTGCAATAATCTACAATACTGTATACTCAACTCGAAAAATTTTTTCGCATCAAAAATTGAAAAATTTCATAAGGGGGTAGCCTTTGCTAAAAAAATGCAAAAAAAATAAAATGTGAAATTTCACGTAATTTTGTTTATTGTTCGAATCGTTTTCGAATTTCGAACTGCGGAATGCTGGAAAATGATCGAAATTCGAAAAAATGAAGGAGTTACAGCGTTATTGACCTTAAAAATGACCTTGAATTTTTACGCTAAAATAGATTTGATTTTTGCGATGTTTTTCATAGAAAACTTTACACTATTCCTTCATCCAGCACCACTACGGAAAGAGATTTTCCCCGCGAATCCAACGGTGTCTGAAAAATTGTGATGTTTGCAAAACTAAGGAAGTTACAGCAATTACAAACTCACGTTGGTTTTTTTGAATTTTTTGGATATTAATTATGCGATTTTGAAGCAATACTCTAAAGTTTTCAAGAAAATAGGAATGAGTATTGCTTCGTCCAGCACCATTACAGAAAGGGATTTTCCTGACGAATCCAACGGTGTCCTCAGAATTTTGAAATTCGCAAAACTAACAATGTTACAGCAATTTCAAACTCACCTCGATTTTTTTTACCATTTTTCCAATATTAATTATACGATTTTGAGCTTGTTTTTTGAAGAAAAAACATGGGACTTGCACTAATCCGATTTTTTTTGCAATAATCTACAATACTGTATACTCAACTCGAAAAATTTTTTCGCATCAAAAATTGAAAAATTTCATGAGGGGGTAGCCTTTGCTAAAAAAATGCAAAAAAAATAAAATGTGAAATTTCACGTAATTTTGTTTATTGTTCGAATCGTTTTCGAATTTCGAACTGCGGAATGCTGGAAAATGATCGAAATTCGAAAAAATGAAGGAGTTACAGCGTTATTGACCTTAAAAATGACCTTGAATTTTTACGCTAAAATAGATTTGATTTTTGCGATGTTTTTCATAGAAAACTTTACACTATTCCTTCATCCAGCACCACTACGGAAAGAGATTTTCCCCACGAATCCAACGGTGTCTGAAAAATTGTGATGTTTGCAAAACTAAGGAAGTTACAGCAATTACAAACTCACGTTGGTTTTTTTGAATTTTTTGGATATTAATTATGCGATTTTGAAGCAATACTCTAAAGTTTTCAAGGAAATAGGAATGAGTATTGCTTCGTCCAGCACCATTACAGAAAGGGATTTTCCTGACGAATCCAACGGTGTCCTCAGAATTTTGAAATTCGCAAAACTAACAATGTTACAGCAATTTCAAACTCACCTCGATTTTTTTTACCATTTTTCCAATATTAATTATACGATTTTGAGCTTGTTTTTTGAAGAAAAAACATGGGACTTGCACTAATCCGATTTATTTGCAATAATCTACAATACTGTATACTCAACTCGAAAAATTTTTTCGCATCAAAAATTGAAAAATTTCATAAGGGGGTAGCCTTTGCTAAAAAAATGCAAAAAAAATAAAATGTGAAATTTCACGTAATTTTGTTTATTGTTCGAATCGTTTTCGAATTTCGAACTGCGGAATGCTGGAAAATGATCGAAATTCGAAAAAATGAAGGAGTTACAGCGTTATTGACCTTAAAAATGACCTTGAATTTTTACGCTAAAATAGATTTGATTTTTGCGATGTTTTTCATAAAAAACTTTACACTATTTCTTCATCCAGCACCACTACGGAAAGAGATTTTCCCCACGAATCCAACGGTGTCTGAAAAATTGTGATGTTTGCAAAACTAAGGAAGTTACAGCAATTACAAACTCACGTTGGTTTTTTTGAATTTTTTGAATTTCGCAAAACTAACAATGTTACAGCAATTTCAAACTCACCTCGATTTTTTTTACCATTTTTCCAATATTAATTATACGATTTTGAGCTTGTTTTTTGAAGAAAAAACATGGGACTTGCACTAATCCGATTTTTTTTGCAATAATCTACAATACTGTATACTCAACTCGAAAAATTTTTTCGCATCAAAAATTGAAAAATTTCATGAGGGGGTAGCCTTTGCTAAAAAAATGCAAAAAAAATAAAATGTGAAATTTCACGTAATTTTGTTTATTGTTCGAATCGTTTTCGAATTTCGAACTGCGGAATGCTGGAAAATGATCGAAATTCGAAAAAATGAAGGAGTTACAGCGTTATTGACCTTAAAAATGACCTTGAATTTTTACGCTAAAATAGATTTGATTTTTGCGATGTTTTTCATAGAAAACTTTACACTATTCCTTCATCCAGCACCACTACGGAAAGAGATTTTCCCCACGAATCCAACGGTGTCTGAAAAATTGTGATGTTTGCAAAACTAAGGAAGTTACAGCAATTACAAACTCACGTTGGTTTTTTTGAATTTTTTGGATATTAATTATGCGATTTTGAAGCAATACTCTAAAGTTTTCAAGGAAATAGGAATGAGTATTGCTTCGTCCAGCACCATTACAGAAAGGGATTTTCCTGACGAATCCAACGGTGTCCTCAGAATTTTGAAATTCGCAAAACTAACAATGTTACAGCAATTTCAAACTCACCTCGATTTTTTTTACCATTTTTCCAATATTAATTATACGATTTTGAGCTTGTTTTTTGAAGAAAAAACATGGGACTTGCACTAATCCGATTTATTTGCAATAATCTACAATACTGTATACTCAACTCGAAAAATTTTTTCGCATCAAAAATTGAAAAATTTCATAAGGGGGTAGCCTTTGCTAAAAAAATGCAAAAAAAATAAAATGTGAAATTTCACGTAATTTTGTTTATTGTTCGAATCGTTTTCGAATTTCGAACTGCGGAATGCTGGAAAATGATCGAAATTCGAAAAAATGAAGGAGTTACAGCGTTATTGACCTTAAAAATGACCTTGAATTTTTACGCTAAAATAGATTTGATTTTTGCGATGTTTTTCATAAAAAACTTTACACTATTCCTTCATCCAGCACCACTACGGAAAGAGATTTTCCCCACGAATCCAACGGTGTCTGAAAAATTGTGATGTTTGCAAAACTAAGGAAGTTACAGCAATTACAAACTCACGTTGGTTTTTTTGAATTTTTTGAATTTCGCAAAACTAACAATGTTACAGCAATTTCAAACTCACCTCGATTTTTTTTACCATTTTTCCAATATTAATTATACGATTTTGAGCTTGTTTTTTGAAGAAAAAACATGGGACTTGCACTAATCCGATTTTTTTTGCAATAATCTACAATACTGTATACTCAACTCGAAAAATTTTTTCGCATCAAAAATTGAAAAATTTCATGAGGGGGTAGCCTTTGCTAAAAAAATGCAAAAAAAATAAAATGTGAAATTTCACGTAATTTTGTTTATTGTTCGAATCGTTTTCGAATTTCGAACTGCGGAATGCTGGAAAATGATCGAAATTCGAAAAAATGAAGGAGTTACAGCGTTATTGACCTTAAAAATGACCTTGAATTTTTACGCTAAAATAGATTTGATTTTTGCGATGTTTTTCATAGAAAACTTTACACTATTCCTTCATCCAGCACCACTACGGAAAGAGATTTTCCCCACGAATCCAACGGTGTCTGAAAAATTGTGATGTTTGCAAAACTAAGGAAGTTACAGCAATTACAAACTCACGTTGGTTTTTTTGAATTTTTTGGATATTAATTATGCGATTTTGAAGCAATACTCTAAAGTTTTCAAGGAAATAGGAATGAGTATTGCTTCGTCCAGCACCATTACAGAAAGGGATTTTCCTGACGAATCCAACGGTGTCCTCAGAATTTTGAAATTCGCAAAACTAACAATGTTACAGCAATTTCAAACTCACCTCGATTTTTTTTACCATTTTTCCAATATTAATTATACGATTTTGAGCTTGTTTTTTGAAGAAAAAACATGGGACTTGCACTAATCCGATTTTTTTGTAATAATCTACAATACTGTATACTCAACTCGAAAAATTTTTTCGCATCAAAAATTGAAAAATTTCATAAGTGGGTAGCCTTTGCTAAAAAAATGCAAAAAAAATAAAATGTGAAATTTCACGTAATTTTGTTTATTGTTCGAATCGTTTTCGAATTTCGAACTGCGGAATGCTGGAAAATGATCGAAATTCGAAAAAATGAAGGAGTTACAGCGTTATTGACCTTAAAAATGACCTTGAATTTTTACGCTAAAATAGATTTGATTTTTGCGATGTTTTTCATAGAAAACTTTACACTATTCCTTCATCCAGCACCACTACGGAAAGAGATTTTCCCCGCGAATCCAACGGTGTCTGAAAAATTGTGATGTTTGCAAAACTAAGGAAGTTACAGCAATTACAAACTCACGTTGGTTTTTTTGAATTTTTTGGATATTAATTATGCGATTTTGAAGCAATACTCTAAAGTTTTCAAGGAAATAGGAATGAGTATTGCTTCGTCCAGCACCATTACAGAAAGGGATTTTCCTGACGAATCCAACGGTGTCCTCAGAATTTTGAAATTCGCAAAACTAACAATGTTACACCAATTTCAAACTCACCTCGATTTTTTTTACCATTTTTCCAATATTAATTATACGATTTTGAGCTTGTTTTTTGAAGAAAAAACATGGGACTTGCACTAATCCGATTTTTTTGCAATAATCTACAATACTGTATACTCAACTCGAAAAATTTTTTCGCATCAAAAATTGAAAAATTTCATGAGGGGGTAGCCTTTGCTAAAAAAATGCAAAAAAAATAAAATGTGAAATTTCACGTAATTTTGTTTATTGTTCGAATCGTTTTCGAATTTCGAACTGCGGAATGCTGGAAAATGAT
The DNA here is from genome assembly GCF_963082655.1 of Stomoxys calcitrans. Classification (NCBI taxonomy): domain Eukaryota; kingdom Metazoa; phylum Arthropoda; class Insecta; order Diptera; family Muscidae; genus Stomoxys; species Stomoxys calcitrans. Next base: position 29,044,444 of record NC_081555.1, on the reverse strand, counting down.
CGAAATTCGAAAAAATGAAGGAGTTACAGCGTTATTGACCTTAAAAATGACCTTGAATTTTTACGCTAAAATAGATTTGATTTTTGCGATGTTTTTCATAGAAAACTTTACACTATTCCTTCATCCAGCACCACTACGGAAAGAGATTTTCCCCGCGAATCCAACGGTGTCTGAAAAATTGTGATGTTTGCAAAACTAAGGAAGTTACAGCAATTACAAACTCACGTTGGTTTTTTTGAATTTTTTGGATATTAATTATGCGATTTTGAAGCAATACTCTAAAGTTTTCAAGGAAATAGGAATGAGTATTGCTTCGTCCAGCACCATTACAGAAAGGGATTTTCCTGACGAATCCAACGGTGTCCTCAGAATTTTGAAATTCGCAAAACTAACAATGTTACAGCAATTTCAAACTCACCTCGATTTTTTTTACCATTTTTCCAATATTAATTATACGATTTTGAGCTTGTTTTTTGAAGAAAAAACATGGGACTTGCACTAATCCGATTTTTTTGCAATAATCTACAATACTGTATACTCAACTCGAAAAATTTTTTCGCATCAAAAATTGAAAAATTTCATAAGGGGGTAGCCTTTGCTAAAAAAATGCAAAAAAAATAAAATGTGAAATTTCACGTAATTTTGTTTATTGTTCGAATCGTTTTCGAATTTCGAACTGCGGAATGCTGGAAAATGATCGAAATTCGAAAAAATGAAGGAGTTACAGCGTTATTGACCTTAAAAATGACCTTGAATTTTTACGCTAAAATAGATTTGATTTTTGCGATGTTTTTCATAAAAAACTTTACACTATTCCTTCATCCAGCACCACTACGGAAAGAGATTTTCCCCACGAATCCAACGGTGTCTGAAAAATTGTGATGTTTGCAAAACTAAGGAAGTTACAGCAATTACAAACTCACGTTGGTTTTTTTGAATTTTTTGAATTTCGCAAAACTAACAATGTTACAGCAATTTCAAACTCACCTCGATTTTTTTTACCATTTTTCCAATATTAATTATACGATTTTGAGCTTGTTTTTTGAAGAAAAAACATGGGACTTGCACTAATCCGATTTTTTTTGCAATAATCTACAATACTGTATACTCAACTCGAAAAATTTTTTCGCATCAAAAATTGAAAAATTTCATGAGGGGGTAGCCTTTGCTAAAAAAATGCAAAAAAATAAAATGTGAAATTTCACGTAATTTTGTTTATTGTTCGAATCGTTTTCGAATTTCGAACTGCGGAATGCTGGAAAATGATCGAAATTCGAAAAAATGAAGGAGTTACAGCGTTATTGACCTTAAAAATGACCTTGAATTTTTACGCTAAAATAGATTTGATTTTTGCGATGTTTTTCATAGAAAACTTTACACTATTCCTTCATCCAGCACCACTACGGAAAGAGATTTTCCCCACGAATCCAACGGTGTCTGAAAAATTGTGATGTTTGCAAAACTAAGGAAGTTACAGCAATTACAAACTCACGTTGGTTTTTTTGAATTTTTTGGATATTAATTATGCGATTTTGAAGCAATACTCTAAAGTTTTCAAGGAAATAGGAATGAGTATTGCTTCGTCCAGCACCATTACAGAAAGGGATTTTCCTGACGAATCCAACGGTGTCCTCAGAATTTTGAAATTCGCAAAACTAACAATGTTACAGCAATTTCAAACTCACCTCGATTTTTTTTACCATTTTTCCAATATTAATTATACGATTTTGAGCTTGTTTTTGAAGAAAAAACATGGGACTTGCACTAATCCGATTTTTTTGCAATAATCTACAATACTGTATACTCAACTCGAAAAATTTTTTCGCATCAAAAATTGAAAAATTTCATAAGTGAATGCAAAAAAAATAAAATGTGAAATTTCACGTAATTTTGTTTATTGTTCGAATCGTTTTCGAATTTCGAACTGCGGAATGCTGGAAAATGATCGAAATTCGAAAAAATGAAGGAGTTACAGCGTTATTGACCTTAAAAATGACCTTGAATTTTTACGCTAAAATAGATTTGATTTTTGCGATGTTTTTCATAGAAAACTTTACACTATTCCTTCATCCAGCACCACTACGGAAAGAGATTTTCCCCGCGAATCCAACGGTGTCTGAAAATTTGTGATGTTTGCAAAACTAAGGAAGTTACAGCAATTACAAACTCACGTTGGTTTTTTTGAATTTTTTGGATATTAATTATGCGATTTTGAAGCAATACTCTAAAGTTTTCAAGGAAATAGGAATGAGTATTGCTTCGTCCAGCACCATTACAGAAAGGGATTTTCCTGACGAATCCAACGGTGTCCTCAGAATTTTGAAATTCGCAAAACTAACAATGTTACAGCAATTTCAAACTCACCTCGATTTTTTTTACCATTTTTCCAATATTAATTATACGATTTTGAGCTTGTTTTTTGAAGAAAAAACATGGGACTTGCACTAATCCGATTTTTTTGCAATAATCTACAATACTGTATACTCAACTCGAAAAATTTTTTCGCATCAAAAATTGAAAAATTTCATGAGGGGGTAGCCTTTGCTAAAAAAATGCAAAAAAAATAAAATGTGAAATTTCACGTAATTTTGTTTATTGTTCGAATCGTTTTCGAATTTCGAACTGCGGAATGCTGGAAAATGATCGAAATTCGAAAAAATGAAGGAGTTACAGCGTTATTGACCTTAAAAATGACCTTGAATTTTTACGCTAAAATAGATTTGATTTTTGCGATGTTTTTCATAGAAAACTTTACACTATTCCTTCATCCAGCACCACTACGGAAAGAGATTTTCCCCGCGAATCCAACGGTGTCTGAAAAATTGTGATGTTTGCAAAACTAAGGAAGTTACAGCAATTACAAACTCACGTTGGTTTTTTTGAATTTTTTGGATATTAATTATGCGATTTTGAAGCAATACTCTAAAGTTTTCAAGGAAATAGGAATGAGTATTGCTTCGTCCAGCACCATTACAGAAAGGGATTTTCCTGACGAATCCAACGGTGTCCTCAGAATTTTGAAATTCGCAAAACTAACAATGTTACAGCAATTTCAAACTCACCTCGATTTTTTTACCATTTTTCCAATATTAATTATACGATTTTGAGCTTGTTTTTTGAAGAAAAAACATGGGACTTGCACTAATCCGATTTTTTTGCAATAATCTACAATACTGTATACTCAACTCGAAAAATTTTTTCGCATCAAAAATTGAAAAATTTCATAAGGGGGTAGCCTTTGCTAAAAAAATGCAAAAAAAAATAAAATGTGAAATTTCACGTAATTTTGTTTATTGTTCGAATCGTTTTCGAATTTCGAACTGCGGAATGCTGGAAAATGATCGAAATTCGAAAAAATGAAGGAGTTACAGCGTTATTGACCTTAAAAATGACCTTGAATTTTTACGCTAAAATAGATTTGATTTTTGCGATGTTTTTCATAGAAAACTTTACACTATTCCTTCATCCAGCACCACTACGGAAAGAGATTTTCCCCACGAATCCAACGGTGTCTGAAAAATTGTGATGTTTGCAAAACAAAGGAAGTTACAGCAATTGCAAACTCACGTTGGTTTTTTTGAATTTTTTGGATATTAATTATGCGATTTTGAAGCAATACTCTAAAGTTTTCAAGGAAATAGGAATGAGTATTGCTTCGTCCAGCACCATTACAGAAAGGGATTTTCCTGACGAATCCAACGGTGTCCTCAGAATTTTGAAATTCGCAAAACTAACAATGTTACAGCAATTTCAAACTCAACTCGATTTTTTTTACCATTTTTCCAATATTAATTATACGATTTTGAGCTTGTTTTTTGAAGAAATAACATGGGACTTGCACTAATCCGATTTTTTTGCAATAATCTACAATACTGTATACTCAACTCGAAAAATTTTTTCGCATCAAAAATTGAAAAATTTCATAAAAAAATGCAAAAAAAATAAAATGTGAAATTTCACGTAATTTTGTTTATTGTTCGAATCGTTTTCGAATTTCGAACTGCGGAATGCTGGAAAATGATCGAAATTCGAAAAAATGAAGGAGTTACAGCGTTATTGACCTTAAAAATGACCTTGAATTTTTACGCTAAAATAGATTTGATTTTTGCGATGTTTTTCATAGAAAACTTTACACTATTCCTTCATCCAGCACCACTACGGAAAGAGATTTTCCCCACGAATCCAACGGTGTCTGATAAATTGTGATGTTTGCAAAACTAAGGAAGTTACAGCAATTACAAACTCACGTTGGTTTTTTTGAATTTTTTGGATATTAATTATGCGATTTTGAAGCAATACTCTAAAGTTTTCAAGGAAATAGGAATGAGTATTGCTTCGTCCAGCACCATTACAGAAAGGGATTTTCCTGACGAATCCAACGGTGTCCTCAGAATTTTGAAATTCGCAAAACTAACAATGTTACAGCAATTTCAAACTCACCTCGATTTTTTTTACCATTTTTCCAATATTAATTATACGATTTTGAGCTTGTTTTTTGAAGAAAAAACATGGGACTTGCACTAATCCGATTTTTTTGCAATAATCTACAATACTGTATACTCAACTCGAAAAATTTTTTCGCATCAAAAATTGAAAAATTTCATAAGGGGGTAGCCTTTGCTAAAAAAATGCAAAAAAAATAAAATGTGAAATTTCACGTAATTTTGTTTATTGTTCGAATCGTTTTCGAATTTCGAACTGCGGAATGCTGGAAAATGATCGAAATTCGAAAAAATGAAGGAGTTACAGCGTTATTGACCTTAAAAATGACCTTGAATTTTTACGCTAAAATAGATTTGATTTTTGCGATGTTTTTCATAGAAAACTTTACACTATTCCTTCATCCAGCACCACTACGGAAAGAGATTTTCCCCACGAATCCAACGGTGTCTGAAAAATTGTGATGTTTGCAAAACTAAGGAAGTTACAGCAATTACAAACTCACGTTGGTTTTTTTGAATTTTTTGGATATTAATTATGCGATTTTGAAGCAATACTCTAAAGTTTTCAAGGAAATAGGAATGAGTATTGCTTCGTCCAGCACCATTACAGAAAGGGATTTTCCTGACGAATCCAACGGTGTCCTCAGAATTTTGAAATTCGCAAAACTAACAATGTTACAGCAATTTCAAACTCACCTCG